>NC_080187.1:119097399-119724305 GCF_030028045.1 Hippopotamus amphibius kiboko | reverse complement strand
TCAGCACTAAAAAGAAATGATTTTTCAAGCCATGAAAGGACATAGAAAAATTTAAATGCTAAGTGAAAGAGAATCTGAAACGGTGACACACTGTATGGTTCCAACATATGAAATTCTAGATAAGGTAAAATTATGCAAACAGGACTTCCCTGGTGGCGCAGTGGTTAAGAATCCACCTGCCAATGCAGGGGACACGGGTTCGATCCCAGATCTGGGAAGATCCCACTTGCCAAAGAGCAACTAAGCCCATGCGCCATAACTACTAAGCCTCCACTCTAGAGCCCACAAGCCACAACTACTGAGCCCATGCGCCTAGAGCCCATGCTCTACAACAAGAGAAGCCACCAAAATGGGAAGCCTGCACGCCACAACTAGAGAAAGCCCGCATGTAGCAACAAAGACCCAACGCAGCCAATAAATAAATAAATTAATTAATTAATTAAAAAATATGCAGACAGTAAAAGAACAGTGGCTTCCAGGGGTTCAGAAGGAGGGAGGAATAAATAAATTTGTAGAGCACAGAGGACTTCTAGGGCAGTATAACTGTCCTGTATAGATACTGTAATGGTGATACATGTCATTATACATTTGTCAAGACCATTGAGTGAACCTTGATGAACTTTTGGTTATAATGACTTGTCAATGTAGGTTGATTATCAAATAACCTACAAATGTACTCTCTGGTATGAGACATTGGTAGTGGGGGAAGGTGTGCATGTGTTGGGGCAGGGGGTAACTTTTATACTCTCTGCCCAATTTTACTATGACTATAAAATAAATAAATAAAGCTTCTTATGAAAGTATTTTCAAATTAAAAAATAGAAAAGATTTCCTAACTCATTTCTGAGGCTAATATTAATCTTAAAAGGCCTTGTAAGAAAATTACAAATCAATATCCCTTATGAAAATAGACATAAAATTTTCTAATAAAATTATAGCAAATTAAATCCAGAAATTTATAAAAGGAATAATACATCCTAACCAAGTGGGGGTTTTCTTGTGATGCAAAGCTAGTTAAACAGACAGAAAGCATTGATGCAATCCCCTATAGTAATTGACTAAAGGATGATTTGGCAATTGTTTTTTAGTAAAGAACCAGATAGTAAATATTTTAGGCTTTGCTGGTGACAGTTTTTAAAGCACATTCTTCTTCTTTTTACAATACTTTAAATGTATGCAAAAACTACTTTTTAGCTTGTGGCCTCTATAGAAACAGTCAATGGGCAGGATTTGGCCTGTGAGTCAAAGTATGCTGACCCCTGGACTAAAAAAATCAAAACCACATAATTGTACCAAATGATACAGAAAAGGAATTTGAAAAATTGAACATCCATTCATCATAAAAACCCTAGTAGATTAGGAATAGAAGGGCATCTGCAAAAAATCTATAGCTAACATCATAGTTAATGGCAGAAGATTTAATGTTTTACCCCAAGATCAAGAACAAAGCAAGGATATACATTTTTTAACCACTCCTATCCAACACCATAGGTTGACTAGCCAGTACAATAAAGCAAGGGCAAAAAAGCTTAGAGATTGGAAAGGATGACATGATTGTTAAAGTAGAAACCTCCAGAATCTATTTTAAAAGCTACTGGAATGAATAAATGAATGTAGCGAAGTTGCATAATAAAAGGTCAACACACAAAAATTAAAATGTAATTTATATAATATTAATGAAAATTAGAAAACCAAGTCTTTAATGTTTAAAATAGCTTTTTTTAAAAAAGGAAATACTTTAAATCTAACAAACATGTGCCAGAGCTGTATGCTTAAAACTAAAAAAAGCTAATGAAAGAAATCAAAGGATGTCTAAAAAATCTAAATAAATGGAGAGATATATCATGCTTATGGATTGAAAGACTCAATATAGTTAAAATGTCAATTCTTTGACATTGTCAAAAATGATCTATAGATTAACACAATTCCAACAAAAATCCCAGCATCACTCATTGTATATATTGACAGTTTAACTTTAAACTCTTTATAGAAAGTCATAGGAATTGGAGTAGCCAAAATAAATTTGAAAACAAAAAAATTTGATTTTAGGACTTACTATAAAGTCACAGTTATCAAGACACTGTGATAATTGTGAGAGGATAGACACATAGATCAATGGAACAGAACAGAGTCCACACAAATATAGGAAAATTTACATGACATGAAGTTCATCATTTTAGCCATTTTTATTTATTTATTTACTTATTTATTTATTTATTTATTTATTTTATTGGCTGTGTTGGGTCTTTTCTTTTTTGCTGTGCATGGGCTTTCTTTTAGTTGCAGTGAGTGGGGGCTACTCTTTGTTGTGGTGTGCAGGCTCCTCCTTGCCACGGCTTCTCCTGTTGCGGAGCACAGGGGTCTAGGCACACAGGCTCCAGGCGCACAGGCTTCAGTAGTTGTGGCACATGGGCTCAATAGTTGTGGCTCACGGGCTCTAAAGCGCAGGCTCAATAGTTGTGGTGCATGGGCTTAGTTGCTCCGAGGCATGTGGGATCTTCCTGGAGCAGGGATCAAACCCATGTCCCCTGAATTGGCAGGCGGATTCTTAACCACTGCGCCACCTAGGAAGCCCCATTTTAGCCATTTTTAAGAGTACAATTCAGTGCTATCTTTAGCACTAGGGTCTGTAGTAACTTCCTCACTTTCATTTCTGGTTTTAGTAATCTGTCTTTTTTTTGGTCACTCTAGCTAAAGGTTTGTCAATTTTGTTGCTCTCTTAAAATAACTTTGGTTCATTTATTTTCTCTTGTTTTTCTATTCTCTATTTACCTCCACTCTAATTTTTATTATTTCCTTCCTTCTACTAGTTTAGTGTTAGTTTGCTCTTCTTTTTCCAATGCTTTGAGATGCAAAGTTAGGTGACTGATTTGAGTTATTTTTTAATGTAGGCATTTAAAGCCATAAGTTTCCCTCTGGGCTTACCCCACTGCATTACATAAAGTTTTGGGATAGCATACTTATGCTTTTGTTTTCATTTGTTTTAAGGTATTTTCTAACTTCTCTTGTGATCTCTTCTTTGGTCCATTGGTTGTTTAAGAGTGTGTTGTTAACGTGTGCATATTTGTGAACTTTCCAGTTTTCCTTTCATTAGTGTCAGAGCAATTTCATAGGAATTTCTTTACTTACTTGGGCAAGGGAAGAAATTCATGAGTAGACCAGAAGATGCAGAACTTTTGTGGAATGGATTCTGGCAATCTACTTTTCACAGGGCGGCTTTTTTCAACATTTACTAAAATAAGGTTATATTTTATTGAAATGAACTCCAGCACTGACAGTGACAACTACAGGGAAACTTAAGTTCTGATCCTGAGATGGGGGGAGGAGAAAAGTTGAGTAGAGGCCTGCCTTCTTCCACAAGAACGAGAGACGATAATAAAGATGCTCATTCCTTCTACTCCAGCAATAAGATTTAAACCTCACATTTGGTATGGTCTGGAAATAAAGCACTTTGTTTCGTCAAATATTTCTGTTGGGAGAAAGTTACTTTCTTTTAAGATGCCAACTTTTCTACATTTCACAATAGTAAAGGCACACTTAAATTGATTTTATTTATAACAGTCATGAGATAATGATAGATTCACAGTTCATTTCACTGCATTTTCAATTCCTAGAAATTCCACTTCATAGAAATGCCCAGTGAACAACTGACTTGTAGCAGTTTAATGATTCTCCTGTGAAACCTCTTAGAACTGATTTCCAGATTGGAAGTATTGCTACAGTGAGAAGTGAATTATTGTAATACCACCCCCCCTTTTTTTTTTTTTTGGCTAACATTTTCTCAACTTTACAGATTCTTCTCTGAAGGGTTTCACAGATGTGACTTCAGGATGGAGTTGGAAAAGTAAGAGTCCACTGCTGCGGAAGAAACAAAAAGACAGGTTCCTTTCCAGGTATATGATACCATAAATAAATGAGCACATTCATCACTTTTTGAAATTACAATGACTGTCCTCAAGGAGAAATTGGAAGAGATGAATTTCAAATTGCCAAAATATCTTGGCCTCTTTAGTTTCCTGAACAAGGTGCTGAGCTAGATGATCTCTGAAGTCCATTTCATCTCAAGGTTTTTATTCTCCCTGACCACAGAGCACAAGGGAAGCTGGCAGCCATTTCAGGACTGATGGAGGTGCGCTCTGTTTACAGATGCCAAGCTGGCAAGCCCCAAGTTGGCTCCATGGGGTCAGCCTCTACTCTCAGGATATGCTGGAAGCTACCCCCAATTAGGAAATAACCTGCACTGAGGTTAATGACTGAAGATATGGGTACCCTGTGGATATTTTCAGAAATGCCAAAGTTCACACACTGTGGTTGGTAGACTATAATGGCTAATAAACTTTAACAATAATGTTTTTGCAAGGAACTTTATGACAAACATCATATGAGGTGCTGATTGTATGGTATGGTTGATGGTGTCTTCGTGAAATTTATTACATATGTTATTTACTCATGAACTGTTAATAATTCATGGAACATCATATTTGCTTTGTAATCTTAGTGATATTCTTTCCTACCAGAACAAAAAATTAATTCTATGTCAAAGAAGCCTTGGTTCAATTAGATTCCTGTGGAAATACTCAATATTGATAATCCTCTAACAGGTGTATTCTCACCAATTTTTCTTCTATTATGAAAATATTTGTCACATTTTATATTGATATATGTGTATATGGTGTGTGTGTGTGCACGCGCACATGTGTGTGAGTGTGAGTGAAGAGAGAGAGAGAACTTGGCTTTCAACTTTCAGAAGTGACCTAAATTTGTTTTTATTCTCTTGTTTTGTGTTATACAGCTCCAAGCCATTATTAATATTTTACTTCATTTTAAAGTAAAAATAAAATGATGGTGTTGGTTTTGAGGCTTCAGGTTGTTTCAAGGATGATGATGTTTTATCAAACATTCTTTTCACATTAACAGGTTTAAAAAATTGCTCAATGTCAAAATATTTCTTCAAATCAGTCTTTAAGAAATTAGTTTTCTGCACAAATGCAGAGCTTTCAATTCCAGTATATAATTTATTAAATTCTCTTTTCATACTTGAAATAATAACAAGAGTTGGTGGATGCCACATTTCTGAAGCCCCAACATTAATTTAAGGAATTAAGCTGGAAGGATATTTCCTAGGCTTATGGTTTCAGGGAATTGAAGGTGAAGTAATGTCAACAATTCACAGGACTCTCATATAGATCACTAGTTTGCATTCCCCCAAAATAGAAAAACTTGCTATGTGGCCCTTCGTTGGTTGCTCTAGTAAAGCAATTTAAGTTTTGCTGACCTAAAGTAGGTGAGTGGTTTATACAAGCTTTAAGTATTGGTCATTTGAAAGACTTCTCTTGTTTCTGAGTATTGTGCCTTTTATGTTTCTGATGATACTTGCTTGGAATTCCTAAAAAATACAATTATTTTTACTTTTGAATGTGTTAAAATATAGGCTACAGTATAGGATAGATATGTGGTATGAAGTTTGTTATTTAATTTCCTTCATTTAGGGTTGTTAATAATTTTCCTGAATCAAACCATTTCATTTGTACACTGCCTTTGTCATGATTTTGGAAATACACTAGGTCTTATTGTCATTATTATTCATGAAATTCTTTAGGAATTTACATTCTTTCTTAGATTGGGCTGTGCAAATGGAAGCCACTTTTCTTCCTGCCATATACAAATTTATCCAGCCCACCATAGATATATAAAATTGCATGAGATTTTTTCAAAGCAAAATAGTTAATACACATCTTTCTTTTTTCTTTTTTGAAGGATGATTAGCGGACTGAAGGAGAGTGATGTGATAACTGCTTTTCTTGCTGAACTTCAGAAAATAAAAAAAACAAAGAGGTGAAGAACAGGTTAGTGAGGTAAGATTATATTTTTGTTATTTCCATGCTATCGAACCTCGGTATTAAAAATACTTCAAGTTAAACATTATCTTCCTTAGGATAGCAATTATACTGCCCTTGTGAATGTTTTATTATACCATTAGGGCTATGAATCTGAGATTATAAGTCTCCATGTCATGATACCTGTTACTCATCAGTACTTTTATCCAACTCTTTCCCATTTTTCTGCCATGTTGCCTGTTTTTCATTAATTTGCCAGAGTTATTTACATATTCTTGCAATGAGCCATTTGATACTGACAGTGTAAACTGATCACTTTTTTAATGGTGGTTTTTGATAAACAAGGTATTCCATTTTAACTTCTTTAAATATTCTCTTTTAAAGCTTAGAGCTATCCATTTTTTTGTGGCACATTACGATTTTATTTCATTTTCTTACTTTTTAAAGTTGAGGTAAAATTCATATAAGTTACATAAAATTCACAAAAAACAAACCATTTTAAAGCAAACAATTCAGGGACATTTAGTATTTTCACAATGTTGTGCAAACACTATTTCTATCTAGTTTCAAAACATTTTCATCACCCCAAAAGAAAACCCCATATTCATTGAGCAGTTGCTCCCCACCCCCCTTATTATTATGCCTGAATAACATTCCATTGTATGTATACACCACAAATTGTGTATCCATTCATGTGTTGATGGACATTTGGGTTGTTTCACTTTTTGATTACTGTGAATAGTGCTGCTATGAACATTCAAGTACAAGTTTTTGCGTAGACAAATGTTTTAAATTCTCTTGGGTATACACATAAGAGTGGTCATGTGGTAACTTCATACTTTCCAAGTTGGCTGCACTATTCTACATTTCCACTAGCAATGAATGAGGATTCCAATTTCCCCACATTTTTGCCAACACTCGATACTGTCTGCCTTTTTAATATATCCATCCATATAGATGTAAGGTGTTATCACATTAGTTTTTTAAATTTGTATTTCCTTAATGTTTGCTGTTGTTGAGAATCTTTTCACGTGCTTTTTGGCCATTATTTAGGAGGAATGTTTACTCAGATCTTTAGCCCATTTTAGATTGGATTATTTATTTATTATTGATTTGTAAGAGTTCTCTATATATTCCAGATACACATTCCAAAAGATAAAAGATTTGAAAAAAATTCCTATTGTGTGCATTTTCTTTCATCCTTCTTGATAGTGTCTTTTGAAACCCAAAGCTTTTACTTTTGTTTGATGAAGTACAATTTATCAATTCTTTTCTTTGGTTGCTTGTGCTTTAGTTGTCATATTTAAAAGAACATTGCCCAATCCAAAGATTTACACTTGTTTTCTCAAAGCTTTATAGTTTTACTTCTTACATTTATGCCTATGATCTATTTTGACTTAATTTGTGTGTATGCTGTGAATTAAGGGTCCAACTTCATTCTTTTGCATGTGTCTATCCAACTGCTCTTAGCACTATTTATAGAAAAAGACTATTCCTCCATTGAATTTTCTTGGCACCCTTCTTGAAAATCAATTGACCATAAATGTATGACCTTTTTTCTAGATATTTAATTCTATTTCACTTACCTCTATGTCTGTTCTTATGCCAGTACCACAGAAACTTCATTACTGTAGCTTTATGATATGTTTTGAAATGTGGCAGTGTGAGTCCCCCAACTTCTTGGGTCCTTAAGACTTTCCTCAATAGCACGAAGAGCCTTGGCACTCTTGCCAAAAATCATTTGACCCTGTACCCTATGTGTGAGTTGTCTATTCTGTTCTATATATGTATATGTGTATACACACACACACACACACACACTCTAGTACCACACTGTTTTGATTATTGTAACTTTCTAGTATATTTTGAAACAGGGATGGTGATTTATCTAGTTCTGTTCTTCTTTTTTAAGATTGTTTTGGCTATTTGGGATCCCTTGAGATTCCATATGAGTTTTATTTCTGCAAAATCTCTGTTGGGTTTTTGACAGGGATTGCATTAAATCTATACATCTCTTTAGCAAGTATTGATACATTAACAACATTAAATTTTTCAAGTCATGAACATAGCATGTCTTTCTATTTATTTTGTCTTCTTTAATTTCCTTCATCAATGTCTTATAGTTTTCAGTGTACTAGTCTTTCACTTCATTAATTAGGTTTATCTCTAAATATTTTACTATTTTTGTTGCTATTGTAAGTGGATTTGTTTCTCAATTATCTTCTCAAATTGTTCATTGTTTGTCTTCTTTGACCTCTCTTGGATACTGCCTGGAAGATTGATAGAAGGTGGTTGTCTCTTTCACCTAATTTGGAATTCTCTCAGGCCAAAAAATTCGCTACACAGATGGCATTCCTCAAAAACATTGCAAGGGAAATGAACAAATTTCTTCAGCTTAAGGCAAAGGATTACAGTTGAGGAAAATAATAAACATGCCAAAAGCCTGGGAAGAAAAGTTAAGGAAAGAGTTTCTTTAGGAAATTCAGGCATTCAAAATTACCTGTGTATAGTGGGTAATTTGGAAAGACATACATATAACCTAGGCATGACACATGCTCAGAGAAGACCTGAGAAGATTCTGACCTTTCATCTCTGGCTGATCTCTAGACTCAGCACAAACAAGAAGTGAAGGTGAAGGCAAAGTTGTAAATGGCCTGGCTATGCAATAAGGAGTGCATAAACACAAAATAAATCTGAGAAAACTGGGAGAGGGTCTAATTTTCCTTTTTTTATTCTTAGGCATTAGTGGACTTTCAGCTTCCAAGCAACTTTTCAAAGGGCCTATGAACATCTCATTACCCAGTTATTCCTTTTACACTATTTGGCTGCTCTGTTGTTTGCCCCCACTATTATTCACTGCCTCAGATCACTGCAACTTTAAACAATTGCCTGTAATTGTTCTTGACAAACACCCCCAAAGAAGGCTTTTCACACTGAACTCTCTCTAAAGGTCAAATAATATTAGCCCTCAAAGCAGGGTTGCCAGGGAACCACTGGTCAGATCAAATAATGATAATTCTCTGGTAATGGAGCTTTGAAAAAATCTCCAACCTTGTTCTGACCCTTCTAGTGGCTGGCAGGCTGCTTGTTTTTACTGTGATTGGGGGCTATTAGTTTTCAAAGCTACCATGGATCTGGAGAGTGGAGGATGGAACAAGTGGAAGTTAAAGCATAAGGAAACAAACTTAAGAGTTTTTGCACAGGAGGAAAAAGATGGCGGCGAAGTAGAGGGACGTGGAATGCATCCCTCTCCACAGATGCATTGGGAATGCACCGAAGGACACAATAATTCCCACAGAGAACCAGCTGAACACCAGCAGACAGCCTTGGACACCAGAAAGGACTGCAAGGAGCCCGACATAACTGGTAGGGAGGCATCGGTGAGGGCTCAAGGAGGGTGAAGCAGCGGAGCCGTGGCAGATGGGAGGGAGTGAGAAACATATGGAGGGTCCGCAGCGCAGCTTAGCATTCCCGGACCGAGACATCGATCCACAGCTAAACAGAGGGTCCGGGAGCAGGAGCGTGGGAACCGGAGAGCTGGTTCAGGGTGAGAAACATTGTTGCCAGTAAGGTGATGGACCGAGAGGACAGGAGGGAGGGGGTCCGCGGAGAGGACTGCCCGCCCCTGAGAGCTGCCCGGCCATGATGGCTGGAGGCTGCAGGCTCACAGGCGGCGGGGGGGGGGGGGGGGGAGGAGCTGCACGCACAGCCTCTCTCTCTCTTTCGGTGCCTCTGCAACAGGCAGTGGAGAGATGCCCTTGGGCCACCTAAGACACTCAGGGATAAAAAGCACCCTCAGGCACTCGGGTGGGGCTAGATTAAAACCTCTTGGAATGCCAGCAGCAGGGAGGCTGCTGAGGAAAAACAACAAGAACAACAACAACAACAACAACAACAACAACAAAAACAAAAAACCCTAGAGAGGCCCAACTCTAAGACTTTCTGCTTACGCCTGAGCCACCGGCGTCCCTCTGCAACAGGCACCTCCAAGCCCGACTGAAACAACAGTGTGCCACTGCTCACTCACTCCCAGGAGAATGAGCCACTATTGTACCCTCTCCCTCCCCACACACCGAGGCTTACAGAAGAACAATAAAGGAACCTCTGCTGGTCACAGAATAATGCAAAAAAAAAAACCCAAGGCAAGGAGAAGGACACTTACAGCTGAGACGCTAAGGAAACAGAAATAGTAGTATCAATTCCTATTGAACTGGTCCGTTCTGGGATCAGTTCTGGATTTTTTTTTTCTTCTCTTTTTCTCTTTCTTTTTTTTTCTTTATTAAGTATGATCTTAGCCCTAAGGGATCTACAAGTTTTATAACATAATTTTTTAAAGATATTTTTTATTTTATTTTTTATTTATTTATTTTTGCCTTTTTATATACTTCTATCTCTAGCTAAGTTTTTGGTAGTACGGACAATATATCTCTCATACTTTCCTTTCATCCCTATCTTTTATACATTTCTATTCCTTTCTTTTTACTTACATATTTCCAACCACACTATGCTCTTCTGTTCCCCTTTCTTCCAGCCATTTTAACTTTATTTTATCTTAACATACTTATAAGCAACACTATCGATCTGCTCAGACTCCTTGCTCTATTCTCCAGATCACGCACCGCCTTGGTATTTAATATTAGGATTTTGTCTTTATCTTAGTTCTTAGTACAGTTGTCTAATTACATTCTGAGAATCTCCATTCTCTCTGGTGGTACTCTGGCTCTTTTCTATATTTGATCCTAGCTTACAAAATCTCCCTGGATTAATGTTTGTATGTGTAAGGTGTTATTTGTTTGTTTGTTTGCTTTTGCTTCTGTCTCTGATTTGTTCTGTTTCAGTTGTCAGTTTCTGTTGGGTTTCTCTTTGAATATCTGATAGCACACTGGGGTTCTGTCAGGTCTTTCTAGAGCCTTATGTCCTAATGGATTCAGTAATCGTGTGTCTTATACATGTATGTGTTTCCTAGACTTAATATTCGTTTAATCCAATACTTGGACATTAGTCTGAGGCTTGGACAGTTTTCTATAAACCCCTCTATCGCCAGGACAAGCAACCCCAAAAGTTTGGACAACCATGAGGAAACAAAGAAACACCATACAGGCAAAGGAGCAGGAAAAAAAAACCCACAAGACCAAATAAATGAGGAGGAAATAGGAAAAATGCCTGAAAAAGAATTTAGAGTAATGATAGTAAAAATGATACAAAATCTCGATAACAAAATAGAGAAAGTACAAGAAACAGTTCATAAGAACTCAGAAAAACAAACAGCAATGGATAACAAAATAGCTGAAATTAAAAATACTCTAGATGCTATAACCAGCAGAATGACTGAGGCAGAAGAAGGAATAAGTGAGTTGGAAGATAGAATGGGGGAAATAAATGCCACAGAGCAGGAAAAAGTAAAAAGAATAAAAAGAATAGAAGACAGTCTCAGAGACCTCAGTGACAACATTAAGTGTACCAACATTCGAATTATAGGCATCCCAGAAGAAGAAGAAAACAAGAAAGGGTCTGAGAAAATATTTGAAGAGGTTATAGTGGAAAACTTCCCCAACATGGGAAAGGAAATAATTCACCAAGTCCAAGAAGCACAGAGAGTCCCATACAGAATAAACCCAAGGAGAAATACACCAAGACACCTATTAATCAAACTAATGACAATTAAACACAAAGAAAAACTATTAAAAGCAGCAAGAGAAAAGCAACAAACAACATATAAGGGAAAACCCATCAGGATAACAGCTGACCTTTCTACAGAAACTCTGCAGGCCAGAAGGGAATGGCAGGATATACTGAAAGTCCTGAGAGAGAGAAACCTACAGCCAAGAAGACTCTACCCAGCAAGAATCTCATTCAGATTTGAGGGAGAAATCAAAAGCTTTCCAGACAAGCAAAAGTTAAGAGAATTCAGCACCACCAAACCAGCCTTACAACAAGTGCTAAAGGAACTTCTCTAAGTAGGAAACACAAGAAAAGGAAAACACCTACAAATACAAACCCAAAACAATTAAGAAAATGGTAATTGGAACACACATGACAATAATCACTTTAAATGTCAATGGATGAAATGCTCCAACCAAAAGACACAGACTGGCTGAAT
The DNA here is from genome assembly GCF_030028045.1 of Hippopotamus amphibius kiboko. Lineage (NCBI taxonomy): Eukaryota > Metazoa > Chordata > Mammalia > Artiodactyla > Hippopotamidae > Hippopotamus > Hippopotamus amphibius. Next base: position 119,712,368 of record NC_080187.1, on the reverse strand, counting down.
GGATACAAAAACAAGACCCTTCTATATGCTGCCTACAAGAAACCCACTTCAGACCAAGGGATACATATAGACTGAAAGGAAAGGGATGGAAAAAGATATTCTATGCAAATGGAAGTCAAAAGAAAGCTGGAATAGCAATACTCATATCAGACAAATTAGACTTTAAAGTAAAGACTATTACAAGAACAAGGAAGGAAACTACATAATGATCAAGGGATCCATTCAAGAAGAACATATCACAATGGTAAATATCTATGCCCCCAATATAGGAGCACCTCAGTACATAAGGCAAATGCTAACAGGTATAAAAGGGGACATCGACAGTAACACAATAATAGTGGGAGACTTGAACACCCCACTTACATCAATGGACAGATCATCCAAACAGAAAATCAATAAAGACACACAAGCTTTAAATGACACATTAGACCATCTCGACTTAATTGATATTTATAGGACATTCCATCCAAAAATGACAGACTACACTTTCTTCTCAACAGAACATTTTCCAGGATAGATCACATCTTGGGTCACAAATCAAACCTCAGCAAATTCAAGAGAATTGAAATCATATCAAGCATCTTCTCAGACCACAATGCCATGAGACTAGATATCATTTACAGGAAAAAAACTGCAAAAAATACAAACACATGGAGGCTAAACAATTCACTCTTAAACAACCAAGAAATCACTAAAGAAATCAAAGAGGAAATCAAAAAATACCTAGAAACAAACGAGAATGAAAACACAACAACCCAAAACCTATGGGACGCAGCAAAAGCAGTTCTAAGAGGGAAGTTTATAGCAATACAGTCCTACCTTAAGAAACAAGAAAATGATCGAATAAACAACCTAACCTTACACCTAAAACAACTAGAGAAAGAAGAACAAAGAAACCCCAAAGTGAGCAGAAGGAAAGAAATCATAAAGATCAGAGCAGAAATAAATGAAAAAGAAAGGAAAGAAACCATAAGAAAAATAAATAAAACTAAAAGCTGGTTTTATGAGAAGATTAACAAAATTGATAAACCACTAGCCAGACTCATCAAGAAAAGAAGGGAGAAGATGCAAATCAACAGAATTAGAAGTGAAAAAGGAGAAGTAACAACGGACACCTCAGAAAAACAAAAGATCATGAGAGACTACTACCAGCAACTATATGCCAATCAATTGGATAACCTGGAAGAAATGGATACATTCTTAGAAAAATACAATCTTCCAAGACTAAACCAGGAAGAAATAGAAACCATGAACAGACCAATCACAAGTACAGAAATCGAGGCAGTGATTTAAAATCTCCCAACACACAAAAGCCCAGGACCAGATGGGTTCACGGGCAAATTCTATCACACATTTAGAGAAGAGCTAACACCTATCCTTCTCAAACTCTTCCAAAATATTGCAGAAGGCGGAACACTCCCAAACTCATTCTATGAGACTACCATCACCCTGATACCAAAACCAGGCAAAGATGTCACAAAAAAAGAAAACTACAGACCAATATCACTGATGAATATAGATGCAAAAATCCTCAACAAAATACTAGCTAACAGACTCCAACAGCACATTAAAAAAATCATTCACCATGATCAAGTGGGGTTTATCCCTGGAATGCAAGGATTCTTCAATATATACAAATCAATCAATGTGATACATCACATCAACAAAATGAAGGATAAAAACCATATGATCATCTCAATAGATGCAGCAAAAAGCTTTTGACAAAGTTCAACATCCATTTATGATAAAAGCTCTCCAGAAAATGGGCATAGAAGGAAATTACCTCAAGATAATAAAAGCCATGTATGAAAAAACCAAAAGCAAACATTATTCTCAGTGGGGAAAACTGGAAGAATTCCCTCTAAGAACAGGAACAAGACAAGGGTGTTCACTCTCACCATTATTATTCAACATAGTTTTGGACGTTTTAGCCACAGCAATCACAGAAGAAAAAGAAATAAAAGGAATCCAAAATCGAAAAGAAGAAGTAAAATTGTCACTCTTTGCAGATGACATGATATTATACATAGAAAACCTGAAAGAATCTACCAGAAAACTGCTAGCACTAATTGATGAGTTTAGTACAGTAGCAGGATACAAAATTAATGCACAGAAATCTCTTGCATTCCTATACACTAACAACGGAAGACCAGAAGAGAAATTAAGGAAACTCTCCCATTCACCATTGCAACAAAAAGAATAAAATACCTAGGAATAAACCTGCCTAAGGAGGCAAAAGATCTGTATGCAGAAAACTTTAAGACACTGATGAAAGAAATCAAAGGCGACAAACAGATGGAGGGACATACCATATTTCTGGATTGGAAGAATCAACACAGTGAAAATGACTGTACTACCCAAAGCAATTTACAGATTCAATGCAATCCCAATCAAATTACCAATGGCATTTTTCACAGAACTAGAGCAAGAAATCTTATGATTTTTATGGAAACGCAAAAGACCCCGAACAGTCAAAGCAATCTTGAGAAGGAAAAATGGAGTTGGCGGAATCAGGCTTCCTGACTTCAAACTATACTACAAGGCCATAGTGATCAAGACAGTATGGTACTGGCACAAAAATAGAAAGGAAGATCAATGGAATAGAATAGAGAACTCAGAAGTAAGCCCAAACACATATGGGCACCTTATCTTTGATAAAGGAGGCACGAATATACAATGGAAAAAAGACAGCCTCTTCAATAAGTGGTGCTGGGAAAATTGGACAGCAACATGTAAAAGAATGAAATTAGAACACTTCCTAACACCATACACAAAAATAAACTCCAAATGGATTCAAGACCTACATGGAAGGCCAGACACTATAAAACTCCTAGAGGAAAACATAGGCAGAATACTCTATGACATCCATCAAAGCAAGATCCTTTCTGACCCACCTCCTAGAATCATGGAAATCAAATCAAGAATAAACAAATGGGACCTTATGAAACTTAAAAGCTTCTGCACAGCGAAAGAAACCATAAACAAGACTAAAAGGCAACCCTCAGAATGGGAAAAAATAATTGCCTATGAAACAACAGACAAAGGATTAACCTCCAAAATATACAAGCAGCTCATGAAGCTTAATACCAGAAAAGCAAATAACCCAATCCACAAATGGGCAGAAGACCTAAATAGACATTTCTCCAAAGAAGACATACAGATGGCCAACAAACACATGAAAAGATGCTCAACATCACTAATCATCAGAGAAATGCAAGTCAAAGCCACAATGAGGTATCACCTCACACCAATCAGAATGGCCATCATCACAAAATCTGGAAACAACAAATGTTGGAGAGGGTGTGGAGAAAAGGGAACTCTCCTGCACTGTTGGTGGGAGTGTAAGTTGGTACAGCCACTATGGAAAACAATTTGGAGATTCCTTAAAAAACTACAAATAGAACTACCCTATGATCCAGTAATCCCACTCCTGGGCATATACCCAAAGAAAACCATAATCCCAAAAGAAACTTGCACCATAATGTTTATTGCAGCACTATTTACAATAGCCAGGACATGGAAGCAACCTAAATGCCCATCAACAAATGAATGGATACAGAAGATGTGGCATATATATACAATGGAATATTACTCAGCTATAAAAAGGGATGAGATGGAGCTATATGTAATGAGGTGGATAGAACTACAGTCTGTCATACAGAGTGAAGTAAGTCAGAAAGAGAAAGACAAATATTGTATGCTAACTCACATATACGGAATCTAAAAATGGTACTGATGAACTCAGTGACAAGAACAAGGACGCAGATACAGAGAATGGACTGGAGAACTCGAGGTTTGGGAGGGGGCAGGGGGTGACGGGGAAGCTGAGACGAAGCGAGAGAGTAGCACAGACATATATATGCTACCAACTGTAAAATAGATAGTCAGTGGGAAGTTGTATAACAAAGGGAATCCAACTCGAGGATGGAAGATGCCTTAGAGGACTGGGGCGGGGGGGTGGGACTCGGGGTGGGGGAGTCAAGGAAGGGAGGGAATACGGGGATATGTGTATAAAAACAGATGATTGAACTTGGTGTACCCCCAAATAAATAATAAATTTAAAAAAAGAGTTTTTGCATAGCAAAGGAAACCATAAACAAAACAAAAAGACAACCTATGGACTAGGAGAAAATATTTGCAAATGATGAGACTGACAAGGGCTTAATTTCCAAAATACACAAACAGCTCATACAACTCATTAACAAAAAAAACAAACAACCCAATTAAAAACTGGACAGAAGTTCTAAATAGACATTTCTCCAGTGAAGACATACAGATGGCCAGTAGGCACAAGAAAAGATCCTAAGCATTATTTATTATTAGAGAAATGCAAATCAAAACTACAATGAGGAATCATCTCACACCAGTCATAATGGCCATCATTAAAAACTCTACAAATCGGGACTTCCTCGGTGGCACAGTGGGTAAGACTCCTCCTGCCAATGCAGGGGACATGGGTTCCATCCCTGACCCAGGAAGATACCACATGCCGCAGAGCAACTAAGCCCATGTGCCGCAACTATTGAGCCTGCGCTCTAGAGCCCATGAACCACAACTATTGAGCCCATTTGCCGCAACTACTGAAGCCCACGCACCTAGAGCCCGTGCTCTGCAACGAGAGGCCACCGCAATGAGAAGCCCGCACACCACAATGAAGAGTAGCCCCCGCTCTCAGCAACTAGAGAAAGGCCATGTGCAGCAATGAAGACACAATGCAGCCAATAAATAAATAAAATAAATTTATAAAAAACAAAACAAACAAACAAAAAAACTCTACAAATAATAAATGCTGGAAAGGTTGTGGAGAAAAGGGAATCCTCCTATACTGTTGGTGGGAATGTAAATTGGTGCAGCCACTGTAAAACAGTATGGAGGTTCCCTAAAATAGTAAAAATAGAATTACCATATGATCTGGCAATCCCATTCTTGGGCAAATATCCAGAGAAAACTCTAATTTAAAAAGATGCATGTAACACAGGGAGATCAACTCGATGATGGGTGATGACTTAGACGGCTGGTATAGGGAGGGTGGGATGGAGTCAAGGGAGGGATGGGATATGGGGATATATGTATAAATACATATTCTGATTCACTTTGGTGTACAGCAAAAACTGGCACAATAGTGTAAAGCAATTATATTCCAATAAAGAGCTTAAAAAAAGTAACAAATTAAAAATTTTTAAAAAGCATGCACCTCAACATTCACAGCAGTGCTATTTACAATAGCTGCAACATGGGAGCAACCTAAAGGCCCATTGATGGGTGAATGGATAAAGATGTGGTATGTACATATACAATGGAATATCACTCAGCCATAGAAAAAGAATGAAATAATGCCATTTCCAGCAACACGGATGGGTAGGGCAAAAGGGGAAAAAAAAGAATAATACCCACACTTCTCAAACTCTTCCAAAATATTGCAGAAGGAGGAACACACCCAAATTCATTCTACGAGGCCACCATCACCGTGATACCAAAACCAAACAAAGATGTCACAAAAAAATAAAATTACAGGCCAATATCACTGATGAATATAGATGCAAAAATCCTCAATAAAATACTAGCTAACAGAATCCAACAGCACATTAAAAAGACCATACACCATGATCAAGTGGGGTTTACCCCTGTAATGCAAGGATTCTACAATATATGCAAGTTAATCAATGTGATACATCATATTAAAAAACTGAAGGATAAAACCATATGATATCTGAATACATGCAGAAAAAACTTTTGACAAATTTCAACATCCATTTATCATAAAAACTCTCCAGAAAGTGGACATAGAAGGAAATTACCTCAACATAATAAAGGTCATATATGACAAATCAACAGCCAATATCATTCTAAATGGTGAAAAACTGAAAGCATTCCCCCTAAGAACAGAAACAAGACAAGGGTGCCCACTCTTACCACTATTATTCAACATAATTTTTGGAAGTTTTAGCCACAGCAACCAGAGAAGAAAAAGCAATGAAAGGAATCTAAATTGGAAAAGAAGAAGTAAAATTGTCACTCTTTGCAGATGACATGATATTATACATAGAAAACCCGAAAGACTCTACCAGAAAACTGCTAGCACTCATCCATGAATTTAGTAAAGTAGCAGGATACAAAATTAATACACAGAAATCTCTTGCATTCCTATACACTAACAAAGAAAAATCAGAAAGAGAAATTAAGGAAACACTCCCATTCACCACTGCAACAAAAAGAATAAAATACCTAGGAATACACCTGCCTAAGGAGGCAAAAGAGCTATATGCAGAAAACTATAAGACACTGATGAAAGAAATCAAAGACGATACAAACAGATGGAGGGACATACCATGTTCTTGGACTGGCAAAATAAACATTGTGAAAATTTACAGATTCAATGCAATTCCTATCCAATTACCAATGGCATTTTTTGCAGAACCAGAACAAGAAATCTTACGATTTGTATGGAAATGCAACAGACCCTGAATAGCCAAAGCAATCTTGAGAAAGAAAAACAGAACTGGAGGAATCAGGCTGCCTGACTTCAGACTAACTTCCCTGGGAGAATGCATGGCATGCCTCAGGCTGTTGCATCTTCATGCCATCCTCTGCCTCTGTAGGCACTCCCAGCTCATCCCAGTTGTGACTGCCATATCCCTCCGTCTTCCCGGCCTGAGCAAGCAAGTGAGCACTAATCAGCCGCTGCTTTCACCCCCTCTTGTCTGGGTGGGGAGCAGACGCAGAGGGTGGCCTACACACAGAGACAGGGCCAAAACGAAAGCTGAGCTCCAGGGGGCAGTGTGAACAAAGAAGAGAAAGAGAAATCTCTGCGCAGCTGCAGGAGCAGTGGATGAAATCCCTGCAATTGGCTTGGTAAACACTGCATCTGTCAAATACCTGAATACACGGTGAGCATTCTCACAATCGAGGCTGTGGACTTTGCAGGCAACTGTGGACTTTGGAGGAAAGTACTTGTAGCAGTAAGGTCAGATCAGAGTCTGAGCTGGCCCCACAGTGCCCACAGCAAGTCCAGAGACTGACCTAGAAGTATTGGAGGATTTTCTTGGTAGGCAGGGACTGGCTGTGACTCACTGTGGGGGCAAGGACACTGACAGCTGAGGCCACAGGAAAGAATTATTACTAATATATATATATATTTTTTGTTTTGTTTTGTTTTGTTCTATTTTTTTATTATTCTTGGAATTTTTATTTTTTATTTACTTTTTCTCTTCTATGCTTTCATTTTTTAAATATTTTAAATTTTTCCTGTTTATACTGTATTTTTTAATAAATTTATTTATTTGTTCATTTATTTATTTATTTATTGGCTGTGTTGAGTTCGTTGCTGTGCACGGGCTTTCTCTAGTTGCGATGAGCAAGGGCTATTCTTCATTGTGGTGCATGGGCTTCTCATTGCGATGGCTTCTCTTGCTGTGGAGCACAGGCTCTAGGTTCATGGGCTTCAGTAGTTGTGGCACATGGGCTCAATAGTTGTGGCTCACGGGCTCTACAGCACAGGCTCAGTAGTTGTGGTGCACGAGCTTAGTTGCTCCCTGGCATGTGGGATCTTCCCAGCCCAGGGATTGAACCTGTGTCCCCTGCATTGGCAGGTGGATACTTAACCACTGCACCATGCAGGGAAGACCCTTTAATGTACTTTTTCATTATATTGTGTTTTTTCCTTGTTTTTGCTTTTTTCCTTCTTTGCTTTGTTTTTATTTTTAGCTGTATTTAATATTTTTCTATTTTAACTTTACTTCTTTGTTGTTTTGTAGTTTTTCCTTTTTTCTTCTTTGTTTTTACATTTTTTATCATTTTTTTGTTTGTTTCATGCTTTCTCTGCCTTTTTTTCATTTGCTTTCTGCATTTAATTTGTTTTTAGTTTTTTGTTTTTGTTAGATTAGTTGGTAGTATTTGTTTTCATTTTGGGGTTTGTTTATTGGTTTGGTTGCTCTCTTTTTTTTCCTATCTTTTTTCTCTTTTCCTTTTGTGATTGTGTGTGTGAGCTTCTTTGTGTGTTTTTATCTGTTTTGTTTTGTTTTTACCAATTTGTCTTGGGCTTTTGTTTGTTTTCCTTCTTTTTTTCCCCTCCTTTTCTTCTATTCCCTGTGGCTTGTGGGATCTTGGTGCTCTGGCCAGGGGTCAGGCCTGAGCCTACAAGATGGGAGAGACAAGTCCAGGATGTTGGACCACCAGATAACTCCTGACCCCATGGAATATTGATCAGCAAGCGATCTCCCAGAGGTCTCCATCTCAACACTAAGACCTGGCCTCTACCCAAAAGCCAGCAAGCTCCAGTGCTGGATGCCTCATGCCAAAGAACTAGCAAGACAGAAACACAGTCCCACCCATTAGCAGATAAGCTGCTTAAAGTCATACTAAATTCACAGACACCCCAAAGCATACCACCAGACGTGGCCCTGCCCGTTAGTGGAACAAGATCCAGCTCCGCCCACCAGAACACAACCACCAGTCCCCCCACCAGGAAGTCTACAAACACCATTGGACCAATCCCACCCACTGGAGGCAGACACCAGAAGTAAGAGGGACTATGACACTACAGCCTGTGGCACGGAGCTCCCACAGGAAGTTAAACAAAATGAGAAGACCGAGAGATATACAGCAGGTGAAAGAGCAAGGTAAAAACCCACAAGACCAAAAAAATGAGGAGGAAATAGCAGTGTACCTGAAAAAGAACTCAGAGTGATAATAGTAAAAATGATCCAAAATCTCAGAAATAGAATGGAGAAAATACAAGAAATGTTTAACAAGGACCTAGAAGAACCGAAGAACAAACAGTGATGAACAATACAATAACTGAAATTAAAAGTACTCTAGAGGGAATCAATAGTAGAATAACTGAGGCAGAAGAATAGATAAGTGAGCTGGAAGACACAATGGTGGAAATAACTGCTGCAGAGCAGAGTAAAGAGAAAAAAATGAAAAGAATTGAGGACAGTCTAAGAGACCTCTGGGATAATATTAAACACATGAACATTCAAATTATAGGGTACCCAGAAGAAGAAGAGAAAGAGAAAGAGTCTGAGAAAGTATTTGAAGAGGTTATAGTCAGAAACTTCCCTAACATGGGAAAAGAAATAGTCATTCAAGTCCAGGATGTTCAGAGAGTCCCATACAGGATAAACCCAAGGAGAAACACACTGAGACACATATTAATCAAACTAACAAAAATTAAACACAAAGAAAAAATATTAAAAGCAGCAAGGGAAAAGCAACAAATAACATATAAGGGAATCCTCATAAGCTTATCAGCTGATTTTTCAGCAGAAACTCTGCAGGCCAGAAAGGAGTGGCAGGATATATTTAAAGTGATGAAAGAGAAAAACCTACAACCAAGAATACTCCACCAAGCAAGGATCTCATTCAGATTCGATGGAGAAATCAAAAGCTTTACAGAGAAGCAAAAGCTAAGAGAATTCAGCACCACCAAACCAGCTCTACAACAAATGCTAAAGGAAATTCTCTAAGCAGAAAACACAAGAAAAGAAAAGTACCTACTAGAACAAACCCCAAACAATTAAGAAAATGGTAATAGGAATATACATATCAATAATTACCTTAAATGTGAATGGATTAAATGGTCCAACCAAAAGACACAGACTGGCTAAATGGATTTAAAATGACCCATATATATGCTGTCTACTAGAGACCAACTTCAGACCTAAGGACACATACAGACTGAAAGTGAGGAGGTGGAAAAAGATATTCCATGCAAATGGAAATCAAAACAAAGCTGGAGTAGCAATATTCATATCAGATCAAATAGACTTTAAAATAAAGAATGTTACAAGAGGCAAGGAAGGACACTACATAATGATCAAGGGCTCAATCCAAGAAGAAGATATAACAATTATAAATATATATGCACTCAACATAGGAGCACCTGAATACATAAGACAAATGCTAACTGCTATAAAATGGGAAATCAATAGCAACACAATAATCATGGGGGATTTTAACACCTCACTCACACCAATGGACTGATCATCCAGACAGAAAATTAATATGGAAAAATGAGCTTTAAATGGCACAATAGATCAAATAGATTTAATTGATATTTATAGGACATTCTACCCCAAAACAGCAGATTACATTTTCTTCTCAAGTGCACATTCTCCAGGATAGATCACATCTTGGGTCACAAATCAAGCCTCAGTAAATTTAAGAAAATTTAAATTGTATCAAACATCTTTTCCAACCACAACACTATGAGATTAGAAACCAATTACAGAAAAAAAAAACTGTGAAAAAACACAAACACACAGAGGCTAAACAATATAATACTAAATAATTAAGAGATCACTGAAGAAATCAAAAAGGCCATCAAAAAATACCTACAGGCAAATAACAATGAAAACACAATGACCCAAAACCTATGGGATGCAGCAAAAGCAGTTCTAAGAGGGAAGTGTATAGCAATACAATCCTACCTCAAGAAACAAGAAAAATCCCAAATAAACAACCTAACCTTACAGCTAAAGGAACTAGAGAAAAGAACAACAACAAAAAAACCAAAGTTAATAGAAGGAAAGAAATAATAAAAATCAGAGCAGAAAGAAATGAAATAGAAACAAAGAAAACAAAAGCAAAGATCAATAAAACTAAAAGCTGGTTCTTTGAGAAGATAAAATTGATAAACCTTTAGCCAGACTTATGAAGAAAAAGAGGGAGAGGACTCAAATCAATAAAATCAGAAATGAAACGGAAGAAGTAACAATGAACACCACAGAAATAAAAAGCATCATAAGAGACTATGACAAGCAACTATATGCCAATAAAATGGACAACCTGGAAGAAATTCACACATTCTTAGAAAGGCATAACCTTCCAAGACTGAAGCAGGAAGAAATAGAAAATATAAACAGACCAATCACATGTAATGAAATTGAAACCATGATTCAAAATCTTCCAACAAAAAAAGTCCAGGACCAGATGGATTCACAGGTGCATTCTATCACACTTTCAGAGAAGAGCTAACACCCATCATTCTCAAACTCTTCCAAAAATTTGCAGAGGAAAGAACACTCCCAAACTATACCAAAACCAGACAAAGACATTACAAAAAAAGAAAATTATAGATCAATATCACTGATGAATATAGAGGCAAAAATTCTCAATAAAATACTAGCAAACAGAATCCAACAACACATTAAAAGGATCAAACACCATGATCAGGTAGGATTTATCCCAGGGATGCAAGGATTCTTCAATATATGCAAATCGATCAATGTGGTACACCATATTAACAAATTGAAGAATAAAAACCATATGATCATCTCAATAGGTCCAGAAGAAGCTTTTGATAAAATTCAACACTGATTTACAATAAAAAAAAATACTCTCCAGAAAGTGGGAATAGAGAGAACTTACCTGAACACAATAAAGGCCATGTACGACAAACCCACAGCAAACATCATTCTCAATGGTGAAAAACTGATAGCATTTCCTCTAAGATCAGGGACAAGACAAGGATGTCCACTTTCACCACTATTATTCAACATAGTTTTGGAAGTCCTAGCCACAGCAATCAGACAAGAAAAAGAAAGAAAAGGAATCCAAATTGGAAAAGATAAAGCAAAACTCACTGTTTGCAGATGACATGATACTATACATAGAAAATCCTAAAGATGCCACCAGAAAATTAATTGAGCTAATCAATGAATTTGGTAATGTTGCAGGATACAAAATTTACACACAGAAATCTCTTGCATTTCTATACACTAACAATGAAAGATCAGAAAGAGAAATTAAGGAAACAATTCCATTCACCATTGCAACAAAGAGAGTAAAATACCTTGGAATAAACCTACCTAAGGAGGTAAAGGACCTGTACTCAGAAAACTATAAGACACTGATGAAAGAAATCAATGATGCCACCAACAGATGGAGAGATATACCAGGCCCTACATTAGGGCTCAAAACAGCCTGGCAGATCATCAGTGGAAGATGTTAGCTGAGGTCAAAGATCTTCTCTGCCAGTTGGAGACACTGGAGTGGGTCTGTCAGGCAACAGATGATGGTGTATCATGTTGATTTGGCAAGTCAAAGAGGCTGAATTGAGTCCTGAGTCCATCCAGTTGTTTCTTAAGTGGCCCCCTCACAAATAAAAGTCCTCTTTATACTCTTTGCTGACATGGCAATAAATGCTGAAACAATTCAAGAGGCCATACCAGTCCTGGACTTAATAGAAACTTTTGAAAGGCAAACTCAGAGTCAAGTGCCTGTTAATTCTACAATATCCTGCCTGGCCTAAATCAAAATTGCACGAACCGTGAAGCTGCCCTGCTTCCAGGCCAAACAAGCCACCTACAACCATACCTAAATGTGAACCACAAGATGACAAGAAATGTTGTGTTGGAACTTAAGGGACAGGGTTGTCAGTTCAGATGATCTCTAGAAAATCAGTAAGCAGGTACAATACTAAGTTTAGGTTACAGTCCATGACAGGCATCACCTTTGGGGTCATCCCAACCTTCTGTGCCTGTCCCTAATCTCTACCAATGGCAGGGACCTACCCCACATAGGGATCCCACCATCATGGAAGCAGGCCCCTCTGCCAAACAAACACCTTTTTACATTAACCATGGTTTGGGCTCAAAAATGAACAATGCTTATGGCTCTGTTGGACAGAGATGTCCAAATCTCCCTAATCCCAGGAGGCACTCTTGCCTAAAGGGACACCTTGAGGAGGTGACAGCCTTGGGAGGGGGAATGATAATGGTTAATTACCAACTTTATTAAAATTGGCTCAGTTTTGCTAAAAAGATATTTCTGTTCTTGTTTCCTCTGAGACTCTCCATTTTCCCATTATTAGCATACACCTCCTCAGCAGCAGGTAACCTCAGGAAACAAGCCTAAGGCTTTTATGCTATTGGTTGGTATCATTCAGTGGGAAAAATTAATCTTCCCTACCAGTATAGGTGGTAAATATGCCACAGTACTAGCTAGCTAAGGTAAGGAACTGAAGGACTAGGGCCTATCAGAGCTGACCTAGGTACGAAGGGATATTGATTCTTACCATCTCATTTTTCAATTACGGCTTGTATGGCCTGTGCTTAAAGCCAGTACTGATGACTGGAGGTGAAGTATAGGTTATAGAAAGTTAAACAAGGCTATTCTCTTTATTAGACTACCTCTACCATCCTGGCCTTGATGACATTCATAACAATATGGGTAAATTGTTTGGAGCTATAGACTTGGGGAACAGTCTATCAGTAAAAATTTTGCAGGAGAGTCAACCACAATTCACCTTCACCTTTGAGGGTCAAGAGTATACCTTTACCTGATTACCGGTCAAGTTCTTAAGTAGCCCTGTAATTATACAAGGGGTTTGCAGCCAGGGCTTGGATGCCTGCCCCATACTTCCAACAGAAACTCAGCTTTGGCAGTTTATGGATGGCATCCTCCTCACTGGACCTGACCAAGGCTATGTCTCATAGGCCAGTACAGCCATGACTGAACAACTCACTGAGAGGGGATGGACCATTATCCCCCTAAGGTACAAGGCCACTCCCAGTCTGTTAAAATATTTGGTTACAATTCAGAAGAATAAACTATCCCCAATCCAGTAAGAAATAAGCTCCTAGCACTTTAATTTCTCACACTGGTAAAGGGATCCAACCAACATTTGATAGGAATGTTCATTCTGGCACCAATGCATTATTTCCTCCAGTATTTACTGTCCCCTGACTGTAAGTTTTTCACTTTTCAATGATCAAAGCTGAAGTGCTTACTGGGGCAAAGCAAATTGCCCTATGAACCAAGACTTCTGTTATGAGCTGTGTAGTGGAAAAAGCTCCCTGTAGAAGTGGATCTTTATCAGAAGCCTCCTTGTTAAAATGGAAATGGTATCTAGGGTATTTGGCTAAACTCAGACCTACTGTAGTGTCATAATCCACGAGGAAACAGCCATATATTCTGCCACTCAGTTTAACTTGCCAAAATTGCAGAAATGCCTCCACTCTACCCAAGGAGAGCTAGAGGGAAGATGGTCAGCACTCTCAAAACAAGAAAACCAATGGTCTTTCTTTACCAGTGGAGTGAACAGGGGATTTAAGGGAGCCAGACAATGGACAGCTCCAGCCTATTTCCCCTATTCAAATACTCCAATTTCCATATATGCAATACTCCTAGCAATGGAGTATTCCCTTGACAAACATTTTCCTAAGGTTTGTATTTTCACAGATATATTTCTGGTTGGTGGCTAATGGGCTAAGTACTTGATTGGGACTTTGGAAAAATCAGGGCTGGAAAATACAAGGCCAAGACATTTGGGGTAAAGAGATATGAGGGGGAAATAGCTGCACTGGTTCCCATTCTACCCAGCTGGGTGCCCCGTACCTTGGCTCATACCAAACAAGACATGAAAGAGGCACAATACAACAGCAAACCTCACAAACTAACCAATTCACCAAAACAGAAGGGAGAGTTCCGGAATGTTGTCCCTTCTACCAGTGGGGACATGAGAGATCAGGGCATTTGGGCATCATGGAGTGAGAAAAATGGATTGTTAACAGAAAAGCTGACTCAAAAGAGAGGCATTTATAAAAAAAAAATTGGATGTTGTACCATATTCCAGTAATCTAAATCCTGGGCCTATCACGTCAGAGGAAAAGTTTGCAGAGAAGGGCCACACCAGAACCTGCAAATCAATTTCATTGTGCCTCTCTCAGCAGCATCAGGGGCCATTTAATTTGCCTTAACAATGGTAGTTACCTACACAGGCCTTCTATTGCCTTACCCATGCAAGGCATCAACCTCTGTTAATGTCATGGAGGTGTGAACAAAGCAGCTTTTACAACCTTCAGGAGTGCCACAAGCTAAAAAGTCAGATCAAGGCTCCCACTTCACCACAAAGCAAATGCAATAATGAGCATTATGAAATGACATTACAAAATAACAGTGGTAGGTATCACATACATACATAATGGGCTTTTAAAACAAGGGCTATTGAGAGAACAGTTGTCCCCCAGGTGGTCAAAAAAGCTACCCATCGTCCTCATTACATTACATTAAATCCACACTCTCTGATTACATTAAATTCATGGAAGCTATGGCATAACTATACCATATTTAAATTCACAACAACTGAGGGAGCCACCAACAGACACACTGCAACCTCTGCTGGTGTATATACATCCATACCAGACACAACACAATGACCATTTTTCATGGATATGGTAGCTCTAACATTTCTGCCCACTGCAAAGAAACATCCCACTCAGTACCTTTACTGTTTCCTTCTCCCTCATAGAAAATACAGCGCCTGACCACTACCCCCTTGATCTTGATAAGGGACTGAGGTGGACCACTGGCTCTGGGGCCATCCTCAGCCTGCATTTGCTTATCATCAGTGAAAGCCAAGCAAACCACCCACACCACTTGGATAGGCTGCCTACATACTTTGTGGAACCAACATGGACCTGATCCTGACACCCAGGAGATGGAACTCATCATCCTCAGACTGGATACTAGCATTTGGGCAATACTCAGGGGACCGTCACTATCCTATAGCTAGCTGGCTGCAGACGACCTCTGACTTTAATCCCTACTCTAGTGCTGTGTCCTTTCCTTACCTGAGAAGTTCCTACCCAAACCCACTCCATGTCCTTGGCATGCACATTACAGAAAGACACACAACATGGGCTAGACTAGGGGAACTATGCCATTGGCTCTTTGGGTTGGTCAGTCAGCACTGAGGCTGGCACTCCTCCTCCTGTCTCTACTACTGCTGGCAGTACTTCTCTAGTTAAGCTAGACTCTGTGTGATACCACTTGTGAATTATAGGTGCCACTAAGTCCTATAGGCCAACTTTAACTTCAAATCAGATGAAACCCATTATTAATTTTTAAGAACTTTTATTGAGATACAGTTAACAGACAGTAAACAGCATATATTTAGAGTGTACAATTTGGTATCCCAATCTCCCAATTCATCCCCCCCCAACCCTCCCCTCTTTCCCCACTTGGTGTCCATGTGTTTGTCCTCTACATCTGTGTCTCTGTTTCTGCCTTGCATTTCCTCTTTCATAGTTGTTAGCATTTGCCTTATGTATTGAGATGCTCCTATATTGGGTGCATATATATTTAAATTGTTATCTCCTCTTCTTGGATGGATCCCTTGATCTTTATGTAATGTCCTTTCTTGCCTCTTGTAACATTTTTTATTTTAAAGTCTATTTTATCTGATATGACTATTGCTACTCCAGCTTTCTTTTGTTTCCATTTGCATGGAATATCTTTTTCCATCCCCTCACTTTCAGTCTGTATGTGTCCCTAGGTCTGAAGTGGGTCTCTTGGAGACAGCATATATATGGGTCTTGTTTTTGTGTCCATTCAGCCAGTCTGTGTCTTTTGGTTGGCGCATTTAGTCCATTTACATTCAAGGTAGTTATTGATATGTATTTTCCTATTACCATTTTCTTAATTCTTTTGTTGTTGTTTTTGTAGGTGCTTCTCTTGTCTTATGTTTCCCGCTTAGAGAAGTTCCTTTAGCATTTGTTGTAGGGCTGGTTTGGTGGTACTGAATTCTCTTAGCTGTTGCTTGTCTGTAAAGCTTTTGATTTCTCCACTGAATCTGAATGAGATCCTTGCTGGGTAGAGTATTCTTGGTTATAGGTTCTTCCCTGTCATCACTTTAAATATATCGTGCCACTCCCTTCTGGCTTGCAGAGTTTCTGCTGAGAAATCAGCTGTTACCCTTATGGGAGTTCCCTTGTATGTTATTTGTTGTTTTTCCCTTGTTGCTTTTAATAACTTTTCTCTGTCTTTAATTTTTGTCAGTTTGACTACTATATGTCTTGGAGTGTTTCTTCTTGGGTTTAGGCTGCCTGGGACTCTCTGCACTTCCTGGACTTGGGTGGCTATTTCCTTTCCCATGGTAGGGAAGTTTTCAACTATAATCTCTTCCAGTATTTCCTCAGGTCCTTTCTCTCTCTCTTCTCCTTTGGGGACCCCTATAATGCGAATGTTGGTGCATTTAACATTGTCCCAGAGGTATCTTAGGCTGTCTTCAGTTCTTTTCATTCTTTTTCCCTTATTCTTTTCCACATCAGTGATTTTCAACATTCTGTCTTCCAGGTCACTTATTTGCCCCTCTGCCTCAGTTAATCTGCTATTGGTTCCTTCTAGTGTATTTTTCATTTCCGTTCTTGTGTTACATATCTCTGTTTGGTTGCTCTTTAATTCTCCTAGGTCTTTGGTAAACTTTTCGATCTTTGCATCCAGTCTTTTTTCAAAGTCCTGGATCACCTTCACCATCATTATTCTGAATTCTTATTCTGGAAGGGTGCCTATCTCCTCTTCATTTAGTTGTTTTTCTGGGGTTTTATCCTGTCCCTTCATCTGGTACAAAGTCCTCTGCTTTTTCATTTTCTCTTTCTTTCTGTGGCTGTGGTTTTCAGTTCCACAAGGTGAAATACCACTGATACTGCTTGATACTGCTGTCTGCCCTCTTGTGGAGGAAGCTATCTAGGAGGCTCATGCATGCTTCCTGATGAGAGGGACTGATGGTGGGTAGGGCTGGGTGGGCAGAGCTCAGTAAGACTTTAATCTGATTTGGTGGGCAGAGCTCAGTAAAACTTGAATCTGCTTGTCTGCTTATGGGTGGGGCTGTGTTCACACCTTGTTGGCTGTTTGGCCTGAGGCTACTTAGCACTGGAGCTTACAGGCCCTTCGGTGGGGCTAATGGTGGACTCTGGGAGGGTTCACACCAATGAACACTTCCCAGAACCCTTGCTGCCAGTGCCCCTGTCTCCTCGGTGAGCCACAGCTACCCCCCACCTCTGCAGGCCACCCTCCAACACCAGCACCTAGGTCTGGTTCAGTCTCCTGTGGGGTCACTGCACCTTCCCCCTGGGTCCTGGTGAGTACACTTTTTTCTGTGCCTTCCAAGAGTGGAGTCTCTGTTTCCCCCAGTCCTGTGGGGGTCCTACAGTCAAATCCTGCTGGCTTTCAAAGTCTGATTCTCTGGGGATTCCTCCTCCTGGTGCTGGACTCCCAGGTTGGGAAGCATGACGTGAGGTTCAGAACCCTCACTTTAGTGGGTGGACTTCTGCAGTATAACTGTTCTCCAGCTTGTGAGTCACCCACCCAGCATTTATGGGATTTGATTTTAACACGATTGCACCCCTCCTACCATCTCATTGTGGCTTCTCCTTTGTCTCTGGATGTGGGGGTGTCTTTTTTGGTGAGTTCCAGTGTCTTTCTGTCAATGATTGTTCAGCATTTAGCTGTAATTCCGGTGCTCTTGCAAGAGGGAGTCTGAAACCCATTATTATTAACTAGCACCATTGAAAAATAGAGCAATGGCCATTACCCATCAAGTCTCATCTAAGGAATGACAAGATATAGCACGCACTCAAATTACAAACAAGGATGCTCATGACTGGTACAATCAAATGAAAAGCTCTGTAATTCAGAGACTATACTAACAAACCTTATGGGATTGTGGAGATAAAAGTGTACCTCCTGCTAATCCCTGAGATGATGATGATAAATATAAACCCTGCCAACAACGTACACCCGAACAATTGCTGGCCTCTCTTCCTATTCTTTACAATGCTCTCTCTTCCTTTCCAGTGTGAGCCTCACTTGTTGAGCTGGAAAGAAATTGCACTAACCAAGTGACCATGGGCACATTACCACAGACCTCTTGCCTGGATACTAATCACTATATTCAAGGAAGGCAATGTGTACAACATAATGTTACCTAAGCTAAGGCATGTCTAAGCGATTAGGAGCTGGCTTGAGGATTCTCCCTATCGTAACCTCCTCACATACCAACTGCAAATTTTATATAACACTCAGTAGGGATGGGCTCTACAATAATTGCAACACTGGCTTACCACAGTGAATAATCATAACTCTTGGGCATTATAGCAGAAAATTCTTATGGAAAACATATTTGATCATATTGATGGAGAAATCTAACTGCTCTCTGCACGGGAGTTTCTCCACCCAACATATTTCTATCCAACTACCTGCTTACAGCTATTACAAAATTTTCTAGACTGATCAAAACCATCATTAATAAGGACTTGGGAAACATTTGAGGGTGATTGCCACCCAATGTTATTGTTCTGGGAGCTTATTTAAAAAACCTACATAAAGGCTTCCAGTCAGACAAGAAGTAAAACTGTTTCTATTTGCAGATGACATGACATTATGTTTAGAAAACCTAAAGACCCCACCAAAACACTGTTAGAATGAACAAATTCAATAAAGTTGCAGGATACAAAATCAACATACAAAAATCAGTTGCATTTCCATACACTAATAATTAGCTATCAGAAAGAGAAATTAAGAAAACAATCCCATTTATAATTGCATCAAAAAGAATAAAATACTTAGGAATAAATATATTCAAGGAGATAAGAGATCTGTACATGGAAAACTATAAGAAACTGATGAAAGAAACTGAAGAAGACACAAATAAATGGGAGCATATATACTCATGGATTGTAAGAATTAATATTGTTAAAATGTCCATACTACCCAAAGAAATCTATAGACTCAATGCAACCCAATCAAAATCCAATGGTCCTTTTTTCACAGAAATAGAACTAACAATGCTAAAATTTGTATGAAATCAAAAAGACTGACTATCCAAAGCAATCCTGAGAAGAAATAACAGAGGTAGGGACATCACACTTTCTGATTTCAAACTAAATTACAAAGCTATGGTAATCAAGACAGTGTGATATTTGCAAAAAAAAAAAAAAAAAAGATAGATGCATGCACCAATAGAACAGAATAGAGAGCCTAGAAATAAACCCACATGTATATGATCAGTTAACTTATGAGAGATGAGCCAAGAATATACAGTGGGGAAAGTATAGTCTCTGCAGTAAATGGTGTTGGGAAAACTGGACAACCACAGGCAAAAGGATGAAACTGGACCACACTATCTTATGCCATACACAAAAAATAACTCAAAATGAATTAAAGACTTGAATATCAGACCTGAAACCATAAAAATCCTAGAAAAAAGCATAGGTGGGAGGTAACTTCCTTCATATAGGTCAGCATTTTTTGTGGATCTGAATGGAACTAAAAATAAAAATAAACAAATGGGACTACATCAAACTAAGACCCTTCTGCACAGCAAAGGAAACCAACAACAAAATGAAAAGGCAACCTAACGAATGGAAGAAAATATTTGCAAATCATATCTACAAAGGGATTAATATTCAAAATATATAAAGAACTCATATAACACTATGAAATAATATGAAACAAGAACAAAACAAAAAATCCAATTTAAAAAAATGGGCAGAGGACCTGAATAGACAGTTTTCCAAAGAACACATACAACTGGCCAACAGATACATGAAAAAGTGCCCAACATCATTAATCATCAGGGAAATGCAAATAAAAACCACAAAGAGAAGAGTTAAGATGGTGGTGGAGAAGAAGGATGTGGATTTCATCTCTCTCCATGGATGCATCAGAAATACATCTATAGATGCACGATTCTCACAAAAAACTGGCTGAACACTAACAGGTGACCTTGGACACTGGAAAGGACTATAAAGATCCATGTGTAACTGGGTAGCACAAAAAAAAGAAGGGAGAAAGAGGAGGAGAGGAAAAGGAATGGGACCTGCACCCCGGGATGGGGGAGCTGAAGCAAAAGAGAGATACCTGAATTCATGGAAACCCCAATCTGATGGGAAAATCCTCTCTCTGATGGGGAATTCAATTGGAACAGAAGGGAGGCATTTGGGGCTGTCAGAAGAGGGCAAAGTGGCCAATCTGTAGCAGACAGGACGGAGTGAGAAATACGCAGAATGTCCATACAGTGGCCCTGCATGCCCCACATTGAGACAGGTGTTCACAGATGTACAAGTGGGCTGGGAGCTGGAGCATGGGGACTGAAGAACAGGCCAAGGATGAGAACTGCTGTTGGCTGCAGGGAGACGGACTAAGGGGCCAGGAGGGAAGAAATCCTCAGCAGGGAATGTTTACCAGGAAAGACTGGGCTGCCATGGAAGCAGGGCAATACTGCTGAGTCACATGCAGGGGGAGGAGACACTACTGTAGCCTCTCTCTTGGCACCTGTGACAAACGATAAAGGAAGACCTCCCTAGGGCTGGCTGTCATGCACTGGTTGACAAGTAATAGAAAAAGCCTCAAGGACTGGCCCTATCATGCCTGCTGCCGAGTGCCAAAAGAAGACTGGCCAGGGCTGGGCATCACTAGGACCACATCTCTTACACCCATGGCCGCTGGCTTCCCTGTGCATTTGGTGCTGCTGCCTGTGCTCCCGCAATCCAAGCAGGGTCCTACTGCTGATTCACATGCAGGGGGAGGAGTCACTATTGTACCCTCTCTCTCCCCACATGCCAGCACCTGCAGACCAACAATAAAGGAAGCCATCTCCAGGGCTGGCTGTCGTGCGCCAGTCACAGAGTACTACAAAAAGCCCCCTGAGGGCTGGCCCTCATGCGCCTTAAGCCAGGCACCAGAAAAGGCCCTCACTAGGGCCATAGTTCTTATTCCCATGGCCACCGGCTTCCCTGTGCATTTGGTGCTGCCAGGGTTCCCACGATCCAAGCAGTCATACTACCTATGCACCCTGTCCTCACTGAGGCAGACCCAAGAGCTCCAAGGCAGCCTCAGAACCAGACTCCTGTGGGTGGACCACACGCAGAGGTGGTGATAAAACCAAAGCTAAATGCCATGGACAGAGAGACTAAGGAAGAGGATCAAAAATCTTTCCATCAGCTGTACAAGCTGCAGATTAAATCCCTGTGATCAGCAAGGTAGACCCTGTGTCTGTGGAATCTCTCAGTAGATGATGAGTGTTCCCAGAAATGGAAATGTCTAGCTCTGGCAGCTGTGGACTTTGGGGTCAAGCACACACAGGAATTAGGCCAGATCAGAACCTAAGTGGATGCCACAGGGCCCACAGCAAGTCCAGAGTACAACCCAGAGGCAGAAGAAGGCCTCTTGTGGAGGTGGTAGTACAGATCAACCGGTTTGCAAGGCAGAAATAGAGACACAGATATAGAGAACAAACATACAGACACTAAGGGGGGAAATTAAGGGTGGGGGTTTGGGTGGGATGAATTGGGAGATTGGGATTGCCATATATACATTACTAATAAGAAAAAAATATCAAATTGTACACTTTAAATATGTGCAGTTTATTGCATGTCAATTATATCTCAATAAAAGTTCTTTAAAAATTTTTTTTAAAAAGGCAGCCACAGTGAAATGAACAGCAACAACAAAAAAGATTATACACCATAATCAAGTGGGATTTATCCAGGAATGCAAGGATTCTTCAATATATGCAACTCAACCAATGTGATACAACATATTAACAAATTGAAGGATAAAAACCATATGATCATCTCAATAGATGCAGAAAAAGCTTTTGACAAAATTTAACACCCATTTATGATAAAAACTCTCCAGAAAGTGGATATAGAAGGAAACTACCTCATCATAATAAAAGCCATATATGACAAACCAACAGCCAACATCATTCTCGATGGTGAAAAACTGAAAGCATTCCCTCTAACAACAGGAACGAGACAAGGTTGCCCGCTCTTACCACCGTTATTCAACACAGTTTTGGAAGTTTTAGCCACAGCAATCAGAGAAGAAAAAGAAATAAAAGGAATCCAAACTGGAAAAGAAGAAGTAAAATTTAAAGATGCCACCAGAAAACTAGAGCTAATCAATGAATTTAGTACCAGGATACCAAGTTAATGCACAGAAATCTCTTGCATTCCTATACACTAACAAAGAAAAATCAGAAAGAGAAATTAAGGAACACTCCCATTTACCATTGTAACAAAAAGAATAAAATAGCTAGGAATAAACCTACCAAAGGAGGCAAAAGACCTGTTTGCAGAAAACCATAAAACAATGATGAAAGAAATCAAAGACGATACAAACAGATGGAGAGATATACCATGTTCTTGGACTGGAAGAATCAACATTGTGAAAATGACTATACTACCCAAAGCAATCTACAGATTCAATGCAATCCCTATCGAATTACTAATGGCATTTCTCACAGAACCAGAACAAGAAATTTTACGATTTGTATGGAAACACAACAGACCCCAAATAGGCAAAGCAATCTTGAGAAGGAAAAATGGAGTTGGCGGAATCAGGCTCCCTAACTTCAGACTATACTACAAGTCTACAGTGATCAAGACAGTATGTTATACTGGCACAAAAACAGAAATGTAGATCAATGGAGCAGGATAGAGAGCCTAGAGATAAACCAACACACATATGGTCACCTTATCTTTGACAAATGAGGCAAGAATATACAATGGAGAAAAGACAGGCTCTTCATGAAATGGTGCTGGGAAAATTGGGCAGCTACGTGTAAGAGAATGAAATTAGAACACTTCCTAACACCATACACAAAAATAAACTCCAAATGGATTAAAGATCTAAATGTAAGGCCAGACACTATAAAACTCTTAGAGGAAAACATAGGCAGAACACTCTATGACATAAATCAAAGCAAGATCCTTTTTGTCCCACCTCCTAGAATCATGGAAATAAAAACAAAAATAAACAAATGGGACCTAATGAACCTTAAAAGCTTTTGCACAGCAAAAGAAACCACAAACAAGACAAAAACAACCCTCAGAATGGGAGAAAATATTTGCCAGCGAAGCAACTGACAAAGGATTAATCTCCAAAATATATAAGCACCTCATGCAGCTCAATATCAAAGGAGCAAATAACCCAATCCAAAAATGGGCGGAAGACCTAAAAATACATTTCTCCAAAGAAGACATACCAATACCTAACAAACACATGAAAAGATGCTCAACATAACTAATCATTAGAGAAATGCAAATCAAAGCCACAATGAGGTATCACCTGATACCAGTCAGAACAGCCATCATCAAAAAACCTAGAAACAATAAATGCTGGAGTGCATGTGGAGAAAAGGGAATCCTCTTGCACTGTTGGTGGGAATGTAAAATGATACAGCCACTATGGAGAACAGTTTGTAGGTTCCTTAAAAAACTAAAAATAGAACTACCATATGAGCTAGCAATCCCACTACTGGGCATATACCCTGAGAAACCATAATTCAAAAAGATACATGTACTACAATGTTCATTGTAGCTCTATTTGCAATAGCCAGGACATGGAAGCAACCTAAATGTTCATCACAGATGAAAGGATAAAGAAGACGGGGCACATATATAAATGGAATATTACTCAGCCATAAAAAGGAATGAAATTGAGTTATTTGTAGTGAGGTAGATGGACCTGGAGTCTGTCATACAGAATGAAGTAAGCCAGAAAGAGAAAAACAAATACTGTATGCTAACACATATATATGGAATCTAAGAAAATGGTACTGATGAACCCAATGGCAGGGCAAGAATAAAGATGATGCAGATGTAGAGAACGGACTTGAGGACATGGAGGTGGGGGAGGGGAAGCTGGGATGAGGTGAGATAATAGCTTTGACATATATACACGACCAAATGTAAAATAGATAGCATAAATAAAATAGATAGCATAAAACAGATAACATATATACGGCGGAATATTACTCAGCCATAAAAGGGAATGAAATTGAGTTGTTTGTAGTAAGGTGGACGGACCAAGAGTCTGTCATACAGAGTGAAGTAAGCCAGAAAGAGAAAAGCAAATACTGTATGCTCGTGCATACATATGGAATCTAAAAAACACCAAAAAACAAAAACAAAAAACAGTACTGACGAAACTAGTGGCAGGACAGAAATAAAGACGCAGACATAGAGAATGGTCTTGAGGACACAGGGAGGAAGCTGGCATGAAGTGAGAGAGTAGCATTGACATATATACACTACCAAATGTAAAACAGAAAGATAGTGGGAAGTTGCTGCATAACATAGGGAGATCAACTCGACCCTTGTGATGACCTAGAGGGGTGGGATAGAGAGGGGAGGGAGGCTCAAGAGGGAGAGGATATGGGGATATATGAATAAATACAGCTGATTCACTTTTGTTGTACAGCAGAAACTGCACAACATTGTAAAGCAATTATACTCCAATAAAGTTTTGAGAAAAAAAAACACAAAGAGATAGCACATCACACCTGTTAGCATGTCTATTATCAAAAAGACAAGAAGTAACAAATGTTGGTGAGGATGTGGAGGAAAAGGAAAACTTGTGCACTGTTAATGGGAATGTAAATTGGTACAGCCACTGTGGGAAAAAAGTATGGAGGTTCCTCAAAAAGTTAAAAATAGAACTGCCATATGATCCAGCAATCACACACTTCAGGGTATTTATCTGAAGGAAATGAAATCACTAATGAAATCACTATCTCAACGAGATAGCTCCACCCCCATGTTCACTGCAGCATTATTCACAATAGCCAGGATGTGGAAACAACCTTAGTGTCTATTCAAGGATGACTGGATAAAGAAAATGTGATATATATATATACACACATATATATGAAATGTAATATAAATATATATGTATATATATCTATAATGGAATATTATTCAGTCATAAAAAAGGAAGGAAATTCTGCTATTTGCAACAATGTGATTGGACCTCGAGAGCATTATGCTAAGTGAAATAAGTCAGAGAAAGATAAATACTATATAATCTCAATTACATGTGGAATCTAAAACAAAAACAAAAACCAAAAACCCCCCAGAACTCATAGATAACAGAAAACAGATTGGCGGTTGCCTGAGGTGGGGCGTGGGGGTGGGAGTAGGGAACCTGGGTGAATGTGGTCGAAAAGTACAAACTGGAAAGTTATAAATAAAGTCCTTGGAATGTAATTTACAGCATGATGAGTTAGATTACAATAGTCTCTTGTATATTTGAAAGTTGCAAAGACAGTAAATCTTAAAATTTCTTATCACAAGGAACAAAAAACTGTTGTTTGATGTTAAGTAAATTTATTGTGACTATCATTTTGTAATATATACATATATCAAATCATTATGTTGTACATCAGAAATGAATACAATATTATTGTCAATTATATGTAAATTTTAAAAAAAAACTACAAATCCCACCTTACAGAATATAGAAACAATAATGAAAAGACAAGTAGCAAAACTAACCTGGGAGGAAATTTATTGCTGTAGTCACAACACCACCTGCCAAGGGGCCACCCCTAAGGCTTTGAAAGCTGGTTTAATGCCCTAGAAAAGTTTGCATATCATGGAGCAGAGGATCCCACAGTGAAACACAGCAACCTTGTAGTAAATAGGGATAGAAACGGGACAAATGTATAATACAATTGATGTCTGTTTTAGAAATAATTTGGCCCACCTGGGAGGATCCCACCTGGGAGTGCCCCATGGTTCAGGAACTAATTTGGTGCATGTCTAAGTTAACTTTTTATCAAACTGCTGAGAGTATCTGTGAAACCCATCCCACATCCATGGGCGCACACTGATACTATTGACAGTCAGCAGGAAACTCAGTCACTAATGCTTACCAATCTGAATGAGAAGAAATATACAATTGCCCACCAAACCAAACCTGCATATAGCCTTAGCCACAGCAATACATATCTATGCAGATGTAACTGCATGCTGGGCTAGATTCCTACAACTTGATTTTAGTACACAGCTTAATGGCCAAACTCTCCTATAAACCTCACTCATCAAGATGAGTCTCTTCCCTCCACCATTGACACCCAACAACAGCATCAACATCCAACATATTTACATGAGGCTTGCCATACAAATGTGTGGACAATGGTGGGCTGAGCATATAATTCATTAGTTGACCCAGGTGCTGAATGCAAGGTGGAGACCATCCAAGCCTGTTGACTATAATATTATGTGCTCCTATTTACACCACTTGGAATTTCACTACGCCACACAAATGTACCTTTCCTACAAACACAGAGCATATAGGCAGCAGAGGGAGACTGGAGGACCTCAAAGAGCATCAAATGGCCTCCCCTATCACAAGCATCCTTCAACCCAACAATGCAGTTTTCCCTGCACTTGGATTTGGCTCAAAATTCCAATAGATTTTTACTCAGCAGCAGGACAACCCAAGTCCTTGTTTTCACAAACCACACTAGCCACAGCTCTCCAATGACACAAATGAGCTCTCCTAATAGGCCCCCTGGCACTAATCACTCTAGGGTCACTAACTCTTGGAAATAGAACAGCATATATGTGGGACGCTTCACAAAGAAACACAGATAGCCATGCCCAATGAATTATCCACAGAAATGAAACAAACAGCCTTGGGGACTAGAACTCTTGGCTGAATCTCAGTACTTTAGGGACCATGGTGTTAGATTAACTGCCTAGGTTACTTATTAGCTATTAAAGTGGGGGGGGTGCACTTGTTCACATATCTTGCTGCATGTGAGTCAATAACACTCACCAAGTTTTAAAGATAGTCAGGGGGACTTCCCTGGTGGTGCAGTGGTAAAGAATCCGCTGGCCAGTGCAGGGAACATGGGTTAGATACCTGGTCCGGGAAGACCCCACATGCCATGGAGCAACTAAGCCTGTGCACCACAACTACTGAGCCTGTGCTCTAGAGCCTGTGAGCCACAACTACTGAGCCCACACGCCACAGCTATTAAAGCTTGTGTGCCTAAAGCCCATGCTCAGCAACAAGAGAAGCCACCACACTGAGAAGCCCATGCACCACAATGAAGAGTATCCCCCGCTCACTACAACTAGAGAAAGCACGTGCACAGCAATGAAGATCCAACACAGCCAAAAGTAAATAAATAAAAATTTAAAAATAAAAAAGATAAACTCACATAAAAAAGGAGCAATTGCGAAATAAAACATTAAGAAAAAATAAAATAAAGGTAGCCAGGGACATGTATCAAAGGAATCATGGCACTCTATTAACTAAATTGACTGAACAAGTCAAAATCTTCTTTTCTGATCTATTCTCCTGATTGCCCCCCACTAAGTAGGCCAAGTGGCAGCAAATGGGCTTTGAAATAGGCTTTATGCCTTTGTAGGATTTGGGGCATTTAGAATGATTTATCACTATCTCCAAACTCAGGCATTACAGAGGAACATACAATTTAGATTATAAAACAGCGTGAAGCCAGGGGATATTGTATAAGTGAGCCAAAGATGTCCCTGTATATTGATCCCTATGCTGTTTACTTCTTAACAGCAGGCTGAGACCTCTAGCTCAAAGAGTGATGGTATCAAACTCAAAGTTTTACAAATTGAATTGCTTAATTTGTTTTTTGTTTTTGTTTTTTCTTTTTGTTTTTGGCCACGCCGCATGTCTTGCAGGATGTTAGTTTACTAACCAGGGATCTAACCCAGGCCCTCAGCAGTGAAAGCGCCAAGTCCTAACCACTGGACCGCAAGGGAATTCCCCCAATGGCTTTAAATATAGTCCAAATAAGCCCATTCTTAGCTACTTACAGTCTGCCTTCTTCATAAAACCCGTGAAAATACACCCAACATGTGCTAGCCATAGATAAGATAAGTCTTGGGACTGTAAAAGACGCCAAGCTGCTGCTGCTCTTCAGAGCTCTCTGATCCAGAAACTCCCTGTTATGAGCTGAGTCCTGACCCCTCAGATTTCTGTGTTGAAGTCCTAACCCTCAGCATCTCAGAATGTGACTGTGTTTGGAGATAGGGCCTTTTAAGAGGCGATTAAGTTAAAAGGAGGTCCATATGTGTGGGTCCTAATCCAATCTGACTGTTGTCTTTACAAGAAGAGGAAATAAGGACACAGACATGCACAGAGGGAAGCCCATGTGAAGACACACAGAGATGTCCACCTGCAAGCCAGAGAGGCCTGAGGAGAAACCAGCCTGCTGACACACCTGGATCTCACACTTCAAGCCTCCAAAACTGAGAGAATGAATGTCTGTTGTTTAGCCACCCAGCCTGTGGAATGTTGTCACAGTAGCCCAAGCAAACCAATACACTCCTCATCTTGCTGCTGAGCAACATCACCTAGACACATAAGCCCCTCTCCAATTCCCCTCTCCCCCAGGAGTTCATTGGCCCTGTTTCTCTCCTGGGTGGTGGTCCCATGCCACTGCCTCCAGCAGGCCTCCTGCTGTGAGGAACTTTCCCTTCTCATGCAACCCATCAAGCACTGCCCAAATAAAGCTCATTGTGTGCTACTGCTATCCTGTGGTCATGTCTTTCATCATCCTCTAAATCTCTGAGTTGACCTCTATCTCTACCTGTCTCTATCTCTCTATCAGCTTTCTTGAATACACAAATATACATTTCTACTGCAGGTGGTTGAAATCTAGCTAAGCAGATCATCACACCTGGGAACCAAGAGTAATGACTCATCCTATGAGTGTTGAGATACTCCAAACAGTCATTTCTTAGCCCAGAAGCTCCACCTGTTGCCTATTCCCAGTAATAGTAACCACAGCAATTGCATGTAATGAATGCCTACAGTGTATTAGATATTGTGCTAACAGATTTACATGTGATATCACTGGAAGACATCACAACAGTCTTCTGAGTTAAGTACTATTATTTCCATTGTATAATTTAAAAATCTGAGCAACTTAACATATACATGAAGGTATACAAATGTTAGCTACCTTGCCTAGTATTAAACAGAAATATCTGGCAGAATCCATGTCTGTTTGACTGTAGAGCCTAAACAAGTAATAAAGACACGCAACTTAATCCCAAGGGCTTTCAAGAAGTGAGTTGTAAAACAAAACAAAACAAAACAAAACAAAACAAAACAAAAAAACAGTGAGTTGCATTTGCTCTGCAGTCACCCAGCAAATATATCATGAGAGGCTGCTAAGAATATATCATATTTAAAATAGCATGTGTCTTTAAACATGAGATTTGTAGGTTAGTCATGGCCATATAGGAATATATAGCCAACCCATAAAGTCACCTTGATATGTATTCTGATTCCGGGATCCTTTCTCTGTCCTTGCAAGCACATTTCAAAGTAGAATTATGGAGTTTTAGTTTCAAAGAATTTAAAGCTGTAAGGGGCCTTAGAGATGATCTAGTCCAGTTCTCACATTATAGCCTTGCAAAAATCAAGGCCTAGGAATGGAAACAGACTTGCCTAGAGACCTAGAACATTAGTAGAAGAGCTAGAAACAGAATCTGAGCTCCATTACATAGTAATAAAAATAATAATTAAAACAAAATTGATTACAATACTAGCTATTACCATTTGGGGGTGCCTGCAATATGCCCTGTACATATATTGTTTTATTTGATCCTTAAAGTAATCTTTTGATATAGGTGTTTTTATCTCTATCTTGATTCAGAGAAAAGAGTTTCTAAATCCAGGATCACACAGGTAATACATGGTAAAACCTAGATCTGAATTAAGTTCCCTTATAAAATCAAGATTCTAAGTTTTTCCTACTATAACATTATTTTCAAACTAACTTTTGCCTCAACTTTTATTCATGTTATTAAAACTATAGAAAAATTAACTGAAAATGACATCAATGAGAAAAAACAGGATTAATATATATATATATATATATATATATATATATACACACACACATCATCAATATCAGATATCAGAAAGATCTCTCCAAATGGGTAAGCTTTATTCTGGTCTCAAGGAAAATTCGAATGGAAATAATGTATGCACTGCATATTACCATTTCAAGGTGTAAAGATATGGAATCATCCAGAAAAAACTACGCCTTAGTCTCTCTTTTGTAGGAGATATCTGTTGATTATCTTCTCGACATTTCATTTTTATCTTCAATTGTACAGTATTTTTTCTTTTTTGACTTGTCCCAGTGATTTTTGTAATAATGCTTTCTTGGATCATATAGAGATAAAGAAGGAAACACAGATGTGTTTTGTATTGAAACTTTTCCAGGAACTCCTCACCTATGATGGTGTTGGTCACCAGAAGGACATTTGAGGAAAATAGCCAGTTGTCTTCTGAAGCTTTACCAAAAAGTTCCTCAAGGCTGCTTTCTCTTTATCAATCTCCCTGAACCAGATGTTTAAACCCTTCTGGAGTTTTTGAATGTGGAGCCTGGTCCTCTTCTCCTCTCCAAGGTTTTATACAAGAGCCTTCCGCAGGTATACAGGATCTCCTGCTTTTATGGTGCTCTTCTTCATTGTGTAGCTCATTCCTCCCATGTTCAGTCGCTGGCAGAGAAGGTTCAGGGCAGGAGAGTGGAACTGCCTGTAAATGGCTCAGTAAAATGATTCGCCTGTGGTTTGGAATATTAGAACCATGGCACCACAGGAACAGAGACTCACAGAATCTTGGAGCTGAATGGCACCAGAGATCCACTTTAGCTCAAACCATTATATTTATTGACCAGAAGAAGTTTTTAAGCTTGCATATATTCTTAGTTTAGAAATAGAAATGAATATTTCAATAGACCAGAATGGCATCAGGATGACTGACTGCTGCCATTTTGTGTTTATACTTCAGTTGAACGGTAAGTGGCTTTAGGTGCTCATAATCAAGACCACAATGTTTATGGACAAAGAAAGAGAAAGTAGATTCAATAGTTCACTTTAGTTTTTGAAGCTTTTCTTCATTTCTTTATATATCCACTTGAAGTTGCTAAATAACTGAGATTTTGTCATTTGTCTAGGTGTTAAGTTAGACTTAAAGATCAGAACTTCCTCATGAAGTATCTACTTTTCATTAAAGAAAGGACAGGAAACAGGAAAATATACATGTGTGCCAAAAAAAAAACACAGAAAATATAAACTAATAACTAATGAGATGACAGAGATAGGAAGGGGCAAGGAGAAAGAATGGGGAAATGAGAACAGAGGAAAAGGAATAGGAATAGGAAAAGGAACAGGAATACTTCTTTGAGTATAACATTTCATTGTTCTTACATTTAGAAATATGTTAATTTTTATGTGTTCAAGAATAATTAAAATCAAAAAGGATTGGGGGTGGTACCCCCCACTTTTCTATGCGTATTCTAGGGTTGAGTAAGGAGTGAGTACATTATAGATAGTGAGACCCACATTCTCTCTGTTGGAGAAAGAAACTACAAATAAAGGAAGAAGGCCCTCATGTACTCTGTGGTGCTGGATTACAGTTAGAGATGACAGTATAAATTATGGTTCTATCAATCAGTGTGGATTAATGGTTCTATGAATCAGATGAATCCATGGTTCTGTGAATAAATATGAACTCTTATGAAGAATGACCCATTAGAAATTCTGGTCTCCAAACATGTCTTAGAGACTTGGGACTTTGCGACTCTCCCCAACATGACTTGAGCCACATTTATTCCTGGCCTCAAAATTCTGGAATTTGCAGATCATAGGTTTAATGTCCCCCTCTTTCAGTTTTACCTATGGTTTTCACCTATGCCTTGATTATTTTATTCCTTTTAACCTCATTATGAGTAAACACATATATAATTCTTCCAGACCTCTTTAGTCAGGAGCAGAAAACCTGAACAATGTGGAATGTTCCTAAGTAGCACATTTTTTTCCTAATAGGAGAATTTTACTAATTTTCTTTTTTAAATTGAGGTATAATTGACATATAACATTATATTAGTTTTAGATGTACAACATAATGATTCTATATTTGTATATATTGTGAAATAACCACAAGTCTGGTTAATATCCATGTCCATACATAGTTACAATATTTTTTTCTTGTGATGAGGACTTTTAAGATCTACTCTCTTATCAACTTTCAAATATGCAAAACAGTATTATTAACTATGTCACCATGCTGTACATTACATCTCCATGATTTATTTATTTCATAACTGGAAGTTTGTACCTTCTGACCCCCTTCACCAATTTCACACCCCCCCCGAACCCCCTGCCTTTGCCAACCACCAACCTGTTCTCTGTATTTATGAGCTCAGTTTTTTGTTATTGTTTTTTGTGTTGTTTTGTCTTGTTTTTAGATCCCATATATAAGCAACATTATATAGTATTTGTCTTTCTCTCCCTTGCTTATTTCACTTAGCATAATGCCTTCAAGGTCCATCCAGTTGTCTCAAAGGGCAGGATTTCCTTCTTTTTATGGCTGAATAATATTTCATTGTATATACATACCACATTTTCTTTACCCATCCGTTGATGGACACTTGTTTCCATGTCCTGGCAATTATGAATAATGCTGCAATGAACATGGGTGTGCAGATATCTCTTTGAGATAGTGATTTCATTTTCTTTAGATAAATACCCTGAAGTAGGATTGTTGAATCATATGGTAGTTCTAGTTTTAATTTTTTGAGGAACCTCCAGATTGTTTTCTATAGTGGTTATACTAATTTACATTCCCACCAACAGTGCACAAGGGTTCCTTTTTCTCCACATCCTCACTAACACTTGTTACTTCTTATTTTTTAATTAAAAAATTTAAATTGAAGTATAATTGACTTACAACACTATGTTAGTTCCAGGTGCACAAAACAGTGAGTCAATATTTCTATATATTACAGAATGATTACCATAATAAATCTAGCTATCATCTGTCACCAAAGATATTACAACATACTAACTATATTCCCCATGCTGTATATTTCATCATCATGACATTTATTTCATAACTGAAAGTTTGAATCTCTTAATCTCCCTCAGCTATTTCACTCATCCCCCACCCCCTGCCACGTCCCCCTCTGGGGGACAAACCACCTGTTTGTTCTCTGTATCTATAACTCTGTTTCTGTTTTATGTTTGATCATTTGTTTTATTTTATAGATTCCACATATGAGTGTAATCATTACAGTATGTCTTCCTCTGTCTGACTTATTTCACTTAACATAATACCCTCTAGGTCCATCTATGTTGTCACAAATGACAAGATTTCATTCTTTTTATGGTTGAGGAATATTCCACTGTGTATATATACCACATCTTCTTTATCTATTCATCCATTGATGGACATTTTGGTTGTTTCCATACCTTGGCTATTGTAAATAATGCAGCAATGAACACAGGGTGCATATGTCTTTTTGAATTAATGTTTTTGTTTTCTTCAGAAAAATACCCAGAAGTGGTATTGCTGGATCATATGATAGTTCTGTATTTAAATTTTTTGAGGAAACTCCATACTGTTTTCCATAGTTGTTTTACCAGTTTACATTCCCATGAAGGTTCCTTTTTCTCCACATTCTTGCCAACACTTCATATTAGCCATTCTAATAGATATGAGGTGATGTCTTGTGGGGTTTTGTTTTGTTTTGTTTTTTTTTTGCATTTCCCTACTAATTAGTGATGTTGAGCACCTTTTCATGTATCTGTTGGCCATTTATATGTCTTCTTTGGAAAATTGTCTATTTGGGTCTCTGTACATTTTTAAATCAGATTATTTCTTTTTTGCTATGCATAGTTGTAGGAGTCCCTTATATATTTTGGATATTAACTCCTTATTGGAAAGATGGTTTGCAAATATTTTCTCCCATTGTATAAGCTGCGCTTTCATTTTGTTGATTGTTTATTTGGCTGTGCAGAAGCTTTTTAGTTTGATGCAGTCCCATTTATTTATTTTTGTTTTTGTTGCCTCTGCTTTTGGTGTCAAATCAAAAAAATCATCACCAAGACCAATGTCAAGGAGCTTACTTACCACCTATGTTTTTTTCTTAGGAGTTGTTATGGTTTCAGATCTTACTTCAAGTTTTTAATCCATTTTGAGTTAAATTTATGTTATGGTGTAAGAAAGAGGTCCAGTTTCACTTTTTTGCATGAGGCTATTTGTGCTATCCAACACCATTTATTGAAGAGACTGTTGTTTCCACATAGTATGTTCTTATATCCCTTGTCATAAATTAATTGACTACATAAGGGTGGGTTTATTTCCGGGTTCTATTTTGTTCCACTGATATATGCATCTGTTTTGATGCCAGTATCATACTGTTTTGGTTACTATAGGTTTGTGATAAAGTTTGAAATCGGAACATGTGAGTCCTCCAACTTTGTTCTTCTTCCTCAGGGTTGCTTTGGCTATTCAGGGCCTTTTGTGGTTCCAAACAAATTTTAGAATTGTTTTTTCTAATTATGTGGAAAGTACCATTGGAATTTTGAGAGGGCTGACACACAATCTATAAATGGCTTTGGGTAGTATAAAAATTTTAACAATTTTATTTCTTTCCATTAGAGGAAGAGATTTTAAACTTTCACCATTGAGGATGATGTGGGCTTTTCATATATGATCCTTATTATGTCTATACTCAATTTGTAGAGAGTATTTTTTTAATCATGAAAGGGTGTCAAATTTTCTCAAATGTTTTGTCTGTATCTATTGATATAGTCACTGACTTTATCTTTCATTCTAGTAAGGTGACGTATTACATTAACTGATTTGCATATGTTGAACCATCCTCGCATCCCAGGCAAAAATCACACTTGATCATATGGTATGATCCTCTTAATGTGTTGCTGAATTTGATTTGCTAATTTATTTTGAGAATTTTTGTATCTATATTCATCAGGGAAATTGGCCTGTAATTTTCTTTTCTTGTAGTATCTATGACTAGTTTTGGTATCAGGGTAATGGTGGGCTTGTAAAATGAGTTTGGGTTGTATCCTCCTCTTTAAATTTTTTGGAAGAGTTTGAGAAGTACTGGCATTAATTCTTTAAATTATTGGTAAAATTCACCAGGGGAATCTGAGCTTTTCTTTTGGAGGAGGTTTTGGATTACTGATTTAGTCTCCTTACTTGTTATTGGTCTGTTCAGATTTTCTATGTCTTCATCATTCATTCAAAATGGCTTCATCTTAGTTGGCTGTATGTTTCTAGGAATTTATTTCTTCTGGGATATACAAAACATTGGCATATATTTATCCATGGTAATCTCTTTTGATCCTTTGATTTTCTGTGTTATCTGATTTTCTGTTTTATTATCTGTATTATAATATGTTATAATGTCTCCTGTTTCATTTCTAACTCTTTGTGTCTTTTTTTTTCTTAGTCTAGCTAAAGGTTTGTCAATTTTATTTTTAAAAAACATTTCTTAGTTTTATTGAGCTTCCTATTGTTTTACTGGTCTATATGTCATTTATTTCTGCTCTAAACCTTGTTATTTCCGTCCTTTTGCTAACTTTAGACTTGGCTTGTTCTTTTTGTAATTCCTTGAGATGTAAAGTTAAGTTGAGATATTTTTATTTGAGAAACAAGTATATTCTGTTGCTGTTGGATGGAATGTTCTGTATATGTCTATCACATCTAAAGTATAGTTCAAGTCTAATATTTCTTTATTGACTCTCTGTCTGGACGATCTATCCATTGTTGAAAGTGGTGTATTGACATACTCTACTATTATTGTATTGTCTGTTTCTCCCTTCTCATCTGTATTATTTACTGTATATATTTATGTTGGGTGCATATATATTTGTGATTGTTATACCCTCTTGATGAGTTGGCCTCTATGTT
Source organism: Hippopotamus amphibius kiboko (assembly GCF_030028045.1). Taxonomy (NCBI): domain Eukaryota; kingdom Metazoa; phylum Chordata; class Mammalia; order Artiodactyla; family Hippopotamidae; genus Hippopotamus; species Hippopotamus amphibius. Next base: position 119,676,074 of record NC_080187.1, on the reverse strand, counting down.
TATACAATGACCTTCTTTGTCTCTTGTTACAGCTTTTTTTTTCTTATTGAAGTATAGTTGATTTACAATATTGTGTTTCAGGTGTACAGCAAAGTAATTCAGATAATAAGTTTTTTCAATTATTTTCCATTATACATTACTATGAGATATTGAATATAGTTCCCTGTGCTATATAGTAAGTCCTTGTTGTTTCTTGTTATAGCTTTTAAACTTTGTTTCATGTTACAGTCTATTTAGTCTAATGCAATTATAGCTATCCTGCTTTCTTTTGCTTTCCATTTGCATGGAGTATCTTTTTCCATCACTTCAATTTCAGTATATATGTATCCCCCCCTTTTTTTTTTAACCAATCACAAGGGCGTTTTATTTTTTATTTTTTTATTTTTTAATAATTTTATTGAGATAAAATTGACTTAATTGCATATATTTAAAGTGTACAATTTGATTTTTCTTATTACTAATGTATATACACCAATTCCAATCTCCCAATTCACCCCACCCCAACCTCCCCACTTTCCCCTCTTGGTGTCCATATGTTTGTTCTCTACATCTGTGTTTCTATTTCTGCCTTGAAAACCAGTTGATCGGTACCATTTTTATAGATTCCACATATATGTGTTAATATACTATATTTGTTTTCTCTTTCTGACTTACTTCACTCTGTATGACAGACTCTAGATCCATCCATGTCTATGAATGACACAATTTCTTTCCTTTTTATGGCTGAGTAATATTCCATTGTATATATGTACACATCTTCTTTATCCATTCGTCTGTTGATGGACATTTAGGTTGTTTCCAGGACCTGGCTATTGTAAATAGTGCTGCAATGAACATTGGGGTGCATGTGTCTTTTTGAATTATGGTTTTCTCTGGGTATATGCCCAGTAGTGGGATTGCTGGTAATTCCAATTTTAGTTTTTTAAGAAACCTCCATACTGTTCTCCATAGTAGCTCTGTCAATTTACGTTCCCACCAATAGTGCAAGAGGGTTCTCTTTTCTCCACACCCTCTCCAGCATTTACTGTGTGTAGATTTTATGATGATACCCATTCTAAGTGGTGTGAGGTGATACCTCACTGTCGTTTTGATTTGCATTTCTCTAATAATTGGTGATGTTGAGCAGTTTTCAAGTGCCTCTTGGCCATCTGTGTGTCTTCTTTGGAGAAATGCCTATTTAGGTCTTCTGCCCATTTTTGGATTGGGTTGTTTGTTTTTTGATATTGAGCTGCATGAGCTGTTTATATATTTTTGGAGATTAATCCTTTGTGTGTTGATTCATTGGCAAATATTTTCTCCCATTCTGAGGGTTGTCTTTTCGTCTTACTTATAGTTTCCTTTGCTGTGCAAAAGCTTTTAAGTTTCATTAGGTCCCATTTGTTTATTTTTGTTTTTATTTCCATTACTCTACGAGGTGGGTCAAAAAAGATCTTGCTGTAATTTTTAGCAAAGAGTGTTCTCCCTATGTTTTCCTCCTTATACTGTCTGGCCTTACATTTAGGTCTTTAGTCCATTTTGAGTTTATTTTTATGTATGGTGTTAGGGAGTGTTCTAATTTCATTCTTTTACATGTAGCTGTCCAGTTTTCCAAGCACCATTTATTGAGGAGGCTGTCTTCTCTCCGTTGTATATCCTTGCTTCCTTTGTCATAGATTAGTTGACCATAGGTGCATGGGTTTATCTCTGGGCTTTCTATCCTGTTCCACTGATCTATATTTCTGTTTTTGCACCAGTACCATATTGTCTTGATTACTGTAGCTTTGTAGTATAGTCCGAAGTCAGGGAGTCTGATTCTTCCAGCTGTTTTTTTCCCCTCAAGATTGCTTTGGCTATTTGGAGTCTTTTGTGTCTCCATGAAAATTTTAGGATTTTTAGTTCTAGTTCTGTGAAAAATTGCATTGGTAATTTGATAGGGATTGCACTGAATCTGTAGATTGCTTCAGGTACTATCATCATTTTCGCAATATTTATTCTTCCAATCCAAGAACATGGTACATCTATCCATCTGTTTGTGTCATCTTTGATTTCTTTCATCAGTGTCTTATAGTATTCTGAGTAAAGATTTTAAACTTCTTTAGGTAGGTTTATTCCCAGTTATTTTATTCTTTTCGTTGCAGTGGTGAATGGAACTGTTTCCTTACTTTTGCTTTCTGATCTTTCATTGTTAGTGTATGGGAATGCAAGAGATTTCTCTGTGTTAATTTTGTATCCTGAAACATTACCAGATTCATTGATTAGCTCTAGTAGTTTTCTGGTGGCATCTTTAGGATTTTCTATATATAGTATCATGTCATCTGCAAACAGTGACAGTTTTACTTCTTTGAGAATTTGGATTCCTTTTATTTCTTTTTCTTCTCTGATTGCTGCAGCAAGGATTTCCAAAATTAAGTTGAATAGTAGTGGCAAGAGTGGTCATCCTTGTCTTGTTTCTGATCTTAGAGGGAATGCTTTGTTTTTCACCATTGAAAATGATGTTTTCTGTAGGTTTCATATATGGCCTTTATTATGTTGAGGTAGTTTCCCTCTGTGCTCACTTTCTGGAGAGTTTTTAATCATAAATCAGTGTTGAATTTTGTCAAAAGCTTTTTCTGCATCTATTGAGATGATCATATGGTTTTCATTCTTCAATTTGTTAATATGTTGTATCACATTGATTGATTTGCATATAATGAAAAATCCTTGCATCCCTGTGATAAATCCCTTAACCATAGTGTATGATCCTTTCAATGTATTGTTGGATTCTGTTTGCTAGTATTTTGTTGAGGATTTTTGCTTGTATATTCATCAGTGATATTGCTCCGTAATTTTCTTTTTTTGTCATATCTTTGTCCGGTTTTGGTATCAGGGTGATGGTGGCCTCGTAGAATGAATTTGGGAGTGTTCCTTCTTCTGCAATTTTTTGGAAGAGCTTGAGAAAGATAGGTGTTAGCTCTTCTCTACATGTTGATAGAAGTCACCTGTGAAGCCATCTGGTCCCGAACCTTTTGTTGGAACAATTTTAATCACAGTTTCAATTTCATTACTTGTGATTGGTCTGTTCATATTTTCCATTTCTTCCTGATTTAGTCTTAGAAGGTTATACTTTTCTAAGAATTTGTCCATGTCTTCCAGGTTGTTCATTTTTTTGGCATATATTTGCTGGTAGTAATCTCTTATGATGCTTTTTATTTCTGTGGTGTCCATTATAACTTCTCTTGATTCATTTCTAATTTTATTGATTTGAGTCCTCTCCTTTTTCTTGACAAGTCTGGCTAAAGATTTATAAACTTTATCTTCTTAAAGATCCAGCTTTTAGTTTTATTGATCCTTGCTATTGTTTTCTTTGTTTCTATTTCATATATTTCTGCTCTGATCCTTACCATTTCTTTGCTTCTAGTAACTTTGGGTTTTGATTGTTCTTATTTCTCTTGTTTCTTTAGGTGTAAGGTTAGATTGTTTATTTGTGATTTTTCTTGTTCCTTGAGGTAGGATTTTATTGCTATAAACTTCCCTCCTAAAAAATGCTTTTGCTGCATATCATAGGTTTTGGATCATTGTATTTTTTTTTTGTTGTGTGTCTCTAGGTATTTTTTTATTTCCTCTTTGATTTCTTCAGTGATCTCTTGGGTGTTTAGTAGTTTATTGTTCAGCCTCCATGTGTTTGCGTTTTTTATGGGTTTTTTTCCTGTAATTTATTTCTAATCTCATAGTATTGTGGTCAGAAATGATGCTTGATACAATTTCAATTTTCTTAAATTTACTGAGGCTTGATTTGTGACCCAAGATGTGATCTATCCTGGACAATGTTCCATATGCACTTGAGAAGAAAGTGTAATCTGCTGCTTTTGGATGGAATGTCCTATAAATATCAATTAAAATAGCTGGTCTATTCTGTCATTAAAAGCTTGTGTTTCCTTATTAATTTTCTGTCTGGATGATCTTTCCATTGGTGTAAGAGGAGTATTAAAGTCTCCCACTATTGTTGTGTTACTGTCAGTTTCCTCTTTTATAGTTGTTAGCATTTGCCTCATGTATTGAGGTGCTCCTATATTGGATGTATATATATTTATAATTGTTATATTTTCTTGGATTGCTCCCTTGATTATTATGTAGTGTCCTTCCTTGTCTCCTGCAACATTCTTTATTTTAAAGTCTATTTTATCTGAGATGAGTATTGCTACTCCAGCTTCCTTTTGATTTCCATTTGCATGGAGTCTTTTTCCATTCCCTTACTTTCAGTCTGTATGTGTCCCTAGGTTTGAAGTGGGTCTCTTGTAGACAGCGTATATATGGGTCTTGTTTTTGCATCCATTCAGCTAGTCTGTGTCTTTTGGTTAGAGCATTTAGTCCATTTACATTCAAGGTAATTACTGATATGTCTGTTCCTATTACCATTTTCTTAATTGTTTTGGGTATTTTAGGTCCTTTTTTTCTCTTGTGTTTCCCATTTAGAGGAGTTCCTTTAGCATCTGTTGTAGGGCTGGTTTGGTGGCGCTGAATTCTCTTAGCTTTTGCTCATTTGTAAAGCTTTTGATTTTTCTGTCAAATCTGAATGAGCTCCTTTCTGGATAGAGTATTCTTGGTTGTAGGTTCTTCCCTTTCATCTCTTTAAATATATCATGCCACCCCCTTCTGGCTTGCAGAGTTTCTGTTGAGAAATCTGCTGCTATCCTTACAGGAGTTCCATTGTATGTTGTCATTTTTCCCTTGTTGCTTTTAATAATTTTTCTTTGTCTTTAATTTTTGTCAATTTGATTACTATGTGTCTTGGTGTGTTTATCCTTGGGTTTGTCCTGCCTGGGACTCTCTGCACTTCCTGGACTTGGGTGGCTATTTCCTTTCCCATGTTAGGGAAGTTTTTGACTATAATCTCTTCAAATATTTTCTTGGGTCCTTTCTCTCTCTTCTCCTTCTGGGACCTCTATAATGCAAATGTTGGTGCATTTAATGTTGTCCCAGAGGTCTCTTAGGCTGTCTTCATGTCTTTTCATTCTTTTTTCTTTATTCTGTTCCACAGCAGTGATTCCACCATTCTGTCTTCCAGGATACTTATCCATTCTTATGCCTCAGTTATTCTGCTATTGATTCCTTCTAGTATATTTTTTATTTCAGTTATTGTATTGTTCATCTCCGTTTGTTTGTTCCTTAATTTTTCTAGGTCTTTGTTAACCATTTCTTGCATCTTCTCCATTCTTTTTCCAAGGTCCTGGATCATCTTCAGTATCATTATTCTGAATTATTTTTCTGGAAGGTTGCCTATCTCCACTTCATTTAGTTGTTTTTCTGGGGTTTTATCTTGTTCCTTCATCTGGTACAGAATCCTCTGCCTTTTCATTTTGTCTATCTTTCTGTGGCTGTGGTTTTCATTTTGCAGGCTGCAGGATTATAGTTCTTCTTCCTATAATCCTGAGTTCTTCAAACTCTGCTGTCTGCTCTCTGGTGGATGAGGCTATCTAAGAGGCTTGTGCATGCTTCCTCATGGGAGGGACTGGTGGTGGGTAAGTCTGGGTGTTGCTCTGGTGAGCAGAGCTCAGTAAAACTTTAATCCACTTCTCTGCTTGTGGGTAGGTCTGAGTTCCCTCCCTGTTGGTTGTTTGGCCTGAGGTGGCCCAGCACTGGAGCTTACAGGCTCCTTGGTGGGGCTAATGGTGGACTCTGGGAGGGCTCATGCCAATGAGTACTCCCCAGAACTTCTGCTGCCAGTGTCCTTGTCCCCACCATGAACCACATCTGCCCCCTGCCTCTGCAGGAGATCCTCCAACGCTAGCAGGTAATTCTGGTTCAGTCTCTTATGGGGTCACTGCTCCTTCCCTCTGGGTCCTGGTGTGCATACAACTTTGTGTGTGCCCTCCAAGAGTGGAATCTCTGTTTCCCCCACTACTGTGGAAGTCCTGCAATCAAATCCCACTGGCCTTCAAAGTCTGATTCTCTGGGGATTCTTCCTCCCATTGCCAGACCCCCAGGTTCAGAAGCCTGATGTGGGGCTCAGAACCCTCACTCCAGTGGGTGGACTTCTGTGGTATAATTGTTCTCCAGTTTGTGAGTTGCCCACCCAGTGGTTATGGGATTTGATTGTATCACAGTTGCACTCTTCCTACCGTCTCACTGTGGCTTTTCCTTGTCTTTGGATGTGGGGTATCTTTTTTGGTGAGTTCCAGTGTCTTCCTCTCTATGATTGTTCAGCAGTTAGTTGTGATTCTGGTGCTCTTGCAAGAGGGAGTGAGTGCATGTCCTTCTACTCCACCGTCTTGAACCAATCTCTATATGTATTCTTGAAGCTGAAGTGATTCTTGTAGCAGCATATAGTTGGGTCTTTTTGTTAAAAATCTATTCAGCCATTCTTATGTCTTTGATTGGATAACTTAATCCATTTAAATTTAGAGTAATTATTGATGGCTATCCCATCTTATTAATGTTTTCTTGATGCTTTGTAGTTCCCTTGTTCCTTTCTCCTTCTCTTGCTGTCTTTCTTTGTGAAATGATTCTCCGTAGTGTATGCTGTGATTCTCTTTGTGTTTTGTGTATCTACTGTAGGTATTTGCTTTGTGGTTACAATGAGGCTTTCATAAAACATCGTATAGATAAAAAAGGTCTGTTTTGAGCTGATAAAAGCTTAAGTTTGATCACATATAAAATTCTACCCTTTTACTCTTTCCTCTTTTATATTTTCAATGTCACAATTTACCTTTTTATATTCTTGTTCACTAATAAATTATTGTAGTTATATTTTCAATTCCTTTGTCCTCTAATCTTTTTACAAAAGTCATTAATACACTACCTTATTATAGTGTTAGAATAGCCTGAATTTCATCATATATTTATCTTTACCAGTGTTTTGTATATTTTCATGTGACTCACTAGCATCCTTTCATTTCACTTTGAAGAATTCCTTTCAGCATTTCTTGTAAGGCAGATCTGGGGCTAAAAAGAATTCTTGATAGAACTGTCTTCAGGCTGATCTGTCCCCTGCTTCTTTTGGCCACTGGATATGAAGCATATCCAGGGAGAGGTGAGAATTTGGCAGGATACTGTATAGCTAAAGCAACATCCTAAGGGACCAGCAGCCAAAGCTGTCTTCCAACAGCACATCAGCAACTGGTAAGATAGGTACTTTGTCAAGGCAGGATCTAGGTTGCAGACACTAGTATTCCAGAGTGCACCGATACAGTTTGAATCCTTTTTTAAAAAAATACTTATGAATTATTTATTTATTCATGGAAAGGTATTTTATTTTATTTTTTTATAAATTTATTTATTTATTGGCTGCATTGGGTCTTTGTTGCTGAGCACAGGCTTTCTCTATTTGCAGCAAGCAGGGGATACTCTTGGTTGTGGTGTGCAGGCTTCTCATTTTGGTGGCTTCTCTTGTTGAGGAACAAGGGCTTTAGGCTCACAGGCTTCAGTAGTTGTGGCACATGGGCTCAATAGTTGTGGTTCATGGGCTCTAGAGTGCAGGCTCAGTAGTTGTGGCACATGGGCTTCATTGCTCTGCAGCATGTGGGATCTTCCCAGAGCAGGGATCAAACCCATGTCCCCTGCACTGGCAGGCAGATTCTTAACCACTGCACCACCAGGGAAGTCCAGGTATTTTATTTTAAATATAGCAGTGTATACATGTCAATCTCAAACTCCCAATCTGTCCCTCTCCCCCCACCACTTCCCCTCTGGTAACCATAAATGTATTCTTTAAGTCTGGGAGTGTTTCTGTTTTGTAAAGAAGAGCATTTGTATCGTTTTTTAAAGATTCCACATATAAGTGATATTATATGATATTTGTCTTTCTCTGTCTGACTTACTCTACTTAGTATGATAACCTCCAGTTCCATCCATTTTAATTTTCATCCTGAGGGTGGGAGGAAGTTGTGTATGTTCAGGTTGTGGGAGTTGTGTGTCGAAGATAGTGTGTCTGTTTATGTGCACACTTCAGGTTGATATGTGTGAAATCAAGGGATGTGAGGGGCTATGCATACATTAAGGAAGCTTGAAATCTACTGTGTTTGTGGTGGGGTTGAGGGTATGTGTATATATGTGAAGGTTCTTGTGGGTTATGTTGCATGCTAGAGTTTGGGTGGTTTACGTGAATGTTTAGACTGTAGGGAGAGTGCATGTGTATCTGAGGAGGGTAAGGCTATGTGAACTACATGTTGAATTCTGCTGGGATAGGGTATGTGTGAATTCAAAACCTGTGAAGGTTTTATGCATGTATTTGAGAAGGCTGGGACGTCATATACATGTATTTGGGATGGAGATTGGTGTGTCTGCATGTATTGGGGTCATGGAAGGTTCTAGGTGTGTGTGTTTGTAACTATAAGGAGTTGAGGATGCATATTTTGTGAGTTTTGTGTGTGTGCATATATTTTGGGGGCTGAGTGGTTGTATATATTCTGAGTCCAGCAGGGTGTGATAGACATTTTTTCCTGAGTATTAAAATATTGTATGTTTATATTGGTGGGGTTTGGAGGGGTGTGTGTGTGTGAGCATGTGCATGTGTGGAATGTAGTGTTTTCTATGCTTTGGTATGTGGCATATGCTGGATTATCTGATGTAACAAATAATTCAGTGACTTCCAACAACAAAGGTTTGTTTCTCATTTATGTTTCATATCCTCCATTGGTTAGTTTTAGATTGGTTCCCTGCCCTGTTCACCTTGGATCCAGATGGATGAAGCAACCCCATCTGGGACAGAAACAGAGGGGAATGTGTCTTCTCAGAAGTTATACATGGCATTTTCACTCACATTTCATTGGCCAGAGTAAGTTATATGGCTACATCTGAGTTCAACAGGGTTGTATTATATACTCTCTTAGACGGAAACACTAGAGAAAGGGACAGTACATATTCTTCTTAATGATACAATCTACCACATTGTGTGTGTTTGGAGCCTGCTCTCTTTTGATTTTTGCATGGACCATCTTTTTAACCTATTTGTGTCTTTAGATAGGTGAGTCTCTTGCAGAAAGCATGCAGTTAGATCCTGTTTTGTTTTTTTTAAATCCACTCTGCCAATCTATGTCTTTTGATTGGAGAGTTTAATACATTTACATTTATAGTAATTAGTGTTAGCAAAGGACTTAACTGTTGCCATTTTATTTGTTGTCCTTAAGTCTTATAGATTTTTTTGTCCCTCATTTCCTCCACTAATGCCTTCCCTTGTGTTCAGTTAATTTTTGTAGTAACACATTTTGATTCTCTTCTCATTCCCTTTTGTGTATATTTGATAGATATTATCCTTGTGGTTAACATTCTAAAATTATGCCAATCTATTTAAAATTCATACCAACCTAATTTTGATCACATAAAAAAACTTTACTCCTTTACATCTCTGCCCCTCCCCCTTTATGTTATTGATGTTATAAATTGTATCATTATATATTATGTACCCACTAAACATGTATTTATAAACATATTTTATGCTTTTTTCCTTTAAATCCAGTAGAATAAAAAGTGGAGTTAATAGGCTCAAATGACAATATAATGAGTTTTATATTTTCCATATATTTACCTTTATGGGAGAAATTTATATTTTCATATGGCTTCCAGTTACTGTCTAGGATCCTTTAATTTGATCTTGAATGACTTTAGCATTTTTTATAGGGCAGGTCTAGTGGTAATGTATTCTCTCAGGTTTTGTTTATCTGGAATGTCTTAATGTCTCCCTCATTTCTGAAGGATAGTTTTGTCAGATATATAATTTTTGGTTCACAATTTTTCTTTCTGCATTTTTTCAGCATTTTATTAAATATATAATCCCACTACTATATGGACTGTGTAATAGTTCTGCTAAGAAATCTGCTAATATTCTACTGAAGATCCCTTGTATGTGCTGAGTCACTTTTCTCCTGCTGCTTTCAAGATTCTCTTGTTGCCTTTGTCTTTTGACAGTTTGATTATAAAGTGTCTCATTGTGAGTCTCTTTTTGTCCTATTTGGAGTTGGTTGAGACTCTTGTATTTCTATATCCATGCGCTTTCTCAAATAATTTCTTTGACCCTTTTTCTTGTCCTTCTCCTTTAAGATTCCCATAATGTGTATATTAGTCTGTTTGATAGTATCCCATACATACCTTACACTCTGTTCCTCTTTTTCTTTTTTATTATTCCTCAGATTCAGTAATTTCAAGTGATCTGTATTCCAGTTCACTGATTCTTTCTTCTGCCTGTTGGCATCTGCTTTTGAACTCCTTTAGTGAGTTTTTCAATTGAACTACTGAATTTTTAGAACCAGAATTTGATTTTCTTCCTAATTTCTATCTCTTTGTCAATGTTCTCATTTTGTTAATATACTGTTCCCCCACTTTCCTTTAGTCCTTTATCTGTGTTCTCCATTTTGCTCTTTGAGAATATTTAAGACAGTTATTTTCAAGATTTTCAGGGGCAATTTCTGGATATTTACTTTGTTTTCTTGAATGGGCCATGTTTTCCTGCTTCTTTGAATGTCTTGTTATCTTTTGGTGAGAACTGGCATTTGAAAAAACAGCCACCTCTCAGTATTTACAGGTTGGCACTGTACAGGGAAAGACCTTCAGGGAAAGTCAGGGAAGAGTTAAGATCTTTTCAGGATTCCTCTGGGCATGCAGCATTCCTGAGCCTGTGTACTTCCCCCCTGCCCCAAGTCCCCCATATACACAGCTGCTTTTACAGACTTAATTTCTCTGAGTATCACCCCTGTTTCTTCTCAGGACCTTAGATATTCTATTGTATTTCTCAATCAGTAATCTCTTGCCTCAGGTATATGCATATCTGCACTCCTCCTGCAGACTTAATGAACCATGCCTGCTGCTTCCCACAGCTTTTATTAGCCTGAGATCTGAGTTGTACAACATTTGGGCATGGAGCTCCAACCTGGGTGAAATGGAGACCAATCAGGCAGTCCCTGAACAGGTTAGAATGTTGCAAATTTGGTCCACCCTGCTCTTTCTGGTTCATGGAAGGGAACTGGGGATGAGACTGCCATTTCTCCCAAGCCATACTGCACAGCACCAGGAGGAGGGTGAGGCAAGGGTGAGTTAACACGCCATGAAATTTTCTCTGTTTTGAATGTGACTTTCTTGACTGGGCATTCACTTGGTTGCTGTACATCTCTGACTGATTTCTAGAGCTCCTATCCAGTTATTTTAGCTAGTCTCTAGTTATTTGTTTAATGTTGCCATGGGGGAATGAGGGTCTGGAGCTTCTTTTCTGTAAATCTTTGCTTATGTCATTCCTCTAATCTCCTTGTTTTAAAGTCAGCTCATTAGCAACCTCAATTCCATATGAAACCTTAACTTCTTTTTACCGTGTAACATAACATATAGACAGTTTCTGGGAATTAAGACATGGACATATTTTAGATATGACTAAATTTAATGTGGTATCCTGGATCAGATCCTGGAACAGAAAATGAACAGTAGGGAAAAACTAATGAAATTTTAATAAAGCATGGAGTTTAATTAGTAGTAATATACCATTGTTGGTTCATTAATTATGACAAGTGTACCTTGGTAACGTAAGATGTAAACAATTGCAGAAATTGGATGTAGAGCATATAGGAACTATCTGTACTATCCTTGCAACTTTTCTGTAAATCAAAATTTATTCTAAAATTCAAACTTTAAAGTAAAAAAGAATAACAGTAAGATGTAATAAAGCTTATATAGTACACCAGGGCTAAGAGAGAGTGCTCAAGAAAGGGCAAATTTAGAAGAGGGACCTGTTCTCAAGGTTGGGGTTCAGACCATATTGGAGAAGTAGCTGCAGCCCACTGGAAAGCAGACATTTTTGCTGATTTTCCTATACTAAGCTTGACCACAGTTTCTGAGCAAGCAGGAAGCAACTCTCTGGGGGTGCAGGCAGGAGCAAGCAAGCTGCAGTGACCAGGCATGTAGGTTCTCAGAGGGAGTAGGGGGAGCCAATTATAACCCTCTGCAGTGCAGGGGGGTGTGGATGAGCAGAAAGTGGGAATATTTGGGGTATGAGAGGAACAGGGTATACTATGTCTGTGCCTAGAGGGCAGGAGATAGGCTGGGACTGTGAAATTGGAGATACTTTTGGTTTGGTTTAGTAGGGTATATTTATGTACCTCCCAGTCACTTTGTGAGTAGAAAAGTTATTGCCAGTTGTCCCTGTGTAGGAACGTTTTCTCTGAACACTGCTGAAGAACCCTGCTGACTCACCTGGTATTACAATAAGACTGTGACATGACTGCCCTTATAGTTCCAGGAACTGAGAAAGTATGTTGGTACTGAAGGAAAACGAGTTTGAAATCTGAGGAGTGAAAAGCTTACCTGTGGGAAATTCTCCCAAATATTGGGTCATCAGATGTGTAAATCTGTAAGCTGCATATTTGGTTTGAATATCTCCCCAGTCAAAACTGGAAGTTTAAGCCTGTACTTATTAATGCAATAAACACACACACACACATACACACACTTACTTTTTGAAAATCAGAATGCCTATGTTTGTAGGATAAAGTGACTCTGTGTATGAAGTCACACATTTCATAAACCCCACATAATGGACTCTATCTTAGGGTATCTGATATTTGCTATCATAATGAATTCTAATGGTTTCATATAAAAGAACAGAAAATTGACCACATATGAAATTAGCTGAAATCCTGTAGCTCATAAATGAAAAAAGTTTGATAGGGCTTTTCTTAAATTTGACAACAATCCTAAAATTTTCCATAACTTTACCACCAATGGTTTGTGAAGCCAATGAAATTTTCTATGCCACCTATAATAAAGACAGCCAAGCATGATATTAGAAAGAACCTATTTTCTCTAGAGAAAAAAACCCTGCAAACTTACTTTCAAATGAGAACAAATCAAATAATAAGGGGCCACTGAAGTATAGAAAAATATATTACAGAATACACTGGACAATTAATATAAACATGGTATTTTAGGTACTTTGTGATATTTCTGTAGTATTTTTTTACCTTTCTTCCATATGTAGTTCACTGTGATTTATTTTCTTGTTATAGACATTCATAAGCAGAGGTAATTTTGTACTTATTTTGTGTTCTTTTATTTAAAGGGTTTCCCTTAAAACTCTGTAAGCACCAAGGCTTGTAAAGTTTTGGACATCACTGACATGTTCCTTGGACTAAGATAGTTTGCCCATGTAATCCTAATCCAATGAGGAGGTGGCTTTCTTGAAGGAACAACCCTGCAATACCCATCCCTGCCATGGGAACATGAACTCACTGAGGTTAAGGAGAATGGCAATAGCTGCTGGCCCACAGTAGCATATATTTACTAAGACTTTCTACTGTTTAAATGAATTACCTACTGCTGTGTAATAAAGTACTACAAACACTTGATGGTCAAAGCAACAACCATTTATTTAGCTCCTGTGTGGCTCTGTTGATCTAGGCCAGGTCCAGCTAATTTTGGATAAGCTGCTGGTGCTTCTGCATCAGCCATCCAGTGGGCCAAAAGCTGGCTGGTTTAGGATGGTCTCAGCTGTGATGACTCATCCACTCATCTTTCAGGTAGTTAGTCTTGCATCCTCTAGGAGGCTAGCCTGAGTGTTCACCTGGCAGTTGGGTAGGTTCCAGGAGCTAGAACGAATCACATGGGGCTTCTTGAGACCTGGATTCAGAACTGACCATCACTTCTGCTGCATTCTGTCAGCCTAAGTAAACAGATGTCTCTCCTTCCCCTAAAGCAGTTAAGGCACACCCTGGTAAAGGAGATTTTAAGAAATTTGATGGTGGCTCTTTGCTACTGGCCAGAACTGACAGTGGGAGATACTACCATGGCGATACCAATGAGGATGTAGAGATTCCAGAATGGCAGAGAACAGGAGACAGTACTTAATTATCAGCAGGAAGGTGGACATAATTACATAATCCACAGCAATGCAAGGGTGGTTACCAAGTACCTTGATTTTTGCATTGTATAAGAGTGGCTACTTTATCATGATGTCCCTAGGGGCAAGGTAAATGCAGAGAACACTAGCATTTCTTTAATTGCATAATACTGGCTCCTCCTCTAGTGTATAGAATTCATGTCAGTTCACAGACACACAAACCAATCATTGAGGGGACTGTTGAGTCTATCTGAAGAAAAACACAGTAATACTAGCACGTGTGTGTGTGTGTGTGTGTGTGTGTGTGTGTGTGTGTGTGTGTATTCTCCTATTTCCCAAAGGTAGTTGAAGCTATTATTCAGAGTATCTGTGGGGATGGGGAATATGGAGACTCTTCAGAGCACCATAAACCCAATCTGTGTAGAGCCCCAACTCCACAGTCTATAATTGGGATAGATGTGGGAGTAGATGTTGCAAAATCCTCACACTGATCTTCAGTAAGAGTTATTTCAATAGAAAGAGTCAAGTAGAAACCCTGGAAACTGACATTTTAGCCAAAATAACAATTCAGAAAGAATAATGCACTTCAGGAGGATTTATTGAGATTAACACATAAGAGTCATAAAAGAGTCATAAAAGATGCAGTGGTAGTAGTCTCCATCATATTCCTTTTCCATTTATGACCCTTGCAAAACCAGAAGCATCATATTGGATGGCAGTAGTCGGCTATAACAAAGTATGGTAGCCTCAATTTATAACTTCTATGCTGAGTGTTGAATCGTTGCTAAAAGATACCTACCAAATTCTGACACTTAGTATGTGGTATTGATCTGGTGATCATATTCCTTTTCATTTTCATTAACAAAAAGGCTCATGAGCAGTTGGCTTTTTCTTGGGAAAACAGAAGTATACATTCATTGTCTTGCCGGGGGCCCACGTTAACATTCCTGCTCTTTGTCACATATAGTTCACAGGGACATTGACTTTCTGCAGAAATATCACAACAGTCCACAATAATATCAAAATCTTGATTGGACCTGGTGAACAAGAGTAACAAGCAACTTATACGCCCTAGTAATTTACATTTGAGTTTAGCTGACTGGTGGTGCTGTCTCTCAGCTGACGTCACTGCTTCTCTCAAGGCAACTTTCTGCACGTGAATTTCACCTTCCATGTTCCAGCAACCCTCGGTGCTCCTCCTCACTTTTGACTCAGAGTTAGCAATAGCTCCACAGGTACGAGTTTTGGGTGTATCACTACCTCTTGTTTGTGATTTCCCTACCTCCTGCTCACACATTTAAAAGTTCCTGTATTGGGACTTCCCTGGTGGTACAGTGGTTAAGAATCTGCCTGTCAGTGCAGAGGACATGGGTTTGATCCCTGATCCGGGAAGATCCCACATGCCGAGGAGCAACTAAGCCCATGTGCCACAACTACTGAGCCTGAGTGCTGCAACTACTGAAGCCCGAGCGCCTAGAGCCCATGCCCCTCAACAAGAGAAGCCACTGCAATGAGAAGCCTGAGCACCACAACCAAGAGCAGCCCCTGCTGGCAGCAACTAGAGGAAGCCCATGCACAAAAGCAAAAGACCCAACGCAGCCAAAAATAAGAAAACACACTTATAAAAGTCTCTGTATTAAATCCTCATAAGTTACCTGAAGTTTCCCATCTTCACCCTGCTAGGACCTTGGTGGGACATGTCCCAGTGGTTGGAAATTCTCAGGAGAGAATATTTTCTAATTCACCTATAAGGATGACAACTTTCCAGGCAATGTGAATCCATGTATGTCTCTCTCTTGGGCTCCAATTTCACACAGGTCTCAGTGTTAGTACTGTGTCTTTTTGTACTGCAGTCTTTTAAAGTTCAGCTGTGGGGTTCTAAAGTAAAATGCTTTCTTTGGTTTTTGCTTATTTTCATGGCATCATAATCACAGGTGATTTTGACTATTTGCAGTACTCTGAAGGATTCAGAGGATTTTCCTCTCAAACCAGCCCCAATCTGAATTCACAATATTACTACCCCCCCATATACTCTCAGATTGCTTAGATTGAAATTCTATGACAATATATTTACTTGATATCTTTACCTCCATCTAATTAATACTCTGCCCAGGATTAGACTGAATGTTTCTTATTACTCTTACCTCACAATGCCAGCTGAAGTGTCTTTTTCTGATCCATAGAAGGCAGTAAACTTTTAGTCTTTTCCTAACAAGGTTAACATAATTCTTGTGGGCTTGCCAATCAAAATCTACTATACCTAGACTGATGAGGCAAAGTTTACTTCATTTGTTACCATAACACATTTTCAAAGAGTACATCACCAGAAAACTGTGTCCAGTTTTTCTTGACATAGCACACTCTATGCTCACATCATCATGTCTGGCTTTGGCTATGTAGCTGCAGACAGAAGGGACATCATCACCAATGGGCAAATAGGAATGCAGCTGGCTCTATCACCAACATATAAAGCAACGGTTGGACAGAGATACATCTAATATTGGAAAAACCTGACAAGCCTATGCTTAATTGGGTCATTCTTGGATTTAGATTTGAATACATGAATTATCTGAGAGGGTATCACTATATTTTTCATCTCAGGAGTGACTGAGATAATAAAGGCACCCAAGTTATAACTCTGCCAGAAGTGTTGAGTTCTGTCTAATTTGAAAGGTTCTCTGGTTCATCAATTATGAAAGAGGGTTTTCACCAAAAATGGCTTTCTGTTTGCATCAAGGCTATTCAGAGAATGTTACAATTATCTATTTTCCAAAACTACTCAATTGATAAGTGGAACAACTAAAACCGAATATTTTTGTTGTCCAAGATTGTTTTTAAGTTTTAAATTTATATATTTTCCTAAGAACATTTATAACTATGCTATGGAGTATAACACAAGAAAATTATTTTTAATCCCTTAAAAATGTACATTATCAGGTATCTAGGACCCAAACAAAAATGTAGGCCAAATATACACAGTCGTGTAATTTTAAGTGATATTTAAAGAACTGCAGTTAGTTGCAAATTATACATAAAGTCAGGATGATCAAATATGCCTTTCTTGGGTCTCATGGATATACAGGCCTAACATTAGGTCTGTTGCATTATTTTGTAACATTTCCCCGTGGTGCTTTAATATTCACAAGGTATGATCATAGCACTTCCCAGTATGAGACACTGGCCCTAAAGGTAAGTGACAGATATGTTCACATTATCCCCATGCTAACCTTCCGACTGCCAACTGGCAAGTGGTAGTAAGAGCTAGAATGTAAACCCTGGCTCCAGCACTCACTTGCTGAGTGACTTCAGACAAATTATTTCCATCTGAGGCTCAGTTAAAATATTAAATACATACCTTATTTTTTGCAGAGCTTTTGAATACCTAGTATGGTACTAAGCTAGGTGCTGGGGTTCCACACAAAAGTCTTAGTTTTGCCTTTATGAGGCTTGTAGTAAAGGAGAAAGAAACAAATAATCACAGACACACATAATTACAATACATGATTGGTTCTATAAAAGCAAAACATAGCATGCCATGTGAGACTATAACAAGCAGGGTGAATTATAACTGTGGGTGCCATGGAGAAAGTCTTCTAAGAAAGTCATAACTAAGCTGCAGCACAAAAAATAAGGAAAAGTGAGACCGGCACAGTGGTCAGGAGCAGTAGTCCAAGCAGAGACCAGAGATGTGAAGGGCCTGATGCGAACATCATGTTCTTGAAGGAACTGGAGGGAGGTCAGTGTGACTAAAGCACAGAGAACAAAGGAGGATGCTAAAGAATACGGCTGTAGACATTGACTGGGCCTTATCAGCCATTATTAGGATTTTTAAAGAATCTTAAATGCAAAGGAAATCCTTCCTGGGCTTTTAAGCAGGGGTGTGAAATGATTTGAATTGCACTTTAAAAACCTCACTCTGGGCCCTGCATAAAGGATAGATGGCAATGGAAAAGGAAGGACTCTGGGAAAAACTGTAAAGAGCCTGGAAAAGCAGCATAACTCCAGGTGAGAAGTGAAGACTGAGAATTTTTCACAGTATATGAAAATACACGAGTCCTTGAGAAAGAGCACAAAAATTATCAAAAATGTGAGATAAAAGTTACACATCTTATTAAGATTCAGAGCACCAAAGACCATGGAGATTTTTTTAAAAATCGAAGAAAGCATACAAGTAGTAATTAATTGCATTCTTATATACAGCAAAAAGTTAAACTAAATAGGTTTTTTAAATGATAATATTTATAATGGCAAACACGTTATCAATATATTAATTATATACATGACAGAATAAGTTTAATAAAACTTGTGAAAAAATGTATAAAACTTTAGTGAGAGGTACTGAATAAAAATTAGATAATGGATGGGAAGAAAATGTCATAAAGATGTCAACTCCCAAATATAACCATATATGCAATACAATTTCAATAAAAATAATGACATTTTATGGAAATTCCAAAGCACATATTAAATTTCATATGAAAGATAAAGAAGCCAAACATAGCCCAGACAGTTTTGAAGAAGAGCAAGGCAAAATTCAGTGTAGAAGGGGCATGATTTAAATTTTAATAAGTTTTGGTAGGCAATAATGTAGAAAGATAGGGGTGAGATAAGAGAATAAAAGACAAGGAACATAATCACAATCATATGGAAATTTAATATATGACCAAGGTGACACTGAAGACAATTTGGCAAAAGAATGGATATGCTATATTTGGAATTATGTCTTCCTAATGAATTGATCCTTTTATCATTTGAATTATATGTTTATTTTTGGTAGTACTCCTTAACTGGAGATTACTTTTTCTAATAAAGCACTATAATTTTCTAAGGAAAAAAATAAGGGATACGCTAGGGGTTTTAAACACTTGCTATGCATTTAATTCAACTGGGGGAGTTTATAAAGTAATTTCAAGGCCTCCATTCAAAACCACAGACCATGAGATAAAGAAAAGACTGAAGGCTTGGGTTATAAGAAAAATTTAATGCAGTTATTCAGCCAAAGGCACCATTTTCAAACGTGAACACAGAAGCCATGAGTTCAACTTCCAAGAATGGTGGAGGAGCAGGTAATTTTAAACAATAGACACACTGAAAATGACTAAAAACAATTGATACACAATATTTTAAAATCTGTTGTAAAGCAGAAGAATGTTTTAGAGCTATAATTCAAGGACCTAACATTTGCTGGGTTTTTTTTTTTCTCTAGAACAAAAGAACTTACCAATTCTATAAATGGCAGCAGAAAACCTGAGAAGAGAAGCTGAGGAACTGATATATTAATGGAACTAAGATTTAAAAACTGATGTTCAAAGCTTCACAAAGGAGAAGGCCCCTGTAAACCATGGAATGGCTACACACAGTGGGTTAGGGTAAGTGGAAAACAAACTGGTTTACATACAGATTGAAACCCAGCTTTTAATCATTTCAATCTCTTAATGGATTAAGGAGATTGGAGGTTACTAGTGCCTAATTATCTTTCCAGAATCAACTATAAATCCAAATTACCTACTCAACTTTTCAAAAACAATTTCCAGTATTCAAACAAAAATAGCCAGGTACATGAAAAGACAACATCCAAATAACTCCCGAACAAGGAAAAAGACCTTTGAAACAAAATCAGAGATACAAATAATGAAATAACTATACATATATACAAAGTAAATATCCTTAATATTACTCAAAAATTAAAATGTAAGATTGTAATATTCCATCATGTATATGTACCACATCTTCTTTATCCATTCCTCTGTCTATGGACGTCTAGATTGCTTCCATGTCTTGGTTCTTGTAAACAATGCTGCAGTGAACATTGGGGTGCATGTATCCTTTTGGACCATGTTTTTCTCTGTGTGTGTGTGTGTGTGTGTATGTATATATATATATATATATATATATATATATATATATATACATACACACAATGGAATATTACTCAGCCATTAAAAAGAATGAAATAATGCCATTTGCAGCAACATGGATGCACCCAGAGATTGTCATACTGAGTAAAGTAAGTCAGACAGAGAAAGAGAAATAGTGTATGATATCCCTTATTTGCAGACTCTAAAAAGAAATGATACAGATGAACTTATTTATAAAACAGAAACAGACTCATAGACTTAGAAAACAAATTTATGGTTACCGGGGTGAGGGGAAGGGATAGTTAGGGAATTTGGGATCGACATGCATATGCTGTGATATTTAAAATGGATAACCAACAGGGACCTACTGTATGACACAGGGAACTCTGCTCAATGTTATGTGGCAGCCTGGATGGGAAGGGAGTTTGGGGGAGAATGGATACATGTATATATATGGCTGAGTCGCTTTGCTGTGCACCTGAAACTATCACATTTTAATCAGCTATACTCCAATATAAAATAAAAACTTTAAATAAATTAATTAAATTTACATGAAAAAGCAAAAAAAAAAAAAAAAAGTAAGACTGTAATCTAGGGCAAAGAATCAAGTAGAATTTCCAGGCTTGAAAAATACAACAAATTACAAACTCATTAAATGAGTCTCACTGCAGATCAGATACTGCCAAAGGGAACAGTGATTCTCAAAGATTGGGCAAATCACAGCAACATAAGCATCACCAAAAAGCTAAAAAGAAATGCACATTGTAAGGCCCCACCTCAGAAGTACTAACTGAGAATTCTGAAGGTGGACCCAGGAATAAATTTTATCAAGTCCTGCTGATGAAGGATTCTGGGAAGGTTTTGGATAGGAAATTGTGCTTAACTTTAGCCAATTTCAGCTCTTAGCATAGTAGCAATTACCCATCCCCCACCCCGCTGTCACATGCCAGGCAACTGTGAACATCTCCTGGAGCATCTTATACACAGTTTATGGGAGCCAGGGTGGGAGAAAAAGGACACTATGCTCCAAATATTAGAGACCTGTGTTCTGATTTCTGATTGCTGCTTCTGATCACAGAGGTGTAGTCAAAGAAGTCAGTGGCCATTTTTGTTGTACCTACCCTCACTGTTGCAAACCCCACCCACTCCAGGTAAAGTAACTTCCATGGGATTTAAAAAGCCAGTACCTTTTCTTTCCCCCTCTTCATTTTTCTACTTTTCCCTTTTTAGGAGTCAGACATTAAGACATTCAAAAAAAAACCTTCAAATATGGGGAAAACTGGCAATGCCCAGGAAAAGTTGCAGGCAAGGAAAAGACCTGAGAAGAACTAAAGTTTACACCTCAGGCTCATCCTTGCCACAGAGACAGTCTACAACAATAAAATAAATAAATAAACAATAATAAAAAAGCAAACCATGGGAGAGGGAGAGAATCTGATATTCTGAGTTACCACCTTATTAGATTCAAATATCCAGTATTCAATAAAAAATCAAAAGTCATTCAAAGAGACAGGAAAGTATGGCTCATTCGAAGGAAAAATTACAATAACAGAAGCTGTCTCTGAAAATGACCTGATAGCAGATTTACTAGAGAAATACTTTTTAAAAACTGCCTTAAAGATGTTCAAAAAACTAAAAGACATGGGGAAAGTCAAGAAAATAATGTGTAAACAAAATGGAAACATAAATACAGAGAAATGAAACCTAAAAAGAGACCAAAACTAAATCTAGAACTAAAAAGTAAAATAAATGAGATGAAAAATTCACTAGAAAGACAGACTCAAAGGCAGATTTGAGTAAACAGAAGACAGAATCAGTGAACTTGAATATAAGACAATGGTAATTATTGAGGCTGAGGAACAAAAAGGAAAAATATTTTAAAAAGCAAACAGAGCCTAAAAGAACTGTGAGAAACCAACATATGCATCATGTGAGTCCCAGAAGATGAGAGAAAAAGGGGCAGAGAGAATATTTGAAGAAATAATGGCTGAAAACTTCCCAAATTTGATGACAGTCATGAATATAAGCATTCAAGAAGTTCGATGAACTCCAAGAGACTCACAATGAAATAAAAACGACCCACATTGAGACACATTATAATCAAATATTTGAAAGACAAAGAGCAAATCGTGAGGGGAGCAAGAGAGAAGTGAATCATCAAATACTAGGGACCCTCAAGAAGATTATCTGCAAGTCTCTCATCAGAAACTTTGGAGTCCAGAAGACAGTGGGCCTGTATTTAAAGTGCTAAAAGAAAAAAAAATGACAATTCAGAATACTATTTCAGGCAAAACTGTCTTTCAAAAGTGAGGGATAAATCAAGATATTCCCAGATAAACAAAAGCTGAGTGAGTCTGTGACCATTAGACCTGCTTGAAAAAAATGCTCAAGGGAGTCTGCAAGGTGAAACATAAGGACATTGGACAATAATTGGAAGCCATATAGAGATCTCTTTAAAGGTAAATACATGGGCAATTGTAAGAGCCAGTAGCATTCTTTTTTTTAAAAAAATTTCTTGGCTGCACTACACAGCATGCAGGATCTTAGTTCTCTGACCAGGGTTTGAACCCAGTGGAAGCGCAGGGTCTTAACCACTGGATTGCCAGGGAAGTCCCAAAAGGCAGTATTGTAACAATGGTTTATAACTGTGTTTTCTGTTTTCTTAAAAAAAAAATTAAAAAATTAATACATACAGATTTAAAAGATGTGGTTATCACAAGTCTGTTGAGGGGGAAAACTACTGCATAAAATAACTAACTTGGAATAAATATTTTGCATCAGTAAAAAAAAATAAAAAAAATTAATACATTTAAAGAAAAAATTATTAATAATAGCTATTATTACTGTATCTTGTTTTCTATATAATTCAGGAGAATCATTTGTTTGGGAGTACACAATATATGAAGATGTAATTCTGTGATATCGACAACCAAAAGGGATGGGGTTGGCGCTATAAAGGAGCAGAGTTTTTGTACATTATTGAAGTTGAGATGCTACAAATTCAAATGTTGTAACTTTTTTTTAATAAATTTATTTATTTTATTTATTTATTGGCTGTGTTGGGTCTTTGTTGCTGCACACGGGCTTTCTCTAGTTGCTGCGAGCTGGGGCTACTCTTCATTGTGGTGCACAGGCTCCGCATTGTAGTGACCTCTCTTGTTGTGGAGCACGGGCCCCAGGCACGTGGGCTTCAATAGTTGCAGCACATGGGCTCAGTAGTTGTGGCTCACGGGCTCTAGAGCACAGGCTCAATAGCTGCGGCACACGAGCTTAGTTGCTCCGTGGCATGTGGAATCTTCCCAGGGCAGGGCTCGAACCCATGTCCCCTGCATTGGCAGGTGGATTCTTTACCACTGCGCCACCTAGGAAGTCCTCAAATGTTGTAACTTTATGATGTTAAATGTAATCCCCATGGCAAACACAAAGAAAATACCTAGATTATAAACAAAAGGAAATTGATAAGGAATTTAAACATTTCACTACAAAAAAAAATCAACTAAAGACAAAAGAAGTCAGGAATGCAGTAAATGAGGAATACAAAGCTGTAGCACCTATAGAAAACAGTACAATTACAGAAGTAAGTCCCTCCTTATCAGTAATTAAAGGTAAATGGATTAAATTCTCCAATCAAAAGATAGAGAATGGCACAAGAGAAAAAAATACATTACCAAACTATATGCTGTCTACAAAAGACTCATCTGCGATCAAAAAAACAAACAAGCTGAAAATGAAAGGATGGAAAAATGATAATCCATGCAAATAGTTACTAAAAGAGAGCAGGAGTGGCCACACTTACATCAAACTAAATATACTTTAAATCAAAAAAGTTTACAAGAAATAATGAAGGATATTATATATTAATAAAAGGCCCAATATAACAAAATGTAATAATTATAAATAATTAGGCACCTAGTGACAGACCGTTGAAATACATGAAGCAAAAAGCTGCCTGAATTGAAGGGAGAAACAGACAGCACTACAATAATAGTTGAAGATGTCAATCATGCTCTTAAATAAAGGATAGAACAACCAGACAGAAGAGAAGTAAGGAAATAGAGAATTTAACACAATAAACCATTTAGTCCTAATAGACATATGCAGAACACTCCATCCAATAACAACAGCACACACATTTTTCTCAAGTGCACATGGGACATATTCCATATGATATGACATAGACCATATGATAGGCAACAAATCAATTCTCAAGATTTCAAAAAGATAGGTAGTATACAAAATATCTTCTCTGAACACAATGGAATGAAGTTAGAAACCAATAACATAAAGAAAACTGGAAAATTCACAAGATTGTGGACCTTAAACAATACACTTTAAATAATCAGTGAATCAAAGAAGAAATCACAAGGAAATTAGAAAAAACTTAGCGATAGATGAAAACAAAAACACAACATACCAAAACTTATGGGATGCAGCAAAAGTGGTGTTAAGAGGAAAATTTGTTAAATTAAAAAACAAGAAATTTCTTGAATCAATCTAACTTTACAGATTTAAGGAAATATAAAAAGAACAAACTAAATCCAAACCTAGCAGAAGGAAGGAAATACTAAATATGAGAGCACAGGTAAATAAAATAGAGAATAGAAAAACAGAGGTAATCAATGAAACCAAAACTTGTTTCTTTGAAAAGGTCAACAAAATTGACAAATCATTAGCTAGATGGACTAAAAAAAATAGACAAAAGACTCAAATTGCTAAAATCAAGAGTGAAAGTAGGGACAATACTCCCAATTCTACAGAAATAAAAAGGATTACAAGAGAGAACTATGAACATTTTTTGTCAACCAACTGGATAACACACATGAAATGGACAAATCCCTAGAAAAACAAAATCTACCAAGACTACATCACACACAAAAAGAACAGTCTGGAAAGATCAGCCATGATGGTGGAGTATAAAGACCCTGAGCTCACCCACTCTCCTAGGCACACCAAAATTTAAGCTATTTAAAGAACACCTATCAAAAAGACCAAAATCTACCTCAAAATGAGCTTCTACAATTAAAGATATGAAGAAGGAACCACAACTAGGTGGGTAAAAGGGGTTAAGTGGTGGTATAGTCAAGATCCATACTCCCTGGTGGGTGACCCACAAACTGGAGAATAATTACAATTGAAGAGATTCTCTCCAAGGAATGAGGGGTCTGAGCCCCACATCAGACTCCTCAACTCAGGGGTTCCAGAGCATTTGGCTTTGAAGGCCAGCAGGGCTTAACTTTGGGAGACCCAGCAGGCTATGGGAAAGAGACTCCATTCTTAAAGGGCACACACAAAATCACATGCTATAAGATCCAAGGCAGAGGCAGTAATCTGAAAGAAGCCTGGGTCAGACCTACCTGCAGATCTTGGAGAGTCTCCCAGAGAGGCAAGAGAAAAGTGTAGCTCACCCTGGGGATACAGACATTGGCAGAAACTAATTTTGAGAGCTCATTCTACTATGTGGACACCAGTACTGATAATGGAATATGCCCTCTAGCTTATTAGCCTCAGGAACCGATCCCCAGCTCCACCCCCCCACCCATCCAACAGCATGTAGGCACCAGCATTGGGATGCCTAAGGCAAAGTACTAACTGGGCAAGACACAGCCCCACTCACCAGCAGAGAGGCTGCCTTAAGAACCCCATGGCCCATAGCCACCACTGGACACAGCCCTGCCCTCCAGAGGGCCCAGAACCTGGCTTCACACACAAGAACACAGGCACTAAACTCAGGACCCCCAGTGCCCTGCAGTCAGAGACTCTGGGACCCA
This sequence comes from Hippopotamus amphibius kiboko, assembly GCF_030028045.1. NCBI lineage: Eukaryota > Metazoa > Chordata > Mammalia > Artiodactyla > Hippopotamidae > Hippopotamus > Hippopotamus amphibius. Next base: position 119,650,677 of record NC_080187.1, on the reverse strand, counting down.
CCTGTACCCACCAGGAGGCAGGCACCAGCCATAGAATTCCCAGCCCTGGCCATTGGCAAGTCTGCTTTAGCTTTGGGACCTTCCTCATCCACCAGCAGATGGACACTGACTCCATGACAACTGTACTCCTGCAGCCTATGGACCCAGCTCAAATACCAGCAGGCCTGCACCAGCCCTGGGACTGGCTGGGCCCTAGCTCCATCCAGCTGCAGGCCACTACAAGCTTCAGGACACCTGAAATCAGCTGTGTCAGGAATCAGCTCCACCCACCAGCAGTCCACTACCAGCTCTGGGAACCCTGGGCCCTGCAGCCGGACCTCACATCCTGGCACTAACCCTAGGAGCTGGCTTCACCCATCAGAGGGTAAGCACCAGGCCCAGGATCACCTGGACACTGACTCAACCCACGAGGAAGCCAGCACTAGCCTGGAATCCCCTGGGGTTCAGCAATAAGCTGCCTCCTGACCTGGCAGCCTCCACACAATGGCAACCAACCATCCTAGGGGCCAGCCAAGCCTACTAGACTGCCCATTAGTAGTCAGCCCACCACAACAGAAGGACCTACGCAGCCCATATAGGCAGCAGCCCTAGAGTATATAGCTCTAGTGACCAGAGGGGAGTGCACCACTGGGATGCATAGGATGTCTCTTACAAAAGACCACTTCTCCAAGGTTGGGAAATGTAACCAACTTACCAGATAAACAGAAATAAAAACAGCAAGTTAAGACAAAATGAGGTGACAGAGGAACATGTTCCAAATGAAGGAACAAGATTAAAAACACTGAAGAAAAGCTAAGTGAAGTGGAGATAAGTGATCTACCAAAGAAAGAGTTCAATGTAACAATCGTAAAGATGATCAAAGAGAAGAGAAAAATGGATGAACAGAGTGAATAGAAATTTTTAACAGAATTAGAAAACATACAGAATAACCAAAGAGAGATGAGAAATACAGTAACTAAAATGAAAAATATACTAGAAGGAATCAGCAGTAGGCTAAATGATACAGAGGAATGGATCAGTGAGCTAGAAGACAGAGTAGTAGAAATCACTGATGCCGAACCAAGAAAAGAAAAAGGAAAAAAAAAATTAGGCGGTCTAAGAGATCTCTAGGACAACATCAAGTGCAATAGTATTCACATTATAGGGGTCCCAGATGGAGAAAAGAGAGAGAGAGAGAGAGAAAGGGGCAGAGAATGTATTTAAAGACATAACAGCTGAAAACTTCCCTAACCTGGGAAAGGAAACAGACATGCAAGTCCAGGAATCACAGATCCCAAACAGGATCAATCCAAAGAGGACCCCACCAAAACAAATTGTAATTAAAATGGAAAAAAATAAAGATAAAGAGAGACTACTAAAAGCAGCAAGGGAAAAGCAACAAGTTACATACAAGGAAGCATTCATAAAGCATTCATAAACATTCATAAAGGTGAATTCAGCAGAAACTCTGCAGACATCAAGGGGAGTAACATGTTATATTCAAAGTGATGAAGGGAAAAATCCACAATCAAGAATACTCTACCCCGCAAGGCTCTCATTCAGATTTGATGGAGAGATCAAAAAAGTTTCACAGACAAGCAAAATCTAAGAGTTCAGCACCACTAAACCAGCTTCACAAGAAATGTTAAAAAGATTTCTCTAAAAAAAAGGCTACATTGGAAACAAGAAATTATGAAAGGAAAATCTCATAGGTTAAGGCAACTAACTATACAGGAAAGGTAGCAAATCAACCATGTACAAAGCTAGTAGAAAGGGTAAATGAAAAGAGTAGTAAAACCATTTAGATCCACAATAAGAAGTTACAGGATACACAAAAATTTAGATGTAAAACATGACTTCAAAAACAGTCATTGTGAGAAGAGAGTAAAAATGCAGAGTTGTTTAAATTCATTTGAAATTAAGAGATCAGCAAATTTTTTAAATTGTGCATACATATAGATTTCTACACACAAACCTTGTGGTAACCACAAGCCAAAAATCTATAATAGACACATGCACAGAAAAGGGAAAGAGATCAAAATAGGACACTAAAGAACACTATTTGATGAGTTCCTTCTATGTAACTCATCAATTAATACAAGAAGAAAAGAAAATAAGAATTAAAAAAAAAACACAAAACAATTTTACAAAATGGCTATAAGTGCATACATAACAACAATTACTTTAAATGTAAATGGCCTAAATGCTCTAATCAAAATATATAGAGCAACTGAATGGATACAAAACCAATACCCATGTACACACTGCCTGCAAGAGACACTTAGATCTAAAGACACACAGACTGAAAGTGAAAGGATGTAAAAAAGTATTCCAGGCCAATGGAAACCAAAAGGAAAATGGGGTACCAACACATATCAGATAAAATAGGCTTTAAATCAAAAACTGTTACGAAACAAAAAGGGACATTTCATAACTATCAAGGGTACAATCCAAAAAGAAGAAATAACAATTGTAAATATATACGCACCCAGTATGAGACAACCTAAATATGCAAAGCAAATATTAACAAACATAAAGGGAGAAATTGACAATAATACAATAATAGTAGGGGACATTAACACCCAGTTACTTCAGTAGATCATCCAGACAGAAAATCAATAACAAAATCCAGGCTATATGTGGCACATTACACTAGATGGACTTAATGGATATATATAGAGTATTCCACCCCAAAGCAGCAGAATACACATCCTTTTCAAGTGCACATGGAACATTCTTCAGGGTAGATAGATCACATGCTAGACCATAAAACAAGTTTCAGTAAACTTAAGAAAATTGAAATCCTATCAAGCATCTTTTCATACCATAATGCTAGGGCACTAGAAATCAACTGTAAGAAAAAAATGCAAAAAACACAAACATGAAGGCTAAATGATATGCTATTAAATAACCAAAGGATCTCTGAACAAATCAAAGAAGAAAATTTTTAAAATACCTAGAGGGGACTTCCCTGGTGGTGCAGTGGTTAAGAATCTGCCTGCCAATGCAGGGGACACAGGTTTGAGCCCTGGTCCAGGAAGATCCCATTATGCTGTGAAGCAACTAAGCCCATGCACCACAAATACTGAACCTGTGCTCTAGAGCCCACGAGCCACAACTACTGAGCCCATGTGCCCCAACTACTGAAGCCCACATGCCTAGAGGCCGTGTTCTGCAACCAGAGAAGCCATGTCAAATGAGAAGCCTGTGCACTGCAATGAAGAGAAGCCCCTGCTCACCACAACTAGAGAAAGCCTGTGTGCAGCAACGAAGACTCAATGTAGCCAAAAAAATTAAAAAATAAGTAAAATAGTAAATAAATCTTTAAAAAAAACTAGTAAAGAATATTTTTTTAAAAATTAAATAAAATAAAAATACCTGGAGACAAATGAAAACAAAAACACAATGATCCAGAATCTATGGGAGGCAGCAAAAGCACTTCTAAGAGGGAAGTTTAGAACGATACAAGCTTACCTTGGAAAACAAGAAAAATCTCAAAGAAAAACCCAACCTTACGCCTAAAAGAAATAGGAAAAAGAAGAACATACAAAACCCAAACTTAGTAGAAGGAAAGAAATCATAAAGATCAAAACAGAAATAAGTGGAATAGAGACTAAAAAAAAAATAGAAAAGATCAATGAAACTAAGAACTGGTTCTTTGAAAAGATAAACACAATTGATAAACCTTTACTCAAACCCATCAAGAAAAAAAGAGGGCCCAAATCAATAAAATCAGAACTGAAAAAGAAGACATTACAACCAACACCACAGAAATAAAAAAGAATCTTAAGCAATTACTACAAAAACTTACATGCCGATAAAATGGACAACCTAGAAGAAATGGAAAAATTCCTAGAAATGTACAATCTCCTAGAAAATATAAACAGACCAATTACCAGTAATGAAATTGAATCAGTAATTTTAAAACTCCCAACAAACAAAAGTCCAGGAACAGATGGCTTCCCAGGTGAATTCTACCAAACATTTAGAGAAGAGTTCACACTTATCCTTCTCAAACTGTTCCAAAATCTAAGGAGGAAGAAAGGCTTCCAAACTCATGCTATGAAGCCAGCATTACCCTGATAATAAAACCAGATTAAGATATCATACATATACACACACACACACACACACACACACACAAATTACAGACCATTATTACTAACGAACATAGATGCAAAAATCCTCAATAAGATTTTAGCAAACCAAATCCAATGACACATTAAAAGGACAATACACCATGGTCAAGTGGGATTTATCCCAGGGATGCAACAATGGTTCAATATATGAAAATAAATCAATATGAGGCACCACATTAACAAATTGAAGAATAAAAAACATACGGTCATCTCAATTAATGTAGAAAAAGCTTTTGACAAAATTCAACATCCATTTATGATAAAAATCCTCCAGAAAGTTCACATAGAGGGAACATACCTCAACATAATAAAGGCCATATATGACGAGCCCACAGCAAACATCATACTCGACAGTGAAAAGTTGAAAGCATTTCCTCTAAGATCAGAACAAGATAAACTGCCCACTCTCACCACTTGTATTCAACATAGTATTAGAAGGCCTAGCCACAGCAATCAGAAAAGAGAAAGAAATAAAAGGAATCCGAACTGGAAAAGAAATAAACCTGTCACTGTTTGCAGATTACATGATACTAAAACTAGAAAATCCTAAAGGTGTCACCAAAAATATTACTAGAGCTTATCAATGAATTTAGTAAAAGTTGCAGAATACAAAATCAATATATAGAAATCTGTTGCTTTTATATACACTAATAATGAACTATCAGAAAGGGAAATTAAGGAAACAATCCCATTTACAATCACATCCAAAGAAAAGTACCTAGAAATAAAAGTACCTAAGGATGTAAAAGACCTGTACTTGGAAAACTGTAAGATACTAATAAAAGAAATAGAAGATGACACAAACAAATGGCAAGGTATACCATCTTCATATATTGGAAAAATTAATATTGTGACAATGACCATACTACCCAAGGCAATCTACAGATTCAATACAATCCCTATCAAAGTATCAATGGAATTTTTCACAAAACTAGAACAAATAATTTAAAAATTTGTATGAAAACACAGAAGACTTCTAAATAGCCAAAACAACTGTGAGAAAGAACAAAGCTGGAGTTATCACACTCCCTGACTTTAGAATATGTTATAAAGCTACAGTAATCAAAAGAGTATGATACTGGCACAAAAACAGACACAGAGATCAATGGAACAGAATAGAAAGCCCAGAAATAAATCCATATACTCATGGTCAATTAATCAATGACAGAGGAGGCAAGAACAATTAATGGAGAAGAGACAGTCTCTTCAATAAGTGGTGCTTGTAAAACTGGACATCTACATATAAAAGAATGAAATTAGAACTTTTTCTCACAACATATACAATAAATTCAAAACTAATTAAATAATGAAACATAAGACCACAAACTATAAAACTCCTAGAAGAAAACAGGCAGAATACTCTTTGACATAAATTGTAGCAATATTTTTTTGCATATGTCTCCTAAAGCAATGTAAATAGAAGCAAAAATATAAATGGGACCTAATTACACTTAAAAGCTTTTGCACAGCAAAGGAAATCATTGACAAAACAAAAAAGGCCAAAAAAAAAAAAACCCCACAAAAATACAACATATTGAATGGGAGAAAATATTTGCAAATGATATGACTGATAAGTGGTTAATATCCATAACATATAAACAGCTTGTACAACTCAATACTAAGAAACCAATCTGGTTTAATAAATGGACAGTAACTCAATAGACATTTTTCTAAAGAAGATATACAAATGGCCAATAAGCAAGTGAAAAGATACTCAAAGTCACTAATCCTTACAGAAATACAATCAAAACCAGAATGATTTCCAAAACTATGTTAAATAAAAGTAGTGAGAGTGGGCGTTTTTGTCTTGTTCCTGATCTTAAAGGAAATGCTTTCAGCTTTTCACCACTGAGTATGACATTAGTGAGTTTGTCATATATGCCCTTTATTATGCGAGGTATGTTCCCTATATGCCCACTTTCTGGAGAGTTTTTATCATAAATGGATGTTGAATTTTGTCAAAAGCTTTTTCTGCATTAATTGAGGTGACCATATGTTTTTTTTTTAATTCTTCAATTTGTTAATATGGTGTATAACATTGGTTGATTGCAGATATTGAAAAATCCTTGACTCCTTGGGTAAATCTCACTTGATCATGGTGTATGAACCTTTTAATGTATTGTTGGATTCAGTTTGATAGTATTTTATTAAATGTTTTTGCATCTACATTCATCAGTGATATTGGCCTGTAATTTTCTTGTATTATCTTAGTCTGGTTTTGGTATCAGGGTGATGGTGGCCTCATAGAATAAGATAGGAAGGCTTCCTTCTTCTGCAGGTTTTGGAATAGTTTGAGAAGGATAAGTGTTACGTCTTCTCTAAATGTCTGGTAGTATCACCTGTTAAGCCATCTGGTCCTGGACTTTTGTTTGTTGGGAGTTTTAATGTTACTGATTCAACTTAATTACTGATAATTGGTCTGCTTATATTTTCTATTTCTTCCTGGTTTAGTCTTGTGAGATTGTACATTTCTAAGAATTTGCCTACTTCTTCTAGATTGTCCATTTTAATGTCCACTTTAATAGTTGTTTGTAGTAGTTTCTTATGATCTTTTGTATTTTTCTGGTATTGGTTGTAACTTCTTTTTCATTTCTGATTTTATTGATTTTGGTCCTCTTCCTTTTTTCTTTTTTTTTTAATTTATTTAATCATTTATTTATTGGCTGCATTGGGTCTTCATTGCTGCAAAGACGTTTTCTCTAGTTGTGGTAAGCAGGGGCTACTCTTCATTGCAGTGCGCAGCCTTCTCACTGCAGTGGCTTCTTTTGTTGTGGAACACGGGCTCTAGGCGCATGGGCTTCAGTAGTTGTGGCACACGGGCTCAACAGTTGTGGCTCACAGGCTCTAGAGCACAGGCTCAGTAATTGTGTCACATGGGCTTAGTTGCTCTGCGGCATGTGGTATCCTCCAAGATCAGGGATCGAACCTGAGTCACCTGCACTGACAGGTGGATTCTTAACCACTGTGCCACCAGTGAATTCCCCCCTTCCTTTTTTCTTGTTGAGTCTGGCTAAAGGTTTATCAATGTTGTTTACCTCTTCAAAGAACCAGCTTTTAGCTTCATTGATCTTTTCTGTATCACCTTGCATCTGCCAGAATGGCTATCATCAAAAAGAACACAAATAACAAACGTTGGAAATGATGTGGATAAAAGGGAACCCTTTTATACTGTTGGTGGGAATGTAAGCTGGTGCAGCCACTGTGGAAAATAGTATGGCAGTTCCTCAAGAAATTAGAGATAGAGCTACCACATGATCCAGCAATTCCACTCCTGGGTATACATCCCAAGAAAAGGAAAATACTAATTTTAAAAGATAACATGCACCTCAATAATTGTAACTGCATTATCTACAATAGCCAAGATGTGGAAGCAACCTAAGTGTCCATCAACAGATGAATGGATAAAAAGATGTGGCATATATATACAATGTAATATTACTTACCCACAGAAAAGAATGAAATCTTGCCATTTGCAACATGTATAGACCTGGAGTGTATTATGCTTAATGAGGTAATTCAGACAGAGAAAAACAATACTGTGTTATCACTGTTATGTAGAATCTAAAAATAAAACAAATGAAAGAAAATAACAAAACAGAAAATACGCACAGATATGGAGAAGAAACTAGTGGTTACCTATGGGGAGAGAGAAGGGGGGAGGGGCAAGATTAACATAGGGGATTAAGAGATACAAACTAATATGTACAAAACAAATAAGCTACAAGTATATATTGTACAATACAAGGAATATAGCCAATATTTTATCGTATCTATAAATGGAGTATAATCTGTAAAAATGTTTAATAACTATGTTGTATACTTGAAACTAATATGATATTGTAAATCAACTATACTGCGATTAAAAAAAGAAAAAAAGGGAGGGTTCCCTGGTGATCTAGTGATTAGGATTCACTGCTCTCACTGCCATGGCCCAGGTTCAGTACCCGATCAGGGAACTGAGATCCCACAAGTGCACAGCACAGCCAAAAACAAACCAAAAAAAGGTATCTAGAGATAAATTCATGCTCCTCCCTAACCCCCCCATAAAAGATAACAATCAGAATCAAACTATAAGTAGTAAGGAGATTGAATCAATAATCAAAAATCTTCCAACAAAGAAAAGCCCTGGACATGATGGCTTCACTGGTGAATTTTACCAAACATTTAAAGAAGAACTAACACTAATCCTCCTCAAACGTTTCCAAATAACTGAAGAGGAGGAAACACATCCTAATTCATTCTGTGAGGCCAAAATATCCCTGATACCAAAGCAAGACAAACACTATAAGAAAACTAAAGACCATTATCCTTTACAAACATTGGTGCAAAAATCGTCAAGAAAATACTAGTGAACAGAACTTAGCATATTTTGAAAGAACTTTACCCCATGACCAACTGGGATTTATTCATGGAATTCTAGGATCATTCAACAAACAAAAATCAACCAATATGGCACATCAACAAAATGAAGGAAAAAAACACATGCACATTTGAATGAAGCAGAAAAATCATCTAACAAAATTCAACAACCTTTCATGATTAAAATCCTCAATAAAATAGGAATAAAAGGAAAGTACCTCCACATAATAAAAGCTATATATGAAAAAGCCACAGCCATCATAATTCTCAATGAATTATGATGAAAAACCGAAAGCTTTTCCTCTAAGATCAGGAACAAGGTCCAGAATGGCCACTTTCACCACATCTATTCAACATAGTACTGGAAGTTCTAGCCAGAGCAATTAGGCAAGAAAAAGAAACGAAAGGCTTCCAAATTGGAAAGGAAGAAGTAAAATTATCTTTGCTTGCAATTAGTATAATCTTATATCTAGAAAACCCTAAGATTCCACACCAATAAAGTTAGAACTAATAAATAAATCCAGCAAAGTGGCAGGATATAAAGTCAATACACAAAAACCAGTTGCATTTTTATGCACAGTGAACAATTTGAAAAAGAAAATTCTTTAAAAAATCCATTTACAATAGCATCAAAAAAGAATAAAATACTTAGAAATTAGTTTAAGCACAAAGGTGAAAGATTTGCAAAATGGAAACTACAAACCATTGCTAAAAGAAATAAAAGAAGACATAAATAAATGGAAATACATCCCATGTTCATGGATTGAAAGACCTAATACTGTTAAAATGTCACTATTATCCCAAGTGATCCACAGATTCAATGCAATATCTATCAATATCCCAAAGATACTTTTGAAAAATTAGAAAAAACCTAGCCTAAAAAATTTATATGAAATTTCAAGGGACCCCAAATAGTTCAAAATTCTTGAAAAAGAAGAACAAAACTGGAGGGCTCACACTTCTTGATTTCAAAACCTATTACAAAGCTACAGTAATCAAAACAATATACAATTGGCATAAAGACAGACATATAGAGCAATGGAGTGGAATACAGAGACAAGAAATAAACACTCACACACACAGTCAAATGATTTTAGACAAGAGTATCAAGACCATTTAATGGGTAAGGGGTAGTCTTTCCAACAAATGGTCCTGTCAAAAAATGGATATCCACATACAAGAGAATGACACTGGATCCTTACCTAACACCATATACAAAATTAACTCAAAATGGATCAAGGACATAAATATAAGACCTAAAATAATAAAACTCTTAGAAGAAAACACAAGACAAAAGCTTCATGATATTTGATTTGGTAGTGAATTCTTGGAAATGACATTAAGCACACAGACAACAAAAGATAAAAGACAAATTGGACTTCATGAACATTTTAAAATTGTGTACATCATGAGACACTATATACCAAGTAAAAAGGCAACACACAGAATGTGAGAAAACATGTAAATCATACATATGATAGGGGATTAATATCTAGAATATAGATTTTTTATTGCAATTAAAAAACAAACTACCCAATTCAACAATGGGCAAAGGACTTGAATAGACGTTTCTCAAAAGAAGATATACAAATGGACAATAAGCACATGAAAAGATTCCAAACATCACTAATCATTAGGCACATGAGATCAAAACTAAAATGAGAATCCACTTTACACACATTAAGATGGTTGCTATCAATAAAACAGAAAACAACACATACTGACAAGGATGTGGAGAATCTGGCACCCTTGTGCATTGTTGGTGGGAATTTAACATGGTACAGCTACTGTGGAAAAAAGTATGGAGGTTCCTCAATAAATTAAAAATAGAATTATGATATTACCCAGCAATTCCTCTTCTGGGTATATACCAAAAAAAGGTAGGGCCTTGAAGAGATGTTTCTACACTCATACTCAGAGCAGCATGATTCATAATGTTTAAAACATGGATGCAACTCAAGGGTCCATCAAATGATGAATGAATAAGCAAAATGCAGTATACACTTACAATGGAATATTTTGCTGCTTTTTCTAAAAACTTCTCTTTTCGGAAGGAAATTCTGCAATATGCTACAACATGGACAAATCTTGAAGACATTATGTTAAGGGAAATAAACCAGTAACAAAGACAAAAACTGTATGAGTCCATTTATATGAAGCATTTAGAGTAGTCAAAATCAAAAAGACAGAAAATACAATGGTGGTTGACAGAAGCTGGGGGAATGGGAAAGTTGAGTTGTTTAATAGGTATACAATTTCATATTTACAATGAAAAGAGTTAAGAGGATGGATGGTGGAGATGGTTGCACAACAATGTGAATGTATTTAGTACCACTGAACTGAATGCTAACAAATTATTAATATGGTAAACTTTATGTTATGTGTATTTTAATTCAATAAAAAAGAAAGAACAATTTTTTAAAAAGAAAGGAAAAAAAGACGTAACTGAGAGATACCAGGAAACAAAGCTGTGTCTGGGTCCCACTCTGCATCCTGTCTGGGTTTAATGGCATCACAGAAACCCATGTGGGTACTTGGCAAGTTTGAGAATAGGACTTGGGCACCTGTATGAAAGTTCAGTGTGCAGGTGACAAAGCCATCCCAAATGCTACCCTATCACTTGGAAGGGCACCTCACGTTGGGTATAACGAATTAAATGGGGACGCCACTGGATATGTCCATGTTCTAATCCCTGGAACCTGTTAATGTGGTATTATTTTGGAAAAGGGTCTTTGCATGTGTAATTATGTGTAATTACATCAAAAACTAATTTGCAATCATCCTAGGTTATCCAGGCATGCCCTAAATCTAATGACGAGTGACCTTATAATAAGAGGAGAAGACACAGACAGAAAGGAGGAGAAAGACCATGTGAAAATGGAGGCAGAGACTGGAGTGAGCATCTACAAGCCAAGGAATCCCAACTGCCATCTGCTAAAGTTGGAAATTGCAAGGAAAGGAATCTTTCCTAGAGTCTCTGGAGAAATTTTGGCCCCGCAAACACCCTGATTTTGGACTTCTGGCCTCCAAAACTGTGAGAAAATAAATTTCTGCTGTTTTAAGCCAAAAAAGAAAGAAAGAATGGCTGATAACTTCCCTATCTGGGGAGAGACGATTTGGACATACAAGTTCATGAAGCTAATAGGTCAACCCCAAATATCAAACCAAAATGATCTTCTCAAAGACACACTATTAAAAAACTGTCTAAAATCAAAGGCAAAGAAAGAATTTTTAAAACTGCAAGACAAGAAAACCCTCACATATTAAAGGAACCCCCAATAAAGCTATCAGTGAATACTCAGCAGAAATCTTGCAGGCCAGGAGAGAGTGGGATGAACAATTCAAAGTGCAAAAGGAGAAACACTGCCAAAGAAGAATACTTTACCCAGTAAAGCTGTCTTTCAGAAATGAAGCAGCAATGTTTGTTCTCAAACAAACAAAAGCTGAGGGAGTTATTCTACACTAGACCTGCCTCACAAGAAATGCTGATAGGATTTCTTCAAGCTGAAAAGAAATGATGGTAATTACTAACATGAGAACATATGAGAATATAAAACATTCTGGTAAAGGTAAGTATATAGACAAATTCAGAATAATGTAATACTAGTAATATAGTACTGTGTTAATCACTTTAGCATAAGGGTTAAAGGACAGAAGTATTAAAAATAACAATTAACAATTTGTAAAAATATGCAATATAAAAAGAGGTAAATTTTGACATAAAAAACATAATATGTGGTGTGAGGGAGTAAAAGAGTAGCATTTTTGTATCCAATCGAAGTTGTTGTCATCAACTTAAACTTATGTTTTATGTAAACATCATGGTAACTACATAGCAAAAACCTACAACAGATAGATAACAAAGAGAAAAGAATCAGACCTTAAACTACAGAAAATTATCAATTCACAAAGAAAGTGAGAGGAAGAAAGAATAATGGAACTACAAAAGTCAGAAAAATATTAATAAGATGGCATTAGTAAGTCCTTACCCACCAACAGTTAACTTTAAATGGAAATGGATTAAATTCTCCAGTCAAAAGGCAGAGGAGCTGAATGGATTTTCTTTAAAAAATATCCAACTAAATGCTCCCTACATGAGACTCACTTCAGATTCAAAGACACACAGACTGAAAGTGAAGGGATAAAAAAAAGATTTCCTGCAAAGGCAAACAACATGAGACCACGGATAGCTATACCTATACCAGACAAACAGACTTTAACTCAAACACTGTAACAAGAGACAAAGAAAGTCATTACATAATGATAAAGGGGTTGATTCAGCAGAGAATACAACAATTGTAAATTCAAATGCACCCAACATTAGAGCACCCAAATATATTCACAGTGAAAAAGGGAGAAAAAGGCAGAAATAGATAACAATACAATAATATGGAAGATTTTACTATCCCACTTTCAACAATGAACACACCATCTAGACAGAAAATAAATAAGGAAATACTTTAGGCCAAATGGCCGTAATAGACATATGCAGAATATTCCATCCAAGACCAACAAAATACATATTCTTCTCTAGTGCACATGGAATAGTCTCCAAGATAGATCATATGTTAGCCCACAAAACAATTCTCAGCAAATTTAAGAAGACTGAATTGATACCAAACAACTTTTCAAACCATGGTGGTATGAAACTAGAAATTAATTAACAGGAGAAAAACTGAAGGACTCAGAAATATGTGGAAATTGAACAGCACACTCTTCAATAAACAATGGGTCAAAGAAGAAATCAAAATGGAAATAAAATATCTTGAAACAAATGAAAATGGAAACACAACACACTAAACCTTATGGGAAGAACTTTATAACAATATACGCCTACATGAAGAAAAAAGAAAAATCTCAAACAGCCTAATGTCACACATCAAAAAATTTAAAAAAAGAACAAACTACATCCAAAGTTAGCAGAGGAAAGGAAACAACAAATATCAGAACATAATCAGGAAGGACACTATATAATGATCAAGGGATCAATCCAAGAAGAAGATATAACAACTGTAAAGATCTATGCACCCAACATAGGAGCACCTCAATACATACGGAAAGTCCTAACAGCCACAAAAGGGGAAATTGACAGTAACACAATAATAGTAGGAGACTTTAACACCCCACTTACATCAATGGACAGATCATCCACACAGAAAATAAATAAGGAAACACAAGCTCTAAATGACACATTAGAACATCTCGACTTAAGTGATATTATAGGACATTCCATCCAAAAATGACAGAATACACTTTCTTCTCAAGTACACATGGAACATTCTCCAGGATAGATCACATCTTGGGTCACAAATCAAGCCTCGGTATATTCAAGAAAATTGAAATCATATCAAGCATCTTCTCCAACCACAACACCATGAGACTAGATATCAATTACAGGAAAAAAGCTGTAAAAAAATACAAACACATGGAACCTAAACAATACACTATTAAACAACTAAGAAATCACTGAAGAAATCAAAGAGGAAATCAAAAAATACCTAGAAACAAATTACAATGAAAACACGACGACTCAAAACTGATGGGATGCAGCAAAAGCAGTTCTAGGAGTGAAGTTTATAGCAATACAATTCTACCTCAAGAAACAAGAAAAATCTCAGATAAACAACCTAACCTTACACCTAAAACAATCAGAGAAAGAAGAACAAAAAATCCCCAAAGTGAGCAGAAGGAAAGAAATCATAAAATCCTATCAGAAATAAATGAAAAAGAACAAAGATCTATAAGACTAAGAGATGGTTCTTTGAGAAGATAAACACAATTGATAAACCATTACCCAGACTCATCAGGAAAAAAAGGGAGAAAAAAAGGGAGAAAGTGAAAATCAAAAGAATTAGAAGTGAAAAAGGAGAAGTAACAACTGACAATGCAGAAATACAAAAGATCATGAGAGACTACTACAAGCAACTATATGCCAATAAATTGGATAACCTGGAAGAAATGGATAAATTCTTAGAAAACTACAATCTTCCAAGACTAGACCAGGAAGAAATAGAAACTATGAACAGAGCAATCACAAGTACGGAAATTGAAGCTGTGGTTAAAAATCTCCCAACAAACAAAAGCCCAGGGCCCGATGCATTCACAGGTGAATTTGATCAAACATTTAGAGAAGAGCTAACACCTATCCTTCTCAAACTCTTCCAAAATAGAGCAGAAGGAGGAACACTCCCAAACTCATTCTATGAGGCCACCATCACCCTGATACCAAAACCAGGCAAAGAGGTCACAAAAAAGGAAAATTACAGACCAATATCACTGATGAATATAGATGCAAAAGTCCTCAACAAAATACTAGCTAAAAGAATCCAACAGCACATAAAAAAAAATCATACACCATAATCAAGTGGGGTTTATCCCTGGGATGCAAGGATTCTTCAATGTATGCAAATCAATCAATGTGATACATCATATCCACAAATTGAAAGATAAAAACCATATGATCACCTCAGTAGATGCAGAAAAGCTTGTGACAAAATTCAACACACATTTATGATAAAAAATCTCCAGAAAGTGGGCATAGAGGGAAATTACCTCAACATAATAAAAGCCATATATGAGAAACCAAAAGCCAACATCATTCAAAATGGGGAAAAACTGAAAGAATTCCCTCTTAGAGCAGGAAAAAGACAAGGGTGCCCACTCTCACCATTATTATTCAACATAGTTTTGGAAGTTTTAGCCATAGAAATCAGAGAAGAAAATAAAATAAAAGGAATCCAAATTGGAAAAGAAGTAAAATTGTAACTCTTTGCAGATGACATGATACTATACATAGAAAACCCTAAAGATGCTACCAGAAAACTGCTAGCACTAATTGATGAGTTTAGTAAAGTAGCAGGATACAAAATTAATGCACAGAAATCTCTTGCATTCCTACACACTAACAATGAAAGAGCAGAAAGAGAAATTAAGGAAACACTCCCATTGACCACTGCAACAAAAAGAATAAAATAGATAGGAACAAACCTGCCTAAGGAGTTAAAAGACCTGTATGCAGAAAACTATGACACTGATGAAAGAAATCAAAGACAATTCAAACAGATGGAGGCACATAACATTGTTCTCAGATTGGAAGAATCAACATTGTGAAAATGACTATCCTACCCAAAGCAATTTACAGATTCAATGCAATCCTTATCAAATTACCATCAGCATTTTTCACAGAAGTAGAACAAGAAATTTTACAATTTGTATGGAAACGCAAAAGATCCCAAATAGCCAAAGTAATCTTGAGAAGGAAAGATGGAGCTGGAGGAATCAGGCTCCCTAACTTCAAACTATACTACAAGGCTACAGTGATTAAGACAGTATGGTACTGGCACAAAAAAAGAAATATAGATCAGTGGAACAGAATAGAGAGCCCAGAGATAAACCCGTGCACATATGGTCACCTTATCTTTGACAAAGGAGGCAAGAATATACAATGCAGAAAAGACAGCCTCTTCAATAAGTGGTTCTGGGAAAACTGGACAGCTACATGGGAAAGAATGAAATTAGATCACTTCTTAACACCATATACAAAAATAAACTCAAAATGGATTAAAGAACTAAATGTAATTCCAGACACTATAAAACTCTTCAAGGATAACATAGGCAGAACACTCTATGACATAAACCATAGCAAGATCCTTTTGGACTCACCGCCTAGAATAATGGAAATAAAATAAAAAATAAACAAATGGGACCTAATGAAACTTAAAAACCTTTGCACAGCAAAAGAAACCATAAACAAGACAAGAAGACAACACTTAGAATGGGAGAGAATATTTGCCAGTGAAGCAGCTGACAAAGATTTAATCTCCAAAATATACAAGCAGCTTATGCAGCTCAATATTGAAAAAGCAAATAACCCAATCCAAAAATGGGCAGAAGACCTAAATAGACATTTCTCCAAAGAAGACATGCAGATGGCTAACAACCCATGAAAAGATGCTCAACATCACTAATCATTAGAGAAATGGAAGTGAAAGTCACAATGAGGTATCACCTCACTCCTGTCAGAATGGCCATCATCAAAAAATCTGAAAACAGTAAATGCTGGAGATAGTGCAGAGGAAAGGGACCCCTCCTGCACTGTTGGTGGGAATGTAAATTGGTACATCCACTATGGAAAACAGTATGGAGGTTCCTTAAAAAACTAAAACTAAAACTACCATATGACCCAGTAATCCCACTCCTGGGCATATACCCTGAGAAAACCATAATCCAAAAGGAAACACATACCACAATGTTCATTGCAGCACTATTTACAATAGCTAGGGCATGGAAGCAACCTAAATGCCCATCAACAGATGAATGGATACAGAAGATGTGGCACATATATACAATGGAATATTACTCAGCCATAAAAAGGAATAAAATTGAGTTATTTGTAGTGAGGTGGATGGACCTAGACTCTGACCTATAGAGCGAAGTAAGCCAGAAAGAGATAAACAATACCATATGCTAACTCATAATATGGAATCTAAAAAAATGGTACTGAGGAACCCAGTGAGGGGGCAAGAATAAAGATGCAGATGTAGAGAACGGACTTGAGGACATGGGGTGGGGGACAAAGTGGAAGCTGAGACAAAGTGATAGAGTAGCATTGACATATATACAGTAAAAAATGTAAAATAGATAGCTAGTGGGAAGCTGCTGCAAAACACAGGGAGATCAACTGATGATTGGTGATGACAGAGGGGTGGGATAGGGAGGGTCAGAAGGAGTCACAGGAGGGAAGGGATATGGGGATATATGTATAAATACAGCTGATTCACTTTGTTGTACAGCAGAAACTGGCACAGCAGTGTAAAGCAATTATAGTCCAATAAAGAGCTTAAAAAATAGTATGGCATAAAAACAGACACATAGAACAATGGAATAGAGCAGACAGCCCAGATATAAACCCACACATATACAGTCAATTATTTTTTTTTCAGTCAATTATTATTTGACAAGAGAACCAAACATGCTCAATGGGGAAAGGATAGTCTCTTCAAATAATGGTGTTAGGAAAACTGGATATTACATGGACTCTTACACCACTCACAAAAATTCACCTAAAATAGATTAAAGACATAAGGCCTGCAACTATAAAACTCCTAGAAGAGAACATAGGATAGAAGCTCCTTGACATGTCTTAGTGATTTTTTTGGATATGACATCAAAAGCACAAATGACAAAAGCAAAAATTTTAAAAATGGGACTACATCAAACTACTAACCTTCTATACAGCAAAGATACAATTCATAAAATGGAAAGGCAACATATGGAATGAGTAATATTTGTAAACAAAATAATAAGGGGTTAATATCCAAAATACGTAAGAAATTCATATAACTCAACAGCAAAAAAAAAAAAAATTAAGCAAATCAATTTAAAAATGGACAAAAGATCTAAATAGAGAGTTTTCCAAAGAACCCATATAAATGGCCAACAGGTGTTTGAAAAGATGCTCAACATCATTAATCATTAATGAAAGACAAATCAAAACCACAACAAGGTATCACTTAAAACCTATTAAAATGGCTATCATCAAAAAGACAAAAGATAAAACTAGATAGAAAGGAATACTTATACACTGTTGCAGGGAATGTAAATTGGTACAACCATTATGGAAAACCGTATGCTCGAAAAATTAAAAAGAGAATTACCATACGATCCAACAATCTCACTTCTGGGTATACAGCGAAAGGAAAGGAAATAAAATTACTATCTCAAAGAAATATCTGTACTCCCATATTCACTGAAGCATTATTCACAATAGCCAAGATATGGAAACAACCTTAGTGTCCATCAACAGATGAATGGTTAAAGAAGATGTGACATATATATCTATATATATATATATATAGATATATAGATACCTACACAATGGAATATTATTTAGCCATGAGAAAGAATGAAATCTTGCCTTTTGAGCAACATGGATTGACCATGAGGGCATTAAGCTAAGTGAAATCTCACAAAGACAAATACTACATGATATCACTTATATGTGGAACATAAAAAAGCTGAAACTCACAGAAACAGAGCAGGATGGTGGTTGCCAGGGTCTAGGATTTGGGGAAAATGGGGATGTTGATCAAATGGTGGAAACTTCCAGTTATAAGATGAATAAGTTCTGGGGATCTAATATACAGCATGGTGACTACAGTTAACTATATTGCATTATATACTTGAAAGTTGCTAAGAGAGTAGATATTAAATGGCCTAACCACACATACACACAAAGGTAACTGTGTAAGGGAGTGGAAGAGTTAACTAATCCTATTGTTGTAATCATTTTGCAATTATATATGTTTATCAGATCATCACATTGTATACCTTAAACTCACATAATGTTATATGTTAATTATTTCTCAATGAAGATGGAAAACAAAACTGCAGCCCACTACTGTTGGCTTTGTTGATCACACTGGCATCCCAACACAGTCTATTGGAGGAAGCCTCTCCTCACTCACTTTTGGGAGAAGCCTCTGCCTTGTGTGTTAACTAGTTATTCTAGTCACTCCCAGGGTCAAAAGCCTAAAAAGCAGGTATGTTGATCTCAGAATAAAAGAGACTGATGAGATGAATCTGTCCTGGCTAAAGTGCCAACTAGTGAATTATAGCCCTTGCAGACCTACACTACAGCACCTTTAAGCTACAGAAGGACCTGTGAAGGACCTTAAGGACTCCTCCAAGAGCTTATAACAATTTAAGTTGTAATACAGCATATGGTAGACACAGCACAAACTGGTAGCAGCCAAAGTGCAAATCCACCAAGAGATAACATTGCCTTTCTTAGGCAGGAATTGCTGTGTGGTAGAATCAGTTAGACAAAAAACCAAACCAAAACAAACAAAAAAGAAAGCCAAGAGCAGCCCAGAGGTAAGCCCCCTCCACGGAACACCTGAGTCACGTTGCTCACTGTGCCAACTGTCCTACAATTATGTCTGGGGTTTAATTTATGGAGGTGACCAAGTGATACAGATAGGCCAATGCCCCTGAAGCTCATTACTTACATTTCCTGAGAGGAGGGGATCTACACCACCACACAGGGCCACAGGGTAAGTACCAGGTTTGGTCAGGAGGCAGAAGCAGGAATAAGGAGAAAGCCTATGCCAGAGCCTTTATTGGAATTTTGACAGAAAATATGAGGGCAGAGTAAACAATTTAGGATTGCTTAGTTTGAATAATTCTGGGTTTTAGGCTCTAGGGGTGGTCTCTAGTTGCCTGGTACCTGACTTTGGGACATTTTAGGTCAGGGGAAATATTGGTTTAGTGTGTGAGTTAGATAAACAGGGTAGTTGGGGCTATAGACTCCAGATTGGCTGGTGATTTACATATGAAAGACAAGCTCCCAGAGAGACCTTTGCTAGTCCAGTGTGGGACAGTCTCTCCCTGGCCAGACAGCTTTTTAAGATGTCAAAACATCACAAAATATAGAAAATGAAAACATGATTAATACACTGCTGCTGCTCTACCTGGCCATTTGTGCACCAGGCCCATTTATCTCAAGACCCAGCTGCCAGGACCACATAAATGCTGAAGGAGTGTGAGCCTGCCTAGGTACAGACATGCTGAACGCATCTGCATGAAGAGGGGCCAGAAACATCTGTGGGGTTCTTTGGCCCTAGAAAATGGACCAACTCTAAAAACAGAGTTACCATGTGATCCTGCAATCCCACTCCTGGGCATATATCCAGAGAAAACTCTAATTTGAAAAGATACATGCACTCCAATGTTCACAGTAGCACTATTAACAAGAGCGAAGACATGGAAACAACCTGAGTCCATTGGCAGATGAATGGATAAAGAAGATGTGCTATTTATATGCAATAAAATGTTCATCATAAAAAACAATGAAATAATGCCACTTGCAGCAACATGGATGAACCGAGAGATTATCATACAAAATGAAAAGTCAGACAAAGATAAATGTCACATGATATCACTTATATGTGGAATCTAAAAAAAAATGATACAAATTAACTCATTTACAAAACAGAAATACACCTGAAACGAATACAACATTGTAAATCAACTATACTTCAATCAAAAAATAGTGCTTCCTTTGGAATGTTCCTGAAGGTCAATGACCAGTGTGCATCATTACTGTGAGTTGATAGGAGGCTATTTTAACCCATGAACTGATTATTTTGCTGTTGATGAATAGAAAATTTAGTCCATACACAATGACTTTTTTAAAAAGAGACAATTTATTTTTTTATTTTTAAAAAATTATTTATTTACTTATTTATTTATTTATTTATTTATTTATTTATTTGGCTGCGCTGGGTTTTACTTGGCACATGCTGGATCTTCATGGCAGCATGCGGGATCTAGTTCCCTGACCAGGGATCGAACCTGGGCCCCCTGCATTGGGAGCACAGAGTCTTAACCACTGGACCAACAGA
This sequence comes from Hippopotamus amphibius kiboko, assembly GCF_030028045.1. NCBI lineage: Eukaryota > Metazoa > Chordata > Mammalia > Artiodactyla > Hippopotamidae > Hippopotamus > Hippopotamus amphibius. The sequence goes on along the minus strand of NC_080187.1, from coordinate 119,629,796 downwards.
GAAGTCTCAAGTCAATTTATTTAAGAAATTGACAATTAGGCCTTATCATTTTGAGGGCAAGTTGAATCCATCCTCACTTCTACATTCCACTGCCACCTTCTTATTGTGAGTCACTTCACCAACCAGAACAATTACTGCTGATCCCCAATTCCACTCTTTCCATCCTGCAGTAGTGCCTCCATTCAGCTTCTAAAACTGCTATTATCTTGTCTAAAACCTTGCCTGGGAAAGTGTCCAGCTACAAAGTGTAATGGTGACCACCTGAATCTGAATCTCTTTAACCGTCCAAAAACCAGCAGATCAACAATGACAGAGAAAACAACACAAGTAAAGAACATTAATAAAATTACCATTGGCCATGCTTTAGATATACTAGGGGACAGAGAATACCACGAACTTTTAATTATTTACAACTAGAGAGATGAAAAGCAAATTTCAACAAGCTCTCATTGAGACAGGCCTGGGACTCTTTGCTGCAGTGCTTGTACCTGGACAAACCTCTCCTAGAGCAACAAAATACAAAGAAACTTTAAGGGACTAAAAATAACTGTGTGCCTGCACAGTTGGAGCAAATTAGGGACAAAATATACAAAAAGACCAAAAAAAAAAAAAACAAAAAACTCTTACTGCCACTTCTGAAGACCTGGAAGCAAAAACAGGGTGTCTGGAGCAAAAGCAGGGTACTGAGCATGCACCCTGAACTCAACACCACCAGAGGGAATGGGCAAGATACCTAAGCCACCCCTCCAGCCGCCCCTGGACACACCCCTACCCTCACCCCATATAAGGAACAAGCTCACCCCTGCTCAGGGAGCAAGTGAACAAGCAAAACTGTTAAATGTTCTCATTCTCCGCTGCTGCATCAGGAGCCCCAATAAAGCTTTGCCTGAATTTCTTGTGTGGCCTAGTCAATTTCTGTTGATTCGGGAGGGCCAAGAACGCTGGTGGGTATCACCATGCCTGGTAAAAGTCTACAGGAATGAAGAATGAGGGAAGGTGAACTTAAGAGATTCTGTGAAAAAGAAAAGTGGAACAGAAGATGCAGATAAAGATAGACAAAATCACTTCCAGAAAGTGAAATTACAACAGTAAGTGACAAACACAATTCAAAGAATTGGCAATTCCCAGCATCAGCTATTAAGAACTGGGCTTGAAAGTAAGCAAAACTATAGGTATTAGCCTTTGGGAAGCATTCTTCTAGGTGGAGAATCTGCCATATGGAGAAGAAGTGGCAGTGAAAAGAAAGAAGGAAGCAAAAGGAAGAAGTAAAAGTTAAGGATCCTACAGAAACCAAAGACAAACATGTCTCACTTCTCTTTCTGCCACCATCCCTACTCTTACCAACATAATCAAAAACTTTAAATGCATTTTAAAATACTGGTCAAAGGGCACTCTTAAGCCAGGAAAATTATCAACAAAGGCCTAGGATCAAAAAAAAATTAACTCAATTCAACATAAAGTACTACAATAAGTAAACAGAAAATTCAAATTCAAATACTTCCTGTGATAGTCTTTCCAAAAATTAATAAGGGAACAGAAGAATACTGTAACAAACTTGCAAACTGAATTAAATATTCATAAACAAGCAATTAGTTTTAAAACAATAATTTAAAAAGGCACTGAAACAGAAATTTTAAAAACTAATGACAAAAAAAAGGACAAAACACATTAAAAAATTGCAAAGAAAGTCAATCAAGCTCAGAAAAGGAACTGGAGAAAAAACAAAGTCAACCAGGAAATGGAGAACAAATTAGAGGGTGCCCAAGTGAGTAGAGACTGGAATAAAATTTCAATAAGGGACTTTGAGGAAAGGCAGGAAAACAACCAAGAGAATACATCTGAGAATTTTTTAAAAGAGTAAAAATGTTTAAGGCAAAAGTGGATGAAGTGCCAGGCAGGCAAGGAAAAACAAATCTGCTCTTTATATAATTAGAATTACTAGAAAAGAAAAAGAAATACAACAGAAATAAATATTGATATTTACATCTGTAAGGCAAGAAAACTATCTGGAAATAAAAGATAAATTTACATGTGGAGAGGTCCTACCTTGTACCTGGGAAAATGATTCAAAACAAATAATTTTGAGAAATATGTTAGTAAAACGACTCCAAGGAAAAAAATCATCAGATCCTCTAAACAAAATAATCAAATTACCTATAATGAGAATATTAGTCTAGCACCAGCCTCTCAAGAGCAACATACAATGCAAAGCAACAGTGGGACAGCATTTTCAAAATATTCCATAGAAGAAAAGTTAACCGACGTTTTTATATTCAGCCAAGCTGCCTCTAAATTATCAAGTCTATAGGTAAATCATTTCAACTGTGCAAGAACCCAGGGACTATTGTACAGGTGAGGCATTCATGAGGAATCTACTATAGGGTGAGTTCATGTAAACAGCACAGAGTGAGGAAACTTTGGTAAATGATTGCTGGTGATTAATATATTTAATTGTAAATCAAACAATAACACAAGAGTAGGGTAATGGGTGAGAGAATAGTGTTTAATTGTTCTATGTTCTGACTATGTGGTAAGAATTCCATTAAAAATGGAAGGAGAAGAGCGAGAGAAGATTGAAATTTGAAAAAAGGTAACTGACTGTTGTATATATGAGTGCCAACGAGTACCATTGAACACTCACAGACTAGATAGCAAAGGATTTTTTAAGAAAAAGTAAAATTAAGGGCACTGTAACAGGTATACATATAAAGATTCCTTGGAACAAAACAGAGTCTTTCTAAAAACCAAATGAAGTAAAAGAAAATTTTGTTATATTTTTTGTAAATAAAACATATCAATTATAGCATAAAATACTGTCAGAATTGAAACAAAATATACTTGTAACATTAAAAGTACATGGGCAAAGAAAAAAAAAAACAATGCACCAACTTGATTCACCAGGGTCAAGGCACACATACAAAGGCCCACAGCCTCTGAATGCCTTACTCGAAATTCTTATAGAGTCTCCCATACACATACCCATTGATGCCTGAATATTTTTGCTTCACACACACACACACACACACACACCAGTGATAAATGCTGATGAATGCGTAATAAAATGCTTTCCAGAGTAGGTAGGAAAGCTTTGATTTATGGAGCTTCACCACTTACCTGGTGTAACTGTTCTCAACATGACTACTTTCAACCTGATGTCACAGAGCTGGGAAGAGATATGCACCATTGACTATACCAAGCTACTACGAGCCAGTTCCAGTGCACCCCATCCCCTTTCCTACACATATGTGCACACATCTGACTGCCCCCTAAGTAACGCCCTGAACTCTCACCACAAATATACAAACAAAACCACACTACATATCTCCAGAATATACCTAAAAACATACAATCTTTCATATACACTAAACACACCCATACAACCGCTACCTGAAACCTGAATATACATACAAAACACCTTTCACTACCTGATTTTTACACAAAACCACTCACCTTGAATGTGCTCAAATACAAACATATGCAACCAACATACAACCCCTATATTCACAACAAATAACCTACAGACACACAGGCTCTCAAAAAACCACCAAGTATATAGCTGTTTCATGAGCCACCCAAAAAATACCCACACACAATCCCACAGTCCTAAAATACATATACTCCACAATTCCTGAACACACAACCTACACAGCCTGTCTCCAAATACGCACACTGAACCTCTCCCGCATCTCAGAATACACACCCCACAAGCCCCATGAACCTAAACACACACACAGCCACAAAACAAGCAAACTTACCAAATATATGGAGGACTATCCCACAAACACTGAAAACACACATACAAGCAACTCCACCAAGTTCTTCAACCATTACATTCCAGAAGTGACACAAAGAGGACCCCTGAGGGCTTTAATACACACACAAAGCCCCTATGCACACACTCATAAACTAACCATGAACATACACCCCCCCATGCTCTAATAGATGCACACAAAACACAAAAACACCAACAATCCCTTAACTGTAGCTACTATACACTCACAACCCCCACATACTCATGGATACACACACCAGCAAATATTCCCACTCTCTAAATATATATATCCTGCAAAACACTATATATCATCATTACATTTCCAGAATCCAGCGTTACCACCACAATCCCCAAACATTTCCAAACACAAAAATCCCAGCATTCTGCGAAACCACTGTGTCCATTTCTGACAAACCCAAACCCTATGAATTCACCCATGTGCTGATGGATATACACACAAACCAGTACACACTCCGAAGACACAAGGACACATCTCCAGTATATCATATATAAATACACATAAAACCCCTTCCAAGTCCCAAATTACACATCTTAAACCTCCAGACCCCTACTCACCTAGAATCATATCACATACCTTCAGTACAAATAAATTCTCTCACTATACACATAACTCCATTACACTATCAACACAAAAATACTCACTTTCAGATACAAATAACCCCCTAATGAAAAACGCAAACACATACTCTAGAAAATATTCATGCAATCTGCTACGTTCCTTGAATACATGCACAAACTCAACCTACATGTTTCTCACCACAAGCCCCAAATATACCCACAATTACTAAGCATGCTATAAGTATGGAAACATACCACCCTATACCCAAATATAAACATAAAGTTTCACACTATCTGCATATACATAAACCCACAGTCCCAAATACTCACTGAAATAACTCCACTTGCTTCTAGAATACAGCTTCCTATAAATCCCACACCACACAACCCAGTCATCTGCACATATACAATATACCACCAGCCCCATAAAACAGTCATACACTTGCCCTCACGCACCTCAAAACACATAATTCCTGAAAACCACCAAAGAAACACATGTAGTAATACAGCATGCCCTGAATACCTACAAATGATTCCTCTACTTTTCAAAAATAGGCAAAATACATGACCCTACACCAAAAATAATAGACACAAGCACTTTTTCCAACTTTGCTAATATGCACATGCACCTAACCCTTCCAAACCCACCATTAGACACACATTTCTAACGTGCTGGGGGAAAACACACACACACACATGCACATTCCCAAAGTCTTACACTACAAATACATAACCCGAACACCCTGAGTATAACCAAATTACATCTCAAACCCTCTACATAAACTCAACTACATCCACTCTCACAAAAACACACTCATGTCTTCCACTTAACCCCAAATATCCACACAGACATCACCAACCCACAAATACAAATACACTAATCAGACTCCCACCAGCTCCATAAATGTACAAATAAACCTCAAGCCAGAAGCTCATGGAAACACATTCCCAGCAGACTCACAAATAATGATATACATAAAACCACCCACTGCCCATGAAGCCCTACAGTCCCTGGGAGATCTACAAATACACATATACCACATCACACTTCCAGATACACACAAACACCCACTACTTCCCAATTGCCAAAAACAAGCACATGACATCTTAACATCCTTAACAAACACTGAATTCCAACAAGCCACAAACATACACATATGTAACTCACACTACAAACACACCCACACAGTAATTTCACTACCCCAGAAAACAAATATAAACTACCTTAAGCCCCAGACACACGCACTTGCAGTGGTGTGTTATCAAGCAAAGCCTCAACAGCCTAATCAGCACTCCCTAAAGAAGTGTGGAGATATATACCATGCAATAAATTTTAATGATATAATGGATGTGTGCACATAATTTGCAAATAATTTAAAATGTACAATACTCTTCACTGTAAATTCTATATACCAAATTGATTCTTACCTAATGCTTTCATTGATTTCTGCTGAACTCTTGCATCATCAGCCAATCTATGCTTGCAATTCCATCATGATTTGACAGTATCAGACTATAAATAAATGCATATTGTAGAGTCAGCAAACTTACTCCCATCACTGACAAAAGAGTACACTTTGAACATAAGTGTTGATTGATAATTTTATGTTTAAAAAGTTACTAGTCTGCCTCTCCACCTTTTCCCCCCTCCTGCCTCCCTCCTACACCCCTAGGACCCAAGCAACAGAGGGGGCCTCGGAGGGTAGAGGGCTCGGCCAGGGAGCTCAGCAGGCCTCCCAGCCAATTGGTCAGAGGAAAACTAGAGGCTCTCCCCTCTCATCCTCCAAGGCCCGGAGTGTCCCTCCAGGTGGGAATCTCCCCCCTCCTCCAGCTAACCCTCAGGGGTGCCGGTCCTTTCCAGCCTCCACTTCTCTACCGCCCTGACTTCCCCCATGTCCTAAATGGTCATTCAAGGATTCCTCTGGTCTTCTTGGACCTCGAGTTCCCCCACTAACTTCCGGCAACTGACCTAGTTATGGGGATATGTGAACTCCACATCCTCCCATGCCCCTATCTTGACTCCACCCCGGCAGAAGAACAAATAAGTGAGATAGAGGATAGAATGGTGGAAATAAATGCCAAGGAAGAAAATAAAGAAAAAAGAATGAAAACAATTGAGGACAGGCTCAGGGACAACACTAAATGCACCAACATTTGAATTAGGGGTCCCAGAAGAAGAAGAGAAAAAGAAAGGTCTGAGAAAATATTCAAAGAGGTTATAGTGGAAAGCTTCCCTAACATGGGAAAAGAAATAGTCTCCCAAGTCCAGAAAGCACAGAGAATCCCATACAGGATTAACCCTAAGAGAAACACACCAAGGCACATATTAATCAAATAACAAAAATTAAATTCAAAGAAAAAATATTAAAAGCAGCAAGGAAAAGCAAAAAACAACATACAAAGGGAACACTATAAGGTTATCAGCTGATTTCTCTGCAGAAACTCTACAGGCCAGAAGGGAGGGGAAGGATATACTTAAAGTGATGAAAGAGAAAAACCTACAACCAAGATTGCTCTACCCAGAAAGGATCTCATTCAGATTTGATGGAGAAATCAAAAGCTTTACAGACAAGCAAAAGCTAAGGCAATTCAGCACCACCAAACCAGCTTTACAACAAGTGCTAAAGGAAATTCTCTATGAGGGAAACACAAGAGAAGAAAAAGACCCACAAAAACAAACCCAAAACAACTAAGGAAATGGTAATAGGAATATACATATCAATAATTACCTTGAATGTAAATGGCCTAAATGCACCAACCAAAAGACACAGACTGGCTGAATGGATACAAAAACAAGACCCACATATATGTTGTCTACAAGAGACCCACTTCAGACCCAGGGACACATACAGATTGAACGTGACGGGATGCAAAAAAGATATTTCATGCAAATGGAAATTAAAAGAAAGCTGGAGCAGCGATACTCATATCACGTAAAATAGACTTTAAAATAAAGAATGTTGCAAGAGACAAGGAGGGACACTACATAATGATCAAAAGATCAATCCAAGAAGAAGATATAACAATTGTAAATATTTATGCACCCAACGTGGGAGCACCTCAATACATAAGGCAAATGCTAACAGCCATAAAATTAGAAATCAACAGTAACACAATAATAGTAGGGGACTTTAACACCCCACTTACACCAAAGGACAGATCATCCAAACAGAAAATAAACGAGGAAACACAAGCTTTAAATGGCACAATAGACCAGATACATTTAATTGATATTTATAGGACATTCCACCTGAAAGTGGCAGAATACACTTTCTTGTCAAGTGCACATGGAACTTTCTCCAGGATAGATCACATCTTGGGTCCAAATTAAGACTCAGAAAATTTAAGAAGACAATCACATCAAACATCTTCTCTGATCACAACACTATGAGGTTAGAAATCCATTACAGGGAAAAAACTGTAAAAAACACAAATACATGGAGGCTAAACAGTGCACTACTCAATAACCAAGCATTGCTGAAGAAATCAAAGAAGAAATTTAAAAATATGTAGAAATAAATGACAATGAAAACACAACGACCCAAAATCTATGGGATGCAGCAAAAGCAGTTCTAAGAGGGAAGTTTATAGCAATTCAGCCTCACCACAAAAAACAAGAAAAGTCTCAAATAAACAATCTAGCCATACCCCTAAAACAACTAAAGAAAGAAGGAAAGAAATCATAAAGACTAGAGCACATGTAAATGAAATAGAAATAAAGAAAACAATAGCAAAGATCAATAAAACTAAAAGTAGGTTCTTTGAGAAGATAAAATTGATAAGCCCTTAATCAGACTCATCAAGAAAAAAAAGGAGAGGACACAAATCAATACTATGAGAAATGAAAAAGGAGAAATCACAACTGACACTGCAGAAGTACATGGGATTATAAGATACTACTATAAACAACTTTATGCCAATAAAATGGACAGCCTCGAAGAAATGGACAAATTCTTGGAAAGGTGCAATTTTCCAAGACTGAATAAGGAAGAATTAGAAAATATAAACAGATCTATCACAAGTAATGAAATTGAAACTGTAATACAAAAATCTTCCAACAAACAAAAATCCAGGACCAGCTGGCTTCACAGGTGAATTCTACCAAACATTTAGAGAAGAGCTAACACCTATCCTTCTCAAACTCTTCCAAAAAATTGCAGAGGGAGGAACATTCCCAAGTTCTATGAGTCCACCATCACCCTGATACCAAAACCAGACAAAGATATCACAACAATAGAAAATTATACACCAATATCACTGAGGAACATAGATGTCCTCAACAAAATACTAGCCAACAGAATCCAACAACACATTAAAAGGATCATACATCATGATTAAGTGGGATTTATCCCAGGAATGCAAGCATTCTTCAATATATGAAAATCAATCAATGTGATACACCATATTCACAAATTAAGGAATAAAAACCACATGATCATCTCAAAAGATCCAGAAAAAGCTTTTGACAACATTCATCACACATTTACGATAAAGACTCTCCAGAAAGTGGGCACAGAGGGAACACCTCAACATAATAAAGGCCATATAGGACAAACCCACAACAAACATTATTCTCAATGATGACAAACTGAAAGCATTTCCTCTAAGGTCAGGAACAAGACAAGGATGTCCACTCTCGCCACTCTTATTCAACACAGTTTTGTAAGTCCTAGCCACAGCAATCAGAGAAGAAAAAGAAAGAAAAGGAATCCAAACTGGAAAAGAGGAAGTGAAACTGTCATTGTTTGCAGATGATATGACACTATACATAGAAAATCCTAAAGATGCCACCAGAAAACTACTAGAGCTCATCAATGAATTTGGAAAAGTTGATGGATACAAAATTAATGCATGGAAATCTCTTGCATTCCTATATGCTAACAATGAAAGATCAGAAAGAGAAATTAAGGAAACAATCCCATTTACCACTGCAACAAAAAGAATAAAATGCCTAGGCATAAACCTACCTAAGGATACAAAAAAACTTGTATTCAGAAAACTATAAAACAGTGATGAAAGAAATCAAAGATGCCATGAAAAGATGGAGGAATATACCAGGTTCTTGGACCAGAAGAATCAATATTGTGAAAATGACTATACTACCCAAGGTAATTTACAGATTCAATGCAATTCCTATCAGATAATCAATGGCATTCTTCACAGAATTAGAATAAAAAAAATTTACAATCTGTATGGAAACACAAAAGACCCAGAATAGCCAAAGCAATCTTGAGAAAGAAAAACAGAGCCAGAGGAATCAGGCTTCCTGATTTCAGACTATACTACAAGGCTACAGTAATCGAGACAGTAAGGGACTGACACAAAAACAGAAATATAGATCACTGGTACAGGACAGAAAGTCCAGAGATAAACCACACACATATGGTCACCTAATTTATGACAAAGGAGGCAAGAATATACAATGGAGAAAAGACAGCTCTTCAATAAGTGGTGTAAAAGAATGAAATTAGAACAGTCCCTACTACCATACACAAAAATAAACTCAAAATGGATTAAAGAGCTAAATGTAAAAGCAGACACTATAAAACTCTTAGAGGAAAACATAAGCAGAACACTCTATGACATAAACCATAGCAAGATCCTTTTTGATCTACCTCCCAGAATGATAGAAAGAAAAACAAAATTAAACAAGTGGGACTCAATGACACTTCAAAGCTTTTGCACAGCAAAGGAAACCATAAACAAGACAAAAAGACAATCCTCAGAATGGGAGAAAATATTTGTAAATGAAGCACCTGACAAAGGATTAATCTCCAAAATACACAAGCAGCTCATGCAGCTCAATATCAAAAAAAAAAAACCACCCAATCCAAAAATGGGCACAAGACCTAAACAGACATTTCTCCAAGGATTACATACAGACTGCCAACAAACACATGAAAAGATGTTCAACATCACTAATCATTAGAAAAATGCAAATCAAAACCACAATGAAGTATCACCTCACACCAGTCAGAATGGCCATCATCAAAAAATCTAGAAACAATAAATGCTGGAGAGGGTATGTAGAAAAGGGAACCTTCCTGCATTGTTGGTGGAAATGTAAATTGGCGCAGCCACTATGGAGAAGGCTATGGAGGTTCCTTAAAAAACTAAAAATAGAGCTACCATATGACCCAGTAATCCCACTCCTGGGCATATAGCCTGAGAAAATCATGTTCCAAAAATACACATGTACCACAATGTTCATTGCAGCATTATTTACAATAGCCAGGACATGGAAGCAACCTACATGTCCGTGGACAGATGAATGGATACAGAAGATGTGGCACATATATACAATGGAATATTACTCAGCCATAAAAAGGAATGAAATTGAGCTATTTGTAGTGAGGTGGCTTGGACCTAGAGTCTGTCATACAGAGTGAAGTAAAGCAGAAAGAAAAAATCAAATACCGTGTGCTAACACATACATATGGAATCTAGAAAAACAGTACTGAGGAACCTAGTGGCAGGGCAGGAACAGAGATGCAGACATAGAGAACGGGCTTGAGGACACTGGGGGAAGGCGGGAGGGAAGCTGGGACATAGTGAGAGAGTAGCATTGATATATGCTCACTGCGGGGTGTGAAGTGGATGGCTGGTGGGAAGCTGCTGCAGGGCGTGGGGAGATCAGCTTGATGCTTCCTGAGGACCTGGAAGGGTGGGATGGGGCGGTTGGGAGTGGGGCTTGGGAGGGAGGAAATACAGGGATATGTGTGTACATATGGCTGCTTCACTTTGTTGTATAGCAGAAACTAGCACAGCACTGTGAAGCAATTATACTCCAATAAAGCTTAAAAAAAAGGGGGGGTAAATATGAAAAATAAAAAACCTCTACATAGGTCCACACAAAAACTTGTGTGAGTCTTTAAAGACAGCCCCAAACCAGAAACAATCCCAATGTCCATCAGCTGTGAACAGAGAGACAGAAATGTGGTGCCTCCACACACTGTAACACCACTCAGGAACAAAAAGGAACAAACTGCTGATACACGCTACAACATGGATGAACTTCAAAAACATTAAGCTCAGTGAAAGAAGGCAAACGCATAAAACCACATATTATTTTATCCCACTGATATGAAATCCAGAAAAGGTCAACCTATAGTATAGGAACAGAAAGTAGATGACTGGTTACCTAGGGCTGCGGGGGCGGGGGACGGGGAGTGACTGTTAATTGGCACCAGGATCTTTCTGGGATGATGGAAATGTTCTAAAATTGGATTCTGGTGATGACTGTACAACTTGGCAAATTTACTAAAAACCAGAGAATCCTTAAAAAAAAAATTTACTAGTGAAACTATGACGCTGTTCATTAGCTCTTCCCTCATTTTCCAGTGACCTGAACCAGATGACGGTTTCCAATGGGAAGCGCTTCCCTCCAGCGCCTGCTCTCCTCAGAAGGCGCAGACCAGAGGCGCCTGTGTAACCTCACACACACCGTCCACCCCCCACTGCAGGCCCCGCCGTCCCCGCACCGGCCACGCAGCCTGCTCCCCAGCGGAGCCAACACTCCTGGTGTAAACCCCTCGGGGTCTCGGGCTCTATGGGGGTGTGAATCCCCAACGCGGGGAGTCTCCCTGCAAGGACAAGGGCACACATGACCCACAGGGTGAACAGCAGCGCGGAGCAGTCACACCTAGGGGTGAAGACTCCCAGTATCCCTTACCTCAGGGTTCATATTACTGAGGCTATAGGCCGCCATCAGAGGCCCCGCCCCCAGCCAGGAAGGCCGTTGCGGCCCGCCCCTAGCACTCGCGCGCTTGCGCCCCTGTCTTCCCCAGCAGCGTGCTCCACAGACGCCCGTTGGAGGTTGGCTGTCCGCATGCCCAAGAGCCCCGCCCCCAGTGGGCATGCGCATGCGTGCAGGCGCGGGGCCACAAGGTCCCTGCAGGAGAGGAGGGAAAGGGAGGGTTGGGGGGCATCAGCGACCCTTTCTGGTGGTGTCTCCTCACCGGCAACCTTCGTGGCGGTCTCTTCTCAAAACCAGCTCTTGTGAGATGAGCACTCGTGATTTTTAAATTGCACACGTGAAATCCACACACTTACATACACAGAGTTTCAAGAGCTCAAGCACAATATCCTCAAATTGGGGCAAGTGCTTTCTAGCCCTGTGGACTGCAGTTCCCTGGTTCTTGTCTGTACCTTTCAAAACAGTAGGTCCTTTTCCCCAGCAAGCCTGCAGTTTCCCTTAAAGAACAACCTAGCAAAGAATTTCAGACCTGGGAAACACTCCGAGATACTGTCTCCTGACTCCATTCCAAGAGGTTTTCCAAACGCATTTACTCTACAAGAATATTTATTCTTAGTGTATTCAATACATGGAGGTTTTTCAATAAATGTTGATTCACAGGTGTTTCCTTGGTCAAGTTTTTGTTACAGCTTTGAGCGAGCTGTGACAATGAGTCAATATCAACACAGCAGGTAGTATGGGAAGAATTTTACTCTGCCTTTCTCCTTTTTGGTAATATATTGCAGAATTGCAGTTGGCAATAAAAATAATAAATAGTGGGATCAGCTTATTGACCTTTATAATGCTTCCCAAAGAAACTTCAATCACCAGATCCTCTTTCTGGTCAGTTGCAAGATTAGAGCATTTCTCACTCAACAGGATGTTTCTGAAGACCCCTCACATCTAACAGCACTAAGAGCCTCCAAGTGCACAGATTTGAAAACCCCACGAGACACGAACATGGTATCTCTTCGTTTCTCTATTGTTCCGTGATTGAGTGGAAGATGAACTGTCTTCTGAGGCTTGTGATCTGTGTCCAGAGATGTTTTTTTCTCAGTAGCCAATGCCTGCTCCCAACGTCTCTGCAGGAATGGTCAGAGATCATGATCCAAAGGACTTTTAGATGCTCCCTTCCGTGACAGGTCTTTCCAAATTCCATTCGGGCTAATTTGATTATCTGTCTCTGGGGTGTAGGATTTTGAAGCAGTACAAAAATGATCACAGTATTGGGACTGGATAATTTTTCCACAATGTAATTTTTGTATCAGTGGCCCTGAGAAGACTCATTCAGATACTGTGTCAGAGTTATGAGTGAGAATCTTGTAAATAACTGGTTGAAAAGACGGGGAAGCAACGAGGAAGCCTGGCTTTCTTGAGTGCCTGGGTACAATATTTTGCCTCACCATCCCTCTAGAATGAAGTTATTGGTTGAAAATCATTTCAGTTTTCCTTCGTGATAAAAGCTCAAGTATTCAGCGATATTTCCAAGTTGTTTATTTTTTTTCAGTCCCCAAAAGGAGTTTCTTTATATAAAGTTCACCAAGATATTGTTTGAAATACTCTCACCTCATCTTCTCATCTTCTTTTGAGGCAACTTTTCCTGACAAGGGGCAAGGAATGTCTTAAGCACCAACAGGAGTCTTTTTCACAGTGTAGAAAAGTCCTTCTAAACCTCTCTTTCCTTCCCCAACACCCTACAATCAGTAAGAATTCTGCTGCTACAGCAGTGAGGGAATCTTGTCTCCCAAAAGATTGGGTTTCAATCTTCTGAGGTTTTCACTCTTCATCTTCCTTGACAAGTTTCTTAACAATCCTCTCTTCTCACAACACAAGACATGAATACTCTTTCATATCATCTTGATAGTGATAAAGTGACATTGATTCTCAGTATGAAAATAAGAATCAAACATGTTTTTAAAAAAGCATTGCTACCATGATTCCCATGCATATGAGACCGTATGCACTGATGAGCCTAGATTCTAAAGAGTCAGGGTAAGTAATGGAGGCAGGAAATGCACAAGCTTATAAGCTGGGCTTGCAGGATAGGATTTAGATGGAAGTGGGTTTGTATGAATGGGGATTGAACATTGGTGGATAAAGTCTTGGCATTGTCTCAAGGTGCACATCCATTTCATGGGTAGTGGATTTTTAACACCTAGAAAAACCAGCGCTCTACGATGTTTAGTCCCTTAACATAAAGAGAAGAAGATTTTCTGCCTTCTTGTTCCTTACTTCTGTCCCTCCCCCTCCTAAGCCTAGACATTCAATGCTATATGATGGCTCTTCCAAATCCATTTCATTCAAAGAGCCTACAGATTTTGTGTGTATTTGCAACTGGGTTTCGTGATGAAGCCAAGATGCACACTTCAGTCTCTTTACTCCGAGTTCACTTTCTCACAAGGATGAGTAACTAATAATAGCTTAATATATGATACATTTTTGGTAGTGTTGCCAGATAAAATACAGCTTTCCAGTTAAATGCAAATTTCAGAAAAACAGGGAAAGAATTTGCAAGTAAAACTATGTCCAAAATATTGCATAAGACACACTTATATTAAAAACGAATTCATTGTTTTTGCGAAATACAAACATCAAATTCAGTTAGGCATTTGTTATTTTTATTTGCTAGATCTCGCCACCCTATTCTTTCAGGTACTTTGAAATTTAAGCGAGTGTAGAAATTTTTGTTCTAGGGATCTGGTGCAAAAATAGAAGAGCCATGATACCAACACAAAGACAATCATTGGAAATATCCTCAGATATGTTGGAACACATATGAATTTTCAACCAGAAAACAACTGCAGGCATTTTCAAAAATGAAAATAGATTGCATTCACTTTTAGTTGCACAATGTATCTCTGGAAAGATTTTAATGAAACATAATAATGGTTTCCTCTGGGAAAGAGGATTGGGTTGACAGGGGAAAGAGGTGGGAGGAGGAGGCGTGAGTGCAAATTCCATTCTGCACAATTTGAACTTGAACCATGCAAAGGTACTATTTGTTAAACTATTATATGAAAATTTTAAAAAGGTACAAAATATTTAACAACAATGTAATACTATGAGAAACACATTTAGTGAATTCTGCTCTTAGACATGTGGGCTGCATGATGATTTTTTGATGGAGGGGGGCTTTCCTGCACAAAGGAGCATTAGTAAGGCTGCTCTTGGTGGATGTTGGTTGGAGCACAAGGACCACTTCCTTGGGAATGATGTACATACAGCAATCAACCATGCTGCATCTGTTGAGACAATCCTAATTTCAAACACTTGGTTCCACGTGGCCGTAAATACCCAAGTGTTTATCAGACTAAAAGTTCTGAATTTTGTTCCGAAAGTCTAGTCTCTGTTGAAGTAAGTCAACAGCCAGGTAGGAAGCGGAGTGGGTTGAGGGACACAAAAGTAGGTTGATGGAGAAAGAAGCGAAATAAAGAGAACATCAAATCCAACCTTACTGCTATGACTCTAAAAAGCAATTTATAAATCGCCCACAGAGGCACATACAAATTGCACTGCCACCGTGTAATGTGGAAGGAACTTCAGTTCTTGTCTACCTGCCAGAGCCCTCATGGAATGTCTCCCCATCCCACCCAGGCCCACCTGCCCTCTGCCCCTCCCCCGCTGCAGAATGTTTCCGTCCCACATTCTATAGTTTAGATTCAAACTTCTCCCTCCTTTACTTGGATGTTGAGCATCTGCTGGAGCAGGTCACTCTCTGGATCCTGGTTTTGACTTTTCTCATCGCGGCTGAGGCAGCGATCATCCGTGCCCAAGCCTGCGGGATGGTTTTAGAAGGAGGTAAGCCTGTAGGCTGGGGGTGTGTTCTCAGAGACCCTGCCATCCATCAAACCCTTGGGGTTCACAGGTGACAGTTGACATGTGGGCACATAGCTGGACTGGAGTAGAGGAAGGAGAGAGCTCTGGGCCCTCTCTCCTGGGGAGACTGGGGAGCCTGAAGCACTCTGAGACTGTACGGGGCAGGAGGAGGTCATTGGAGGTGGCTGAAGGGGAACTGGCCTGAGTATGGAGAAAGGATGGCAGTAGGGAGGTTGATTCTTTCTAGAAGGGAGACAAACCTCTTTGAAACGTGTGTGTAGGGATGTGGGTGATGTCCTGGTCATGACACAGGGAGGGTCACGAGGAAAGCCTAGCCCTGTGTTGGGTTCCTCAGGCAGCTGAAGCTTGCCCCACCATATCTTTCTAAGGGATGTGAACTGGAGCTAATGTGTCTAATGGGGCCAGGGGGACAGATGGTCTTAGTCAGAAAACTATTCAGTGGGGCTGTGTGTGGCCACACCTGCAGTGAAGTGTCCTCTCCCAGAGCTAGGCAGGAAGTTCCTCTAACTGCCGCAGCCCAGACCTCCTCCACTCCTTCCAGCCCAGAGCTCACTTCTCCGTTCAGCTAACTGTTGCCTTGGATCCAACAGGGGATGGGCAACCATGTAGCTTCAGCCAAGAGAGTGCTGGGGGTCCCAGGTTGTTGGGAATGGCTCTTCCTTTTGTGGAAATGCAGTTCTTCAGACCTATGTCATCTTGTCCAGTATCTCATGGCGGACCCTCAGGCCTGTCTTGAGAGGAAGAGTTTGTTCATATTTGGTGTCACTCCTTCATGGACAGGGAACCGATGTGGAGTGCGGCTGGTTGGGGTGGAATGTGTGTGAAGGCTGATTCCCTTTCCAAAGGGGGAAGGAGTGTCACCCAGAGGCAGGAAGACATCTTCTGTGTTATTAGACGTCCTATGACACCTGTTCCGATTAACCAGGTGCACCGTGCTGTGTACCTTGTTCTCCTGGACAGGTGCTTCAGACAACTTGATCACAATGGCACCTGGCTCATGCCCGCTTCTCAGTTCGTCTCACTTTCCGTTAGAGGGAGCTGGAAGGGGAAAGACCACAGGCAGTCTTACTCCCACAACCAATGTAACATGATAATTCCCTGGCCCCTGTTTGATCCTCTGCAACCATCACTGGCTGTGAAATGACAGAATCTAAGGGACACACACCTAATTCTCAGATCCCCCCTCCTCAGAACAGACCCCTGAGTGATGACAGTGACTCTGGGCACTGGGGAGGGGGTGGCAGGACCTGGCTCACGTTAAGGGTCTGCTGTGGGTGGTTCTGAGATGCAGCTGCATGCTGGGCCGGGGTGTAATAGGTTTGTATCAGGATTCCACTGGAGAGAGATTTTTCCAGCATCTTTGTTTTGTTTTGTGAGGCTAGGAAAGAAACAGAAGATTTATACTGAGCATCAGGAAATGGAAGACTGAGGAGGAGGTGGGGCCCTAAGATTTTAAATAGTGCCTGTCCGCAAAGGGCATCTGGGTGCCGAGAACTTACCTTGGAGAAGCTCCCAAACTGCTGGTGCACCTGCTGAGGGGCCTTTCTCACAGAGCAGATGTCCACCCAGTTCCAGGTCTTGGGAGACAGCCTGTGAGGCTTAGGTGCCAGGGGCGCCTTAGGGAGGCTCTCCGAGTCAGTGCTTGCTGAGACTGTTTATTCTTGGCAGACAAGGGTCAGGGAACCAGGTGGATAGAGCGAGGTCACCAGTGGAATACTTCTCAACTGGAGGTCAGAGCAGGAAAATCCCTCCAGGACATTTGCACACTGCACAGTCTCCCCTGTCCAAAGGCCCCTCCCCTGTGGAGATTTACACACTGGTTCCCCAGAGAGCCTCAGTCCCCGGTGCCCATTCTCCTCCGGCACTCACCCCTTTCCTTTGCCTCAACAGCATCTGCAGTGCTGGGAACGGATGTGACCATGAACCCTGGTGCCTCCTTGTCTCCTTTCACGGCAGTGCCCTTTGCTCCACCTGTTCCTGGCCCCCAACACTGGCCACCCCGGGAGCAGCACCCGCCGCCCCCCATGACCCCATCTTTCCCTCCTGGCAGCACCCTGCTGCTGCCAGCTTTCCCCACAACACCTTTGCTGGCTCATGGTGGCCATGGCCCCAGTGCCCCTGGGGCTTGCAACGTCATTTTCCAAGTCAGCTCAGAAGGGAGGCCAGTAGAGCCCCCCCAGACTCAGACCTTTGTCCTTACTCAGGCCCCCTTCAACTGGCGCATCCCAGGGGCCCTCAGTGGGAGTGCTGTTTGTCCTGCATCCATATTCCTAGCAAGTCCTGCGATGGAGACCATTGTGACTGCTCCAGATGTTGGAGTGACTCAGGCTGGCATGGGAGGCTGGACCCCCAGCTTTCTTCCTCGAGCGCCACCACCAGCTGCCCAGCTGGTGCCCATCATCCCCCCAGCGAACTCTGGGCCACGGCCACAAGGCACTTCCAGGGAGGGCAACTTGGCCACCAACCAGTCCAAGGCCGCGCAGGATGACTCCTGTAACCCCAAGAGCGTGTGCGAGAACTTCCGACGTTGGCAGCGCTTCAAGCCCCTGGCCCGGAGGCACCTTCCGCAGAGTCCTGATGCAGAAGCTCTTTCCTGCTTTCTCATGTGAGTGAACTCGCAGGGGGTCATGAGCTTATCGGAGATTTTAGATAAAGAGGAACTGTGGGTGGACTCACAGGTTAGGATTCTAGGGATATGGCAGGAAGGTCTGAGGGTGATGTCCATGCTCTGAGAAGGCACACATTCAGTCATACACGTCACTCTGCCCGTTCATGACATCCCTTCAGGGCCTTATGTCAACTGACCCCACCACCTTGTGAGCCCCATCAACTCGATGTCTTAGGATTCTCACGGTCATATTGACTGGAGACGTGCAGTCAGAGGGCTGTGGTGTAAGGTGAGGAGCCATGGGGTGGATGCCCCGCTCTCCTGTGGTGCTGTCTCCCCTCATTCAGGACTGGAGTGTGCATGGCCAGGGCTGTGACTTCAGAGGAGGGTAGGGGTGCGGGGCCCAGGAGAGAGTTTCATGCACACCTGGCTCTCATTGTTCGGGAGAATCCCAATAGGAACAGGGCCATGGTAGAGCTCTCCTAAGGGCGAAGGCACTCTCCTATGAGAGCTGTGAGCCTGGCAGGCTTTTCCATCCTAAACCACAGGTCCCTCGTGAAAAGGGGACAGTTACACGTACCTCAGAGGAGTGTGCAGGAGATTCCTTGGGCTAATCTATGATGTGTTAGCAGATTGCCTGGCACCTGCCATGCCTCATTACTGAGAGTGATTTTGATTATGAAAAGGCAATCTTGAAGAGGAAGAGCGCTCCCCAAGCACAAGGTCCCAGCTCTAGCCTGGGAGTGGGTGGTCATCCTCCAGGGAGTGTGAGGCGGGGACAGTGGTAGCCGGGCAGCCTTGTCTTGCTCTCCCAGACACCTGCCTCTCCCCGTCCTTACGTTCGTTGAGTGACATGTGGTCTGCATGGCTGGGTGGGGTCGGGCAGGTGGGGGCTGGGCTGGTCACGGAGACGGACCCCGACGGCTTACAGCCCAGTGCTGCGATCCCTGGCCCACCTGAAGCCCACCATGGCACTGGAGGAGAGAGAGCAGCTGGCCGTGCAGGAGTGGCAGCGCACCAGCAACTTTGACCGCATGATCTACTACGAGATGGCGGAAAAGTGAGTCAGCGTCCTGGGCTCAAGGGCTGCAGGGTGGGTGAGAGCGGTGGCTGAGGGCCAGACCCAGGGCAGGGTCTGGCTGTAGGGGTGCCCACCAGAGAGGACAAAGGAGGAGGACTGTCACCCAGCACAGGGTCCCTGCATCCCAGGGGCCCTTTTGCCCTCCAGGAGCCCCTCCTTCACCTGCAGAGCCTGAGTCTTCTGTCCTTCCTCCACCGGGGCTCTGCCCTCCCCTGATGCTCACCCACCCTTGTGTTGACATGGAGGTCTCAGGATGGGGTGGGGTAAAGCTGTGAGTCTGGTAGGGGTCCAGCTCCAGCCATAGGGCCCTGCAGGGGAATGCGCTCCACCCACCAGCCTGCTGCCTCCGTAGTGATGGGTGGCTGGCGGCCACTGACATAGAATTTGGGACCCCCGCTCCTCATGAAGAGTGGCCTGCCTGGGTACCCTGGCATCCCTGAAGAGGCCGGGGAAGACAGCCTGTTGTCAGCCCTTCCAGGGTTTTCTCCATGGCAATCCCCTTGGTTCAAAAAACAAAATCAAACAAGCGCCTCTCAGAGGAAAGGAAAGCTCCCCTCTATGCTCAGCGTCCACGTCCTCCAGCCTCTCCTGAGCCCTGTCTGCAGGTTTATGTCCCAGGACTCTCAGTCCCAGCCCAGGATCCTGGATTCGGGCAAGGACCCCTGTGGGGAACACATGTCTGATCCAGCCTCTGGCTGTTCGTGTGGTTCTAGATAAGGACGGGGGCATGAGGAGGGTGTCCCGTGGGTCTGCTGTGGGTCCCGTTGACCTGGCCCAGTTCAGTGATGTGGGTCTATGCTGTTCAATGCCCTCCAGTGCTGGTGAGGCAGGAAGTGTCCCAGATCTTGGATTGGTTCCACAGCTCTCTGCTGTGGACAGCATCTCAGGGCCTTGACAGCCCCAAGGCACATCCTCTCCCGATCCCTCGTTCTCTGCCACCTTTGTTGGGCTCCAGAGCCCAGGCCTTTAGCTCAGGGTGGCCTATGCCTCTGTCACCCCCTAGGTTCATGGAATTTGAGGCAGAGGAGGAGATGCAGATTCAGAAGTTGCAATGGCTACAGGGGGTACAGGGCCTGCCTCCCCCAGCCCCACTGAAGCTGGATCCTCGGGGGCCCCCAGTCCCGAACGTGGGCCTTCAGCCAGGCACCCACATTCCCACTGGCGTTGACGGCAAAGGTAACAAGGGCCTCGGGATGGCCACTGTCCCCACATGGGTCCTTTTCCTTCAAGAGGGCATTGGTCTTTCAACCAGAACAGCTACCAAAGGCGGGGCGGGGGGGGAGGGGCGGGTCTCAGCAGCCCTTGGTCACAATGGGGTTCTGACTCGGTCCGTTTTGAAACTCCTCTCCCAGCTCCCTATCAAAGGACCCCACACAAAGTCTGCCTAAAGTGTGGGCTTGATGGGGAGACCCCAGGAAAATCAGAGGTCCCACACTCCTTCACATGGGACTCTCTTAGATGCCCCCCTTACCTGCCCCTCCCACTGTGCATACGGCTTCAGGTGGTCCTGACCCCGCCCCCACTCACGTCAATGTCACCCCAACACTGCAGTCACCACCGTGTGCTCGGTGGTCAGGAGGTGCACTGGGAGCCCCTCACCTTATTTCCCTCCTTCCTGCTCTGCCTCAGCCTGCGCTCCCAGGAAGGCCAGCCGCAGGGCCCAGCCTACCCGCCCGAAGCCACACAGATCCCAGCGGCCCCTGGGGCCCAAGGCACCCGAGGAGATTCCCCCTGGGGCTGTGAGAGAGTATGTGGACATCATGGAGGTACTGGTGGGGCCTGTCCACTCAGCCACGGGCGAGTCAGATGCAGAATGTGGAGAGGACGGAAGTGAGCTGAAGCAGGAGGAGGACGGGACCTACCCGGACCCAGATCTCCTGAGCTACATTGACCAGCTGTGTTCCCAGGAAGACTTCATCACCAAGGTGGGCTGGCCTGGAGCCTGGGGTCTGCTAGATTCCAGGGCGTGGAACTCTCAGCACCCAAGATCTGGGTTCCTCCCAGGCCAATGGGACTTAAGCTCAGCTCCTTGTTCTTGAGCTGTAGTGGGGGGGGGGGCTTTGTGTGTAGGGAGGGGTGTGTGTGTGTGTGTCTGTGTCAGATAACCATCCCCGCCTTGTGGAGGGGAGGAGGTGCGGGTCTCAGCTTTTCACTTTCCCTCCAGGCCTTGGCTCACAGGCCACTCCTGGCCAAGGATGCTCACAGCCTCTTCCTTCTGTCCCAGGTGGAGGTGGTCATTCACCCTCGATTCCTGGAGGAATTGCTTTCCCCAGAAGCACAGCTGGATCTCTTGGCCCTAGCTGAGGAGCTGGAGCAGGAGGAAGGACTCACCCTTGAAGAGGTGAGCCAGGGGAGGGAGAGGGACACTCAGGGACCCCAGGGAGCCAGGGGAGCCAGGGACCCCAGGTAGAAAAGGGGTGACGAGGGACACCCAGGTAAGACAGGGGAGGGAGGGACTCTGGTGAGCAGGGGAGAGATAGGACCCCAGGACAGGAGGCCCATGTGGCTGTGTCCATCCCTCCCTTGCCTGGGGGGCCTGGGGTGGGTGCAGTGCAGGGCAACAGGAAGGAGGGATGGGGAGCCGCGAGGGGACGTAGGACACACAGCTGGGAATCAGGTGCAGGAGGACGGCAGGAACACACAGTGTCTGCATGTGGACTCAAGTCCCGGGGTCACCCATCTCCTCCTACCCCTGAGGGCCATTGTCCCACTGCCCAGTGCTTCTTCTCTCACACGTGTGTGTGGAGCAGTCACTGTCCTCCTCCCTCCTACCAGCTGGTGCAGAAACGACTCCTGGCCTTGAAGGAGGACAAGGGTGCGCGAGCACCCCCCAGTCACAGCGCACCCCGAATGGACTCAAGTCATTCTGAGTCCAGCGCCGGGCAAGGTGCCCAGAGGCACGACCGAGGCCCCCAGCTCGGGGTCTGCGATGACGCCTGCCCACCAGAGATGGATTTCAAGGCCCTTCATAGGCTCAGCCAGACAGACACTGGCCTGTCCAGGCCCAAAGGCTTTGTTCCCTCTCCCAGACATCAGGAGTTGCCTCCATTCCGGGCTGCACGGCCGTCCCCTCCCCAGGGTCAAAGGCGCCCTGGCCCTCGACTGGGCCCCAGGGATACCTCCATTCTCAGAGGAGCCTCTCCTGTTGAGGAGGCCCGAGGGCCCAGGGACGGGTCCAGTGAGGACGAGGGGGACCTCCCCAGCCTGGCCTTCCTCTTGGCCTCTGAGCACAACCTCCTGCCCCGGGGCCTGTGCCTGAGTCCTGCCCCTGCCTCGGGGCTGGTCGGCCCTGGAGGTTGGGGGACCCAGAGAGCTCCCCAGGGCCCCTCCCCTCAGGGAACAGGCCTCAGCCCAGCTCCGCCAGCCGCCGCCAAGTCTAGGAAGCGGGCTCCGTGTGGAGGCCCAGCTGCTGGTGAGAAGCTGCCTGTCCCCGGGGCTGACCTAGGGGTCTCTGGGAGGCCAGCCTTGGCTCTGGGGCTGGATCGCCCCACACAGCCGAGAAAGAGAAGGTGTGACCCCTTTGCCTCAGGGGGCAGGAGGAAGCGGCACTGCAGCCAGTAGGGAACCGTGGGCCAGCTCTCCAGTGCCAGCCCCTTGGGGCGGCCTGCAGGGGACCCTAGGGGCTCCCTGTGGTCTCATCCCAGTGCTGATCCTGGCTGATGTGGGGAAAGGGAGGGAGGGCAGGACCACCAGGGTGGGGAGAGGGGGAAGTGGGGTTATGGAGGGTGAGGAAGGTGGGGGGGGTGCGGTCTGGGTGGGTGTGGGTGGGAGCAGGACCTTTGCAGTGAGGTATGTAATTTGTGAATAAAGATAGTTTTGTTGGGAGATGCTCTCAGGCCACCGTCATCTTGTTTGTGTTTGAGCTGGTCCACAGAGAGGGATCCTGGGAGGAAGGAAGGATGAGGGAGGTCACAGGAGCTGTGGATCTACAGGGGGCCAAGTCTTCCTTCCACATAGACCAGGACCCCTCAGGCTGCTCCTGGGAGCACCCAGCTCTCACTCTCCCCAAAGACCCCTTGTCATCCCCCTCGCTCAAGTCTGCCTGGCTAGGTGCCTTCTGGGGCAACTGTACCACCTTCTGCATCCCTGAACCATCTAGGGAAGGGGAGCTGCTTTTGTGCGTCTCAGTCCTCTGGACACTAACCCATTTCTGGGATGGAGCCCAGAGACAGCCCTTGTCTCTAGGGAGCTTCTCTCTGCTTCCCGGAAGCGGCCAGAGGACGCTGGGATGATCCTCTGCTCATCCAGGGTTTCCTGTGTGGGTGGTCTGACCAGAGAGGGAACGTCTCGGCCCCAGGGACAGGACCGTCTGCCTCTCTGCCTCCTTGTCGGGGGAGCATCCTCTCATCTCAGTGGGAGTATTGCCACGTGGAGATGGTGGCGGCAGCTACCTCTTAATCCCAGTGAGAACGGAACAAGGGGAATGGTGAGAGGAAATTCCTGGGGCGCCCATTAAAGGTATGTATAAGGGAAAGGACAGGTGGGCCCTTTCGTGGAACGTGTGGGATTTCTGTGCAGGAGCATCTTGTTTAACTGAGGGAGGAGGACCCATCTTGCTGTGGCTGTGGGGCCTGGCCCTAGAGACCTATGGGTCTGCAAAGACATCCCACAACTACTGTCCCTTCCTTTGCCACCCATGGCTGGACATGTGTGTGTACTGGTGTCAACACTGATTTGTAGTCACATATAAAACACTTCCTCCTCACAAACTATGACCACGCTTCACAAGAACAGCTCACCCAGCAGGGCAGCAGGGTAGAGGTGTCTGTGGCCCAGATCTGGGTGGGAGCTGGGATCCGTGCTGAGGAGTGTGGAGACCTCCATCACCCTCCTGTGGGTGCTGGCAGGGGACCTCACATCGTCAGAGCAGGGTAAAGGACCCGCTGAACAGGGAGCAGACCCTTGCTGTGTCCCAGAACTCCCCCGGCCCCTCCCAGTCTGCTTAGCCCCCATCATGCGCTGTGCTGGCTCGCCTCTGAAGCCCCTTCCTCCTAACCACTTAAACGTTCTGATCTTTTGTGGACCCACCCTGGGCCTCACCCCTCTTCCCTCCTGGCCAAAGCCTCTTCTCCAGGTTCTGAGTTCTGATTCCTTCCCCAGAACCCAGGCAGGGTTGGGACAGCAGAGACTCCTTCATTCTCCCTCCTCCCCCCCAGACCTTGACAATCGCCTTTCTGTGTTTCTATGGTTTTGACTACTGTATATACTTCATATGAGTGGCTATGATATATCCTTTTATGACTGGCTTATTTCACTTAGCATATTGTCTTAGAGATTTATCCATGTGGTAGCATGTCTTGTGGTTCCCGTCCTTTTTTGTTGTTGTTGTTTTTTGGTTTTTGTTGTTGTTGTTTTAATAAATTTATTTATTTATTTATTGGCTGTGCTGGGTCTTCGTCGCTGCACACGGGCTTTCTCTAGTTGCTGAGAGCGGGGGCTGCTCTTCATTGTGGTGCGCAGGCTCCTCATTGTAGTGGCTTCTCTTGTTGTGGAGCACGGGCCCTAGGTGCATGGGCTTCAATAGTTGCGGCACATGGGCTCAGTAGTTGTGGCTCACGGGCTCCAGAGCACAGGCTCAATAGTTGTGGCACACGGGCTTAGTTGCTCCGTGACATGTGGAATCTTCCCAGGGCAGGGCTCGAACCCGTGTCCCCTGCATTGGCAGGTGGATTCTTTACCACTGCGCCATCTAGGAAGTCCGGTTCCCTTCCTTTTTAAGGAAGGAAATAATATTTCATTGTGTGTATAGACCACAGTATCCGTTCATCTGCGTTGGACATTTGGGTTTTTTCACCTCTTGGATTTTTGGATAATGCTGCAATGAATATGAGTGTGCAACTATCTCTTCGAGATCCTGCTTTGAATTCTTTGGGTTACGTGTCCAGAAGTGGGGCTGCAGGATTACATGGTAGTTACATGTTTAACTTTTGCAGGAAACCTCATCTTGTTTTTTCTAAGGGTTGTACCATTTTACACTCTCACCAACAATGAGAAAGAGAGCCACCATCAAGAACTTGGTGTATATCCATCTTCTAAAAATATTTATGCTTTTAGCACACCTATAGGTAATCAAAATTATATACAATACTATTTTTGCTTATATAAGCTGTCATATGTATATCATATCGCCTTTGGCTTCTTATTTCAACATTCTTACTTTAAAGTAAGAAAAGTTGACAAATGTTCTTTAATTTTTAAATTATTTACAATTTTGCATTGTATGGATACATTAAAAATCATTTCTCAGTTCTCATGTTGGTGAACTTTTATAAAATACAATGTTACAGGGTAATCAATTCCAGAAAAAAAGGTTTTCCTTTCAGAACTTTGAAACTTTATTCCATCCAATATGGTTTTTATTATTTTTTAACATTATGCCATCAATAAATCCTCTCATAGTGGACGATCATCTTCCTTGCTAATTGTTTTTAAGATTGTCTTTTGTCTTTTGAGATCTACGGTTTCTTGATGTGTGACTAGTTTCGGGTTAAATTTATCCTCCACGTAACCTATTTTGCTTCATTAACTGATAATACACATTTTTCATCAACTCGAGAACATAATATTATGTTTTTCAAATGTTTCTTCTCCACATTCTCTCCTGTCCCTACTTGCAGGACGCTGGATAGATGTATATTAGACCATCTCATATGTTCTCTCTGTCTTCATCAGCTTGGACTGCTATCACAAAATACCACAGACTGCGTGGCTTAAAAAACAGACATTAATTTCTCAGAGTTCTGAAGGTTGTAAGTCCAAGATCAAGGGGCTAGTTTCAGTTCCTGCTGAGAGCTCTCTTCCTAGCTTTCAGATGGTTGTTTTTTTACTATGTCCTCACATGGCAGAAGGAAAGAGGGATCGCTCTTGTGTCTTTTCTTATAAAGGCACTAATGCCATTATGAAAGCTCCATTCTCATGACCTAATTACCTCCCAAAGGCCCTATCCCCAAATACATTGAAGGTTAAAGCTCCAGCATATGAATTTTTTTTGGGGGGTGGGGTATAAGTCCATAGCGTTCTGCCCCTGGTACCCAAAATTCATGTCCTTATTGCATGCAGAATACATTCATTCTATCCCAACAGCCTCAAAAGCCTTAAGTCATTCCAGCATCAACTCCAAGGTTTAAAGTCCAAAGTCTGATCTAAGCAACATCTAAATCACATATGGGTGAGACTGGAAGTACTGTTCATCCTGAGGCAAAATTCCTCTGCAGCTGTAAATCTGTGACCCAAACAAGTTAAATGTTTTCAACTACGATGGTGGGACAGGCAGATAATAGACATTCCTACTCAAAAGGAAGAAACAGGAAAGAAGGAAGGGGTGACAGTTTCCAAGCAATCCAAAATCTAGCAAGGCAAATCCCATTAGATCTTAAGGTATGAGAATAATCTTCTTTGATTTGATGCTTTGCCCTCCAGGCCCACTGGGGTGCCAACATCACCCTCACAGCTCGATGGGCAGCCCCACTCCTTCAGCTTGGTGGGGTGCCACCCACACTGCAGCTGTCTGTAGGTGGAAGAGTGACAATCTCATACTTTGAAACTGAGGCCCCCTGGGCCTGTGGTGGGACTGACAGCCCCGATGATCTCTGAATCACCTTTGGGGTCCTTCTTCCCTTTTCATGAGGGGAAGTACACGTTCACACCCAAATTGCTCTATTCCCCCATCCTGTAGAATCCAAGAATTCGGACAGCCTTCCCTCATTCTGCCTGGCTTTCTCTGTCCCCTTTGGTTCAAACTGGCAGTGTCTCTGCTGGTTTAATCCCTCTCTATTCCTAGTCTCTGCGGAGGTGACTGGTTACATTAACGAGTCACATCCACAATCTCTTCTTCAAATGGTTGCTCAGCTACACCCTTAGAGTTGTGTTCAGAACAAGCTTTCTCATTTTGAAAGATGGATAGGCTAAGAATTTTCCAAATCTCTAAGTTCTGATTTCTTTCTGCTTAACAATTCTGTCTCCAATTTATCTTTCTTCTGATGTGTTTTACTATAAAGCAATCATGAGGACCCAAGCCACGTCTTCAACACTTTGTTCAGAGATCTCCTCACATGATATTGTTTCATCGCTCACAAGTTCTACCTCCCAAAAAACACTAGAACACAGTTCAGTCAAGTTCTTTATCACTTGATGATAAGAATCGCCTTTCCTCCAATTTCTAATAACATGTTCCTCATTTCTCTTTGAGACCTCACCAGAAGAGCCTTTAATGTTCACATTTCTATCTATTTATGATTATTTACGTATTCTCTACAGAGATAGAGACTTTCTCTCCAGTGTGCTTCTTTTCTGAGCCCTCACCAGAATCACTTTTAATAGGAAAAGGCTGAAAGGACTTTATGGCGATCTCAGCTTTTTTTTTTTTTAGCATACACCTCAAAACTGTTTCAGTCTTTACAAACTATCCAATTTCAAGGCAACTTCCACATATTTAGGTATTTGCTACTTCTTGGTACCAAAATATGTCTTAGCTCAAGGTGATGTAACAAACTACCACAGACTGGGTGGCTTAAACCACAGACATTGATTTCTCCCTGTTCTGGAGGTTGCAAAGTTCACAATCAAGGCATCAGTAGACTCTACCGCCATAAATTTCTCTTTCATACATTCTCTTTTTTTTCTGTGCTACATTTTAGCCATTTTTTCATCTGTCATCCATGTCATATGCTTCCTCTTCATCAGTATCTGATCTAGCTTTTCCCCATTCTCTTTGACATATAGATGTGTGATGTTTGTATGTTCAGTTTCATCATACACTATAAAATATTCAATTTCAATGGTCAAAATTTACTAACATAAATAATGTTTACTGTTTAATACAAAACACTGTTAACTGAGACTGGCACTTGTATTTTTTTTAATTTTTTTATTTATTAATTTTTTTGAACTATCATTGTGACCCTGGGATGAATCCAGCTTGATTGTGGTGTATGATCTTTTTTATGTGTTGTTGGATTCTGATTGCTAATATTTTGTTGAGAACTTTTGCATCTATATTTATCAAAGATTTGGCTTGCAGTTTTCTTTTTTGGTATTGTCTTTGTCTGCTTTTAGTATCAGGGTGATGATGGCTTTCTAGCATGATTTGGGGAATGTTCCCTCCTCTTCAATCTTTTGAAAGAGTTTGAGAAGGATCAGTATGGGTTCTTCTTCATATGTTTGGGAGAATTCTCCAGTAAAGCCTAGACTTTTGTTTGCAGGGAGTTTTTAGTTTATTTGTTTTTTGTTTTTTTTTGTTTTTAGTTTTTTTTTTCACATTCTATTTCACTTCTAGTCATTGGTCTGTTTAAGTTTTCAATTTCTTCTTGATTCAGTTTTGGTGGGCTGTATGTTTCTAGAAACTTGCCTGTTTCTTCTAGGTTGTCCAATTTGTGGGCATATCATTGTTCATAGTATTGTCTTACAGTTTTTTGTATTTCTGTGGTATCAGTTGTTAGTTCTCCTCTTTCATTTCTTGTTATGTTTCTTTGGGTGCTCTGTCTTTTCTTCTTGGTGAGCCTGACCAGAGGTTTGCTGATTTTGTTTACCTTTTCAAAGAACCAGCTCTTGGTGTTATTGATTTGTTCTAATTTTTTTAAGTCTCTGTTTCATTTATTTTCTCTGATCTTTATTATCTCCTTCTTCTGCTGACTTTAGGTTTTGTTTGTTCTTCTTTTTCTAATTCTTTTAAGTGGGAGGTTTAGGTTGTTTATTTGAGATTTTTCTTGTTTTTTGAGGAAGGCCTGTATTGCTATGAACTTCCCTCTAAGAACTTCTTTTGCTGCATCACATAGATTTTGTATGGTTGTGTTTTAATTGTCATTTGTCTCAAGGTATTTTTTAATTTCCTCTTTGATCTCAATGTTGATCCATTGGTTGGTTGGTTTGTTTGTTTTTTGTAGCATGTTGTGTAGTCTCCATGTAACAGCTTTTTTCCCTCATTTCTCTCTCTGTGTTTGATTTCTAGTTTCATGCCATTGTGGTCAGAAAAGATGCTTTAAATAAATTCTATCTCCTTAAATTTGTTGAAGTTTTTTGTGTGTCCTACTGTGTGGTCAGTCCTAGAGACAATATCTTGCACTCTTGAAAAAAATGTGTATTCTGTTTTTTTGTGGGGTGTTTTTAGATGTAATGTTCTGAAAATATCAATGAAGTCTAACTGTTCCACTATATCATTTAGGATCTCTATTGCCTTATTGATTTTCTGTCTAGGAGATCTGTCCATTGATGTGAGGTGGTAAAGTCTACTATTATTGCATTCTTGTCAATTTCTCCCTTTACGTCTGTTAATATTTGTTTTCTGTATTTAGGTGCTCCTATATTAGGTGCATATATGTTAACAAGTATAATATCTTCTTCTTGTATTGATCCTTTTATCATTATATAGTGTCCTTCTTTATCTTTCTTGATTTTAAAGTCTTCTTTGTTTTTAAAGTCTATTTTGTCTAATATGAGTATTGCTACCCCCACTTTCTTGTCATTCCCATTTGCATGAAATATCTTTTCCATCCATCACTTTTGATCTATTTGTGTCCTTTGCCCTAAAGTGGGTCTCTTATAGGCAGTATATTGTAGGCTCTTATTTTCTTATCCAATCTGCCACTCTGTGCCTTTTGATTGGACCATTTAGTCCGTTGCCATTTAAGGTAATTATTGATAAATACGTATTTATTGCCATTTTAAGCCTTGTTTTCCCATTGATTTTATATTTCTTCTTTGTCCCTTTCTTTTTCGTTTTGTTTTTCCTTTTGTGGTTTGATGATTTTCTTTTCTATTATACTTATGTTCTCTTCTTTTTGGTTTTTGTGAATTTATTGCATGTTTTTGTTTTGTGGTTACCCTGTTTTTCAAGTATGTTAACCCCTTCCTATCTCTACTTGCCTTAGACTTGTAGTCCTATAGGCTAAAATGCATTCTAGAGAAAAAAAATCTACATTTTCTTACTCTCCTCCCCTATATTTTATGATTTTGACGTCCTCTTTTACATCTTTTATGTTCATCCTTTTTGCTGTTCATTGTGGTTGTCATCAGTTTCACAAAAAATTTTTGATTTTTTTAAATCTGTGTACTGGCTTATTTAAGTGATTTACTTTCCAATTGTGATTTTCTCTTTCCTATAGATTCTTACTTCTTTTCTGTTAAGAGAGGACCTTTCCCTGTTTCCTTTAGGATAAGTTTAGTATTGCTGTGCTCTTTTAGGTTTTGCTTGTCTTAGAAAATTTTTTTATCTCTCCTTATATTCTAAATGATAATCTTGCTGCTAGAGCATCCTAGGTTGCAAGTTTTTTCCTTTCAGGACTTTGAATATATCTTGCCACTCCCTTCTGGCCTTCAACATTTCTGTAGAGAAATCAGCTTATAGCCTTATGGGGGTTCCCTTGTAATTATCTTTCTCTTGCGGCCTTTAGAAGCCTCCTTATGTTTAATTTTTGCCACTTAAATTATAGTATGTCTTTGGTGAAGGTCTGTTTGGGTTCATCTTGTTTGGGACCCTCTGTGCTTCTTATACTTGGTTATCTGTATACTCCTTTAGGTTTGGGAAGTTTTCAGCCATAATTTCTTAAAATACATTTTTTGATCCCCTTTTCTCTATCTTTCCTTCTGGGATCCCTGTTATGTATAGATTGTGGTGCTTTGTATTATCCCATAGGTCTTGTATATTGCTATCATTTTTTTCACTTGTCTTTCTGTCTGCTGTTCTGATTAGATGATTTCCATTATTCTCGCTTCCAGATCACTTATTCGCTCTTCTGCATCATCCAGTTTTCTCCTGATTACTTTTAGCTCAGTAAATGAGTTTGTCTGAGCAAATGAGCTTTCTTATTTTAATTGGCTTAAGTTCCTTTTTACAGTAATCTGCATTTCTATCAATATCCTTTCTCAATTCCTTCAATATTTTCATTATGTCCTTTTTGAACTTGGGACCTGGTAGACTAGAGATGTTTGTTTCATTGTTTGTTCTTTCAGGGGAATTCTCTCTTTCTTTTAATTGGGAGTGGTTCCTCTGCATCTTCATTTTACTTATGTTACTCCGAATCTATGAGTTTAGGAGAAACAGTTACTACTGTGGTCTTGAAGGGCTATTTTTACGTAGGAGTATTGCCTTGTCTTTCCTCAGTGTGTGTTGGCCATTATCCCCTTGATAAGGGGTAGGATTGCTGTTGTGGTGACCAGAGCCTGCACTGGATATTGTGCAGAGCCTCATCTTTTCTCTGTGGTTGTCACAGCCCTGTTAAGGGCAGGTCTGCTCCCTGGTTGTTGGAGTAGACACTCCCAGATCTATTTCTGAACCGCAGAGTGGGATAAGCAGGACTGGAACACTCCTACTGGGACAGGCCTCACTGAGTATTCCTCTGCAGGAGCTGTCCACCAGAAAGTGTGCTCTGTGGTGCCACCTGTTACCCATTGTGCAGGCTCATAAAGTACACTGTAAATGGCACTGCCCTCAGCCCTGCATCAACTGTGGGAATTCAGTCCCCCAGGCACTGTGCTCACAAAGCAACTAGCACAGATCTTCTGGAACAGAACCACTGAGGTCTGGCACAAAGACTGCCATAGTTACACACTTAGACCTGCCTTGGGAGCTACTAAGTCTATCCAGATCCCAGCCCTGCCCCTGCATGCTTGCCTGCAGTAATCCACTTAGATGTCCACAGGCACTGAGTTTACAAAGCCGCCTGTGGTACATAAATCCACAGATCGCACAGCTGCTGAGACACTCAGATCTCAGCCCTGCTTATGAAGTCATGCAGCCCCTGAGAATTGGCTAGGATTTCAGCCTTGCCTCTGTGTGTGGGCAACCTGCTGGTACTTGGGTGCTCCCAGAACTTGTAGAGGTGGAGCTGCGCCCACTGTTGCACCCCAAGAACGAGGCTGCTGTGGCAGTCCCTGCCCCTCCCTTTGAGCGCACACCTTAACAATGGGGCTTTAATGGCAGAGCCAGGCCCCTTCCTGCTCACATCCCCACTTGTGGCTTGGACCACACTCCAGCCCCTTCAGGCTGTCTCCATGCAGCCAGCTCCAGTCCTCTCCCCAGGTCTGTCCTTTGAAGCCTGAGTTTCAGCATCTAGGCCTTGCACCCACCAGCCAACATGAGTCCTCAGGCTGGGGACTGCAGCAAGATGGTCAGGACCTTCTGTGCAGGTTTCTCTCTGTTCTGCCTGCTACAACCCAGCTGTTGCACTCTCCTCTGAGCTTCTGAAGCTCCCTTTCTGTCCCAGCTGATCTCACAGCTGGTGAAGGGGCTTCTCAGAGTGAGGGAATCTTTCCTCTTTCACAGCTCCCTCCTAGGGGTGTAGGTCCTGTCCTGATTCCTTTTTTTTCCCCCTTTCTTTCATCCTACCTGGTTATGTGGTGATCTTTCTTGCACTTTTGCTTGTATGATATCTTGCGCCAGCATTCAGCAGGTATTCTGTGAGAACGCTTCCACATGTAGATGTATTTTTGATGTATTCGTGGAGGGAGGTGACCTCTGTGTCCTTGTATTCTGCCATCTTGATCTGGCTCTTACCCATTTTATATATAGGAAAACTGAGGCTTTATATGGCTCTCTAAGTTGACTAAGATCAGAGCCGGCATCCATTCTGCAAGATCAAGTCTTAGTCTTACAGAGTATTGGTACTAAAATTAGGATTCTAAAATCATTTCTAACAATAAGAATTTGACCAATGAAGCCAACAAAATGAGACAGAGGAACGTCAAATTCCTGACTTCTAAAGTTGTTGAAAGTAATATGATGATGTAAGACGTAGAATAGGACTTGGGGAACTCACTGAATTTATTATTTAGGGGTCAAGATTCCTTAGAGAAAGTGAATGCAGCTGGTACTGAGAGAAAAATTTTCTAAAAAGATGGTATTTGGTGGATCATTTAGTAAAAAGCAAATTTGAAAGATCAGAGAACATCTGTAACCATAAAACCATGTCATCCAAGCCCAGTGCTACATTCTACTCAAGTTTATGGACTGTGACCATGTGATTCATTGCACATTCAAATTGAAACAAATGATGCAGTACCAAAGAGAACTCTGGATACAACCTTTCATTTATAGACCTAACCGTAGGTCCCAGACTACACAGGTATACATGCTAATTACATCAGTGACAGATCCCCTCATGATATAAACTGCATGATAAATGGAATATCTGCTGATGATCATATCTTTTAATTCCAGTTGCTAGAATACATAGCCTTGTCTATTCTTCCTTTTCATATATTTGAGGAAATAGAATATGCCTCAAATTTTTGGATAGATAAGTATGATATCCTTGGGGGAGGAGGGAGAGAGAACAATTTTATATGGTTAATTATCAAAGCTCCCACTAGCTCAAATTAAATGTAATTTTGTTAAAGATGTAAACAGCAAAAGCAAGAAGGTTGACTGGTGAGAAAGATATACTTGAACTGGGGAAGTTGGATTCTTGCCAATATCAATCTGAACTTGAGAATCAACTAAGAATATTAACCCTCTTAGGAAGAGTCAGTATAACAAAGAAATTGCAAGACACAAAATATGTACATAATTTGCTTTACTTTCTTTTTAAAACTCACTGTATATTGGCACAGAAACATGAATGCTTATTAGTATAGACTTCTAGGACAAAATGAAATAATTGTGTGTAATTGGTAAGATGGGTTATATGGTGATTAACGTTTAGTTGTGCACATTTGCAAGGATGAAGGGACACTAAGCTGAATGTTCCAACATGCACTCACATGAGGGTAATGTTGTAATATTTAAGCTAGGATATCTAAGGTAAGGTTGTATAGAATGTGTGGATTGGCCTCTGTACAACTGAATAAACGTATGATAGCTTGAAGGAAAGGTCAGGGAGGTCTTTGAGGACATAATGTTTTAATAATAATAATAAAAATCATAGGCACACCACTATGAATCCTGGGTGAATAAATTGTGAATGAATGAAACATTTAGTCAATGATTGAACTAAAAGCCTACAAACAAAACTGAGAAATGCTTAAATTGTATGAACACAGGATCATTGGATGAATATTTATATAAGCATGGGAAAAAGAGAGCAATCACCCCAACAGAATATATTTGGACATGTCAACAGAAGTCTCTCAAAAGCCCTAACACTGTAGAAAATGGCTTGCAGCATTTGGCCCTATCTTATCAGCTTGGAAAATCCATCTGGGCAAATCATTGTCACCATTTTTTTGTGTAAACTAAAATAATCCTCTCCTCAGCTAGATATTAGAGTCCTGGCCACAATCACAGTCACCTCATTTGAAAGACTCAACCAAGGGAATGTGTGTGTAAAGATACAAACAGCCACTCTAACAAATGTCACTTCACCCTACCACATGTTCAAATAAATCATCCAATTTCTAAAACCCACTATCTATATTGAATACCATGTTAGGCAACAGAAAGGAATTTATAGTATGTTTATGAAAGTTTTCAAGTAATACTAAGACAGGTGGGTTCATTACAGACAAAAACAAGGTAATAACTAGTAAATTACCAGGAAAGACTGATTAAGGACTAGTAAGGAAAAAAATCTAGAGTCACAAAGGACAACAAATTAACCGTGTTATCTCAATCCTTATCCCTACACTGTCATATAATGCTTACATATAGGACAAACAGGAAAATGAGAGATAGAAAGGCTTTTCTCTCAAAGTTAATATATGTCAAATCTGAATTAAGAGCTTTGTATTTTGGGGCCTTATGTTGCCCCCAAATTTAGGAAACAGGAGAGAGTCTTGGATGAATCTTAGGAATAATAAATAATTTAAAATATGCTAAGTGCTATGAAATGTTAAAGATGTTTAGATAAGAAAAAAAGAATAGCTGTCTTCTGAGAATCTTACCTCACATTTGTTTCAGAGTAGTATAAAACAAAATATATGTTTACTGATTTTAGATAGAAGGAACTCTTTGTAACTCTTTTACAGGAGGGTGATATCAAACCCTTATAACCACAATGAGCTATCACTTCATACCCACTAAGAAGGCTGTAATAAAAAAAGATGGACAACAATACATATTAATGAGGATGTAGGGAAATTGGAACCCTCATGCACAGATCATGGGAATGTAAAATTGTGCAATCACTTTGGAAGACAATTTGTCAGTGCCTTAAAAAGTTAAACAGAAGAGAATTGAAAACATACGTCCACACAAAACATAGGTCCACACAAAACATACAATAATATTCACAGAAGCATTATTCACGATAGCTAAAAGTAGAAAAATCCAAAAGTCCATCTATCAAAGAAGGGGTAAACAAGACATGGTATA
Source organism: Hippopotamus amphibius kiboko (assembly GCF_030028045.1). Lineage (NCBI taxonomy): Eukaryota > Metazoa > Chordata > Mammalia > Artiodactyla > Hippopotamidae > Hippopotamus > Hippopotamus amphibius. The sequence continues at coordinate 119,593,941 of NC_080187.1, read as the reverse complement.
TCCATACAGTGGAATATTATTCACTAATAAAAAGGAATGATTCATGCTACAACCTGGATGAACCTTGAAAACATTATGCTAATTGAAAGAACCCAGACAGAAAAGGCCATATTTTACATAATTCCACTTATATTGAATGGTCAGAGTAGGCACCTGTAGAGGTGGAAAATAGATTAGTTGGTCTGGAGAGGGGATGGGGTTGGGGAGTGACAGGGAATGGGGTCAGAGTTTCTTTGGTAATGAATGTGTTCTAGGATTAGAAATGTTTTGGAATCACGTAGTGGTGATGGTTGTACAACTTTGAGAATATAGTTAAACCCAGTGAATTGTATACTTTAGAAGGGTGAGTTTTATGATAGGTGAATTATATGTCAATTTAAAAACTATATAAGTGAGTAGCTAATATTAGGGAAATAGTTATTGTACTTTAGAAAAAAAATGTTTTATCTAAAGTAAACTTCTGCAATTTAAAAATATTCATTAAAAGGACAATGCACATCAGCTGTTCCTTCTTCTTTAGAACAGATGAAATAAAAATAATGGACAGCAATGATAGGATTAATTATACAAGGTCTCTGCCTACAGAGACTTCCCTGTACAGTGGAATAGACGACATGCAGATAAATAATTACACTACATGAAATACATGGGAAAAAATGAGAGATCTATACAAGGTAATATAACACAGAAGAGAGACGGTCTATCTCTGGGTGGCATCAGTGCTTAAGGAGCTTCAAAGTTAGTATACATTGATCTGAGTCTTTATGGAAGAGTGTATCTTCCACAGATACACAGGGTGTGGAAACACATGCAGATACAAAGAGCACGTTGGTTTCATGGGTCTGCAAGTCACTCTGTTGGGCCAGAACTTGCAGAGTTTTTGCAGAAGAAGAGCTGATGAGGCTCACAAGGTTTTGTTTTAACAAGGAATGAGACGATGAGCTTTATTCCATAGGAGATGGAGAGCCATCAAAGATAATACTCAAGGAAGTGAATTATTCAGATTTCATTTTAAGCAGATCATGCTGGCAGCAATGGGGGTCAAGCATCGGAAGACGACAAGACTAGTCGCCGAGAGATTCTTAGAGAGTAAATGGTTAAGGCAACTAAATGATGAAGCAGTATTAGCAGAAATAGAAATAAATTAACCAGGCACGGACATACTTAGGGAAGAGGAGGAATTGAGAATGACTCATCTCTGGCTTAGGCAGGGAGGCATTTGTTTATGTTGTTTCTATTTCTAACAAAATTATATTTAAATTGTAATGTTGAATTTGAAGCGTTTGTTGCAAATTAGAAATCTAGTTGGTAGAATTTTGCATTTTCAGCAAGGGGGAGAATGTCTGGGTTGGAGATATATATTTGAGGGGTCATTAGAACATTCCTGGACTGATGGGAATGGATAAGATTGAGCAAGAGGAACTGATAGAAATAAGGAAAGAGGGCAAAGGCCAGAAACCATTAGAAGCCTAGATTTTGAATAAGGGAGCTTAGAGCCCAGCACATATTGCTCAATAAGTATTTGTCAAATGAGTGGACAAGTGAACTTCATATTTGCTCCCAAGGAGAGCAAGTAAGATGAAGGGTTGAATATGGAATCAAGAAAGAAGGATGCTTCTTACCTAATTGTTAGTAGATCACAATGAAAAATAAAAATCAGTCCTCTACATTGGCTGAGCATATAATTTTGGTAATTTTAAGCACAGAGATGAGATCGCTGAGTAGAGAAGAAGGCTGAAGACTAAGTTCTAATCAGGAAGAGGAGGTAGATCCAGCAACTAAGAGAGACAAGTGGCCAGTGAGATGGGGGTAAAGGGAGGTGGGAGTGATGTCTTGGAGACCAAGTGAAGAAAAGGGAGAAAGGGTAGTCATTGCTCCCAATGCTGCCTATAAGTCAAATTAGATGAGGACTGAGGATTTTATATTGGATATGGCAAGGTAAAGGTCATGAGTGACTTTAACAAGTGCTCTTCTATGAAGCCAAAATGGGAGAAAACCTAACTGCAGTGGGTGTAAGAGACAGTGCTGTGGAGGAGTCAGATATGTCGGTTCAAATAAAAGATCCAGGCAGAGAATGAGGAGGTGAAGAAAATAGAAACAAGTATGGAGTTCTAGCATAAAAGGGAGTAGAGAAATGGGCAGAGCTAGTGTGGGATGAGGAGTCGAGAGAGGGATTCTTTGTAATGAGATGGGAGATATTCCACATGCTTTTAACTGATGGGAATAATTCAGTGCAGAAAGAAAGGATGATGCAGAAGAGAAATGGGATCAGCCCAGCCTCAGAGAAGTTAAGGAGGAACAGGACCCAGAACACAAATTGGGGGTAGGGGGAGGGAGTTGGTTGGAGAATGCTACTGCAGGAACAGCAGAGGATGTGGGTCCAGATGTAGGAAACTCATTAGATTTGGTAGAATTTAATTTTGCAGATAAGATAAAAATGGTAGTACATAACTTCCCAAGAACCAGGAAGCCAGGATAGTTAATTTAATTTCTGTCTAAAAATTGTGACATGTTAAATGTTGGCCCAAATGGGACATAGTATTTTTCCTTAAAAATGATACTATTATTTTCATAAAGTAATTTGTCTCTTAGTAAGTGTAAGAATAAAATGCTATAAAAGTTTGAGTATAGAAGGCAGCTGGGTTTTACATATCAAATATGAGAGTGAGTCAAAAATTATCTGCACTCTGGCCTTAGAATTTATTTTCATTAACTTTTAGAAAAGACAAATACATCATTTTTCAACATAATCTCCCTTCTTTTCAATACACTTTGTCCATCTGTCAATGAGCTTTCGTATTCCCTCATTAAAAAATGTTTTAGGCTGAGCTGCGAGCCACAAATGCACTGCCTCCTTCACTTCATCAGAAGTGAATCTTTGTCCTCGTAGGGCTGCTTTCAGGGGACCAAACAGGTGAAAGTCCGATGGAGCAAGATCAGGACTACAGGGAGGATGCTTTAACACCTCAAAGCGAAGTTTGTGCAGAGTGTCAACAGTGTGGGCAGAAGTGTGCAGATGTGCATTGTCACACCAGATCACAAAGCCCTTGGATAGTAGTCCTCTGCGTTTAATCCAAAGTTTAGGCTTCAGCACAAACTTTTCGAAACCTAAGTCTGCCATGGATTATTTCATAGGCAGAGCCGTGGCTGATTTGCAAACGATTTGCCACACAATCCACTGTCACTCATCTATTCGACAGAGTCATTTCACATGTACACTCAATGTTGTCATCAGCCGTGGTCATGGACAGGCGTCCGGCTCCCTCTTGACGGCTAACACTTGTGCAACCTTCCTTGAACTTCTCTATCCATTCATATACACTTCTTTGCGACAAAACACCTTCTCCATACAGTGCACAAAGTCTTTGATAAATAACAGCACCAGGTGCACTCTCAGAGCACAAAAAATGAATCACTGCATGCTGCTCTTCTTTCGTGCAGATCACAAGTGGGGCATCCATTTTTGCTCGCACCTCAGTTACCAATGAACGGATGTAACACATTCACACCTGCACAGCAGTGACTGGGGAGACAGTAGCCTTGAATGGAAAGCGTTGATAAGACAGTGTGGGAACAGAAGTTTTAATATAACCAGAGTGCAGATAATTTTTGACTCACTTGTAATATGAGAGCAAGTACATAGGAATCCATGTAAAGAGAACTTAAACACAACTGGAAGATTTCTAGGGTCACTTAACTAGCCTGACATTAAACAGGAAGCCATCAATAGCAATATTTACTTTAGGAATACATGTCCAAATCAAACTCTGAGGGGCACATTTCCTTGTAAAATAAACAGAAAATAAATGCCCTAATAGCTGTCTTCCCAGTAACAGTGTATTTTCACAAAACACTTGTAAATAATTAGAATTTATTTTACATAGGAGGCATTCAGAAAAACCCTTTTTAATGAATACACAGATGGATGAATAAACTTTGAAGAAACATTGAGGAGCTTTCTGGATCCTGTGAATAGTCAAATTATTCTTCAAAACATGAGTTACCTTCCCTTATAGGCAATAGAACATTGCCTGTTGGATCCTAGAGCAAAAGAAAAAAGTATTACAAGCTCTAAGTCAATTAGCTTTTGTAGAACAGATAATATAAGGGATACATTTATCTGAATAGAGTCATATTTTTATTAGACAGTGGGGAAAGTCTTGAGCAGACAAGGTGATAGAGATTTCAGAAGGCACTAGGAAACATTTATTTTCTAAATTCAACACAATGAATGTTGGCTATGATTATAATGATCACTATTCATGTTTTCACTAACTTGTTTTGCAACTAGCGTTTCTTTACAGCTAGTGATTATTTTCTGTAAATAAAGCAGTTGGGATACTGTCTGCACCTTATCGGGTGATAATGTGACTTAAACAACATGAATTTTTATGTCCAACAGGGGAAATAATAATATTTAAATATAACATTTTGCATATAGTTATATTCAATAAATATTTGTTAATTTGATTTAAAGATTATACCTATTTTACGTGAACTAATAAATGTTTAACATAATAAACCATCAGTCCAAGAAAAGGTTGGAAAATAGTTACTATAAGATCAGTTGGGGACAAGAGTGTGATTACACGTGAACAAATTCTGACCAACAGAACACATATCTCGCTACCTAAAAAAAAAAGAATAGAATTATTGCTTTTCCCAAAATACATAAATACAAAGTATATGTCGAATACAAAGAAGAAATCTCTTTGGGATTCCAAAAGTCAGTTCTCTAGCTCACATAAAAGCTGGATTGTTTTTATCCCTTTACACCAAGTAAATGTACCATAAATGCTAGTTGGGAAGGAAAGCAAGAAAACTTAATAAATAATCTTTTTTACATAAAAAGTAAATGCTTTTTTAAAAAAGTTAATAATTTGATTGTAGGCCATAAATAGTCACTTAACAAATAAAATCATTTAAATTTTAAAAGTAAATCTGAGTCCTATTTTATACTCAAGAGCATTGTTCAAGTCACGAGTGTAGTTTTAAATTTGAGTGTAAGTGAAATGGTATTTCATAAGTGCCAACTAGACTTCTCTGCTATACCTTTAAACAAAATGGACACATTATTTTAGGTTAATTGCTTGAGATAGTCTCACTTTGAAATCCCATATCAATAGTTCTGTGATCATTTCAATTCAGAATGTTTGCTAAAAATTATATATATCGTTGTCACCTACTCAAAGGTCAAATATTCTTTTTAAGGTACCATTACAACTTGAAACAAATTCTGATGGCTCTGATTGTAGCGATTCTCTTTAACTGTACCTGAAAAGTAACTCATGGCCTTTTCTTAATTTGTTGGATTTTAAAATCAGTTAATTTTTAAAATTTTAATCATGTCATGTGGTGTTAAAATATGCAAAGGTTCTACAGCAATTCATACACAAGTTATATACCCATCTTCACTCTTCACGTTTCTTTGCCAGGTAAATTATTACTTGAGCTTCTTGCTATCATAGGAAACTTGTAATTTCACAAAACACGCAATGTACAATGTTAGGGAACTGAAACTTGGTGACTTCAGATGAGTGGGTATATTTGAATTGGCAAGTTTTAAACTAACGTAGTCTCTAGAAAGTGTTTATTTGATTTTGCAGGCCTCTAAGTACAGACTTCTGAGTTAGCGTGAGTCTTAACATTTTGATACCATGAGCAAGGACTATCTTTTTTACTTGTTTTATTGACTCAGCACCAGAATAAAATGTTGATAGTGCATAGATTCGAATACTTTCAGCAGCAAGTGACAGGAAACCCAACTCAAGCTAGCTTAAATAATCACATATTTATTGGCTTACTTAGCTAGAAAAAGAGAAGGCAGAGAGGTGTTAGAGGTGACAATCCTGTCACCTGCCAGAGTTCTTTTTCCTACTCTAAATAGAAGCTTCATTTTCAGGGTAGTAGCAAAAGAGTTGCAGAAGAATCATGACAATGTCTAGAGAGAAGGTTGCTCTGAGAATCTCTCTCATTGTGATGATGTCTTTCTCAGATGCCCCTTGAAAACCCCTTTCACATTAGCTGGGTCACATGGCATCTCCTGCATCCATGACTTGCTCTAGAGATGGGGTTAGCTTTAGATGCACCAGAGCCACCCAATAGAGCTGACCTGGAGTGATTGAGGTCAGGTTCTCCTGAGGCCCATGAAAGGTATGGCGAAGGGGCAGATACTTGAGTACAGTTTAGGTATTATCGGAAGGAAGAGAGAAATGAATGCTTGTAGGCAGCAGAAATGTCTGTTTCAAGTAGTGGTTGGTGATCATGTATGAAATATAGCCCTCCAAAAATCAAAAGCAAATAAAAAAATTGAGGGAGCAATACTCTTCCATATATACAGAATTTTTATTCTGCAGCTTTAGAATTTTTCGGTCAGGAGATTTTTGCAATCCTGTCTTTCAAATTCATGGTGTGTTTTCAGCCTCTTTGCAAAAAAGAATTATATACCAGCTTGGTCACTCTGTGGCTGCTATTTTTTAAGTCAGGCTATAACTTTGGAAATAGTATCAGATATTTTATTTGCCTCCCGCATTTGTTACTGTTCATTTCAGATTATGTTTTTTTCTAATGTGTTATTCAGCCAGACTTTAACAAGCACTATCCTTACTCAAGGTACTTTTTACACATCTTTCATATATTATTGGCACATATGTAGTTCATGAATTTGGTGGAGGAGATAGAGTTTAAGGCGAATATGCTGGGCTATCTGATAAAACGATTTGTTTGGAGTGAGGGATTAATTAGAACAAAATAGGAGCTATGCAAACCCTTGTTATATTACATTTTCCATTTATATTAAATCTTGACTATGTTCCTAGATGTTCAAGCATCTGACTAATATTCTTGCTTCACTTGCCATTTGATTCAAATGTGATCATAATTGATGCTTATAAACCCAATAATATGGTTAGAGACTCATCACTTATAACCAGCTAGGAAAAATTCCTGAGCCTTATAAAGCTATCTCCTCATTTATAAAAAAGAAAGAAAAACTACCTCACTGAATTGTGGGAAGATTTAAATGAGATGAACTGTGTAAAATCATGGAGCAATGTTTGACATAAAGTAGGCCCTCCATAAAGGTTAAGCAACTTCTGGAAAAGGCCTGTTGCTGGAGTGTCCCAATTAAAGAAGTTAACCTTCAAAGGAAATGAAGCGTATAAATACAAATCCTTTAATCTTATAGTATTGCAAGATTATTTGTTTGTTTTAGTGACGGGCAAGAGTAAAGAATATATAAATTGGTATAGTTTCAAACTCCCAAAAATACATAGAGAGAAAGGTAGACATCTTTAAAACTTTTTTCTAACAGAACACAAACGTGTATCTACTATGGCCTACTCCACAAACCCAGAGGGAAAAAATATTATGCATATCTCTTATTTGGTTCCTGTTAATCCACTGGGTCGTCTTTGGTTACCTGCATCCCTCCCTAAATGCCACAGCTCTTGTCAGACACCCTCTACAAATAGCCACCCTCAGAGTTCTGGTCACTTCTCCCTTTCCTTCAGACCGGGAACAGGTAATGGTTCTCCGCTGTTGCTAGTTCTGAAGTTCTACATAATCCTTATTTTTGGTTTCTTTAAACACTCCCACAGTTTTAAAAATAATCCTTTGAATCAGTTGGAGTTTACCCTCTATTTTCTTCAGAGATCCTGACTGAAACAATTAAATAAGGACGCAAGCCAGGTTCTCCAAAATAGGAACTCCTACAGGTGAAACCACATTTCATGTTGTGGGTAGCATTTCCTCTAAGCACCCCTGGAATCAGAAGGAGGATAGGGAGCTGTGAAGGGTATTCCAGGCTACAGACCCACTAGGCCCGCATAGGAGTGAACGAGCCTTCACGTGGTTCCCACCCCGGCCTCCACGTCGTCCACCTGGGACTCCAGGTGTAGTGGATTAGAGACCCTGCTGTACCCCATCTGAATTCCTGACCCACAGAAACCATGAGACAGAAAAAGTTATTATTGTTGCTTTAAGCCACTGCACTTCGAAGCACCCTGTTACACAGCAACAGATAACTACTACGCTTGTCCTCTCCAGCGTCTGTCCTCTGAGGAGCTCCCAACCTCTTCCTCTTTTTCACTGTCCATCATCTCTGACACCTGTGAGAATAGGCAGCGCCAGCGCTCACTGACCCTAATGACACAGCAGACCAGGGTGACTCATTTCTCCTGTTCTCTAAGCCTTTCCTGACAAGACTTCACAGCATAACACAGTGGTAAAGAGTGCACACCCTCTAGCTGAACTGTGTGCCTTCAAGTATGAGCTCTGCCACTTACTAGCAGTAAGCCCTTGAACCAATAATATAACCTCTACATACCCCAGTGTCTGCATCTGTAAAATGGCGATAATAATAGCACATGGTTGATAAGGTTATTAGGATTAAACAAATTATTATTTGTATATTGTTCCAGAGTGCCTGGAATATAGAAAGTGTATATTTTATAGAATATAAAATAATATAAAACATATATACTATATAATATAAATATGTTATAGATATAATTATATCTATATATAGATTACATACATATATAGATTCTATCAATATAATATTATATAGATACATAGTCTATATAGACTATATAATATCTATCTAATTAGATATATCTAATATATATATCTAATCTATAGATTATATTGATAGAATCTATATATAGATATAATTATATCTATAATTATATATTAAAGATATATAATATATATAATATAAATAAAAGAATATAAAATAAGACAGTATGCCAGAAAATGACCAATTTCCCCACAAAGCAACAATGGGAAGACTCACTGAATCCAGAAAATCTAAATAAAGGATGGCCTGAAAAACCTGGTCTCTTCTAAAATATTCTAAAGTATTTTGTTAAGGGTAACATGCTAATTACCTGATATGAATACACACACATATGCTTGTGCTAATTTGTCTCTGGCTTTCTAAAGCATAATTTTGGACGTCCTTAACATAGACTGTTAGCTTTCTCCTCTGTTCTTTAATAAATCTTGAGATATGTACATCAGGTCTGGTATATAAGCCAAGATCCTGACAGGAAACAGATGACATGCTCAAACTGGGTAATTCAGGAGAATTTAATTAAGGGACATTTTTGAAAGGTGGACAAGATTTCTAAAAGTCAATAACAAAAGATAGTACAGTTAGAAATGGCAGGGAGCCATTACCTCCCATAGGCTGTAAGGCAAGAGTAGTTCTATGGAGAGGGCTGTCTTGAAGAGATTTTGGCAGAGGGACACAGCCAACCAGGGCTGACCCAGTTGGGAGGTTACCAGGTGTTTGGTTATTTATTGCTGTGAAACAATAATCATGTATTGTACGCACAATATTGTGGGTCACTAACTCTGGCAGGGCACAGCAGAAATGGATTATTTTTGCTTCACAAAAGCCTGGAGTCTCAGCTGGGGTGGTTTGAACAGCTGGAGATGTTTGAGACAGCTCAACAAGGGTCATATATCTGGGGCCTCAGTACGGTTGTTGGCTGAGTTCCTTCATTCTTCTCTATGATATATCTGCTGGGATTGCAACGTCCTCCAAGATGTTGTCTTCACTCACGTATCTGCCTTGGAAGGCTGGAACAGCTAGGGGATGGCCAGCATCGCTCTCTCTCCATGATCTCTCCCTATGGCTTCCTCCAGCAGGGAAGTCTCAGGGTAGCTGACTTCTGACAAGACAGCTCAGAGCTCCAAGAGTGAGGGCTCCAGGAGACCTAGGTAGTAGGGGCTGCAAGGCTTCTTGTGATGCCCTAGCCTTAGAAGTCTCAAAATGTTACTTCCACTACATGCGATTGTTCAAGCAAGTTACTTAGGCCAGCTCTGATTAAAGGGGAGAGGGGAATTAGACTCCACTCGTCAAATCTTCAACTGGAGAAATAGCACAAAAACCCTTGACAGCATGTTTAGTTTAGCATGTCCGGTTATTAAAGATTCTGAGCTCATTTCCTCCTGGCCTGCCATCTCTTGCTGATGCTCTCTATAAACCAAGACAACCAATACCCAGAGGGCAAAGGAGCTTGTTTTTTTTAATCCTACTAAAATTTAAAAATTTGAGAAAATTTACAAATTTATAAATATACAAATTTATATTATACTTTTATAATCACGTCATATATTTATTGTTTGCTAATATTGGGTTGGTCAAAACATTCATTCGGTTAGTGAATATGTTGTTCAATAAAGTGCTTTGTGAAAATGAAAAATGTCTTTTAGTTTTACTTAAAACCAAATGAACTTTTTGGCCAACACAATACATTCTTATATTCATATTATTTTCTTAATTGAAATACAGTTAATTGACAATGTTGTGTTAGTTTCGGGTGTACAGCAAAGTGATTCAGTTTTATATATGTGTGTGTATACAAACACACACACACATATATTGTTTTTTCAGATTCTTTTCCCTTATAGGTTATTACAAAATACTGAGTATAGTTCCCTGTGCTACACAGTAGGTCCTTGTTGGTTATCTATTTTATATATAGCAGTGTGTATATGTTAATCCCAGATTCCTAACTTATCCCACCCTCCCCCCTTTCCACTTTGGTAACCATCAGTTTGCTTTCTATGTCTGTGGGTCTATTTCTGTTTTGTCAATAAATTCCTTTGTACCATTTTTTTAGATTCCACATATAAGTAATAGCATATATTCATCTTTGTCTGACTTAGTTCACTTAGTATGATCATTTCTAGGTCCATCCATGTTGCTTCAAATGGTAGTATTTCATTCTATTTTATGGCTAATATTCCATTGTATATATGTACCACATCTTCTTTATCCATTCATCTGTCGATGGACATTTAGGTAGTTTCCATGTCTTGGCTATTGTAAATAGTGCTGCAATGAACCTTGGGGTGCATGTATCTTTTTGGATTACAGTTTTCTCCAGATATATGCTCAGGAGTGGGATTGCAGGATCATATGGTAGCTCTGTTTTTAGTTTTTTAAGGAACTTCCATACTGTTCTCCATAGTGACTGTACCAATTTACATTCCCATGAACAGTGTAGGAGGGTTCCTTTTTCTCCACATTCTCTCCAGCATTTATGGTTTGTAGACTTTTTGATGATGGCCATTCTGACCGGAGTGAAGTGGTACCTCATTGTAGTTTTCATTTGCCTTTCTCTAATAATTAGTAAAGATGCTGAGCATCTTTTCATGTGCCTGTTGGCCATCTGTATGTCTTCTTTGGAGAAATTTCTATTTAGGCCTTCTGCCCATTTTTTGACTGGGTTGTTTGTTTTTTTGATATTGAGCTGTTTGTGTATTTTGGAAATTAGTTTCTTGTTGGTCTCATTATTTGCAAATATTTTCTCTCATTCTGTGGGTTGTCTTTTTGTTTTGTTTATGGTTTTCTTTGCTGTGCAAAAGCTTTTAAGTTTAATTAGGTCCTATTTGTTTATTATTGTTATCTCCATTACTCTAGGAGACAGATCCAAAAAGATATTGCTGCAATTTATGTCAGAGTGTCCTGCCTGTGTTTTTCTCTAGGAGTTTTATAGTATCCGGTCTGACATTTAGGTCTTTGGTCCATTTTGAGTTTATTTTTTGTATGTGGTGTTAGAGAATGTTCTAGTTTCATTCTTTTACATGTAACTGTCCAGTTTTCCCAACACCACTTATTGAAGAGACTGTCTGTTCTCCAGTGTATATTCTTAGCTCCAGAGGAGCTTGTTTATGTAGTCTTTATAGGTCAGCCTTCTGGGAACAGAGTAGGACCTGAAGGAACAAACAGAAGATATCCAGCATATCCAATGACTCTCCAAACCCTCAAAAAGGCTTTCAAGCACTGTGCTAGAGTTATATAGGAGTTTGTTCTTGAGAACATGGGAATGACCAAGAGGACAGAATCATATAAGCCCTTCATTGCATTTGTATTTCCTATTATTGTACCTTTCATTCTTCCAGTCTTAATCTGTGTTCATATAGAAGTGTTCTTTGGTATGGGCTAGAATTTCATTCCCTACATACCGTCAATTATGGTACTGCAGTTTCCCATCTACAGGGAAAAAATAGACTTACCTCCAACTGGAATCCCACCATTGGAATATTCTTGCAAATCATTCTTACACAGGGTGGGTAGCAACATGTTAGTCTGTGTGTGCTAGCATGCTGAGGCTTGGGATGCAGTACATTTGTGCCTCAGGAGTCTAGCAACATTAGATACTGTGTCCCCTTCCATCGTGAGGTTCTATTTTAAAAAAAATTTTTTGGATGGAAGGCAGGGAACGGTAGAGTATCAGGTGAAGGCCTTAAACTCATACTGTACATCATTTTCTGTTTGGTTTATCTTCAGAATCAAATAGTTACTTCCTTTTTCAGCAAAGACTAGTAAAGGAGCATTCTCCTTCTATACCTTCCAGAATTTTTTGCTGTCCAGTAATTTTTAAATATATTATAGTTTCCTTTTAAACTAAGTCTTATCACAGTTTTCCAGATTCCCCAAGTCAGAAAGAGCTTTTTCCTCCTGAACTATCCACACACTTCCAGTAACAAGTAATGTAAGGCATATTCATTTCGCAACACGATGTCTGACCCTTTTCATCCTGGAATTAGGTGATTCTGAAGAATGTGTGGTAGGAATATTCATATAAGTCTCTCCCACACCAGGGCAGCTAGCAAAAACTTAACAATGAAAAGAATTGACTTTGAACCAGATAAAGATATCTCCCTTAAACCAAACTAAATGTATTCCTAACTGAACTTCCTCTTTGCTGAATCCCCAAAATGCCTTCAGCCTCTCCAGTGATATTGCTGACGTCTGAGGAGGAAATTTTGGGTGTAAAGAGTCCGTTGTCTTAAACAGTCAGCAGTTAAATAATTGCAACGATGTGGCCATGTTGCTAGAAACCCACTCAGAGATTCAGAAGGGGCCCTATAAAGGAATGATCCGGAAGCTTCTGTAACGTTGGGGTACATCCACCTCTGCCCTTTTTTGCAGATGATGTTTCCTCAGGAGGAGCCATTGCTCTTCTCTGCCTCTGTATCTAGATCAGGGACATCCTGAGTCAGCTTGGCACACAGTACACCCCAGCCCCCGCCACCCCCGCTGCCTCCCAGTGCTGAATTACAGCTCATAAAGAGACGTGTTTTCGTTCCTCTCTTCCAGAAGTTCCAAATTCCTTATGAAAATTAATCTAACTCCATCCTAGGGACCTTGTTTGTGATGAAGGGGTCCCAGGGAATGGCAGCCTTTTGTTTCAACTGTCATTCCCCCTTCAAACAAGGGAACCCTTCCTATACCCCATGTACATAACTAAAGGGAAAATGTCACGTGATTTGTAGCAGAGGATCTGATTCAAAGAAACTGTCTCCTTTCTTACAGGTTGGAAGTGCTCACTTAATTTTTAATTCCCCCACCCCCCCCAAAGGCTATCTACAGGTATTGTCTGCCTCAAGAGGCACCCTGTTACTTTTTTTTAGGTGACTAAAACAAATGCATGTACATATATTTATCAATTATATGCTATAACATTTTAGGTTATGATGTGGATATACACAATTTACTGTTCTCAAGGACCTTATAATCTGGTATTCAATGCTTAACATTTAGCACCTAGCATGTACCAGAGAGTATTGTGGGAGCTGGCGACCCAGTGGTGAATAAAACAAACTCAACTTTATGGAGCTTACAGACATCTGGAATAAACAAACAAATAATATAGCCTATAATGTCCAGAGTAGATAAGTGTATCAAGAAAAATACAGCTGTGTTTGGCAGTGGTCTGATTGTGTGTCCTATTTACTTACTCAGAAGACCCTTCTGAGATGATACGTGAGCAAAGATCCACATTAATTGAGATGTGGAGCTATGCAACTATTTGGGTTTTTTTTTTTTTTTAAGTCAGAGTGAGCAATCTCCCCAATTTGGGAGATTTTTTTTAATCTTAATAACAATAAAAACTGTTAATGAGTCACAAGAATAGTAAATAAGACATAAGAAACCTTACTCATTCATTCATTCAGTTATGTTCCTAGGGATACAGATATGAACACAAGGTCTTAGAAGGGTGTGACTAAGACTAGCATGAATAAGACACAGGGCCTGCCCTCCAGGAGCTCATATTCTGATGTGGAAATAAATTTCAAGTAGAGGATTACAGTACAGTGCAAAGGTTGGGCATGTGCTATGAGATTACTTAAGAGGTATACTAAATGAGCCTTGGGTGAGAAGTGGGGCCTGTTAAGGCCTGGGAGTATGAGTTTGCTGGAGAACTTAATCTCTAAATGAAATTCAGAGGAAACAGTAGGAGTTAGCAAGAAGCCAAAGAGAGCAAATTTCAGCCTTGTGCAAAGTCCTGGGAAACTGAGAATATGCTACATTTAAAGAACTGTGGCACTGATGCTTCTGCCAGTGTGAACCCGGTTCAGGCCACACATGGCTTTATATGTCCCACTGAGAAGATTGTCCTCTGGTTAGAGGGGATAACGGGGAAACACCAAAATGTTTTAAGACGGAAGTGACTCCAGCAGGCTTACACTTTGCAAAGATCACTCTGCCTGCGACATAGAAAACGCATGGCTTCAGGATTGAAGACAGGAAGTGGGTTGGAGAAAGGGGATGGATTTAAGAGCTGTGATATAAGATCAGTCTTTAGGACTCCATGATTGGCTGGAAAAAGAGAAAATTACAAAATAAATTATTTACACCAAAAAGGTGGCTTCAGAGAATGGATTTGGAGTCAGTTTTGAACCATATGCTGGATTTGAATAGATGGAGTAAGGAGTTTAATAGAAGGGAGAGGGCTAGAAGTCCCTTCATGTAGTTATTCTCCAGGTAAGAACTACTGAGCTCTAACTGAGTGCTGGGCACTCTGCCTACTAAGGTATATTTATTATATCACATAATAGTCAGAACAAGTCTATGTGAGCCATTGTTATTCCTGTTACAGAGAAGGAAGCTGAGGCACTGGGCAGTCACCCAGCTGGAAAACAGGATGATACAAACTTCCAATCTAGACTATAAAAACCAGAGCCATTATTTTATAACCATTTCTTATTTTACCAAAAAAAAAATGTATTTCCCACCAGACCATAGGTGAAGTAACTTTTGACTGTTTAAGATATACAAAAAACCAAATTCACTCTCAGCATAAAATAAACAAACCAGAATATTGTTACTGCTGAAGAGATGCAAAAAGTCTGCTGCAGACTCTGAAAGCATTCAAAGAAGAATTTCCCAAAATGTTTTGAGCAATGGCAATACCATTCGTAAAATCATATGGCCTTCCAAGGTAACTATTGCAGAGAGAAAATCACTTGCATTGATCAATTCTAGTGTTTTAAGACATTATTGAAATGTTTTTCAGTTTCGCAGACCTAATATGAAAGAAATTTTGCAGGTTTTACTCTCATGCTAGAATAGCTTGCACAATACTTCTAATATATGCACCACCTCAGTGATTTCATGGACAGGGAAGAATGAAAACAAATGAACTGAAGGAATTGGGGCCTGTTCTGTGGAGTATTTCCTTCTTTCAACTGATTTATTGATGACTCTTCTTGGAAGTGCTATTATTTAAAGAGAACATTTTATGTAAGCATAGCTGGAAATTTTATCCTAGAACTTCCAGATTGGAACGGCTGCACATCATCTCCTGTCAATATATTATTCATTTCCCTGTAAGAAAGGAATGGGAAAATTCAGTCACTGTGACTATATCTATTAATATAAAGAATGAACTTCTGGCTTCATCTAGATCTTCATACAGCCTTTGTTTACTTAAAAAATGGAGTATTTTCAAGGCATCTATCAAAGTTGAGTGAAAAATTTTGCACACTTATTATCCCTAATTTGGGGGTCTTGTTTGAGTTTTAATTGATTTTGTCAAATTGTAAAATGTTGATTTTTGTTTTCAAAGAATTGAGTCAAAGAAGTTTATCCAAAAGCTACTCCTAAAAGATGAAAGTTATCTCCAGTCATGAGGTTCTTTCTTTTTCTCTGGCATAATAATTAAACCACACCTTTCCTTACACATTTGGAAAGAGGCAGGCTTCACAACGGTGTCTATGCAGCCATCCGAGGTTTTCTAAATGAGACTGAGCATCAAGTAAAAAATTTTCATCTGTAACTTATAAAGGAAAAACAAATGATTCTGTAGGCTAGACTCAAGATCAACAAACCTATCTCTTTTTTTCAATACACATTTTGTTCCTTTAACCTTTGAAGAGTCTATTTTAAATGACCTACTTTTAAACTGGTTTTCAGTTAAGTGTGTCACACCTGGATGCAGTTAACTTAAAAGTGTTTCACTCCTTTTGTGTATGGTGTTAGGAAGTGTTCTAATTTCATTCTTTTACATGTTGCTGTCCAATTTTCCCAGCACCACTTATTGAAGAGGCTGTCTTTTTTCCATTGTATACTCGTGCCTCCTTTGTCAAAGATAAGGTGCCCATATGTGTTTGGGCTTACTTCTGAGTTCTCTATTCTATTCCATTGATCTTCCTTTCTATTTTTGTGCCAGTACCATACTGTCTTGATCACTATGGCCTTGTAGTATAGTTTGAAGTCAGGAAGCCTGATTCCACCAACTCCATTTTTCCTTCTCAAGATTGCTTTGGCTATTCGGGGTCTCCTTGCTATTTCTTTCTAAACTAATTATTTTATTTTTAGTCACTTTGACTAGCACAGGATATCTTCTCTAGAGAATGAAATCTTTTCTGTAATATGAAAGTGGATGAAAAGAGTACAGATTTGTTCTGGATATAGGTGTTTTAGGTTATTTTACGCTTCTGTGAATGGTTAATATTATTTATCAATTAAAATGACATCATTCCTCTGTTTAACATATTCTCCACATGCAGGTGAAAGGGCAGTGAGGAGCCTCGAGAGTTCCTGAGGTTGATCTGCCCTGAGACAGGACTTCAAAGCATTATCAGAAGATGGTTGTCCACCTCATTTGTAAAAGTCTCTAGGGAAAAATTCCACAGTTGGTTTTCATCACGAGTCCATCTGTGTTGCATCCTTCTGTCAGGAAAGTGTGTCTAGTATCTGTCCGGAATCTCTCCTGTTTTAATGTAAGTCCATTTCCTCTACGTGTGACCTTCCTTGATACAGAGAACGGCTGCTTGCCATCCTCTGTGTAGTATCCTTTCACATGGATCAGCCTTTGTATATCAAACTGAATTCTTGGCTTCTTCAAGGGACCTAGGTAGAAAACCCTAGGTTTGATTTGAGGGGAAAATGCTGTGTACTGATTGGAATCATTGCACTGCACTATAACATAGTTTTATTATTCATAGTTTGGCTCTGTCTTTGAAACTTAGAATTATGATCTGATTTAAATTCACACATTTAAGATATTAGGCTGATCTCTACTGTGTGACAACTTGAAACATGTACTCCAACACTGTCCTCAGAAAACTGCTATGTCACATGAGCTTAGTGCTGCTAAGAATAAACGGTGATGTTATTAAGCGTGATATGACTTCCAAAGACTACTAAAAGAAATAACCCTTCCCCAGAGATCAGTTGCTGACATATTTACATACATACAATGAGCAAAAGTATTTCCAAAGTACTCTAAGGAAAAGCCCAGGACTTCCCTGGTGGCGCAGTGGGTAAGAATCCACCTGCCAATGCAGGGGACATGGGTTTGATCCCTGGTCTGGGAAGATCCCACATGCTGTGGAGCAACTAAGCCCATGTGCCACAACTACTGAGCCTGCACTCTAGAGCCCACAAGCCACAACTATTGAGCCCGCATGCCTAGAGCTGTGCTCTGCAACAAGAGAAGCCACCCCACTGAGAAGCCTGCACACTGCAACGAAGGGCACCCCCCACTTGCCACAACTAGAGAAAGTCCATGCACAGCAACGAAGACCCAACCAACCAAAAATAAATTAAAAAAAAGAAAAAGCCCACATTTCTTTTTAAAATGACCCAACAAATATCTACTGAACCCATGCTATGTCCCAATCACTGTGCTTTATTATACAATATTATTCTAGATGGATTCCTGAGGTGGTCTCCATGATCCCCTCATCCTGCTGTTTACACTCAGGTATGATCCCTTCCCCTTATGTGAGGGCAAAACCTTGACTTGCTTCTTTCAACTGAAAAAATATGTTCAACGTAAAAGTTGAGAATTATGTTTTAATCAGTGGCCTTATGGAGGACTATAGGATACATCCTCTCAAACAGCTCTGAGGAACTATTCCATAGAGGTAAGGGAGGAGCCAGGACACAGAGGATTTTCTGCTGGGAAAACAAAACAAAACAAAATCATGTAGTCAAACATCAAAAGACTACTGCTAATCACACACCCCCCCCCCAAAAAAAAAAAAACAAACAAAAACCCCAGACATTTCAACTTAATGATTTTTAGTGCTTTGCTATATATGGGAAGATGCAAGAGTCTGGGCTTATAGAAATTATTCCTTTGTTATGCATCCTAACTATCAATATCTAGGGCCAGTATTCTGCTTTTCTCCATGCTGTATTCCCCTCTGAGCACACTGTTGGGGCAGCTGCAGTGGCTCATGGCTTGATGGCAGGCAACATTCATTGTTTACTGAAATGGCAGGCAACTTTTTTCTGTCCACACTTCCACAAATATAATATGGCAAAGGTACATATGCATGTATGTATGTGATTGTGTATATGTGACTGTTTGATTATATTATTATAAGTTTATACTGCTCATCTTGCTGGCGGCTCTCTCCCTTGCTGGCTTTGAGGAAGCAACTGGACATGTTGGGAAACTCCATGTGGCAAGGCACTGACAGTGGTTTTGAGAAGCAGAGAGGGGCCTCCAGCCAATAATCTAAAAAGGCCTTCAGGAAGCACCCAGCAAGAAAAAGAATTTCTCAGTTCTACAATCACAAGAAATTGAATTCTGCCAACAGCCTGAGTAATCTTAGAAGAGGATCCTTCTCCAGTTGAGCCTCAGATGAGACTGAAGCTCTGGCTAACACCTTAATGCCTTGTGAGACACCTCTGAGCAGAGGAGCCAGCTCAACCAACCCAAACTTCAAATTCACAGAAACGGAGGTAACAAATGTGTGTTGCTTTAAGCCACTAATATTGTGGTAATATCGTTGCATAGCAATAAATAATAAGGAGCTCCTCGGTCTTTGTCTTTCTTGACCTTGAAATCTTTGAAGCATAGAGGCCAGTTATTTTGTAGAATGTCTCTCAGTCTAGGTGTGTTTTATATAAATCCCTCCATCTCATCCTCGTGATTAGATTCATGCTTTTGGCAGTAATGACATAGAAGTAATGTTGTGTCCTTCTCAGTATATTCTATTAAAAGGTGTATACTGTTAGTCTGTCCCAGTATAAGTGATACTAAATCAAATCACTTGGTTAGAGAGGTATCCAACAGGTCTCTTTGTTGTAAAGATACTATTTTCCCACGATAAATAATAAGCAACCTGTGAAGAGATACTTTTATTTTAATTTTTATTTGGAGTATAATTGATTTACAGTTTTTATTTGGAGTATAATTGATTTACAATGTTGTGTTAATTTCTGCTGTACAGCAAAGTGAATCAGTTATATGTATACATATATCCACTCCTTTTTAGATTCTGTTCTCATATAGGTCATTACAGAGTATTAATTAGAGTTCCCTGTGCTATACAGTAGGTTCTTATTAGTTATCTATTTTATATATAGTAGTGTGTATATATCAACCCCAACCACCCAATTTATCCCTCCCCCCCTTACCCCCTGGTAACTATAAGTTTGCTTTATACATCTGTGACTTGTAGATAAGTTCATTTGTACCTTTTTTAGATTCCACATATGTGATATCATATGATATTTGTCTTTTTCTGTCTGACTTACTTCACTCAGTATGATAGTCTCTAGGTCCATCCATGTTGCTGCAGATGGCATTATTTTATTCTTTTTTATGGTTGAGTAATATTCCACTGTATGTATGTCCACACACACACACACACACACACCCCACATCTTCTTATCCATTCCTCTGTCAAAAGACATTTAGGTTGCTTCCACATCCTGGCTAAATAGTGCTGCAGTGAACATTGGGGTGCATGTATTTTTTTGAATTATAGTTTTCTCCAGATATATGCCCAGGAGTGGGATTGCTGGATCATATGGTAGCTCTGTTTTTAGTTTTTTAAGGAACCTCCATACTGGTTGGACCAATTTACATTCTCACCTACAGTGTAAGAGTGTAAGAGGGTTCCCTTTTCTCTACACCCTCTCCAGCAATGGTTTGTAGAGTTTTTGATGATGGTCATTCTGACTAGTGTGTGAGGTGATACCTCATTGTCATTTTGATTTGCATTTCTCTAATAATTAGTGATGTTGAGCATCTTTTCGTGTGCCTGTTGGCCATCTGTATGTCTTCTTTGGAGAAATGTCTATTTAGATCTTTTCCCCATTTTTTGATTGGGTTGTTTGTTTGCTATTGAGCTGATGAGCTGTTTATATATTTTGGAGATCAATCTCTTGTCAGTCACTTTGTTTGCAAATATTTTCTCCCAATCTGTGGGCTGTCTTTTTGTTTTGTTTGTGGTTTCCTTTGCTGTGCAAAAGCTTTTAAGTTTCATGAGGTCCCATTTGTTTATTTTTGTTTTTATTTTCATTGCTCTAGGAGGTGGATGAAAAAAGATCTTCCTGCAAGTTATGTCAGAGAGTGTTCTGCCTATGTTTTTCTCTAAGAGTTTTATAGTATCTGGCCTTACATTTAGATCTTTAATCCATTTTGAGTTTATTTTTGTGTATGGTATTACAGTGTCCTACTTTCATTCTTTTACATGTAGTTGTCCAGTTTTCCTAGCACCACTTTTTTTTTTTAATTTTTTATTTTTTTATTTTTTACAATAAACTGCATATAGAGTGTACAATTTGTTATCCCAATCTCCCAATTCATCCCCCCCAACCCTCCCCACTTTCCCCACTTGGTGTCCATATGTTTGTTCTCTACATCTGTGTCTCTGTTTCTGCCTTGCAAACTGGTTGATTTGTACCATTTTTCTGTAGTCCACATATATGTGTTAATATACTATATTTGTTTTTCTCTTTCTAACTCACTTCACTCTGTATGACAGTCTCTAGGTTCATCCATGTCTCTAAAAATGTCGCAGTTTCATTGCTTTTTACAGCTGAGTAATATTCCATTGTATGTATGTACCAGATCTTCTTTATCCATTCATCTGTTGATGGACATTTAGGTTGCTTCCATGTCCTGGCTATTGTAAATAGTCCTAGCACCACTTTTTGAAGTGACTGTCTTTTCTCAATTGTATATTCTTGCCTCCTTTGTCATAGATTAGGTGACCATAGGTGTGTGGGTTTATCACTGGACTTTCTATCCTGTTCCATTGATCTATATTTCTGTTTTTATGCCTGTATCATACTGTTTTGATTACTGTAGCTTTGTTGTATAGTCTGAAGTCAGGGTGTCTGATTCCTCCAGTTCCATTTTTCTTTCTCAAGATTGCTTTGGCTATTTGGGGCCTTTTGTGTTTCGATATAAAGTGTAAAATTTTTTGTTCTGATTCTGTGAAAAATGCTATTGGTAATTTGATAGGGATTGCATTGAATCTGTAGATTGCTTTGGGTAGTCATTTTGTAGTCATTTTGTAGTCATTTTGACAATATTGATTCTTATGTGAGGAGCTGCTGTAAGCTATGAAAATATCCCATCCATCATCAGTCTCAATAATTAGTTTTAGTAACTATTAATATTTTTCTAATTACGTGATTCTTTTTATATTTATTTGTTGGTGTTCTACTGTAAGAAACATCCCTTTCTCTTCTGTTTATTTGGTTATCTAGTTATTTATTTATATCAGTATGGAATCACAGTTTCTTATGTTAGTCAATGGTTTAAAATTTGTTGCAATCAATATATATTTTGATATTCCAATTGCTTTAGATATGTACATTGGAAGCCCCTTTCAGATATGTTCTCTGTTCTGATATGTTGGCATCATTTTTATTTTCTTATTTTCTGTCCAAACAAGATTTTCCAGGCACATTTTGTACTTTTCCTGACACAAACCTGGAATCTTTTCTCCAAAGACTCCTGGTTTCTTTTAAAGTGAATAATGGTATTTAGAAACCAAATCTGGGACGAAGTGTACTCATTGCCACATGAATGTCATTGCTTCTAGTATCTCTCAGTGACAGTGAAGTATATACTGAGATAAGTTTAACAAAATACATGCAAGACATGCACTAAAAACTACAAGACATTGCTGGGAGAAATTTAAAAGATTGGAATAAATGAATAAATGTACTATGTTACTAGATTCTAGGACCCAGTGTTATTAAGATGCCAATTATGAAGCTGTCTTCTGCTTAGCATCTCAGAAGGCTGCAACCAGTTTATTGGCTGGCATCGTGGTCTTATCTAGGCTTGACTGGGGAAATATCTGCTTCTGCACTCACTCCAGTTGTTGGTGGAATTCAGTTCCTTGCAGTTATAAGATTGAGGAATTCATTTTGTTGCTGGATGTAGCTCCGTGTAGGCTGTCAGCTGGAGGCTGTCCACAGCTCTTAGAAACTGCCTGCATGTCCTTGTCATGTGGGATTTCCCCACATGACACATGCACACACACACACACACACATTTACTTTTTAACCTCCAATTCCATTTCAACACCACAATGTACCTTCTAGGCTTCCCCTTCAACAATGAGAAACCTAGATCGCATTACATGTGCAAATGTGTTTACTCAGTTTTCTCAAGCCTAGAGTATATAGGTTCGCTGCAAGGACACAGAAGCTGCTATGTGGTATTTGAACAAAACAAAACAAAAGGCAGGAAAGATGTCATGACTTTTATAATTTGTGTTCTCTTTTTTTGGAAAAGGAATTTGATTATCCATGGTTTTGTTCGTTTTTTCTAGTTGTATGAATAAAACCTTTAGCAGCAGAGGTCGGTAAAAATCATGCAGAACCTTTTAAGCCATGGTAGAGAGTTTGGGTTTTATTCAATGGGAATGCATTGGAGCGCTTTCTGTTAAGTTGTTGCATGTTTGTTTGTTGTAAGTAGTATTAATATCGTTTTCCAAGTTATTTCCTAGTAATGTTTATCACTTACTCATTCTTCAACTTACTCTACAACAAGATAGACATGCTTAGAGCAATCCATACCAAAAAGTTAGAAAATACATAAAATAATGGAGCAAATAAATGGGATAAAGAATTAATGGAGCTGGAGAACAAAAGGCCAGGGTGAGGCCAGTTCAAAATATGCTTAACTTTAAGTACTTTAAAGTTACAAGACGTACTGTTTTCTCTGAGTTTTCTAGAGACTAGAACAGTTTGAAACGCCTCATCCCCCATCCCTTGAGATATACTCACTCAGGTAACAGGCCTTCACAGTAACCCTCAACCCAGCATCTATGCCACGCAGAATTGAGACTCACTGATGGGAGAGTCCATGGATTGTTTTTCTTGCACAAATTTTTCGGAAGCCTTCCTGGTTGCTGATAATTTAACCCTTTGAGGTTAGGAAAGAAAATGGACATTTGGATAACGCCTGTTTAGTTAATCATGGTAGCCAACCAAGGCAAGAAATTCAAGCCAAAAATTCACTCCATCTTTAGTAGGACATAGAATTTTAAATTATAATTGACCTCTTGAGAGGAGAAATGCATGGCTTTCCACAGGGAAAAACTGAGCACTGAGGAGAAAGTCTTTATTCCATGAGCACCATAATCACTATCATAGTAACAAATTAGAAGAGAACTTTCATTTTAAAATCGGATATAATTTATCATGCATTACTTCATACTATACTCCTTTGCTTGTTATTGGTTTGTGGCTACTTGCATACAATAATGAAGTTTCAAAGAAACTGAAGTTACAAAAGGACAATTATTTAATGCAGGAAGTATAAACCATTGCATTGGGGGACTGGAAGACATTTTTTAAAATTCTCATATTATCTGTTGAATTATGTGTTTCTACACAGTGAGTAATGTCTTACATTCTTGCCAAGAGTATTTTGAAAGGAGTTTGTTAAAAGTATGTCAGCTAAATCACTTTTAGGATATCACTGCTAATGGTGTCGTTCACACGTTGTGAAACACACAGCTCCAATTTAATTCTGCCAAAAAAATTAGGTCATTGCAAAATACCATGTGAAAACTGCAGGGAGACAGGGATGAGGATAAAGCAAAGGAAGACACCAATTCTTTTTTGTAAAGCGTAATAGGGATAGGACAAAACCGGGTAGGAAGGCTGAGCCCTTTTAAACAGATACTTTTTTCCGTGGTGTGTGTGTGTGTGTGTGTGTGTGTGTGTGTGTGTGTTAATTCCAGTTCAGTACAGATGATGAATTAATTTAAAATTGGGCTAACTGGCTGTTCTGCACTGTACCTGGGTAGTTCCCGTACCTTCAAGTTCACCTAATTGTACGGAGATGCCCTTGTTTTCTGACTTCATACAGAAACCATCGTGATTATTGTATCTCAATTTACTTTTTTCTTTTTCCAGTCAAGAAAGGGGGCTTAATGCAAATTAAGCCTTTGATGCGAAGGCACATAATTTATAATCATGATTGTTATTATTAACATTAAATCGCGGGAATGGCTTTGTTGGAAGTTACCCACCAGGACCCGCAAATCTATTTCGGTGACACACGCCCCAACTCTCCTCACCGAGGCGTGGTGCTTGGCTGGGGCGCTCTGAGCCACTGCGCTGGCTGAGCTCCGAAGGAGGTGGTCCCCGCTCCTCCCGAACCCACGCGCTGGGCTGGGAGAAAGCGAGGCGGGACAGTCATTGTTCTCCCTGGCCCGGGCTACCAGCACCTCTCACTTTCGGGAGAAACTTCCCCCGGCTGCCGCTCTCTGGGCTTGGGATGGGTCTCCACAGCGCGCCCTTCCCTGTCCTGGAGTGGGACGCTCAGCGAACACACACACCCACAGTCACCTTTGCGCGCTCGTCCGGAGCCGGCCGGCACACAGCGCACCCCAGCGGCCGCGTGGCTGCCTTCTAGTCCTGGCCACTAGGCTTCCGCAGAGCTCGCCAGTCGCCGCCGCGCGCGCCTCGGAATCTGGGGACTCGAGAGCCTGCGAGAGCCAGTCTCAGCCAGACCCCAGGGAGAGCGCGGGGCTGCGGCACCCCGCCCCGCCCGCCACACCTGGGAGCGGTGAGGACCGGGAGAGGCGGGGCGCGGCAGGAGGCTGGCCCGGTGCCTGAGCAGCGCCGCCGAAAGCCGGCCGGACTGGAGCGGGGCGAAGGGGGAGAGTCTCGAGGCCGAGTCCAGCTCCTCCGAGGGAGGGACCCCAGCTGGGGTGGAAAACCTGCACGGGGGAGCCGCAGAGACGCGCCGCGCTGATCATGGAGTGGGCCGGCCCCGGCTCCGCGCGGCCGCAGCAGCAGTGGGACCAGGAATCGGTCGAAGCGTGGCTGGACGATCACTGGGACTTTACCTTCTCTTACTTTGTTAGGAAAGGCACCAGGTAAGAAGAGGACCCGTGGAAGACCCGGCCGGGGCATGGAGCGTAACCTGGGGCTGATCTCTGTCCCTTATTGAATTTTCCCCTTCGTTAACCATTAAACAGTCTCCACTCTCAGGCCCTTTGCCTTTGAAGTAGGGCCGTGATCCTGTTACGGTGTAGAGACCTCGACTTTAAGGCGAGTACAGCCGAAAACCCCAAGCGTCGGATTCGATCCAACTTGCACAAAGTTCAAATCCAAAAATGAACGTGCCGGACCCCCCTCTCCCTCCCTCCCTCCCCCCAACACGCTGGCAGCCCTGGTATTCCCTGGGAGCAAGATTATTTTCCTATGCCTGCGCTCACGGGCCTTCCTCTAGCCCTTCTCTAGCCTCCTGGTTCCCCTAAATCTCCTTAGCGAAACCAAAAACAGTTTTTGAGCCCCTTCCCTGCCGCTCCGGAAGCACCATTTCCAATGCTCCTCCCCCGTCCCCCTTCGCCCCGGCCCTGGCGGGGCGGGGAAGCCCGGGTAGGGCACGAGACCACGAAGAAGCCCCAAGGGCAGCAACATGCCGGAACCTTCCCAGAGTGAGTGCTGTCGTTTTTTTGCCCCCTTCCAGTCCCCTGGTTGTCCCGCGCTCCTCCTCTCGGCCGCTTTTGCGCGCAAGGCGGCGCCGCCGAACGGGCTCCGTGGAGGGGTTCGCGGCGCGCACACAAAGGACGGCGCGGAGGCGCGGCGGGGAGCGGACCCTGGGGGGGGGGGGGTGACAGGTCCCGCGGCCCGGGACAACCCCAAAGGCCAGCTCTTCCTGGTCCGGAGCCAAGCGCCAGGGCGGCTGCTGCGGAGGGCGGGGAGGAGAGAGAGACTATCCTTCGGGAGGCGGCTGCTCAGCGGGCAGTCGGGGCGCGCGTGGGAAACGCTCGCGGGAGACTTGGAGAGGAATCGCGGCTGAAGCCGAGGGGCTAGGAGGGCGAAACGCAGAGTGCCCGGCGGCCGGGTGCCCCGAAGCCGGGGGAGTTGGTGCGAAGCCCGGCCGGCCGCTGCGCGCGGCGCGGGGCTGACTCCAGACGCACCCCTTTGAAGGAGGGGCCGGGATCTCGGCGTCGCCGGCTCCCGGCAGCGGCCCTCGGGCAGCTGGCGCTGGCCGCCTCTCCGGGAGGGAGACGCCAGCGGGGCGGTGATGGTGAAGGGGCCGGCCGGGGCTGGACGCTGGGCCCCCACCCGCCGGTGCACCGCCGCGACTCGGCCGGGCGCTCCCCGCCAGGGGGCGGCGCAGCGCGGGGCGAGCGGGCGGCGGCGGGCGGCGGCGCGACGGCGGGGGCGGTAGGGGAGCCGGCTTGGAGTCGCTGGCCTCACCCGGGCACGTCGTCGGCCCCCAGCCCCCACCCCCACGGCGCCTCCTCGAGTCCAGGGTCCGCCGACGCCGCCTCATCTGCATCTCCAACTCGCCACGTTTGCTATGTTGCCTTTTGGAGACAAAACAAGGTACTTCCTTAAGCATCCTCCCCCTCTTTCCCCACTTTCCCCGGGGGCGCGGTGGGGGCCGGGTGCAGGGTGCTTGCACCCAGGTCACACCGGCGGGGCGATGCTTCGTTGAAAATGTGCTCTGTGACATTTCTGTCTTCTTCTACCTTCCTGCAGATGTAATACTCTGAGGTCTTAGATGGGACGCTTTTTAACTCCGTTGCTCCTAACGAATGTTCAGTGGGTGTCGATTTGATCACTTTTGGGGGGTTTTAACAGAGGCGATGGCTTCGGGACAGATCTTATCTCCTCTGTTTAATTACTCAGCCTTCCTTTTAAAATCCTCTTCCCGCTTTCGCCTTCTATCAAAATACTAAATCTGGAGCGACCCAGGGGATAAATCCTGAATGGAAAGTGGTTCCCTTTCGAAGGGCACTTTTCTGCGGGTTTGGGGTGAGGCACTAAGACCATCTAGGTCTGGAATTATCCATTGCTGGGAGCCAGCAGTTTTGAGAGGTCTCCTCCTCCGAGGCCATCTGTCCCCGTTTTCCTTTCACCCTTGTATACTTCCACCCTTCCGCCCTTAATGAATTATAGCGCATAGTATAATGCGGAGTGGGCAGGAGAACGGGGCTGATATTTTAAATGTGTAGAGGGATGTTCTTTAGGCAGATTATTAAGAAAGAACAAAATTATTTATTTTAAACTCAGCGTAAATGTCCTTTTTCTTTTTTTCTCCCCTCTCCCTTTAAAGACATAAACTTGGGATTGTTTGGTGGTAGCTTTTAACTCATACATAACAACACTTCACTTTGAGAGCCCGCCAAAAGTTTGAAAGTAACGTTTTTTTTTGTTGTTTTTTTGTTGTTTTTTTTCCGGAAAATAAGTTGAATGAGTTGTTACATTTCTTTTCACATTACTTTTTTCTCCCAAATAGCATAGGTTTAAAATCCCAGTTCTCAAAATTACACTGCTTAGTGTAAAATGTAGATCATCTGAGACTTTGTTAAAGGTTTTCTCTTCAGTTAGGGTTTTTATATCATAGTTGATGTGGACAATACGCTGAAACGCTTTCTGTGGTATATATATGTGTGTGTATGTAATCTTGGGAGAAGAGTTTATGTTGAGTTCAAGTTGAAAAACGAAAGTGTAAGATAATCAAGAGTAGTGTAGGCCCTCAATTTTAGGAGTTATACATAAAGCGCTGAAAGTAGTCAGTGTGAAGAATATAATCTGTCTTGTTTGTAGCCAGAGATTTTTCACGGAACAGTACTCCAGTTTGGGCTTCTATTTGATGGCATGACCTGGAGACACAGAATGAGAGGTTGAACATTAGCAAATTATAAAAATGCCAACCTGCTGAACACAGTGTGATTCACTTGGTTGTGGTAAAAGCTTATTGGAGACACTTTGTTCACAGCTGTTTTTTGTTGTGGTTTTTGGTTTTTAACGAAAAGCTCACATTACTTTGCTTTTTCCCCTTTTGTTAGACTATGTATAAAATGAACACTGTATGTGATTTGGGAAAGCCTTGAAAGAGAATAGTTCTGTAGAGGCATTTGGTGTGTTTTAAGATTTAAAATAAATTTGCATTCACTTAGAATGGCCACCTGTGCCTGTAAACAGGCTGGTTGGTAGAATTATTTCTACCTTATTTGATTTAATTGTTGTTTGACATTCATGCATGCTTCTCTGTTCTCTCCCCAAACGGAATGGTCTGCACTCAATAGTAAGTCATTGAATAGAAGGAAGGTTCTGGCCCTCCTTAACTCTCATGTAAACACCTGTGAATTTTGGTTGACCTTGAAAGCAATTATCGCTGCTATATTTTACATTATTTCCTATAATTATCTTTCCTTAAAAGCTATAGCTTGTAGCACACAAATAGATGCTTTTTAGCAATCAAAACCTGTTTCAGTGAATTTTGAGAGTGTCAGTTGAACATTTCATAATATAATCTATTGGCATAAAAATTAACTTGAGACTAGTAACTAAAACCTATGGAAAACTTCCACCCTCGCTATTATAGAAAACTTTGCAGTCCTGCAGGTTTGGGATGCTGTGTTCATTAAGGGCTTTAATGCTTGTACATTCACAGATGGAGCCTTTTTGGTGCTAATGCCACTTTAACAGCTGTTGTTATTCTTGACAGCATATTAGAATAATTTATCTTTCATTAGTTACTAATCAGCTCTGTGATTGTGGGCGATGTTTTTGATCCTTTAGTATTGTAGGGGTAATATGATTGACTTTTATTGCTTTGTTTTGCACTAGGCAAAAGCTTGAGAATATTTGGCATGTACTGGAAATAGGAGATATTAAGTGAGGACAACTTTTTATGACTACTTGGATCAAAGTCCAGAAACAGAAGTTTTACACTCCCATGTAGTTTTCTATGATAGACTTTTTATTTGACATTGCAAAGCTGTGGTGAATTAGTTGATGTTTCAGGTCCTGTGTTTGGGATTTTCTTTTTCTCTTTCTTTCTTTTTCTTTTTTTCTTTCTTCCTTTCTTCCTTTCTTTCTTTCTTTCTTTCTTTCTCTTTCTCTTTTTCTTCCTTCCTTCCTTTCTCTCTTTCTTTCTTTTTTTCTTTCTTTTTCTTTCTCTTCCTTCCTTCCTTCCTTTCTTCCTTTCTCTCTTTCTCTCTCTCTTCCTCTCTATCTCTCCTTCTCTCTCTCTTTCTCTTCCTTCCTTCCTTCCTTCCTTCCTGTGTCTTTCTCTCTCTGTGTGTGTGTCTCTAAAAGCTATAACCTTTTATTTGCATGATATTTATCTTAAAGTCAGATGATGGGTGTAAAATAAATCTTGCTATTCAATCTTAAAAATGATTGTTTCTGTGATCATATAGGAATATAAACTTTTCACAATTTTCAAACGAGTTGCTAAGCATATTTTGTTAAGCAGTCACTAATACTGAAGATAATAAAGTCCTGTGGGCATTGACTCAGTCTGGCTTTGATATTATTTCTATTTTCATTATGGTAATTCTGGTGTAATAATGTCCTTTTATCCGTGTATTGCTTATGACCAGGGTCCTTATAGCCAGCTCTAAGACACCTTTTAGTGCCCTAAAAGTACTCATGTGGATTGAATTTGCATAGGATTGAATCTGGAAGAATCCATAGGAGCCCCTGAAATGTTTCTCATTGCTCTTCTATCACCAGTGTTCTCAGGGTTTCATATTCAGTTCCATTTTGAAAGCCCCCAATGCAAGATCATGATTCCTAAAACTGTGGCAGAACTAATCAGTGGCAATTAGTCATTCAAATCTATTTGCTTAGTGTAACACTTAAATAGGCTTGTAGTACAATTCAGTAGCTTTTTTTTGTTTTTGATCTGAAGATCTATAGAGATTGCCAGTATTTTCTTAATATTGTTTTCAGTACCTAAAGATGAGCAGTGTTTAGCATTTTGATTATGTTGTGCAACCAAATTTCCTTTCTAAATAGTTCCACCTGAAGAAATGACTTGAGTCTGGTTTCTGATACGATTTCTTTTAAAATATATGAAAATGCTTTCAAGTTGTATGGGTAAAGTTTGTACCTTCACCCTTATCTGATTACAGAGAGTATGTCTTACTAAGATGCATGCTTCCCTTCTTCTAGATTTGAAAACACGAATTAACCTAAACATGCTTGAACTTCCTAATACTTTTTAATAATGCTTGGGAAAGAGTTCTTTCGTGCGAGAAAAGTCTTTAAAAAAATTGCTTGGTATTTATTAGTTTGTCCCTCAAATATTTTTCAAGCTAACAATTTATTAAACCCCTAACTGTTGCGTTAAGTTAGATTTTTTCTTTGTTCTCAGGGCTAATTGTAGGATAAAACCTCTTGCTTTGGTAAGGGCTTCAGGGCAATTAAATAAATCACTGAGTTGATTGATAGTGGACGGTTGAAAAATGACTAATTTTTGAATTTAGACTGCACACTAGCTACTGACTTTGCAGGACTTCCTGTGAGATTACTTTAGCTGGACAGATGTTGATTCAGTTGATCAATGTTACAGCTGATTGATGTGGCCTTGGAAATATCTGTTAAATCAGATTCTCAGTAAAAAAAAAAAAGAAAAAGTGCCTATGAATTACAACCTAAGAATAAAAATTGAAAAAACTCTTTCCACATGAGTCATTCGTTTGATATTTAGCTCTGTAATCTTATTTACTGACTTGGTATTCTCACTTTATTTTGAATCATATTTTTTTTCATGGTGTGAGTGCTTTATTCATTTTCTCTAACTGGTAGGAATTTATACTTATTGCCAACTAAATATTTAAGGCAGGTAAGGTAAACTAAGAGTTAAGTTCATAAGAATCATCCTGATGAATAGTCTAAAAAGCTTTATAAAAAGCCTTCTGTATATGGATGTATACATAGATGTATATATACACATACCCCATTTGTAGTTTGTAGTGAACATGCTTTTTAAAGTCTTAGGTGCCATTGTTAGCTTCTGTATTCTTTGAGACCTTTCCCTTATTTCTGAATTGTAAAGTAAAATTAACTTTTTGCAAATTGTCTTCTCGGAATAATTTTATTATATCTAAACTTGAGAAAGAAAAGATCCCTATCTGATCTCATATCCCTGGTAATAATTATTTTTTAAAAAGTCATCATTTCTACTTTCTGTTGAATAAGGATACTGAGGTTATAAGAAGAGAAAAAACCCTGATTTTTTAAGCTGATGAAATAATTAAAACACACAGGATCTTTGAACTGTAGAGTTAGAGGAGATCATGTCCAGTGTTTCTCAAATTTAAGTAATGTTTACCTTGTAAGAAAGACATTCTTATTGATCCCCAGTATCTTTGTTAAAAAGCTTTTGGTCACAAGTGACAGAAACTCATCTTAAACTCATACAAAATTAACTGACAATTGACATTCCTGGAGTTTGGTTTGGGTGTGAAATTCACCTGATGAAATAATCTTGTCAACATTCTTTTTGTCTGTATATCTGTCTAATCAATCTTCCAATCATTCCTTCTCTCCTTCCCTCCCTCCCTCCCTCCATCCCTGCTTCCCTCCATCCCTTTGGCCCTATGCAGCTTTGGCTTTATTCTCAGGCAGGCTTTCTTTGTGCACTGGAAATGTTTCTCCTTGGCAAGTTTATGTGGGTCTTAAACTTCTGATGTTTGAGAAGTACCTTCTTATCCATATCAGTCATCTCAAGATTACTTGGCCTTGCTTGCATGACTTGCCTGCTCTGGACCTGTCATTGTGTCGAGAAGAACAGGGGTGTCTCACTACTTTGCTGGGGCAGGTTGCCCATAGTGTGATACGTCAGTGGGGGAGGAGAAGTTCCCAAAAGAAAGTGATGTCAGCACCTCCAGAGGTTCCAGAGATCTGCCATACCTAGTACTGACTTTCTCTTATTTTAATGTTAGTTAAATGTGGAATTCTTAAGAGTAGGTATAAGTTAATCCTAGTTATAGCAATTATACAACTAATACCAAAAAAAGTGTATAAGTTAATTATGAATTAAATGATAAAACTCTAGCCAAATGTAAATTGACAGGCTTCATTAAATCATCCTGGTAAGGGTGACTGTGGCCCTGATTGCCCTGCGGGGGTCTGGTGAGGTCCGCTTGCCTTGGCTGCAGTTGCCTCCTGATGATTGTTTCTCCCAGTGGGGCCCTCTTAACAGTCGTGAAACTTTTAGTCCCATAGCACAGTACACCAGCTTTGGGGTTTTATTTGGCTTGAAAGCATATTTGCATATTAAATCTACTTTTTTTTCTCTTTACCCCCGAACCATTGGGCTGCAGTGTGATTGTAAACAGAAATATAAACTTGACTGCTAAAATTGCAGGATAGTATTTGGTTATAAGGTGGTCATCCCAATCATTTAAAGTATATGTCTTTTACTTTTTTTTTTTTTAGGTTTTAATTGTCATTAGTGTGAAAACGCAAAACTGAAGCATTTCCATAGAAAAACTACAGATCTTCAAAACATACTTGCTTTGGACTGTCCCGGCTTCTCGTACCTTAGATTGAGACATGCCAATCTAGTCCAGTCTT
Source organism: Hippopotamus amphibius kiboko (assembly GCF_030028045.1). Classification (NCBI taxonomy): domain Eukaryota; kingdom Metazoa; phylum Chordata; class Mammalia; order Artiodactyla; family Hippopotamidae; genus Hippopotamus; species Hippopotamus amphibius. The sequence goes on along the minus strand of NC_080187.1, from coordinate 119,561,084 downwards.
TCCCATATCTAAGCTGCAAAACAAATCGGTTTACATATTTACAGTATAGATTTTGCTTATTAGGTTTTCTTTCAGAGGTAAGCAGGTTTTCCATGAAAGAACATTTTTCATATATGTGATTGTGAATGCATGGAAAATTATAAAACATGTCTCTTCCAACTCTTGGTCAAATTTGAATGTAAAAATATGAAGCAGTTGTGCATTTTATTTATATTTGGTCCCAGTAAGCGTCTCAGATGTTTTCATAGCTGGAGAACACTTGGGAACATCAAATAACTTTAGGCAGCATTTGTTTCTAAACCATGCCAGAAGCAAAGGAACTACTCACTGTAACATCAGAGTAGAGATTATTGGAGGAATCACTTGGAGGTGTCCCAGATCGCCCCTGTTTCATTTAATACCCTGTTATAGTATGTTAATCTTTTATTCATCCAAACCATTGCTTTTTTTTCTTTCCTTTTTTTTTTTAAATTGAAGTATAGTTGATTTACAGTGTTGTGTTAGTTTCAGGTTTACAGCAAAGTGATTCATCTTTTTCAGATTCTTTTTCATTGTAGTAAACCATTGCTTCTTAAAGGGGATGCTGTTTGGCATTCGGTAGTGATACTTTTTGTTGTTGTGAGAAACTGTTCCGCGTGTTGCAGGATGTTTAACATCCCTGGGCCCCAGAAACTAAATGTCAGGAGCACCCCGATTATTGTGGCACACATTTCCACATGACCCCCAAAGGCTGGCACCACTACTTGGTTAGGAGCCACTGTTCTGAACCCTTTAAAATTTACTTCTATTTATGGTGGTTAAGGGCCCCAGATAAGATAGATTTAAGCTTCAACCCCAGAACTACCGCTTTCTTAAAAGTACCTTTAGGTACTTTATTTGCTTTCTCTGCAAAATGGGAATAATAGCATTGACTTCTAGTGTTCTTAAGGAATTTAAAGGAACTAATACATATTTCCTTATCTTTTTTAGACTGATTTTCAGTAGGTTACTATTTATTTTACTGAGAATCATCAGTGCCTTAATTATAATTGCAAACTTTGAGAGTCACCCCCTTATTCTGATAAGTGGGAATTAGAGCAACAGAACAGGGACTTAATAGACTGTGTCCTTCTCATTTTTTAGATGAGTTTTTATTAATGGTTGGAACAGAACCTTTTGTGGATTGTGTAAGGTACTGGAAAGGGAATTGAAATGGGAGTCCAGACCTCCTGCCTGTGTTCCCAGCTTTGTGACTGGCCCAGGTTAATAAATCTTGGCTTTAAAATGGGAGATAGGAGGGGGTGAGAAATCAAAGCAGAGAAATTCATAAATGAGTTTAACAATCTCTTTCAGCTCTAAGCATTCTTGATTCTCACCAGGAGAGCAGAATATCAACTTCTCAGATTGAATAGTTTCCTTCTTTAAGTATTTTCCAAGTATGAGTGGTGGATCTAGGTCAATTATGCAAACAACACAACTAGAACTGTGTAAAATTAGGATCCAAGAGCGGAAGAAATATCTAACATTATATTTTATGTGAGTTATTTTTATGTTTTTCCTACAGATAATTTTATCACATTTCCCTATGTTATCAACCATCCCTTTTTAGACAGGAAATTAGTGTACTCTTTGTAATTCTGGTTTTAAGTGGTTAATTCCCATCAGTGATGGAAAAAGGCACTGGAGAGAAAGAGAAAGGGGTCATGTTTTAATAGCAGACTTAAAAACATGATTGTGCACTGTGTTTGTGGATCATTCAGGGCCTGTAACTTTTTCCTTTGTTTTGTTTGAGGCACCCTGCAAATCTCTGTAATGTTACTCAAGGGTAACATCCTTGAGGCCCAGATATCAGCCTACCTATAGAATTCCCCCAAGTGAGCCCCCTTGGGTGGGAACTAAAGTGGACCAATTTTAATCCCCAAATCTCCTGTAGCAGAGTGTTAAAGCATTGTTTTTATCAAGTGTTGATATTTAAAACCATTCTCCAGTTTAGAGGTATGGTTGTTATGAAATATTGCTATGGTTTTTATCATAAGTAATTAGTTGTATATTTTATCACATTTGTTGTCAAACAGTTTTATTATATCTGTGATGTTTTGAAAAACTCATCACCGAAATTCTATAACTTATTTTTAAAAATTAAATTCTGAGTAGTAATAGAAAGACAGTGATTTTTCTCAAGAAACATAACACAACACTGTTCAGCTCTTAATCTTTGTGCATTATTCAGGAAATTATGTCATATGTAAGTGTAGTTATTGGTCTAGGGAGTCTATGTTTTTTCAGTTCTAATTTGAGAAAATACCAACATTGAAACAAGTTTTTTTTTTTGCACAAGTGTTTCTATAGAGAAATTAGTGCTTTTAAACTAGGAGCTTAAAAAGAAACAAATGGGTAACATCTCATTATTCTGTAGAAACCCATGAATAAATTATTTTTATTTTTACAAAATAAATTTTGAAAATATATTTCAGTTAATGTTCGATTAACTTGGGAATTTCCTGGTGGTCCAGTGTTTAGGACTCAGTGCTTTCAGTGCCAATGGCCCGGGTTCGATCCTTGGTCAGGGAACTAAGATCCCACAGGCTGCATGGCGTGGCCAGAAAAAAAAAATTCAGTTAACTTAAAAACAGTAATGACCACATATTAAACACTGTGTACTAGACTCTATGCTATTACTTTATAGGCATCATTTCCCTTAATTTTCTGAAGAACGCTATGAGGGTTAATGCCATTATCTCTATTTTATAGAGAATGAATAATGCACCTGAGGTCTTATCTCAGAAGCAGCTCTGGGGTTGAAGCCTCAGTCTGTCCCACCAAGAGCCCTTACCCACCAATCTCTACTGAAGTTCAATATTCAATATTAACAGAAGCAAAGCAAAGACTCATAGATTTAATGTCGTGAGGAATTTAACTCAGGAAGAGGCTAAAGTTTCTCCTAGGGCCTCTTAATGTGCAAGCACGTTACTAAATGAGGTGCCTAAAGACTTTGCCCAAGTGGGTTTCGTTTCCATATATAATTTTAGAGTATGAAAAGTGGGACCTCGCCAATGACATTTTAAAATAGAATGGCTGAAAACTTGGGTACTAGACTGTTACCATTGTATTTTTAGTATTAGAACACAAATACCCTAAGTACAGTATATTTTCAAAGAATTTTTATCCTCTGATACATTATTTTAGGCAAGAGTACGAAACACATTAAACTAGTTGCTCTACAAGTAGATTTCATCTAATTATATTTTTAACCCGTGAGAAATATGTTTACATCAGAATTTTACACTGCTTTGTAAATTTTTCTTTTCCTTACTTTTCTAGATGCCAGGAAATAGTCTATAAAACCTAGACAAAGTATTTAAATTATTTTTCCCTTTCAAGGCATCTGGAATACTGAATATGTACTTTAAGGTATTTCTGTCTTTTTAAGATGAGTGAGCACAGTAAAAGTTATTGCTTCATGGAGCCCCTTTGTACACAGTTGCGAGTGCATGTGTGTTTGTGTGTGTGTGTGTGTGTGTGTCTCCCTTTTGCTAACCGTATTTGAAATGGTATGTGAGAATTTGCATCCCACTATGCAGTAAGTTTTGCATATTCTATTTAATACTTCTAGATAGTAAGCATTTGGAAGAAGCTATGACTTGTTTAGATTAGTGGGAAATTTCTAGAACACAAATTATAAACTGTAGTTTTCCTCCCTGTGATAGGTAATAATATTGAGTGAAAATTAGAAATTGCAAAAGGGGGGAAATTGTCATTCGTAACAGAGTATGTGCCATCATCTGGTGACATTCCATTTTTTTCAATGGATATTACTAATCAGTTTATAAAATTTTTGTAGAATATGAGATGAAGCATAGCTCATATCTAAAACTTAAACCTATTTAAATATCCCGTAAAAAGATATTCTTAGCTTGGTACCATTAAATTTAACCATTAACTTAATTGAATCTATCATTTTAAGTATGATACACTTTTCATCTTCTTTAAAAATATGAGCACCCAGGATGTGTAGGAATGAAATATGTAGCACTTTGTTTCTACCATGTGTGTAATTTTGATGAGATAACTCTTTGTTACAACCGTTGTAAAAAATGACAATTCACCTCCTAGGCTTTCTACCCCCCAGAATTTCTTCCATGCTTTTTTCGTATCATTCACGAATGAATTTATTCTTTCCATTTCTCTGTGTATTACCAAAGATCCCAAATGCCCGACACTGGAAATGTCAAGCTCAGCCTTTTCCTGCAGCAGCTGCTAGAACCTGGCCGCCTGGCCTTTTGAGTGCATGAACTCATTTAGTTTTGTCGGGTGCTCCAGCCACAATGAACATTGTCTTGAAGGATGCAGTGCCGTTGGGGCTTTACAGAAGCCTCCTGAAATCAAAATATGTTAAACGTTATTCCTCATGACACTGATTTTTGTATTAAATCATCATTGCACGGGTGGGACTCTTGAGCTGCAAGCGTCTTCAGTAAAGTAGAATACTAAGATAGTAGACTTCTGATTGGATTCATTGTTTTAAGAGATTCGGGGTTTAAAATCCAAGTCACATTTATGATAACTCATGGCACGTTTTGATCAGCTTCCAGTGGCTGTATTTCCGGCTCTCTAATTAATTTCAATCTTTTGGGTTCTTTACTTGCTCAGGAAGGGAAAGGATCCCTTCGTGAGCCCTGAGCAGCATCTCTGGTACCTGTAAGTTTGAAAGCACAGATGGTATTCACATTCATGTTACCTGAGTGAAGTAACTCCCAACATTGATTTTGGCACCCTCCAGGGTTTCTCCAGTTATTTTAAGACATGTTGTAGAAGTTTAAAAACAAAACTACGTCGAATTTACCCATTTTAAAAAGGTGTATAACGCAACTCATTTATGAGGTGAGAAATTTTGTGTGTAATAAAATGTGGAAGGAAATAAGTGACTGGAGAATAATAAAACAGATTTCGGTGAGGAGAGAAGGAATGACTTAGATGGGGTGTTAAACATCGGGATCTTGTCATCGATTATAAATTCTTGGCGTTAATTTTTATTGCATTTCCCTTGGCTGTGGGTTTTTTTCAAGGGTCCAGGGCCTGTTGTCCTTCATTAACCAGGGCCTGTTGTCTTTCATAAACAGCCTTGTAAAAGTTAAATCAACTCAAAGACTTCAAGAGGTCTGTTCTGCTTTCGATTGCAGGGCAGTTAGCAAGGACTTGCTGATACCTGAAAGCAGAGTCACTAAGTTATCAGTGCTTGTAGGAGAGGGTGGAATACCTTTGTGGAACGTGCATCCATTTTGTTCTTTTCGTTCAAATGGCTAGGATGTAACTTATGTAGAGTTATGATGTAACTCTTCTTTTTAGAGGGAGAACTCAGTGGAATTCTATAATGAGTGACAATCTGCAGTATCTGCTTTGGACAAGTACTCTGGATGCTCAGGGTGCAGGTAGTCAGCCTGTTTCCAAACCCTCTTAGGCCCACTCAGCCTGTGGGCCTGTACCACCAGGAATACAACCTTTTTCTCCCTCACTTTCTCTGATCCTCTTGGCTGGACTTTAGGAGGGAGTGAACAGCCATGGCTCCTTACCCCAGCCCTACGTCACCACTGGAATGAATCCTGAGGGTCTAGGAGATAGCAACATCTTCAATATATGGAAGAGATTTTGAAATGCTTCCACGTGCGTTTTCTAACTTGACGCGCACACCAACCCTGTGCGGTGAGTGAAGGAGGAAGAAGTCTTTTGCCTGTTTAAAAATGAGGAAGCTGAGGGGCAAAAGGAGATGACAAGAGTTGACCAACCTAATCATCATCACCTACTGGCCCGTTCATCATGTAAGCAGGCTTCATGACCTGTTCATATGGCTGACCGTGTGTACAATGAAGAACTTGTACTCTGGAGAAAATGAACTCCAGAGAAGTTGTGATTGGTTCAGCCTCAGGTCTGTGTATTCTTATAGTTGGAACTAGAGTTCTCTCCTGATGGCCAGTTTGGTATTCTTGACTTCATACTCTGCTGAAGAAAGTCAGCACCTTGCGCTTCATGAAGAAGTTAGAATAGGCAGTATTTCCCCTATTATACAGAGGATGAAATTGAAACTCAGAAGAAGAAAATTGTTTGCCACTGGTCACAAATCCCATTGGTAGCAAAAGCTAAGATACAGATTGGAATTTAGGATTTATGGCTGAAAAACACAGCTTCTCGGGGTGTGGTTGTAAGTCCCAAGAGATTTTAGCACTTAGCCTCCCTTTTATAAGTAGATTGCAGTTTGTTTTTTCTCTACTAAGTATATGGTATAGTTTGGACAGTAAAATGAAAAAGCTTGATTTAAGGAAGACTTTTATGCCACAAATTATTAATCCAAGAGCTTTCAAAAGGTTCAGTTATCTTACACAGGATCCTTTGTGCTCTTTCAATGATAAAATTAGTATTAGTGATTTGATAGCCTGGAGCTCATTAGCATGCTGCATAGAACCTGCTTTTTTCTTTGTTGTCTACCTGCCAACAGTTTCACTTGGGAAAAATAGAATATCAAGTGACTAGTGTGGCCAGCTAAAATATAGGACACCCAGTAAAATTTGAATTTTAGATACTGCTTATATTAAAAAATTATTCATTGTTTACCTGAAACTGAGTTTTAACTGGATATCCAGGATTTTTATTTGCTAAATCTAGCAGCCCTGATAATTAGTCTTCTCTTGAACACATTTATTATATATTCTTTTCAGTGAATCATTTTCAGTTTGTAAAACATTTTATGCTTTCAGAGAAACACAGGCATGGGATTCAGTCAGATTTTTTTTCAGGACACTATCCTTAAGAATCTTTGTTCTCTGAATCCCTTGAGGCAGTGTTTTTACCTCGGTGGTTAAGTGTGCTGTCCTTTTATGATCTGGATGGAAAGAATTTAGTTAGAGGATGTGTATTATAGGTGATTTTATTTTCTCTATCCCTTGTGTGTTTAAATTTGATCTTTGACTCTTTCAGATGCAGCTAGACATTATGAAGTGTCTTCGTGACAAACATTGATGTTCTGGGAACTTTTAGGTTCTTGTAGGCCGTAAGACTTGGATTAGGAGACCCAGATTTGATTCCAGGTTTTGTTACCAGCTTGCAGAATGTGTTTGGTTCAGCCATTTAATTTAGCTTCATAATTTAGAAACTGGGATTGTGGATGCCTGCTTCACGAGGTTTAAATAAAATGGTGCTTTTTTTTCCCTTCCAATATCACTAATGTAAATACTTTTCAAAATCTCAGAGACTCAAGGAAGAGAAAGAAGGGAAAACAGAGATCCTATCTCAGGCCAAAGAAGTGATTTGCCCCATCAGAGCTACCAGCCAGGTTTCTTGAATCCCATCTGGTATATTACCTTCATATTTGACATGTTCATCTTTCCATCTTTTTTCATTCATATGCAGTTACATATAACTTCATATGACAGCAAATTCAGTGTGTGTGTAAATTAGCTGCTGGATACAATATAAACTTCAGTTTGGGGAGGAGAGGTCTGGGCTTGCTCACTCCTGTATCCCTAGGGCCTGACACACTCAAGGACCTTCATGAGAATAATTTATTCTAGAAAAAAAAGGACACAGAAGTGAATCCAATTAAAACGGAAAAATATCAGTGAAAAGGCTTTGATTGGAACTTTATCTTGAAAAATGGAACCGTGGGTTATAAGAGTAAATTTACCTTATTTTAGATTTAAGAAGATTTAGATTATAATGAAAACTCCAAGCTATTAAAATAAACAATTTTCTGGCAAGGCTGTATCGTAAACACAAGTATCTTTACTTCTTATTTGGCATTTGCAGCAGGATCCTAAAGAGAGTCTTTTTTCCTCAAATATAGTTTTTTAAAATTAATATTTGACATTTTTCCAGCAGCCTTTCTTAATCTAGAATGCAGTTATTTGAATAGAATTCTCTTTTCACGTGTTTGTTATTTCATGATCCTTGTTGATTTTTTTCCCAGTTGTTAGCTGTTTTTTAATTGGACTTAACCCTTAATTATCAGTGGCTTTATGTAATATTAGAATAGTTCTCCAATATCACCTTGGTTTACTTCTAGAAATTCTATATCTTACATAAGAGTGTAAAATTGCAGTCTGCAGGTGATTTGTATTTGCAGAGATTAAAGTATTAAAAAATCAACAGGAGATGATAGATATTAGTCTTAGGAAGGAAGGCTCACTTCATACAGCCACATAGGTCATGCACTGCAAAACCTCAAGGGATGCCTAAAGGGAGAGAGGTGGGAGAGAGGATTTAATTTCATTTATGCTTGGTTTATAAGTGATTGTTTTGATGTTATGATAACATATGTTTTCCTACGCAGGGACATATCTACAGGGACTCAGATAATCAATAATGTGGTCGTGAGAAAACCCTTCCCTCCATGACTGGTAGTTAATAAAAATTGTTGATTGAGTCACTGAATATACCAGACCTATTTTTCCTGTGTCATTTAATACTGAGTTCATCTCTCCAAGAAAATATCTAGAAGTAAAACACTTGTGACACAATTAAATATAATACGAAACACCTAACAAAGAATTTTTGGACACTGGCTTAGTTTAAGACATATATTAGGCCCTATAGGATATCCTATAGGGTAAATTAGCCATGGTCAGTTATGAGACTCACATCCAAAGGAAGATGAACATTAATAGCTAAAACACAATGTTGATTTTCTGTAACAAATATACCAGCATTCAGATTTTCAAAGGACTATTGTCCCTTTTAATGCAGTTAATTTAGGAGGCTTCATTTATTTATTCATTCACACAAATAGTTATCAAGGACTTAGTATGTGCAAGGCATTTTCTAAGTACAGACATGCAGCCGTGAACAAGACAGACAGACAAGTATGACATTTACATCTCCTCGGAGGAGGCAGACAATAAACCAACAGATTGATAAACAAGAAAAATAGACGATAGTAAGAATTCAGATAGCGTGGGGGGAGAACATAGTGTGTCGAGGCCACTTGAGGTGGAGTGACCAGGGAAGACCTGTCTGCGCAGGGGATGAGGAGCTGCGATCAGCCGGGTGCAGGTGAGTAGAGTGGTCCAGACTGGGGGCAGTTAGAGTTTGATGTGATGAGGAGTATCGAGGGGCCGGCATGGGCGAGAGGGGCTATGGTAGGGGATAGAAAGAGTTTGAGTTTTAGTCTCAATTCAGTGAGAAGCCAAGTAGGGTAGTTAAGATGTTAAGGTTTTCTTTGTTCAAAGATGACTCTGGCTGCTGTGTGGAGAATGGATTGAAGGGAGGCTAGTATAATATCAGAGAGACCAGTTAAGGGGCTGTGGCCATAGTCCCAGGTGAGAGGTGGTGGGCTTGGATCAGGGAGGTAGTACAGGAGATAGAAATGAACAGACTAGAATATAGGGTTTTGAAAGTCACGTAGACAAGACTTGGCTGCTGGATTGGACGTGTGAGTTGAAAGAAACAGAAATTCAGAGTAACTCCTAGATGTTTGAGTAGCTAGGGAGATCATGGTGCTACTTATTAATATGAAGAAAACTGTCAAGGAGTGAGGTTGAAGCAAGACGAAGGATGGGCCATTAGGAATTCTGATTTCACGATTTTAAGGTGTCTGTTTAGATGTTCACATGGAGTTGTCAAGTAGGTGGCTTGATTAAAAAATTTAAAAGTCGATCACCATTTTTCAATGAGAAGATAAGAAAAGTTGAGGCTGTGTTTCAGGTTTGTAGCTGAAATAGTTAAAATGCCTATTTTTTGTATACATTTGAGAATTTAAGTTACATGTACACACTTTTAAATCACATGAGACGTTAAGTTAAATGTATTCTTTTTTCTGTCTTACATTTTATGAAACAGCTTATTCAAATGCTTCCTGTGCATTTTTCACATACATGTCTGACATCAGTGTCTTTGGCACTACTGCTGTGATTCTGGAGGTAATGCAAGCATTTCCCAAAGTATGTCCCCCTCATTTCTGTCGAAGTTTTTGAGATACAGCATTATTTTATTATCAGCGTATGTTCTCATCGCTGGAAATTTTGTTCCAAGCCTTGTCATGAATTTATAAAACATTAGGCAATTATATTTTAAAAGATTCTGTGCTGTAGGTATACACCGGGGATCTGTACAGTATACTTACTACATTGCTTTTCTAAAAATAATTTTATTTATTTATTTATTTATTTATTTATTTATTTATTGGCTGCGTTAGGTCTTCATTGCTACATGCGGGCTTTCTCTAGTTGCGGAAAGCAGAGGCTACTCTTCGTTGTGGTGCATGGGCTTTTCAGTACAGTGGCTTCTCTTGTTGCAGAGCATGGGCTCTAGGTGTATGGGCTTCAGTAGTTGTGGTGCACAGGCTTAGTTGCTCCGTGGCATGTGGGATCTTCCCAGACCAGGAATTGAACCCATCTGTGTTCCCTGCACTAGCAGGCGGATTCTTTTTTTTTTTTTTTTTTTTTTTTTTTTAATTTTTTAGTTATCTTTGTATCATTTTTTTTAAATTTAAGCTCTTTTTTGGAATATAATTGCTTTACAGTGCTGTACCAACTTTTAAGGTACACGAAAATGAATCAGCTGTATTTATACACCTATCCCTACCCTCCCGTGACTCCCTCCAACCCTCCCTATCCCGGCCCTCTAAGTCATCACCCATCATCGAGTTTGTCTCCTTATGTTATGCAGGAACTTCTCATGAGCTATATATTTTACATTTGGTTCTGTATATATGTCAAAGCTACTCTCTCACTTCGTCCCAGCTTCCCCATTCCTTCCCCCTCCCCCAACCCTGTGTGCTCAAGTCCATTCTCTACATCTGCATCTTTATTCTTGCCCTGTCACTGGGTTCATCAGTACCATTTTTTTTTTTTAGATTCCATATGTATGAGTTAGCATACAGTATTTGTTTTTCTCTTTCTGGCTTACTTTTCTCTGCATGACCGACTCTAGGTCTATCCACCTCATTACAAATAACTCAATTTCATTCTTTTTTATGGCTGAGTAATATTCCATTGTATATATGTGCCACAACTTCTTTATTCATCTGTTGATGGGCATTTAGGTTGCTTCCAGGTCCTGGCTCTTGTAAGCAGTGCTGCAATGAACATTATGGTACATGTTTCTTTTGGGATTATGGTTTGCTTCGGGTATATGCCTAGTATTGGAATTGCTGGGTCATATGTTAGTTCCATTTTTAGTTTTTTAAGGAACCTCCAAACTGTTTTCCATAGTGGCTGTACCCCAACTTACATTCCCACCAGCAGTGCAGGAGAGTTCCCTTTTCTCCACACCCTCTCCAGCATTTATTGTTTTTAGTTGTTTTGATGATGGCCATTCTGATTGGTGTGAGGTGATACCTCACTGTGGCTTTGACTTGCATTTCTCTAATGATTAGTGATGTTGAGCATCTTTTCATGTGTTTGTTGGCCATCTGCAGGTCTTCTTTGGAGAAATGTCTATTTAGGTCTTCTGCCCATTTGTGGATTGGGTTATTTGCTTTTTTGGTATTAAGCTGCATGAGCTGCTTGTATATTTTGGAGATTAATCCTTTGTCCGTTGCTTCATTGGCAAATATTTTCTCCCATTCTGAGGGTTGTCTTCTAGTCCTGTTTATGGTTTCTTTTGCTGTGCAATGGCGGGCGGATTCTTAACCACTGCACCACCAGGAAGCCCTACATTGCTTTTTTAAAAACTAATTATTATTATTATTATTATTATTATTATTATTATTATTATTATTACTATTTTGGCCCATGCTGCGTCACATGCAGGATCTTAGTTCCCCAATCAGGGATCAAAACCTGTGCGCCCTGCACTGAGGGCATGCAGTCTTAACTGCTGGACCACGGGGGAAGTCCCTACATTGCTTTTTAAAGAGAACTTTAAAATTTATACCTGTATCTAACACTTGGAATTATGGGGTAATCCTAATCATATCTGTGTTATCTTTTTTTTGACCCATTTCATTCTAGACTGGTGTCATTTCAGGGTAGTACAGTATTTACCAAACAATAGTTGCTGTTCAAAATAAAATAATTAAGGGAACATTCTATAAGTGAAAGACTTAGTAGAGACTCAGAAAAAAGGCTAACTCTTCTTTCTCCCTTCTGGATCTTCTTTTTTCACTTAATAAATTGTGGTAATTATTCACATCAGTACCTATGACCATTTTTAAATGTCTGCCTAGTGTTCCCTTTATAAATGTGCCATGATGTGTTTTTGCCAGGCTTCTGTTTGTGGTATTAGGTTGCTTCTTATCTTCGCTATAACAAAAAGTACCACAGTAAATAAATACCCTGGTACTTCCTTTCCCACATGCGTAAAATCTGTGGAACAAAGGATAAATGCATTTTAAAACTTGTTAGCTATTGCCTACTTGCCCTCTGAAGAGGTGTTATCAATTTCTATTGCATTCAGAAGGATTAGAGAGTGCCTGTTTCCCTGCACTCTCCAAAATGATACACTGTCAAACTTTTTTATCCTGGCTCCTTGGTGAAGATAATCAGTAAGTCATTGTCAAGTGGAGATTGCATTGCTTTTATAGGCCAGTTCTTTTAAGTATCCTCAGTGGTAGCAAGTTTCTGTCTCTTGAAAGTGAATTTGAGTTTCAGAAAAAGTCAAGTCTAATGCATAAGATATACATTAAGTTAGCTTTTACTCTAGGTTTTTGTGGTTTTACTTGCTTGTTTTGAGAGGAAGGCTTAGTGAAAAACAAGATCTAACTTTAAGATAAAACAAATATTCTTTCTACTCAATACTCTGTAATGGCTTACATGGGAAAAGAATCAAAAAAAGAGTGGATATATGTATAACTGATTCACTTTGCTGTACAGCGGAAACTCACACAACATTGTAAATCAACTGTACTCCAAAAAAAATTAATTTAAAAAACTAATATTCTTATGTGGCTCTTGAAAATTTTTAGAAGTTAGTTTCAAAAGAAGAGTTCCAAAAATGTCTAAAGTAATGGCACCATCAGTTGGCATGAGAATGCAGCTTCCCAAGAGGAATTATTTGACCTGAACAACAATCATTTGGATGTGTATGATCTGGCATATTTGTTTAAAAAAAATCACCCGCTGTGAAGGCTTTAGCCCAAATGGGTTTTTTTCATGGGATGGCACATTAATAACATAAATAACTTAAGTTTTCTTGGACTGAATTTTCTATATTAGTTATTACCTACCTTTTTTGTTTTCTCCTTTATACAAGGAGTAGATACTCTAGAAGAAGAGATCATCTTTACCATTAATTGAACAAATCTTATTAGGATGATTTTAATGGAAATCTATAATCTTTCTACCACATACCAGATCAAATGGTTTATATTTTCCACTTTCCTTTCTAAATCTAATCTATATGTAGCGATATAGATTAAAACAACTATCTAAAATTAAGCATATTAGCTAGCCAATTTTATATAAATTTTAAAAAATTTTTAAATATTTAACTTCAGAAAAAGTTGTATGTTTTAAATAGCAGATAAATTTCCATATTTATATTTTCCTAAGACTCTTGTCAAATTTAGTGTCTTTTACTTTAACACAAACTGATTTGAGAGGAGCAGACTTGACAATGTGTTATAAATCAGATATCTGAAAATACACGTTATAGGAGTCAGGCTTTATTAAAATGTTCACTGAAGCAATTGTCCTCTAGAGTTTTTCAAAATAAAACCGTCTTAAATAAACCATCTTGTTTTTATTTTCTATGACAAATCAATCATTACCACATCAGTTTACCATGAGCGGATTTTTAGAAGCTTTCGGGGGTAGCAATATTTAAGAAGGGGTATTCCTCAAACATTTACTGTGTCTACATGTTCTTTTCTGCAGAGAAATGGTCAATGCATGGTTTGCTGAGAGAGTTCACACCATCCCTGTGTGCAAGGAAGGCGTCAGAGGCCACACAGAAGCTTGCTCTTGCCCCTCGCAGCAGAGTCCCCGTGCAGAGAGCAGCGTCCCTGGAACACCAACCAGGAAAATCTCCGCCTCCGAATTTGATCGGCCTCTTAGACCCATTGTCGTCAAGGATTCTGAGGGAACTGTGAGCTTCCTCTCTGACTCAGAAAAGAAGGAACAGATGCCTCTAACCCCCCCAAGGTTTGATAATGATGAAGGGGACCAGTGCTCAAGACTCTTGGAATTAGTGAAAGATATTTCTAGTCACTTGGATGTCACAGCCTTATGTCACAAAATGTTCTTGCACATCCATGGACTCATCTCCGCTGACCGCTATTCCCTGTTCCTTGTCTGTGAGGACAGCTCCAACGACAAGTTTCTTATCAGCCTCCTCTTTGATGTTGCAGAAGTTTCAACACTGGAAGAAGCTTCAAATAACTGTATCCGCTTAGAGTGGAACAAAGGCATCGTGGGACATGTGGCTGCTCTTGGTGAGCCCTTGAACATCAAAGATGCATATGAGGTAAATAAGAAACAGAGGCAGGGTGGGAGGTGGAGCGTGGGTGGGGCCTTGGACAACTACTGTGAATTGTGGGGATATTTGAAACTGAGATGTAAAAATGTGCATACGTGTTAAAAATGGGACTGTCTGGTAAGGACCTCCCCATCTTTTAAATGCCAGAGTTTCTTCACTGGGGGCTGAATCAAGGATAGAGGCCTGAGGGAAATATTGTCTTGTTTTCCTGCTTAATGATAATTTAACATAGCTCATCTCACAGTTGTATTCTTTCATCTTTTTACCTGATCACTATACATATCCCCTATCTATGTTATCTCCACGTGAACTTCTGGGGACTTTACTAAGATTCTAAAATGATAGGTCCAAAAAGTGTCAGAAAACCAAACCCCCAGTCTTTTTAAATTCATTCATTCAATTCATCATATTCATTCATTTGAAGTCCCTTTGACACCAAAGTCTGAGTTTCTTTCTTTCCACTCTTTCGTTTCATTAAACAAATAAATGTGTGGATAGCTCTAGAAAATGGACATTTTTGCCCTACAATATTTCAATGGAAAGATTTGATATTTCTTCCACTTTTGCTTCCATTATGAACAGATCTTTATTATGGACTTAAAGTTTACACTGTATGATTTTTCAAATTTCCCATTTAAAATGATTCTTTTATTAATTGAATTAGAGGTTTTAAACAAATCATCTTAATTGAATGACACTTAGTATGTTTATGAATTATGTTCTGGCATCATGATAGAACAATTATGCTAGTTACTTATCATGTGGTACACTTTGAAGATTCCATAATAATACCAGCTTGAGGCTCCTCTGTGTGATTTGAGGGGTCATAGATGTTTTATTCACTCCTGTACTCCTGATGCCTAATACAGTGCCTGGAACATAGATAAGTGTTAATAAATATTGATTGGGAGAAAATTATAGTAGATGAGATAAATAAGTAGACTAGATAGCAGGTCATAATTGATCCAGGGAAAATGTGTTAGGTTCAGGGAAGCAGGAGATCACATATAATTGGGGAGATGGAGAGAGGTTTCTTTGAGGAAGCAATGATTGATATGGACCCTGGAAGATGGATAAGATTTCAGTAGATTGAGTCGTGTGCATATTGAGATCCAGTTGCAAAAAGAAGTTTGAGGAAGAAACAGGAAGTTGGACCATGTGGTGCTTGTAAGGAAATGTGTGGGTGATAGTATAGATGTTGAGGAGCTACTGGAGATTACTGGGGTCTTAAATGCCAAGCTGAGGAGTATTTATTTGATTCAGAGCCATGAGGACTAATTAAAGATGGTTTGAAAGGGGGACTGGCATGATTCAGACTGTGCTTTAGAAAGATGAATATTATGGTGGCCATAAAATGAATTAGAGGGAAAAATACTGGAAACTGGGAGGACAGGTTAAATAGTCTGAGGGAGTAAGCACCTGAACCAGAGCACTGGCCTTTGAGACCAAAAGGAGGGAATGGATTAAAGATGAAGAAGCTGAATCTGCTAGACTTGGCAGCTAACAGGAGGTGGAAGTGAGGAGAAAAGAGGAGTTGGAGAAGACTCAGGTTTTGAAGTTGGGTGAATAAGTAATAGTAACTGGTGAGAAATACTGAGGGCAGGTATCTGGGGAAAGATGTGATAGTTCAGATTGGCTAAATCCTGAGATAGCTTTCAGAATCCACTCTATACCAGCAGTCTTTTCAATTTTGATTCTTCACGGAGCTATCTCCATGACCTCTTTGAGCTCTGTAAGTAATGTCACAGCGTAGCAGACTCCAAGAGGGGTATTAAGGACACAGCTGAAGGATCGCTGCCAAATTTGCAGAATTCCCGTCCTGTCTTAGGTGACAGCTGGGTTTCCGCTTTTCAATGGCACTATAGTCCCAAGTACAATAGGACCATAAATATACTACAGCTTTGCTGGGAAAGCCTTCATCTGTTTGCATGGTCCTAAATTTCTCCAGCCCTGAGAATTTCTTCACTTATATGCACGTTATTTAATCTATTTACCATCTTTAGAGTTTTCATGGTGTAATCTTTGTTTTGCAGTTAGTAATGATTTAATTCTTGTACTGCCATCTAAAATAGGCTCAGTGTCCTTGATTTGCAGTGACCCCAGACTGAAGCCTCTTAGTCTGTGGATTTCTCATGTTGCTGCTTCACCCTTGACACCCTTGATCTGTGTTTATAGAGGCCTTGCAGAAGTTATTCCCATCCCAGGAATTTCATTAGAAGTTGTGGGATTGATCTGGGCCATAATTTACATTGGTATTAACAGTGGAAATCAGTTGGCTAGTGGGTAATTCATCACTTAGCCCACTCATAATTTGAATAGTCAAAATACTGTCTCATAGCCGTTTATGAAAATAGTCAGAATATGAAAGTACGTTCTATGTTTTCTGAGTCCTACTGCTTTAAATACGTGTCTGTGAAAATGACACATTTCTTCAGCTTATGAGACCACAGAACACTTAAAAATTAATAATGTAGCAGTAGAAAACCAAGAAGTGGCCGTGAAACAAAGTAGTGCTCAGATTGAAGCTAAGAGTAAAAAAATAGTCTCCTAGATAGATTAATTGTAAGAAATGGTCAACTTTTGATTCACTTTTTAAAACTTTGTAACAGAATGATATAAATTTAGGGATTCAACTATTTTGTTATTAATAAAATAACACATTCATATGTTTAAAATAGAAGACAAGGTCCACAATTTAGACCAGTGAGTTTCAATTAGACCACAAATACCAATGGTGTTCAGTCACACATCATCTCCTCCTTCATCAGCCCCATCATTCGTGCAAATTTCTTGAATGTGGCATAGTGTTTATTAATAATAAGATATTAACACATAATAATCAGAACAACTATATAAATGTGTTGGCATTATCCTCATATGTGAAAACTAGATATCATCCAATATCTAGATTGAATTGCGTATTAGTCAGTGTTCTTCAGAGAAACAGAACCAGTAGGATATCCAGAGATAAATAAGTGATTTATTGTAGGGATTAGCTCACTTGGATATGGAGGCCTAGAAGTTCCACAATCTGCCCACCATCTGCACAATCTGGAGAACCAGATAAATTGATGGTATAATCAACTGAAGGCCTAAGAATCAGGGAGGGGTCAATTGTGTAACTCTGGTTTGAGTCCAAAAGCTTTAGTTCCAAGAGCTCTGATGGACAGCAGGAGGGCAAGAGAAGATGGATGTCTTAGCTCCGAAAGCAAATTCGTCCTCCCTCTCCCTTTTTGTTCTGTTCAGGTACTCAAGGGATTGGGTGATGCCCACTGCGTTGATGAAGATCTTCTTTACTCATTCTCCTGATTCAAATGTTCATCTCTTCTGGAGACGTCCTCATAGACACACCTAGAAATTACATTTTATCAGCCACTTGGGTATCCCTTCGCCTAGTCAAGGTGACACAGAAAATTAACCATCACAAATTGCTTTGAACCCCTGGTTCCATGTCCTGTGGAAGCCATAAGCCTCCCCAAGATTTCCTATGTCAAAGGATTTACGTTGTCTAAACAACCCTTTTTCCTAAGTCAACTGGAATGCAAAACTTGTACTCTTCTCTTGTTTCCTGGAGACAGCCTCTCCATGGATACCATGATTTCTAGGGAGGAAACTTGGAAGGTCTTAGGGAACGGTCACATTGCCACTCATGTGGCCTTCACCCACCCCCACTTTATTCCTCCCTTTTCAGTCCTTCTCCAGATAAACAAATCTTCACCAGCTCTCATCCTACAGGTCTCACTTGCTACTCAAGTGAATTTCTGATGAATGAAATTATTTCTAAAATGAATTTTCAGAGGAAAGAAGGAACAACAGCAACTGTTTTAATTTTGATAAGTCTTTAATTTATCAAAATTATTAATTGTGATAAATTTGATAAATTTGTCATGGCATAATTGTACTCCAGGAAACACAGTTCGGGAACTGCTCTATCTTTGTTTAATGTTCTAATAATCTTTAGGTATTCCACTTTGTGGAAGAAAACCGACATATAATTTGGCAAGTCTACTGTGTTATTTCCTTTTTCGTTTTCTTTTATCTTTTATTTTTATATTATTTCAAGCTTACAGAAAGGTTGCAAGACCAGCATCACAAACTTGTGTATACCCTTTACGCAGATTCTCCAATTGTTTATATTTTGTGCCATTGCTTTATTATTTTCTTTTTCTATATGTAATGCATGTAAGTAATATATGCATATTATTTTTTTCTGAACCATTTGGAGACTTTTTTATGAGTATATATTTTCTAACAAGAATATTCTCTTACACAATTGTGATACATTAATCAAAATCTGGAAATTTTATGATACAGTACTCTTATCTGACATTCTATAGTCAAATTTGGTCAGTTGTTCCATGATGTCCTTTATAGTTGTTTTTTCCCTCTGATCAAGGCTCTAATTCAGGACTGCATATTGCATATACTTGTTCTATCTCTTTAGTCTCCATTAAATCTGGAATAGTTTCTCAGTGTTTATCTTTCTTAACATGTATTTTGGAAGAATACAGGGCAGTTATCTTGTAGAATGTTTTCCTTGAATAGATACAAGTTAGGCACTTTTGGCAGGAATACCACAGATGTTGACCTTGAGACCTTGTTTGGTTTTACAAACAACAGTCAGTTCTTCACTTCTCCTGCACCAGCTTTGAGCTACATTCCAGCTCAATTCAGACACTAGCTACCTGGAGTTAGTGCAGACCCCACAGGTTAAGGACTCAGTGCCACAGTATTGTCCCTGCTTCAGATGCCAGCCATAAATAGGATCCCCACATCCATGTCTGGCTAGCTACAGATTCAGGAGTTCCCTGCTCAGATTTAATGATTTCTTAAAATGACTCAGAACTCAGGAAAGCACTATAATTAACATTACAGTTTTATTATAAAGGATACAATTCAGAAATAGCCAAACAGAAGAGATGCATAGGGCAAGGAACGAGGTGGGGGACACAAAACTTCCATGCCCTCTTGAGTGGGAGGAGGGGCAGTGCATCACCATCCCAGCACACAGATGCCGTCATAACCCAAATCTCTGACAAACGGGGCAAGAATATACAATGGATAAAAGACAGTCTCTTCAGCAAATGGCGCTGGGAAAACTGAACAGCCACATGTAAAAGAATGAAATTAGAACATTCTCTAACACCATACACAAAAATAAACTCACAATGGATTAAAGACCTAAATGTAAGACCAGACACTATAAAACTCCTAGAGGAAAGCAGAAAACACTATAAAACTCCTTAACATAAATAATAGCAATATCTTTCTGGATTCATTTCCTTATTCTTTATATATGTGTGCATGTGCTCAAGCCATGTTCCAAGCTCTTTACTCCTCTCTGTAGAATCTCTTATCTTTCTCTTCAAGCTGAAGAGCTTTCATTAACTCTTCTTTAGTACCCGTGTGGTGGTGACAAATTCTCTGGTTTCGTTTATCTGAAAATGCCTTTATTTTGACTGTAATCCTAAAAGATATTTTCACTGCCTAGACAATTCTTAGTTAATAGTAGTTTCCTTTCAACACTTCAAATGTTCTCCCACTTTTTTCTGGTTTTAATTTTTCTCATGAGAAGTCAGCCAGCCTTCATTTTTCACCTTATGAGTTTCACAATATATGTCATTTTCACACTATGTGTGTATGTTTAAGGTTTTCACTAATGTTGGGAAATTTTTGGTCATGTGTTTAAATATTTTTTCTGCCCCATTCACTTCTCTTTGAACTCCAATTGTATATATGTTAGACCATTTGATGTTGGACTCAGAGAACACTGAGGCTCTGTTAACTTTTTTATAGATTTTTTTTTTGTCCTCTCAGTCCTTTTGACTAGATATTTTCTGTTGATCTATCTTCAAGTTCACTGACCCTTCTGTTGTTTCCAGTCTGTTGTTAAATCCATCAATGAACTTTTGTATTTTTCAGTTCTAGAATTTCCATTTGGCTTTTTTAAAATACTTCTTTCTTTCTACAGAGATGTCCATCTGTTCATTATTACCATATTTTCTATTCAGTCCTTAAACACACTTATAATAGCTGCTTTAAAGTCCCTGTTTGTTAATTCCAACCTCTGAATCATCTTGAGGTCATTTTCTATTGACTGCTTTTTTTCACAAGTCAGTTTATATTACCACTTCACCTATTTTTGTCCTCCTGCCATTTGATCTATTTTTATACTAGAGAAACATAATATAGTTTCATTTATTTGTGTAAAGTCCGTTTTCATCCACGTTTATCTGCATCATTTTGCTATGCAAGCCTGTTTGCACCAAGGAACTTGCATGAGATCAAAATCTTTATTATCTTGGAATTTTATCTGTACTGGAAAAGGCCGCTGAGCATAAGGAGGCAAACCATACTCTTTCTATGCAAGGGAAAGATCTCAAAATGTCTTTAAAAACTATCTAGATATGGACGTATTGAGTGGATGCCTAGACATGGATATGATTTCTATTTGAATGGCAGTCTCACTAAGTGCAGAAGTTAGTAGTTTTAAAGATTGAGTCAGTGATATCCAAAATATTTCATTTCTAAAATACAGTTCTTGGATCACTGTACTCAATCATAATAGTCAATACAGCTCTGTAGAAAACAGTTCAAAGCTTCCAGATCTAAGAAAAGAAATTTATAGGTAATGAGCATCTACTGTGTGCCAAATACCAATTTGGTGCTTTACACCTGTTCAGCCTGGTTCCTTCTAGGTGGGGAAGTGGGAGACTTGGGCTACAGCCTGTGGTCTTGGAAACTGGTGATGGGACATAGGCAGAGCCACGAAGCAAAGAAAATGATGAAGTCTGAGTTCCAAATGACAAGTCCTCCAGAGTAAGGAATAGCTCCAAAACTTCAGGTCTGTGAGCGGAGAAGAGTGTGGAAAGAGAAGGACTGGATCCAGAATGAAGGTTTTATAACTGCTGATCCCCAGTAAGTCCCAGAGGATAACCGTGAAGGAACACTGAGTAGGGAGAAAGAATCCTTCCTAGAGTATCTTTAGCTCAATTTGTGGGCAGGGAGGGGATCCGGCATCAAGTTAGTACATTACACATGCATTATCTCAGTCCTCACAACAACCCAATGAGAGTCACTATCCCCATTTTATACCTGTAAACAGTGAGATTCAGGAAGGTTAAGTAATTTGCCCAACTTGAAACATCCAGAATACATCCCCAGACCCGACTCCAAAGCCCATATTCTTTCTACTGTATCTCATTGCTTCTCAGAGACTGGGGAACAAAGAAGGGTTCCCCTGTTTCCCTGTGCAGACTCAGCCAAGGAGACTACAATACCACACGACTCTAACCCCAAGCTGGAGAAGTGAAAACTCACAGCCACAATATTTGAGTGTCAAGGAACATTAACTTTTTAAAAAACTCTTTTGCATAATAAGCTATCACTAAATGTTTATTAACACAAAACATTTTGTTGTGTAACAGGAGCATTCGTTTTCTTCAGTCAACATTTTCTTCTCTCATTTCTTTCACTTGTTTTTGTAACTAAATGCTGTGTTGGAATTTGGGCTTCTGCTTTATGGACTTTAGCCAGGTTGAGAAATAGACCCAGGAAGCAGAGATTGAAATGTATGTCTTATCATCTAAATTATGGGGTTCCCTAGTAAAGCTGAGTAGGAGATGAGGCTTAGGCCTAAAGCAGAAATAGGTTTGCTCCAGTTCTCCACAAATGAACTTCAGTCTTCCTCACTCAGCCCAGCTCCAGCGTGGGAGTAAGAAGTACTGCTCCCTGAACACCAAGGGCAGAATTAGAAAACGCTGTACCTGAGCTCCTGCAAGTCTTAGAAACTGAGTTCTTCTTTGTTGCCTGGGAAGGTGCGAGAGAGAAGGTGTAGAGAGGGGCCCCAAATATTTATCCAGTACCACTTTCCATCATCAGGATTAGAACAGAAACCTGAAGAGTGAAGCAACACGCATCCCTCCCCTTCTCTGCCAGGTTTCTCATCTTTTAGCATATTACAGTGTGTGTCCCACTGGCATTATGTCAGTTGATTTCAGGTAGCAGGGTGATGGTGACAGGCATTTTTTTTAATTTTAGTAATTATGCATTTTAATCTGTATTCAGAAAAAATATATTTTAACATATCATGAGCTCAAGAATTTTAAAGTACACACAATATTTTTAAAAATGTATCAGTATTAGCATGGGTGATGCGCAAATAAATAAAAATCCCAAAGCAGCGCATATATGAAGGAAGGCTGGGAAACGATGTCATAAGGCATTGTTCTTAAGCGAGTTAGAAGTCAGCCAGGGCTGCCGTCCTCTCAGCAGGGCAGGCAGCTGCTCACAGTGCTGCTGTGCTCTCACCATCGTACACTCTGCTCCTTTCTACACAACGTTCCCCTCTGGAACTGCTGATGGGCATTTCACCTTTTGCCCACAAAAGACTCTAGCATCATGAGTCAGCCAGGAATCCATGCGGCACCCTAAGCTCAAAATTCACTCCCTATTCTATTCTTATCAGTAATTATCTCCTGTCATGTTGTCCAGAATAGATCCACCAGATTTTATGAAATGAATACAAAGACTGGATCAACAACATAAACATGTCCCAAATTTGAACAATAGGAAACTCTTATTATTCAACGTCCTCAAAACTAAATCCCCTTGCAAATAAAAGCCCACAGAAATTAAAGTCCAAATGCCTTCATTCCCAATTTTATACGACTGGCTCCGTCTCAGCCAGAGGGTCTTACGTACTTGTCTGGGTTCCCACATCTGCAGCTGTGTCCCAAGCTGTCTTTCATAGGTATGTAGCTTCTTCAGCCTCTTTAAATTCAAATCTCTGGTTAGTTTTACTCTCCAAGGGGTCAGTAGCCACAAAGGAAACTGCAGCTCCACTGCAGAAGTTATCACAAACAAAATTATGATCCCCAAATTAAATGAATGGTGGAATGTCGTTCGATGTTGCTATTCTCAGCCAAAGAGCATGGCAGGTAACTTAGTGGTAGCTGTGTGGGAGACAGTGAGAACCTGAGAACACCTGGTTTCAGTCCCATGGCAGGCCAGCCAGCTGCACCAGTGTTGAGTCCACAGCCTGGGCATCTGTGTGTACTGACCAGAAACTGCCCAACAGTTGTATTTCTACGTGTATAATATATGTATTTCTGTGTTTCTTCTTGTTTTGTTTTGTTTGGGAGATGCTTGTGGGGATTCCCCCCGTATGTGTTGCCTACTTTCTCTCAGAGAGTGACATGCGAGACATTATTGCCTTCTTATTTAGATATTCTGGTTTCTTCATTTCCTCCTGTCTATTGTCTCATGCAAGACTGTGGTCTAGAGAAAACCTCTACTCCCAGATCCTTCCAAGTGTGTTCTCTGTAGGGGTGAAGTACACTATTCTCCATGAAAACGTGAGGAATGGAGTAGAGACCATCACCCTACTTCCTTAGCACTATGTTTTAACTTAATAATGTACACTGTTTTATTTACTCTGATACTAGTAATTGTCGTCACTTTTCCATAAACGTTCCCTTCCTACCTAGGCAGGCTGAGTTGGACCCAGGTGGGCCGTAGGTAACTAGAGTCAAAATTAAAAAAAAAAAAAAAATTAAAACACTAGGATCAGGACTTCCCTGGTGGTCCAGTGGGTACGACTCTGCACTCCCAATGCAGGGGGCTGGGGTTCAGTGCCTGACGGGGGAACTTGGTCCCACTTGCGTGCTGCAGCTAAGACGTCTGCATGCCATAACTACGTTCGCATGCTGCACCTATGACCTGGAGCAGCCCAAATAAGTATTAAAGAACAAAAAACAGAAACAAACAAAAAAACACCAGGATCACAATAGAGGCCAGTGAGTCAGGATTACTCTTGTGCACTGTTGGTAGGAATGTAAACTGGTTCAGCCACTGTGGAAAACAGTATGGAAACGCCTCAAAAATTTACTAGAACTTCTAAATGACCCAGCAGTTCTACTTCTGGGTATTTACCTGAAGAAAACAAAAACACTAATTTGAAAAGATATATGCACCCCTATGTTTACTGCAGCATTATTACAACAGCCAAGATATGGAAACAACCCAAACGTCCAAGGATGGGTGAATGGATAAAGAAGATGCAATGTATATAGACACAACAGAATACCGTGTAGCCATAAAAGAAGGAAATCTTGCCATTTGCGACAACATGGATGGACCTTGAGGGCATTATGCTAAGTGAAATAAGTCAGAAGAAGAAAGACAAATACCATATAATTTCTCTTTTATGTGCAATATAAAAACCAAAACAAACAAAACAAAAGCAAACTCACAGATTCAGAGAACAGATTGGTGTTTACCAGAAGGAAGAGGGTTGGAGGAAGGGTGAAGTGAGTGAAGGAGAGCAATTGTATGGTGATGGATGGTAGCTAGATGTACAGTGCTGATTATTCTGTAGTGTATACAAATATTGATTTATAATGTTGCATACCTGAAATTTGTATAAATGTTATATACCAATTTTACCTTGATTGAAAAAACAAAAAAAAGAAGAAAAAGTAACAGGAGGATACCAAAGTTTAGCAAAACTTTAAGGAGATTCTAGATATCACAGATGTAAGTAGTCAAAAGTTAGTATTCCAAAAGGTTGGGCCACTGAAAAGACAGAGCACAAGCACAGACAAACAAAAAATACTTAAACCTAAACCTCAGGGTAGAAACTTTTCTGTTCTTACGCATTCCTGTCTCAGTAGGATCTGACCATCAGTGTAAGGAGAGAGACTGCAGCTGTGGAGGAAAATGGTGCCAAGAGCTGCAGCTGCAGAATTTTTTTTGTTTGTTTTTTCTGTGTGTTTTTTTTTCCACTTTTTACTTTAACCTGTAAAATTAATACATGCACAAGTTAAAAAAAATAAAACAGTACAGAGTGGTACTAAAAAATGTAAGTTCTCTACCTGACCTCGTTCTGCCACGGCCCATTTCTAACCCAGCTTCCTACTTTTTTAATTAATTTTTATTGGAGTATAGTTGCTTTACAATGTTGTGTTAGTTTCTGCTGTAGAGCCAAGTGAATCAGCTATATGTATACACATATCCCCTCCTTTTTGGATTTCCTTTCCACTTAGGTCACCACAGAGCACTGAGTAGAGTTCCCTATACTATACAGTAGGTTTTCATTAGTTATCTATTTTATACTTAGTAGTGTATATATGTCAATCCCAAAGTCCCAATTCATCCCACCACCCCTTACTCCCTATTTTTAAACATCTTTTATTCTGTTGCTGGTTATTACCATACCTCTGGAACTTATGCTAATTCCTCCACTTCTCATTCATCAACTTTAGATAGTATCTATTGAAAGACGATAAACTTAGTTCATATTTCCTTATCCATTACTAAGTTTTTCCAGTTATAGTGCTTTGGTTCTTCTGGTGGTTATCTATAATTTTAAAGAATATGCTTAAACCCCATATTTCGTTACATCAATTTTAGATAGTATATCTGATTCATTACTAGATAACGTGAGAAAAAATCTGTCTGATATTACCTTCCACATCTCTCTGCTGCCTTAAAAGTAGACTTCCATTTTTATACATTATCAATGTTATTAATATTAGATTCTCTTTTATAGCTACTATTGTCTTCCAAGTTTTGTTTATATGCTGATTCTACAAACTGAAATAGCATTTACATTATTCCAATTATTAAATTACTCCTTCTTGAAAGACTGAATAGCTCTACCTATTGAGGAAAAAAAGGTAATCTATATCATTAAAATGGAAAGATGAATGTTCCAAGTGTCAAGCTCAAATGGGATTCCTTAAACCCAATCTTCAAGACTTCCTACTAAATTATTCATTTAGCCAATGATACCTTTAATTTCCAAGAAATCTTTCTTCTTTGATTATTCTCATTTCCCAGCCACCTATTCTTTGGCTTCTTGACTCTGAAGATGTTAGGGTTTGGGTTTTTTTTTTTTTTTTATCAAGTTTTTCTTCAGTTCTCTTAATTAACTGTTTTCTTCAGGAGTCAACTGTTATATCGGTTCCACTTGGACCCTATCATTTTTGCTGCTGGTTTCTACTACACTTTCTGGGGTTTTTTTCTCATACACATGCATGATGAAAAAGACTGATCAATACTGTTAGCATGATTTTCAACTCTGCTATCAGACCTGTCCCTTGAGTGAAAAGATGGATGGTAGGGTCTATGTACATATAAGATGGTACAGTTAGCCCTATGCATCCATAAGTTCCACGGATTCAACCAACTTAAGGTCCAAAATATTCCCAAAAAATTCCAGAAATTTCCAGAAAGCGATACTTAAATTTGCTGCACACTGGCAACTGTGTACCTAGAATTTACATTGTATTAGCTATTATAAGTACTCTGTAGATGATGTAAAGCATACAGAAGGATGTGCATAGGTTATATGCAAATACTATGCCATTTTACATAAGAGACTCAAACATCCGTGGATTGTAGTATCCACAAGGAATCCTGGAACTAATCCCCCACAGATACTGAGGGATGACTGTATTCTTTAAGGATACATTGAGATATTTTGTTAATCATGTATTTTTTTTGAAATTTGAAATATACTTTAAAGTATTTTTTTGAAATTTGCCTTTTAAAAATAATGCATGAAAATATCACTTATTTTATTTACTTAGTTTTTTTGTGTGTGCCAGGATTCACTCACTCTATTAGGAATCTGGCTTGGACCAAGGGCCTGGGGGTTAAACATAATTCCCAGGTATGGTCAGCAGGGGGCAGAAAAGGGTAGTGGAACAAGTACTCACTGCCAAGGCCTGGGCATCCCTCTCTTTCCCCTTTCTGCGGAGGTAAAAATCAATTAGTAGGTAGTAGACGGTCCAGAGTGCCAGAATCAGGAGAGAAATTACTCACAGAGACAGTGACCCAGAATGGCGAGTAGGCTGAGGAGGCAGGGGAAAGGTTTAGCCACCATTCACAGCCTGGTCTGTGTCACAGAGACGTGGACAACCAGACATCAGGAGGTGAATCATCAGAGCACTTTCACAGTCCTGACTGCTACTCCCAGCCTGCCCGAAGCCCAGGGTCTGGCTCCTTAAAGTAACAGGAGTCGATGATCCACCTTGGGAGCTGATATAAACTTCCTGTCTGAGAGCTAGTCCATGCTGCCAGCCAAGGGTTCCACAACCAGCCATTTTAAGGAGGACAGAGTAGGGTATGGGCACCAAATGCAAATGCTGACAGTTAATGAAAACACTTAGATACATTCCAATTAAATAATTTGGGAGCCAACCTAAACCTGATGTGGCTTAAATATATTTTCTTCCCTCCTCCAGAGGGGAAACATTGTTCAGTTGTGCAAACATTTTGACTTTGAAATGAGACAAACGTGACTCTAAACTGTTTGGTATATGGTTCTCAGTTACCTAACCTTTCTGAGCCTCAGTTTCTCCATCTCTAAAACTAGAAATAATGATTCTCACCTCACAAATCTGCTGCAAAGAAATGAGATGATGTACATAAACTGCATGGCAAAGAGCTTGGCAACTTGTAGTCAGTCAGTCAACATTGGTAGCTGTTCTATCTCCCTGTCTTTGTCTTGGAAGAATATCCACCATGCTGCTTGCTATCTTTGAATACAAAGTTTCAGTCTCCTAAAAGTATGACTAACATTAACTGAGGGATTACTGTGTTAGGTACCACAGTAAGTTTTCTGAAGTATAATCTCACTTAATTTTCATGATGTACTTTTATCATCATCTCTATTTTACAAATAAGGACATTGCACACCGATTTTCCTAGTCTTTCCACATGGTAAAGAACAAGGAAGGATTCAAAACTAGGTAACTGGATTCCAGAACTCATGCTCTTGACAATACCCAATCTGTTTTCCAATACAGACATTTAATCAAAGAGTTAAAAATCTAAAGGAAAAAACAGAATAGTCTCGTCTTTGCAACGTGTTTAAATGTTGGTACTATTGTCATAGGATCACCTCTTCTATTTGATACTTAGGGCAAAAGTTCAGTGTTCAATGAAATAAATGAAAATGCGCCTTGTCGCAGACACAGAGAATGGACATGTGGACATGGAGGGAGATGGAGAGGGTGGGACAAATTGGGAGATTATGATTGACATATATACACTACCATGTGTAAAATAGATAGCTGGTGGGAACCTGCTGTATAGCACAGGGAGCTCAGCTCGGTGCTCTGTAATGACCTAGATGGGTGGGATTGGGGGTGGGGGTGTAGGGAGATCCAAGAGGGAGGGGATATATGTATACATATAGCTGATCCACTTCATTGTACAGCAGAAACTAATACAACATTGTAAGGCAACTATACCCCAATAAAAAAATTAAATAAAGTTAAAAAAAAAAGAAAACACACGTCACTGTTTTTCCATTTAGAATTCTTTCATAAAATTAAAAGAACTAACAATGGTATTTTGGAAGAAATTCAGCTTTAGCTATTACATTTAAAGATTACTACTACATGACTAAGGAACACTTCCTTGATCTTTCTGAGAAGTGTTCTCTCTTTTGCTTCACTAGAAAGGGAAGATGGTGTAAGAATACTTCTTCCTCAACTGATGCCTAAAAAAACAATCACAGTCCTGGTCCTATGTAAGGATCACGCAAAACACTTTTTATAAATACAGGTTTTCTGGATCTGGTAACTCAAAATTTCTGGGAGAGGACAGCCTAAAAAGCTCCTCGACGAATATCAGAACTGATTACCAGTGACTAGATTCTAGAAGGGGAGACGTCTTCCTGGCCCCTAACCTCTCCAAAAGGGAGAGGCAGAGAATGAAGATAATTTGGGAACTGGGAAAGGTGCAGAGATATGTCTGCCTACATTTCTTGCCTTAAATAGATTCTGCCAAATGCTTGATGAGAGGCCAGAAAGTGTTGCCCAATGAGCCTCCACGGTTCTAATCACAGTCAAGCATGTCCAGACCAGCACTGTCCCTTTAAAAGTGCTGAATAGTCTCTGGAGGCCACTGTCTATATGCCGCTTCTATGCTAGTTCATTTTAAGAGTGAAGACCTTAACAAAGTCACAAAGGACTAAAAAGACCTGTGCTTCTGGCCTCCACCCACCTTTCCTGACTTACTTCACCTTCCCGTACCTTCTGTTAGTGTCTCCAATCTACCAAACTCTTTCACGTCTCTGAAATTTCATATATTCAGATTCTATCCCTTCAGCAAGAAATATGAAACATCCTCTCCCAACACACATTTTTCTCTTCTCTTCTCTTCTTCTCCCTCTTTCCCTCTCTCTCTTTCCGCTCCTTCCCTCCAACCCTCTTTACCTCTCTCCTTTCCTCTCCACCCTCCTAATTAATTCCAAATTATCTTTTTAAAAAATCTATTATTTATTTTGGCTATGCCGGGTCTTAGTTATGGCATGTGGGATCTTTAGTTGTGGCATGTGGAGTCTTAGTTGTGGTATGCATGTGGGATATAGTTCCCTGACCAGGGATCGAACCTGGGCCCTCTTCATTGGGAGCACAGAGTCTTACCCACTGGACCACCAGGGAAGTCCCCCAAATTATCTTGTAAAGCTCATTTCACAGGAGCTGTTCAAAGAAGCCTTCCTTGCCTGCCCTCTCCACAAAGTCAGGTGTCTGGTCCGTCTTGTAATTGCTCATCTCACTCTTTAATTTTTCTTTGTAGTACCTACCAGAGTCTGACATAAGAGTTATTGGTGAGATTCTGTTTAATTTCTGTCTCCCCCATTTCAATCTAGGTTTTGTGAGAGAGCTGGGCCAGAGTCCCTTTTGCTCCCTGCTGCCCAGACCTAACCAAGTGCCTTTCCTTCAGTACGGGTTCAAATACTCTCTGTTAAATGAATGAAGTAAAAGGAAGAGAGACTTTTAGATTCTCTCTTTTTTTCCTTCATCCAGGGCAGAAAGCTATATCATTGATTTACTCAATAAAATGTTTTGAATTCCTCCAATGTGCCAATGCCTGTGAGAATTTAATGATACATCAAAAAATAGACTCATTCCTTGAGGTCCTTAGAGTCTAGTGGGGAATAAAAGACATGTATTCAGATAACTATTACAGGAGCCTGCCAGGGAAACCACAAACTTTCTTACATAATCAAATTTCAGTCCTTCACTGTTGTCAGAGCAAAGAGACCATCCCTGTGAGAAAAGATTAGGGGCCTCACTGCCCAGAGGCTGTGTGACCTCCAGAGTCAGCGGGATTTGAATCCTTCCGTTACACTGTGGCTGCTTGGGTTCATGGTACCTAAACTATCTGTGCAGCAGCCTCCTCAACTGCACAATGGTCAATTTTCTAGTGGAAAGAGAAAGGTGTCTTTACAGGAAATGTTTTTAGCAGATTACCGTAGGTTCGTAAAACTGAAGAAGATATACAGATGGCGAATAAGCACATGAAAAGATGTTCAGTGTCATTAACTATTAGGGGAATGCAAATTAAATCCACAATGAGATGGAGCTACCCAGCTATCAGAATGCCTAAAATAAAAAATGACACCACCAAATGTTTGTGTGGATTTGGGGAAACAAACACATACAGTACTGGTGAGAATGTGAAATGGTACAGCCACTCTGGAAAACGAGTTGACCGTTTCTTTAAAAACAAAAGGTACAACTACCATACAACCAGACATTTGCACTCCTGGGCATTTAGCCTAGAGAAAGGGAAACCTATGTTGACACAAAAATGTGTACACAAGTTTTTGTTGCGGCTTTATTTGTAACAGGCCAAAACTGAAGACAACCCAGTTGGTTAAGCAAACTGTGATACATCATTATCCTGGACTACTACCAAGAGTTACAAAGAAACGAACTATTATACCTGCAACAATCTGGATGAATCTCCAATTATGCTGAGTGGACAAGAGCAAATCCCAAAATGTTACATACTGAATGATCCCATTGGTGTAACATTCTTGAAAATGGCAAAAATTAAAGAAATGGAGAAAGATTACTGGTTGCCAGGGATTAAAGAGGTGGTAAAAGTTGGAGGGAAGTCTACATAGCTGTAGAAGGGTAATTTAAAGGATTGCGGAGGTGATGGAAATGTGCTGTATCTTCACTGTTTCAATGTTAATATCCTAGTTATGATATTGTATTATAGCTTAGAGACATGTTACCATTGGGAGAAACTGAGTAAAAGGTTATAGACTCTGTATTATTTCCTATAGCTACATGGGAATCTACAGTTATTTCAAAATAAAAAGAGTAATTTTAAAATATGAAAAGGTGGAAGCAAAGTCAGCGAAACAAGTATGGCGTTTGTCAGTTATAGCATAAGCCTCAAAACTCTGACATCATAATGGCCAGTGATCTTGACTACTACAGAATCCTGAGCTTTCGTGGATTTGTCCACAGTACTCTGCCAAGTGCTGTAGACATACTCTGGTTTCAGTGCCAAGAATTGGAGAAAAAACGATGTTCGCGTCAATCAGAAAGCACTTTGAGCTTTTTGGTGGTCAGTCAAGGTTTCGCCGCCTCAGGTAGTCTTTTAACATACTATTTTTGATCATCAAAACAGATAGTGGTCACAGGAAGTGTTTTGTTTTATTTCCTCGAAGGCATATGAACTAATTTTTAACTTCAGCACTGGTTTCATGAAGAGCTACTGGTGTTCATAGGATTCAGTGCTGCTGAACACAAGTGAGCAGCTTTACATTCCTGGGGTGGAGTGGGGAGTAGGAGACACTTTTTTGGCTCCACGGGGGAGAACTTTCTGTAGATCTATGAACATGTCTGTTCTATTTATCAAAGAGTATTTTCTGTTCAACTTAGTTGTTTTACCTATCATGACCTGAGAGTTATGTTAGAGCGTAGTCATAGCTCAACCAAATAATAGCTAAGCACTACCATACTTAGAAACTTTTTGATGTTTCCAGCATTATTTGCTGATCTTTGAGAATTTTCCCCCAAATTTGAATACTTAGATAAGATTGGGGTCAATCTTCCAGAATCCTCAGTTATCTACATTTTTATGTTCACGTGAAACTGAATTGTAATTACTTCTTTGCAAATCTCCATATCCTTTTATTTTATCTATATGAGGCCACAAATTGTCCTATTTTGGGTGGTTGTTGTTGGTGTGTTGGTGGTGGTGGTTTTTACCTTCTTGTCATACTCTCTACCTTTGGCCTCTTGGTTCTCCTCTTCCTAACAGTTCCTGACCAGCTTTGCTGCTTTCTTCTTTTCCCCACCTTTAAGAGTCCACATGCCCCAGGGTTTTGTTCCTGAAACTGTTCTCTGTCCATATCAGCTCCCTAGGTGACCTCATTTCCTTCAGTAACTTTCTATAACTTACTGACTCCTGAGTTTGAGCTATGAAGCCCTGTTTGGGAGATTGAGTCTAATTTTTAGAGGTGTGTCGAGCTTGACATTTAACATGAACTCCATCACACATCGGACCAGCGACTAGCTGTTCTATGGTGTTTGTGTTTTGCAGGAGAAGCCCTTCCGTTGAGGTGGACACCCACAGCCAAAATACTACATCCTCTGAGGGAGCCAATCATACCCTGCTGATCCACAGCCCCGTAGAACTCAAAAGAGGCTGGAGGAGGCAGAAGCAGCACCTCTTCTTATACAGCGATTTGTTGCTTATATCTAATACCAAGTGCGTATACATGACATGCTCTCCCGAGGATCATAAAATTGCACATTCGCTAACCCTTATTGTAGGAAAATATGACAGTGTCTCTCTTGCCTGGGGCTTGCAGACAGATGATAAAAATAAGAGGGGGAAATTACAGATTGTGATGAGTGCTTCTGATACAAGGGAGATAGGGTACCGTGTAGAAGATGGGACCATCTTAGAGAGGGGTTGTGCAGGAGAACCTCTCAAGGCGGCAGCCTCTAAACTGGACCTGCGGGGTGAGCAGCAGCCACCATCCCCAGCCAAGGTGCATGAGTCTCCTAGGCGTCTAGGCCCAAGTGGGTGCGGCTCAGTCCCCTGGAGGGAGGAGTTCAGGGGAGGCCAGTGTGACTGGAGCCTGAAGCAGGGGGTGTGACATTAGATGTGATATGGTAGTCAGGTCACAGAGGGTCTCCACAGGCCTGGAAGGGGTTGAAATACTATGCTGAAGGGTGTTTAACTAGGATAGGAGCCATATCTAGTGTATATTTTTAGCAAAATTTTCTAACTATTGGAAGATGATGGACTTTTGGGTAAGCAAGAGTGGAAGCAGGGAGACTAGTTAGAGGAGGCAACAGTCCTGATGAACAGTAACAAAGGCTCCATCGTGGGGTTGACAGTGACAATGAAAGATGAGGCCAGACAGATCTGGAATACATGTTGGAGACAGAACCAACTGGGTGCACTTTGCTCTCAACCCTGAATACAAATGCAACGAATACCATAGACTTGGTGGCTTAAACAACAGAAACTTATTTTCTGATCGTTCTGGAGGCTGGAGGTCCAAGATCAGGCACCAGCGTAGGGAAGTTCTAATGAGAGCTCTCTTCCTGGCTTGCAGATGGCTGTCCTCTCACTGTATGTTCACATGGCATTTCCTCAGTGCATGGATGCGGGGAGAGTGGAAGAAAGCTCTCTCCCTCCTCTAACAAGCCCACCAACCCTACTGGATTAGAATCTTAGCCTTATGACCTCATAAGCCTTAATTACATCCTAAAAGCTCCATCTCCAAATATAGTCGTGTTGGCAGTGAGGGCGTCAGGGTGTGAAGGTGTTGGCAGGGAGCGGGGGGAACACAATTCTTCCATTGCAATAACTAGCAGGACTGAGTGCTGCCAACCTTGCACAAATGTTCTCCACAATTTTTAGAAAACTACCTACAAGATCATTCCCATAATACATTTAGGTATAGTCATGATCATTATTAATATGAAAGAAAAATTGTTTTTTTTTATTCCAGAAAGAAACAACAAAAAAGAAATAGCCTTCTGTGATAACAAACGTACTTCTTCCCTGTCGTGCCTCATCTTTTTAGATGGAGGACCGTGTTATGCCCTGAATCAGTCTGTTCCAATTAATAATCTGAGTTTAGCACCCAGTTTTTCCACTTGCCGTAAGAAGGGGTGGAGGGAATGAATGAAGTTTCCTTTTACCTCAGCTCACCTTCAGACTTCAGGTGAAAACTCACTCATCTTTAGACTGATGCTACAGAAATCAACACAAATGGAATAAACAGCTGATTGCTACCTATGTAGTTGGTCAGAATAAGTAAAATTTAGCTTGTATGTAATAATAAGGGGGATTAAAATGTTTATTTCTTCACAAAGAAATTATATTTCTCCAGTTGTGTGGGATGTTAATATTCAGTGAAAATTGTTTTGAGGTTTTTGTCCTTTCTTTTTCATACTACATACACTAGAAAATTCTGTTCTCAAGAATTAAACTCAGATGAAACCTTCAATATCACTTTTGATATTCATTAGAATGCTTAATAAGTTATTTTTCAAATAAAATTATTACCTCTGTTGTTTAGAACAGGATCTGCTTTGTAAATACTAAGATATTAATACTAGTAGAGGTCCATGAAGAATTTACAAATGGGAAGGGACTGTACGTAGATCACACCGTCTTTAGACATCACTATCCTCATGTTTAGTTATTGAAGAATACAGAAACAATGAAAAATGAATTTTATTTAGGTCAAAAGATGACGATTACTATTAATTTACCAGTGAAATGACAGATACTTACAGAATACACCACAATCCCTTCTCCTAAGCATCTAAGGGGACACCCCTGTGTAAAGAGAAATCTCCCTAGACTCCTATAAATTCCACAAACCATTGGGGCTTACTCCCTGGTATAAAGGTTAAGGTAAAGGAAAGGAGAGGGGTATCCATAGTAAGGGACACACGATAGAAATGAAAACTGCAGCCCTCCTCTCCCTTCTTCTCGAGTTAGTTTACATTAGCTTTGTTCTTTCTGACTTCTACTGAGAAAATCTCACTGAGTTGTGACTGAGTGTGAAGAAACACAGTGAGACCCTAGGAGAATCACTGTAGTATAAAGCTTTGTTGTGATACAGTTTAAACATTTCCAAGCTAGCATCTAGCTCTGTTGGTATAATATCATGAGATATATCATCTCACTCCACAAATAAAAGAACAATCCCATCAGAAGGCCTGGTGGCTCTGTGGGAAGAGGTGGGGCTGAGGACAGGCAAGAGGAGGAGGCTTCTTCAGGGACCTACAGGTCAACACCCATGGAGGCCAAGTGGTTACGAGCACAGGCTCATGAGTCAGGTTGTCTGAGTTCAAACCCTGTTTCTGCTGCTTTTGGCAATTCACTTAACCTCTCTGTGAGTTTCCTCCTCTGTAAAATGGGGCTAAAAAAGACTGCCTGGTGTGGTTGTTTGACAATTAAAGGAAATAGCGTTGATAAAATATTTACAACAGTGCTTGGCATATGCTAAGTGCTCAATGTTATAGGAGAGTGGAAACCATGCTCTGGACTTTTGGATAACTCCTAGGTTTGGTTTCAAGGGAGTGGATAATTTTGGCACTTCATTTCACTAAGAAGAGAATTACTGAAATGACTTTTGCAAGGTCAGTGTATTGGGAAGTTTCTGCACAGTACTTTGGGTGTCAATACACATGGATATCTACATCAGAAAAAAAAATCTATAAAATCCAGCAGATATATGTCTATCTTCCCCATTGGCCATATATTTTTAGCTTCATAATGTCTTTAGAATTACTATGTAGAAAAAGAATTTTATCTGATAATTGTGTTTCATAGAAATCTTAAAATACACAGACATAGGGTAAAACTGTTGAAATTAAGTATAGAAAAAAGCCACCTTGAATTATAAGGTATGTTTCCATATATATATATATATATATATATATATATATATATATATATATTCATAGTGCCCACTGAATCTAGATTATCCTTCAAGTGGGCTTCCTGCAAAATTATTTTCATTTCATAAATCCCACTGAAGAGTTGTAGCTTTAACTGTTCCATGAATCAGTAGAGTCACAGGGATTTCTGCACATGCGGCGTCTTTGATCTCATTCTACCTTTAGTGTTTCTACATGTGGTTCTGGCTAGTGGGGAGTTCCAGAGCAGTGTGCCCAAGTCCCCTAGGCATCTTTCATAGGACTTGTAAAGATCTAAATCCTAGGCCCACCTAAGTGTTAAATTTGTGAATTAACCAAAAGATATGGTAGTTTCCATATCAGAAGTCAAAAGAGAATCAGCAGAAACTGTCAGAAAGCAGTTTCACTGGTGATAATCACCTTCTGACTCCCCAGAGATAAATGGGAAGTATGTCTATCACTTACACATGAGACACCCTAGCCACTGGTCTGAGATTGACTGATTTTTCAGTTGGGGTTCAGCCTGTATGCTAACAGTTTTTCAGTTTTAGCTATAATCAAAGAGAAAATTGTATGAACAAAATCTTAAGAAAGGAAACTTAAAATAACCTATACTAAAAAATCTTTTTAAAAATTAAGGTTGAAAATGTATTTTAAATCTCTCTAATCCCAGCTTTTATTTTGCCTGTCTCTGCTAGGAAAAAGACTGTATAATTATTTTTACAAACCATGTACCATGTATCTTTGTTCAGCCCCTCAATACTTTTTGAAGTAGGCAAGACGTGAATGTATAATAAATTATAATTACAAAGATACATATATAATATATAGTGTCATAAATAACAAATATAAGAATGAGTTAATGGTTCTCTAAAAAAAGCTCTAAAATATAAACGATGGTCCATACTCAACACTCAACATTCAGAAAATGCCTATTTCCTGCCATCGAGGAAGTGTTTTCAGGGCCTTCCTG
The DNA here is from genome assembly GCF_030028045.1 of Hippopotamus amphibius kiboko. Lineage (NCBI taxonomy): Eukaryota > Metazoa > Chordata > Mammalia > Artiodactyla > Hippopotamidae > Hippopotamus > Hippopotamus amphibius. The sequence goes on along the minus strand of NC_080187.1, from coordinate 119,524,016 downwards.
GACCAGCCTCTGCTCAGCACACACTTTGAAAAGGTCTATCAAACTACCCGCTATGCTGTGCACACAGAGTAACAGAGATGAAGGAGACATGCTTTGCCCTGGAGCAGTGAGAACTAGCATCCTTAGCATGAACACAGCTTCTCCCATTACATTTAAGAAACAGACTAACAGAAGTGTTGATTGGTTCTTTCCAGGTATAAAAAGAACTTTAAGGTAAAAAATGAAATACCACTGAGCACCATGTGGACTGCCAACTGTACATACAAAATTGGTGAAGCCAACATTGGTGCCAGGAAGTCCTTTGTCCTAGGCTGGCCCACGGTGAACTTTGTGGCCACCTTCAGGTAAGACCTACAGCTTCGTCCTGTATTTGTAAGGGTTAAAAAAGGAAAACACTTAAATCTGATCGTATATCACGCCAGTGACTCACCTTTTGACAGCCCATGACACCTGTACGCCTTGTACTTTCCCCAAAAACGGTTTTTATGTGCAAATACATGCATATTGATCATAAATAGTGGGAACTACTGGAATAACTTCCTTTGGTTTTGACCAGCGGTTTTTCAATGGGCCATGTGAGCTTGGGAAGTTGCATCTTCATGTGTTCATGGTGTTCGTGTATCGGGAAGGAGGAGCATGAGAGCAAGACCCTAGGAACCCGCTCCAACTTCCTGCCCCCTAAGCTCAAGGGAGTATCTGTGTCTTTAAATCACTAGAATATCTTTCTTGAGCAAGTACAATTACATTTGAAAAACTGACTTTATATTCCCAAATTAATTCCCTTAAAAACAGGATTTAATTAGACACATAACATTCATCATTTCATCAAATACTAGGTCGCCTACATTGCTGTGTACAGGTTATCTTATTTGGTGTCTGCAGAGGGGTGACAGTCTAAAACAAAGGTATGATTTCATGGAGTACAGGTCAGTTTTCCAAGATGCATCCTTAGGCTGGAGTGAGGATGGGGAATGTGGACATCCTAGGTCGACACTGCTGGGTTCCCAGGGGTCATGCAACACTTATGCCTGCCCTTCGGGAACAACCACACCTCAAGTCTCATTCTTATGCACACTGAGTGTTCATCACAGGCACTCAACACTCCTCTTTCTTGTCCCCCCCGCCCCACTCCACCAAAATCTCTGGCACCATCACAAAGACAGGACAATGAAAATGTTGCCAAGTTGTTAATTTATACTCTATTCTAGAATGCAGCTGTTGACTTCAGGAACGTTTTCAAAGCTTTTTGGGAAGAAACATGATTTGTGTCATTTTCTACATGTCTACTTTCCATGACTTACTTCTCGAAAGATTATCAGCTCCTATGGCTTAACATCTTTTCCATGTTGCAAGTGAAAGGAAGCAGTTTCAACTGGGAATATTCAAAGATTATGATAAGGGAGGGTCCAAGATTCTTGTTTTCTAGTGAGGGGGGAATGCGAAAGGCAGGTTCACACGTGTCATACTGGCTAAAAATCTGTGTAAGAACATATACGGCATGTATGACAATGCCTGGCACCTAGCGCTTTTGCCATTGGCTGTTTTGCTCTCCCGCAGACTGCCATGAGTAATTAGAAGCTGTGTCATGTACATATGTCGGTTGCGGAGATAAGTGGGCATTTCCACTTCCTGATTAAAACACGTCCTGAAATGGTGATGGAGGGGGCAGGAGCAGCGTTGCGGACAGGAAAATAAAATGTGGCAGCCCCTGGAGAACATATATATTCTGGGTATATACCCAAAGGAAATGAAAACACACATCCACACAAAAATTTATACACACATGCTCACAGAAGCATTATCCACAATAGCCAAATAAACAAGCCTAAGTGTTTATCAGCTGATGAATGTATAAACAAAATGTGGTACAGGGCCTGAGGGTGGGGGATGGGGAGTGACTGCTTAATGGACACTGGGTTTGCTTTTGGGTGACGAAAATGCTCCAGAACCAGATAGTGGTGAGGGTTGCACAATACTGTTAATGTACTGAAGGTCACTCATGGTCAATTTTATGTTATGTGAAATTTACTACAATAAATAAAAGCTAGTAAGTGATAAGTCCACACATGAATGAGACTTAAAACATTTTCAGCTTTGGATAGTAAATGCTGCACAAAGTTTAGCAGACAAACTACTACTCTTTAATAACTTAGCAGTAGGTAGATTGATCTCGATCAGAGGATCACAGTACTAAAAAACGTGTTTTCTAGAAACTAATTTAATGTATTACAATCTGCTATACGCTATACACATAAAGGAATAAAATACTGTAGGGTTTTTTCCCTAAAAAGATACTCTTGTTTCTGGGACAAGACAGTTCCATCCAAATGCCAGTTCCTAAGTATGATGTAATCTGAATAATAATGTTCTTTATACCTGAATCGCACTTCCAGCTGCAAGAACACTCTGAGGTATAATTAACCCTTCTTCAGTTCTGAAAACTGAAGCTCAGAGTGGTTAAGCGACTTGCCCGTGATGACACAGCTTGCATCACACAGCTGCAATCAAGTGTTTAGATTCCAAACCAATTTCTTTTAAGATCTACTTGCGATCGCTGTAATACTGCTTGAAAAAGAGCAGAGTCCATCCATCAAAAGCCCAGTTATGAGGAAGGTACAACTTACACATGCATACACATCGGTTAACAACTGGCTGCTGATATTTTTATCTGGAATGGCACTTGATATGTTAGTACAAGTCTTAATATGTTAGTGTAAGTATTTCATGTAATTTTTTCTCCCATTTTTTAATATTACAGTTCTTCCAAACTAAAGGAAAAATGGCACTCTTTCCTTCAAAGGTATTTTGTATACGTATCTTAAATCTTTAATCCATGATAGAAGAATACAAATCTCTTCAAGGCAGTGCCCCCAAACTTTTCTCCCTCTCTTTGGTAGGAATTGTTAGACTACCCTCTTGTGTAGATTTATCATGGCTCCTACTGCAAATACTGTTCTCTCATTTACATGTATGTTCTGCTTATTTTTGAGGAAGTTCTGATTATCACTCTCATCTTTCCCTTTTCTCCATCCTGATGGCCGGAGCTACCATTATTCTCAAAACATATATTAAATTTCCATAAGTGCAGGTTACTGACTGTACTGAATGATTCTCAAAGCAACTGCTACTTCCTACCCTTGAACCCAGGAAGGCACTGGGCCTGCCAATCTAGGCAGGAAAGCTTTGAGGACTGGATCTGCTGCCCACATCTCACATGACAAAGGAGACCTGTTATTTTCTGGGTCATATCTTATTTTCCTGAAACATTTTTGCATATTTTCTTCCAACCCCTAATTTGATTTTGTTGAGTCTATCTATATGCTTTGAGAATAAAAAAGACTATTTAAAATATTAGCAACACAGATTGATTTGAAAATAAGCTAATAGCTAATTCGTCTACTCTGTTTTGGGTTATTACTGAATTTTATTAGGTACATCAAGTTAGCCAAAGAGAAGGACCAGCCAAAAAGCATTCCCCTCAAAATCTTCACTGAGGACATCAAGAACTGTGCCTGTGTAAGTGTTTTTAAGATCAAACATGAAATTCCAAGTTCTTGGCTTAGCAAAATGAAACTGATAGACATATACAGGAGAGAGCAAGAGAGAGAGAGAGAGATGGGATGGGTGGGAGGGAGGGAGAATGAAAGAGAGTGGAAAGAGAGAGGGAGTATTTAGAAAGTACTATGTGGGAACATGTATTTTCCTATAAAAATGTGTGTCTACACACACACACACATACACACACACACACACACACACACACAAGGGTGAGTCAGAAATGATCTGCACTCTGGCTGTAGAATTTAACTTTCAGAAAAGACAAATACATCATTTTTCGATGTAATCTCCTCGCTTTTCAACACACTTTGTCCATCTGTCAACAAGCTTTCGTATTCCCTCATTAAAAATGTTCAAATGCACTGCTGTCTTCACTTCTTCATCAGAAGTGAATCTGGCTCCTTCTTGATGGCTAACACTTGTGTGACCTTCCTTGAACTCCTCTATCCATTCATACACACTTCGTCACAACAAAACACTTTCTCCATACTCCGCACAAAGTCTTCGATAAATATCGGCACCAGGTACACCCTCAGAGCACAAAAAACAAATCACTGCACGCTGCTCTTCTTTTGTGCAGATCACAAGTGGGGCATCCATTTTTGATGGCACTGCAGTTACAAATGAACTGATGTAACACGTTCACACCTCCACACCAGTGACTGGGGAGACAGTAGCCTTGAACAGAAAGCGCTGATAAGACAGTACAGCCAACAGAAGTTTTAATATAACCGGAGTGCGGATAATTTTTGACTCTCCCTCATAAAAAGTGAATCCTAGGCAATATGAAGCAAGAGGAATCCACGATAGCTACACTGTTTAAGCATGGAAAGAATACTGACCGTTAAGTGTCCATAATATTTCTCTGGATTCTTCTAATAACGACTTTAGTGGTTCACTGTAATAAAGTAATTTTCATAAGCAGGTGTTTCCTATTGAAATTAAACATTTTTTCTTCTAATTGTTGCAACTTACATACATTGTGGTTTGGATTATTTCCACAGTTTTTTTTTTTTTCCTGTGCTGTTTTTATTTAGAATAATTGCAAACTTACAGAAAAGCTACAAAAATAAAAATAGTGCAAAGAATACTCCACATACCCTTGACCTAGATTCATCTATTTATGAACACTTTGTTCCATTTGCTTTATCATTTCTCCCTCCCTCTCTCTCTCTCTGTAGGTGTATGTGTCTAACTATTTTTGAGGGTCATACATACACCATGGCCCTTTATGCTTAAATACTGAGGTATCTCCTAAGAATGAGGATCTTCTCTCATATAACCACCACATAGTTATGACCTTTACTAAATTTAACATTGATGTAATACTTTAATCAACCATTCATGTTCCCATTTTGTCAGCTGACCTCAGTGCTGTCCCCTTTCCAGTACAGGATCAAGGGGATGGTGTTGCTTTTAGTCATGTCAAATGCAGAAGTCTTCTGAAAGGTCTTTCATTCTGAAGAATGTCAGGATCGAATTGAGCTGAAAGGGATGACACTCTGAAATTACCAGCATATTTCTACCTGATTTTCTTTACGCTGTTGGAGAAAAAAAAAAGTCACACCATTAGCCCCAGTTATCTGTATATAATTTAATTTCTGAACGTGTACTGTAGTAGCCAAAACATTTACAGTGACAAGATATTCTGGGTATTTTTTATGACATTCTGTTCTGCTCTAGTTTACAGTAGCTCTAGATCACACAAAATAGTATTTGCAGACAGAAGAAGAGGTAGTTTAAGACAGTTATTTCCTGGCCAACAGCAAAAGCCATGCAAATATTCTGATCTGTTTCTGAGCACCAGATAAATGCAATGGTTGAGGGAGATGAGACTAGAGAGTTCTCCTGTAGCAAAGCCCACTCTTTATCTCTGCCAGCTTTGATTTGTGGCAGCGGGTTACACTCAGAATTTTTCACAGAAAATCACCTTGAAATTTTAAAAAATCAACTTTATATATAATTTACACAAAATAAACATTTCTGATGTTTTTCATTCCTGAAGATCCAAGTTTCCCTCTGGTACTACCTCATTTCATCCTGAGGAAACTGTCCTTAGCTTTTCTTGTACAGATCTGGTGCTAACAGATTTTCTTAGTTTCTTTTATCTAAAAATGTCTTTACTTTGGGAGACTTCCCTGGCAGCCAAGTGGTTAAGACATTGCCTTCCAATGCAAGGGGTGCAGGTTCAATCCCTGGTCAGGGAGATAAGATCCCACGTGCCTCAGGGTCAAAAAAAAAACAAAAAACATAAGACAGAAGCAATATCATAATAAAGTCAATAAAGACTTTTTAAAAAGTCTATCTCACCTTAACTCTTGAAGGCTATTTTTGCTGGCTATAGAATTTTGTTTGCAAATGTTTTCCTTTCAGCACTTTAAAGATGTTCCATTGTCTTTTAGTCTCTGTGTTTTCTGATGAGTATTCTGTGCTCAAACATTAATCCCCTGTATGTGATTTGTCATTTTTCTTTGGCTGCTTTCAAGATTTTTTTCTTTATTTTTCGTTTTTAGCAGCGTGGCGATGAAGTTTCAAAGCATAGTCTTTTTTGAATCTGCCTGTTTAGCATTTTCTGAACTTCTTGAATTTGTAAATTTATGTCTTTCACCAAGTTTGCAAAATTTTAATCATTATTACCTCATATTAATTTTCTATAAATTGTCTTCCTATTTTTTTGGAGCAGTTTCTTAATGTGATGTGTGGTAGAGCTATTATAAATACCCTATTCACTGGCAGAGTTTGGAATGGAACTGGAATCTTTAAAATTTTCAATCTCATTTCCTAGATTCATTGATTTTATTTAATTGACTCAACAGATTTCTTTTTTTAATTAATTAATTTATTTATTTATTTTTGGCTGCATTGGGTCTTTGTTGCTGTGCACGAGGGCTTTCTCTAGTTGCAGCGAGAGGAGACTACTCTTCATTGCAGTGCGCAGGCTTCTCATTGCGGTGGCTTCTCTTGCTGCAGAGCACAGGCTCTAGGCGTGCAGGCTTCAGTAGCTGTGGCACACGGGTGGAGCAGTTGTCACTTTCGGGCTCGAGAGCGCAGCCTCAGTAGTTGTGGCACACGGGCTTGGTTGCTCCTCGGAATGAGGGATCTTCCCTGACCAGGGATCGAACCTGCGTCCCCTGCATTGTCAGCTGGATTCTTAACCACTGTGCCACCAGGGAAGTCCTCAACAGATTTCAATCATGAAAATCTTAGTAACCATGATACCTGACACAGAGAAAGTACTCACTAAATAGTAGTTTTTTTAGAAATATATTTTACAGCCAGCTCTTATTCTAATTTTACTAATTTACTTTACTATGTAATTGCAAAGCAATAAAACCATACTATAAAAACACAACTCAGGAAGAGAGAAGAGGGTCCAGATCCTTCTTTTTAAACTATCCTTCCTCTATTATAGACACAGCCTTAAGGTGCTGAAGACCAGCCCATGTGCCCTCTCAGAATTCTGTCTTTCTCTTTCTTACTTAAGCTTCTATATTTTGTGTGCCACAAATCCTTTAAGAGAAATATCTGTTTTACTGAAATGCTTTCTCCTAGCTAGCTTCATGTTATATAAAGAAATGGAAATCAACTATAACTAGGGGTTTGTGTTCTACATGCGCTTTACATTGTCATTACCTGAAAACAAGCTTTGCCTTTAGAATATGGATAATAATTTGACAATAGTTATTTACTCACCTGTTTAAAACTTATTTATAGCAATTTTTCTTGCTTCTTGCAGTCTGTAACTATAACAGTAACAAATTCAGACACAGTGAATGATGTTATCAACATGTCACTTTCAAAGCTAAGAATAACTGTAAGTACCTGAAAGTTATTTTTAGTTAAAAACCAACTTTGATTTTTGAGATTCGTGTGTGTGTGTGTGTGTAATGTACCTACCATCATAAGACAGCTGATTATTACAGATATGTAAGTCATATTTTGTCCCCTAAATTTAGAAGTTGAAGGCAGCAAAGCTATATTATTAGCCTATGCATGTTATTCTTGTATTCTCATTTTAAATTTTGTGTGAGTTGAAAGTCACAGCATAATGAAATCGGGCTATAATTTTAGAGTGCTAATGAAAACATGTGCTTTTTATTGTCTATATTATATATATAGACAATAAAATATTATAAGATTCTAAACATCTCCTCCTCTCTAGGACTGTTCTTTCTGTATCTTCATTCCTGATTCCTCTAGTCCCATCCCTATTTATCCTGATTGCCACCTGAGGACTCAATCTCAGCATCAGAAATCCTAAATGATATGTTTTGTTGTAAATTTGACATAAAGACCACCTGGCTAGACACTACATCCCCTTGATGCAGGTCCTGAGAACTAGATGGCTAATGCCACCTGTGAACTGGTAAAGAAGATAAGTTCTGAGTAAGAGCATGGATCTGGGGGCATCTGTGTACACATCACTTTCATCTTGTTTTGCTTTCAAGTGTCTGTTCCTTTTTTTTTTTTTTTTTGATATTTTGATTATTTTATTTGTTAAAGCTCTTTATTGGAATATAATTGCTTTACACTCTTGTACCAGTTTTTGAGGTACACCAAAGTCAACCAGCTGTATTTATACACATATCCCCATATTCCCTCCCTCCCGCGACTCCCTCTCCTTTATGTTTGGATAGGACTGTTATGGCTTGTAAGAATTTTTTGGTGAAAGAGATGGCTATGGGGATGAGGGTGCATAGGGGAAAAGAGAGGGAGAGGGACATTCAGATGGATAGAATTGAAAAAAGCACTTGTAAAGCACGGCTCCTTATATAAAATTTATATATACAAATATGAATATATATTTATATATATATATACATAAATGCGAAAATGTCTTGCTATTGTGAAATGACATAATTAAAATGTTTGTATTTAAGTTTTGTCTGACTCAGTGGTGTAATAAAGCCCCTTAAAAACTCAGGGCAGCCAGAATTTGATATAAGAAAGCGTTGATTCTGTAAAAATGGAATTTAATAATACATTATAAATAAAATTGAATTTATATGCACTGGGTGAAGTACCCCTCTGCATTGATTTCTAACCTATTTGATACGTATGTCCTGAATAAGAATTAAATCTTACAAGAGAGTGGTTTTAGGGATAAGGCTGGGGAGACTGATTAATGTTAGAGCTCATTTTATTTCATTTTTGTAATTTTCCTTTGCTTAAAGTGATCAATCTCACTAGACAAGAAAAAATTTCTATTTTAATGAAGAATTGGGGTTATTTGTTATTATATGTGTATGCCTGATTTAAGGGATTCCAACACAGTTTTTTCAATCTTTACCTTAAAAGAAAAGATTTTTTATTAGCTTTCACTTCTTATTTGCAATACAATTTTGAGCAGGTTTAGCTCTGTGTGTGTGTGTGTGTGTGTGTGTGTGTGTGTGACTGCTTCCACTACCTGGGACCTTGCCTCCTTCATGGCAAGGCCATGGTTTTTAATCAGAAGTCAAGGGCAAGCATAGTACCTATCACCAACAACTCTATTTCAAACATTTTTTTGCTTTATCCTCTCCTGGAGGACTCTTTAATTCAGCATTTTTTATAATTTAGGCTTGTTTCAAATGGGATATCCAATATTCCTAGGCAGTGATTGTTTTCTGCATCTGACACTCTCTAGGCTACAGTCCTTGTCCCTTCTCTCCCTTGAATGGCACTCATCTACATCAGAGCCAGTGGGCTGACTTGATTCTGCCATCTACTCAAAGCCTCTTGGGCATCTGTCTCCTTTTGCTCATGGTTGCTGAGCTTATGATGCCTTTCAAGTTGTACTTTGCTCAGGAATGGTCATGGCAGAGTGTGTGGCTCTCTGGACAACATGCTTGTCTGGGCTGGGATATTCGAAGCCAAAAGCCAACATTCTCCAAGGAATCTAGAGACAGCAGAAAGCAGGACTCCTGAGATTAGACTTCTCCTCCACAGCGAAGGGGCATTACTGCGATTTTTTTTATGCCATGGGCCGCCCACAAAGTGAGGGGCTAATTGCACTGTGGTACCATAGATCCCCACCCTTTACCAAAAAGGACAAGAATCTCAGAAGGTCCACTGGAGGCTGCGAAAGAGACAGGAGATACTGAAATCAGCATTGTTAACTCAAAAATTGTAGCCACCCCCATGCACCACATAGCATTTATACTGGCCCAAATTCTTTCTCTTTGGAAGTATAAAAGTGCTAAGGAAATGGGTTCTTCAAGTACCTACTGGGAAGATTTGCTGTGACACACAGTTCTTTTTGTCTCCAAGGGCTCTGAGAAAGATTACCAGCTGTGGGCCAGTTCTGGTAAGAAAGAGGCCTCATACCCACTCATCGGTAAGTGTCAGGGAAAACCTAAGATGGGGTTGATTGGGTTCAAAACTGTAACTCTAAAGTCTCAAAGTAATAGCTGATCAGTCTTGAACTTAAATACCCTTAAAAATGAAAATCTCATGCAATATTTATTCATACATTTATTAACTAATTCCAAGCACTTACTCTATCCTGAGCACTAACATCTCTTCATTCAGCAACTTACGGTCTAGCTGGGGAGAGAAATGGGAATTTTTCTTCTTTACTTTTTTCACTTGACAAACAGACTTGTCTTGAAAACATTGATTTACCTCCCTACGTACTTACTTACTTAGGTATGAAAGCAACACAAACTGGAATTTCTTTTTCTCATACATTACTTTTCTTTTCTTAAGCTCTTTATTGGAATATAATTGCTTCACACTGTTGTGCCAGTTTTGCTGTACAACAAAGTGAATCAGCTGTATTTATACATATATCCCCATATCCTCTCCCTCCTGCGACTCCTTCCCACCTTCCCTATACTTTTCATATTCCAGTCTTGAAGTTCTCTGATCCATTTCCTAACTACTAAGCAGTCTCTATTTTGTGAGACTCTTCTAAAATCCAGCCATGCCTCTGTACCCGAGTACATTTATTTAATAATCTGCTCTGTGCCCAAAACTTTTCTCAGCATCATAAAGAGAATGAGATAATCACACTCAGATTCTTCAAGTCTTCACTGACTAAACCACCTGTACTTTGCTGTTTCTCAAGCTGTTTACCAGCATTGCTCTTGAGGTTTTTGATACATAGATTCCATCTTTCCTACAATAGTTATTATATAATAGTTAGAAATAATAATAATATAATAATAGCTAAAAATAATCTAGCTTTTCTAAAGCTAGGAAAGACTTGCTTTTCTTAGATCAGCAAGTCTGTTCAGTGTGGTCAGTGAAAAAAGGAGGGAATAAAACAAAGGAAAGGACAAAACCTGTAGCAGAACTTGCAATACAGTAACGGTGACAATGATTTCTGCTAGAAATCTTAGAGCATTCCCTCTTTTTTCTTTTTTTAATCTGTTCAATAATCCTGTGAGACTTTTACTCTTTCAAGTGACCTGAAGAACGTTTTCAAGTGATCTAGAAAATCTAATCAACTGAGCTTTTTCTGTGATATGTATATTCCCAGTCTCAGAAATACATGGAGTCACCAAGCACCAAGCTGAGGACAAACTCCCCTCACCTATTTCATGTGTTTTTCTTTTTTAATGTTGACATTTTTGTAAAAGTCCACCAGCAATAAGGTGAAAAAAATCGAATACTTAAATATATTTATTTTAATGAAATGCATTCATTTAAACAAAACCATGTAAATGACAATCTTTAGGCTTAGAACAGCTTCACGCACCGTGGCTGGCTCTAAGGACTCCTAAGAACCTGGCCTTCATGATGCTACCTCAGCAGTCACCCTGAATGCATTTCCTAACCTGCTCTCAACTCACAGTTACGGATTAGCTCCTGGTTATCCTGGTGATTTGGTTGCATTTTATTGCTGTCATGGAAGCTTCTTTTGCTTTAAAGGATGGAAGTCACTGTGATTCTTGCTCTGAACAGAACGCTGACATTGCACTTATGTTAGATGAAAAGCAAAAGCAAGAGCTCCCCAAGTTACATTCAATAATAAATCAGAAACAAAGGAAAAGGAACTTTCCTTCTATTCTTAAAAAATGAAATCCACGTCACAACACAGGGTCTTTGGGCATTCTATGGAGAGGAAGTAATGTAAAGCATGAAAGAGCAAAACAAATCACTTGGCAGGCAACTCCTGAGGATTTCTGGTGCGGTTTTCCACTCTGTAAACACTGGTTTGCACTTTGCTTCCGGGTTTCCACCACCGCACAGCCTTGCCTCTGATCACTGCCTCACAGGAACCCCCCCCACGGAGGGAAGGCAGCAATGGGAGGGAAACATAAAGGCAACCCACCCCGCTGCTCTGGAATAGCTCTGGCTGTTGAACTGACAAAAGGAAATGAAAAATCTGTGTGTTAAACTGACATGTGTGAGAGAACAGTGATCATAGCAATTCTTAACGTATATAGTCCAATCATTTTAAAAATATTAAGCACCAATGTTTATTCATATATTTACTTTGCTCCTTATCAGTCTATGTGAGGGTGAGCATTTCAAAGGAAGAACGTAAGGCTTGCCTGAGATGTACAATCTAGTGAGTGTCAAGGCAGAAACTAGAAGGCCTTCAATATTCTCAGATGGAAACACAACAAAAGTCAACATTGTGCAATGCAGGGATGGATATATACATTCCAAACCAAGCAAGGTGTCTCAAAACATTCTTCTCTTTACTATTTAAACTCATTTGCTTGGGCACCTGCTTTTTGCAGGGTGTCCCCCATGACAGTGCACATCCTACTCAGAAAGTACAGCCTTCTCTACCCAGAAGCCCCAGAAGAACAGCAGCCACACCAGTGTGGGGCACTTGCTCACGGTAAGGTAGGTCTGACTGTACCCATCATATCAGCCTGAATCTATATGTAGATTTTTTTCCACATAGGGCATGAACATCCCTATGGAATTAAAATGAGCCATCTTCCAGCTACTGTGCTCCTGCAGCGGGGATCGGAGGACTCCACCTCTCCTTCTGCCCTCCAGGAGGCCTTCCCACTGCAGCAGGAGTCCCAAGAGATCCAAGGCCGGTTTATCCTGAAACCCAAGCACACAGCCAGGAACCAAGCCAGGAATCAGCAGGGGAAAGGTGAGCCCCTTCCTTTCCTGTAAGTGTCTTCCCTTGGCTCTTGTCTCTCCTGCTGTAAACAAACTCATGACATACAGCCGATTCTCCATGTGGGGTTAAGGGAACCGTATAGGCAGGCCCCAATACCCACAGAATCAAGCTCAGAGAAACACCAAAGGTCTGAAATCAAGATCCAACTCACTTCCAGGAAGGTTTTGGCTTTTGGTTTTTTGGTTTTGTTTTTTTTTTTAATTCCTCCAGGTACACATCTCCCTTCTCTGTATCCCCAGAGCACTGCCTACATATAATTACATCCGTACACATCTGTATGTCTTATTAGAGTATGAGCTTCTTATGGCCTGGGAACACATGTTCCCCATGTTGTGTCTAGCATCTCGTGCCTTCACAGGAGGTAGTTAGATGACTGTATGGCTTAGAAAAGACTTCAAATCTATTCTGGACTTAGGCTGAAGTGGCTCTGGGGGTTCTGGTTAGAATTGAACTCTTAATTCTACCCCCACAGCAGTCTCATTTCCATGTTTGCTTCAGACCCAGGTTGCGATTGGAACTGAACGTTTATGGCTGGGGTTTTTAAAAATCTTCCCTCTTGCAATTTTCTCCCCCTACCATTCCAATATTGTCCCACTGATATTTCTTTCTCTGAATAAAATGTTCTTAATTAATCTGGGAAGTACTGGGGCCAGAATAGAATTCCTACTTAAAGTATTTTTATTGTTATGATTGTTATTCTGTAAGCAAAAAGTTTCAAAAATTATATATTTTTTTAATATTCAAACCCTAATCTGAGCATCAGGAAACACTAAACTACATTTTGCCAAGACTGTGTAAGAAAGATGAGGTTGTAAGGTTAGCTTGTTTACTAGTCTCCATATTTTTCATGGCTATAGCATATATTTTGATTGGTCACAGAGGCAACATGAACTTTAATGTACATTATGAGAGGTCCAACTAAGCCTGAAAGTATCTTTGAGAAAGTATAGGACTCAATGTCTATTTTGCTTTCTGTCTATGCTCATAGAGTAGCTGGATATATAGCTTTATAGCAAGGGATAGAGCACTCTTCTTAGGAGTATTCTTATTAAAGCTGAACAGTGAATGAATACAGTTGTAATACATGAGTACATTTGGATAGCTTTAAAAATAATACAGTCAGGTTAAGAATAGGGAAACCAGGTTGCATAAAACAACTCAACCTATCTAAACATGTATCTTAAACTTCTGTACATGTTAAGGTAGAAAAATCTCCTCCTGGATTTAAGAATGTATTTGCTTTCTTCATTCTCTCCTTTTAAAATGATGGAGGTATACATGCCAGGGCAGGAAGAGCCTAAGGTGGACTGGTGGCATTCGTTCATGACTGCACATCTGCAGGCTGCAAAATCAACTGAAGAATGGGGTGGGGTCTGCTTTGCAGGGAGGAGACTGATGTCTAGGCTGCCTTAGGCTCTCTGAGGGAGGGGAAATTACCTCTGCTAAGGCTGCTATGAGCCATGTCTTGTGTTGAGTAGTACATTACATTATGTAGTTCAATGAAGTGTAGGTAGCATCATTTATGTTAAATTTGAGCAAACCAAAGCTCAAAGAGTTTAAAGTAACTTATCCAACTAGCTGGCAGAACAGGAGCCTTCTGGTTCTCTCATCCAGAACCAGAAGTGTTCCGTCCACATGAGTGGACATGGTGATGCACTCACTATGTCTCAGGAAAGCCAAGTGGATGGGCATTTAAGGATATTTGGTAAAATGTTGCTCATCTGTTTATTTTCCTACAACTTGGCACCTCTGTTGACTTTTTTAGTTGGTTATTTAAGCAGGTTTTTTAAGTAAATGTTAAACAGGTTACTTAAGCAAATATCCAGAAAATACTCATAGTTAGGCAGTAGAAATTTTGAACTCAGCTTTTCACTGATGATCACTTTTTCTTTAAAAGCCTGTCTTCAGCTTTCCTTTGACAGGGGCCTGGGTAGCTGGTAGGGTGTTACAGGAAGATGGCCACCTGGCATCTTACCATATAGCCAGCATTTAATGACTACTTCCCAAGGACCCTGACTGCAGAAAGTCATCTATAGAGCTGCCAGAGGGTTGTGGCCACCCAGAAGAGAGGTCCAGAAGCTGGCTGAGAAGTGGGGTCAGGCAGGATGTGTCATGACAGGCAGATCCTCTTGACGGGAGAAAGTTGACCATGGTTGGGTACTCAGCCAAACAGGAAATCTAAGAGTGGGAAGAAACCTACTACAAAAGTAAATGATTACCAAACTCTGCTTGATTTGAATACCAAATCTTTTTAGCTTTTAAAATGAGATCTGACACCTGAATCCACTGATAACACTTAACATCAGGAAATTTGTATAATAGAGGTTACGTGCCTCAGGACACAGTTAAGAGGCAGTAGATAGCACTGTCTGGGGAACACTGTCACTGGGAGAATCAGTCCTGAGTCTAATCAAGCCTCTAAGTTTAAATACTGGGTTGCAGGATACGTTGAAGAAGAACACATGAACACCACAAGGATGCAAGTAGCCAATTTCCGAATGTGGGAAATTCTGTACAACAAATGACTCAGTTTTTCTCTCTTCCGGCCACTGCAATGAATATGCTGTAAAATGTAAACCGTGGAAATCAGGTTAAATAAACTACACTGCTATTCGTAATAATCTCACTTCTTCCTTAGATGCAGGCCAAAAGACAGTCAAGAAGAGTTCTGCCAAAAACTGGGCCTTCTGGCGGAGCTTCAGGACTCGCCGGGACAGCCAGGGCCCAGCCCCACCGCCCACAAAGCCAAAACCGCTCTTCGGAGTTTCTCTGGAGGATGTGTGCGATGATGACAGCCTGCCCACCCCAATCCGAGTAGGTCTCATTTTGGGCTTCTGCAGCCCTCCTGAGGAGGGGAGCTCTGAGAGATCAAGTGTTCTCATCCAAATCCACCCTCAAATGGAGACGTCATTAGACAGCCCCTGGCTCTGACTGAGAAGTTTTGTTAGCACTATTTCAAAGAATAGGATCTGATTTAGGTAGCGCAGAGTCATAAGGCAAATACAACAAGGAAAAGATGTTCTTGGCCATTCCACTGGTTTCAGCAAAGACCCACCTGCACCTGGTCAGATCAACTGTAACGGGCTCTGTGCATATGAATCTCTGAAAACCCACCTCATCCTTATAGTCTCATCTCCTTCCTTGAACTCCATACAAGTCTCAAGTCTCCTTCAGCTGAGTCTACTCCACCTTACCACTCAAAACATCTCACAGAGATTTCATTTGTAATTCACATGCTTAAGCATAAAGATATCCTCTGGCAAATATGAATCATTTAATCCTGACAGAATGTGTCAAATGAAAGTCACAGAGTTTGGCCTCTGTTATCTCAAAGTAGTGTATTGAATTGTCAGTGTTAACATCTGTTCACGGTCCACTATCCCTCCAAGCACTGTCCTAGATGCAGGGATTCTTACGCTATCTATGAAGAAATTTATCACGCTATTAATAGGTACATGCTAGCTCCTACCCCAGTCCTTGCACCTTTCACAGCAAATTTGGGGCTAACTATGATAATTACCATCCCCACTTCATAAATGAAAAATAAAAAAGCCTCAATAAAGTATGTGCTGTGCCCATAGTCACACAGCAGATGAGTAGCATAACAGAGTTCAGAGTGCTTGGATTACCTGACTCCAACATCTGTTATCTCTCTACCCTGTAAGTACAGGGCCTGAAGACACAGCAAAAGGAAATGAAAGACTGATGGGAAGGGAATGTGATCAGAGAAGGAGGAGAAGGGTTTCGAGCCTGTTTTAAGAGAGGGGAGGAAATACCGGAAGTAGAAATGGGGTGTACAGTCACGGAAAAAAGAAAAAACAAATGGGAAATGAGTATGGAAAAAGATTTCTACACTTAGGAAGGAGCATCTATATTAGGTAATACTGAGAAAGGAACAGTGGAGGAGGAGAGGATGATTCTACTAACACCTCAAAGCAGAGAAGTTTGACAGTGTAAATTTACTAAAAAGGAAAATCTGATTAAGCAAGTGTGTAAAATGTTTCAGTGTATGAATGTAAAATGGATTGTTGGGTAGAAAATATATTTAGAGACACTGAAAAAAACTTTCAAATTGACTCCAGTCCTTGCAGCTCTAGCACTGTACCCTCATATACCTCAGCTCTGTCAAAAAGGGGGCAAGCTTGTGCTCTGAGCTTGTAGATATGAAATGCTGCACAGTTTTCTTTTTTTTTCTCTATAGGATATACTTTACTTTATCAATCAAAAAGGGCCACTCACAGAAGGCATCTTCAGTAAACCAGGCGGTATAAAATCATGCAGAGCCCTAAAGGAGAAGATAAACTCTGGGGACAAAGTGAACTTGGATGAGGAATCTGTTCTTGTGGCAGCATCCGTCTTCAAGGTAGGGAAATTTCTAGCATTATCCACACAGAGTAACTCTGAAGCTATATGACTGGTCCTGCATCATGACTGCCCAAGAACCCTAACAGGCGTAATATAAAAACACTTCACTCACCTCACCGGTTAGAATGGGGATCATCAGAAAATCTAAAAACAGTAGATGGTGGAGAGGGTGTGGAGAGAAGGGAATGCTCTTGAACTGTTGGTGGGAATGTAAATTGATACAGCCACTATGGAGAACAGTTGGGAGGTTCCTTGCAAAACTAAAAATAGAGTTCCATATGACCCAGCAATCCCTCTACTGGGCATATACCCAGAGGGCACCATAATTCAAAAAGACACATGCACTCCAATGTTCACTGCAGCACTATTTTCAATAGCCAGCACATGGAAGCAACCTAAATGTCCATCAACAGATGAATGGATAAAAAAGATGTGGTACAGGGAGTCAAGGAAGGGAGGGAATACGGGTATATGTGTATAAAAACAGATGATTAAACCTGGTGTACCCCCAAAAAAATAATAAAAAAAATAAATAAATAAAAAATAAAACAACAATTTGAATATAAAAAAAAAAAGATGTGGTACATAGATACAATGGAATATTACGCAGCTGTAAAAAGCAACAAAACGGGGACATTTGTAGAGACATGGATGGACCTAGAGACTGTCATACAGAGTGAAATGAGTCAGAAAGAAAAAACAAATATCGTATATTAACATATATATGCGGAATATAGAAAAATGGTACAAATCAACCGGTTTGCAAGGCAAAAATAGAGACACAGATGTAGAGAACAAACATATGGACACCAAGTGGGGAGGGTTGGGGGGGAATGAACTGGGAGATTGAGACTGCCATATATACATTACTAAGAAAAAAAATACCAAATTGTACACTCTAAATATATGCAGTTTATTGTATGTTAACTATATCTCAATAAAAGTTCTTAAAAAAAAGAAAACTTCACCAAGTCAGAATTGGAGGAAGCTACTTTGGGTGTTAAAAGCCCCACATGTTACATATACTTTCCTTTTTCATCACACAACACCCTCCCCCATTTACTCCTGAACACTCTATGCAAAAGAATAAAAATAATAAATTTCAAAACACACACTTATACACACAGAGTGTTTACCAAAACAAGCCTCCTGCTTGTAATGACTTCCTTGCCACTAATGAAGGCAAAGTTCATATTAAAGAAAATTCATATTAAGCTTTTGGAAACAGTTACAGAAGTTTACCACAGTAAGTAAACATTTGCCTTACCATAAATCAAAAAATGCTCAGTGAGGCCACTGAAATCGCTGACCATTTCATCTTCCTTCCCCTGTCTCTCAATGCCTTTTACTTTAAAGTTAGTGTAGGGATGACTCCACCCTTTGTTCCTCCTTTTTCCTCCTTGTACCACCTTTGGCATCCTTTGTTAATACTTGTTATGTTTAACCCACCACCTGCGGTTATAGTTACATGGTAACCAGCTCCTACCCACGTGCCTTTTCCTATAAATCTGACTTTTAAAGTGGGTGCAGCAGTCAAAATCAGTTTGGAATTCTGAAAATTCAATAGATTCATACAAAAATAGATTGAGTTTGAAATGATACAGCTGAATTACAAGTGTCTAGTTACATTCTACTTGTTAGTAGCTCTGAACAAAAATATGTTAATGTAGTAAACAGGTTATTAAAATTATCTTAGGAACTCAGTAACATGTGGTCTTTCCCTGTCCCCTATTACTGTTCGGTCATAATTCGATTATATGATAAAGAGTGACAGTTTAGAAATGACTTAGAGTTGACTGCTACTACACTCGCACCATAATAATACACACTAGGTAGGCAAACAGCAAGCTAAGTGTTGCCCTCTGTAAGGTACACACATGGAACTGACTTGATTTTCTAGCAAGAGTTAGTAGGCTCTTACCTATTTCCGTGTTATAAGCACAGACTAGCAAGAGGGTGGCTACTCATGGGTACGGTTCTTAGACATTCCCAAAGTTTTCTCTTCCTAAAGTTGACGGACCTTGGTGGAGGATCAGACTTTGCAACCTTGACCTTGATGATACCACGTGTCAAACTAACCAGAGAGTTGGCCTCAATCAGAAATGAATGTATCATGCGTCCCGCACCGAGCTTGCCATTAAACTTTCTGTAAACAGAGGTCCAACAGCAGATACCCTTGGCATATTCTGCATGGGTCATGTTCTGGCTTAATGACACTCAGCCCCACCAGTGGACTCTGCAGCACAGGGTCCAGGAAAGAGAGGAGACACACACTCCAAGTGCATGCAGTTTGGTACACATGAGGCAAAGGCCCTGCTGCACCCTCCCAGACTCCCAGAACCAGCCAAAGCTGGAGTGCTGCTTCTCTCCAAAGACACTGGGGTCACTCCGTAGGAAACAGTGAAGAACTTAAAGACCGTGAGTGGGTATTGTATACCAATAACACAGTGAAGGTTTGAGAGAACTGAGACTTTGTCCATTGTCTTCACTGCTCTATCCCCAGTACTCAGCAGAGTGTCTGGCACAAAGAGTAGCTCAATAAGTATCAGAACAAGTGGACAGTTACTGGATTATAATCATGATAGTTGCCTAGAAGCACTTCCTGGACAAACTACTACTAAGAGAAGTCGGGCTATATATTAAGATCAGTGGAAGCAAGGTGTGCCTTTGAAACTAGCAAGGCAATGCAATAATTTCCCCTCAGTCTTGCACAGAAGATTACAACTTCATAAATTTTAATGGGCCCAATTCTATGATATTAAGACTTGTTCCTCAGCCCTCTAAAGGGACAAATTTTCCAGGCCTCCACTTGGGAAACTTACATTTGCATATCACTAGCCTGATACTCAGAGGCCTGAAGCTGCTATATGTCTAAATTTTTAATTTCCTTTTTTTAGGAGGATGTGTTCCATTCAAGGAGGTGTAAGAGGTAACATGTAGTTACCCACTGGGGATTTTGATATATTTCAACACCTGCTGCTTAGAAGTCTGCAGAACAAACTTTTATATAGTTATAAAAAAAAAGGAAGACTGAAACTATTATTAGAGTAGTTTTTTCCCAAGGAGCACACATACCTCAAGTCAGAAAGCCCAGTTCTCTCTTAAGATGCAAGAGCATGTGGGAGTGTGTTTTTTGGTTATTTTTTTGTTTCAGAACTTCTCTTGCTTGAATTAAGAGCAAGCACTGTGTCTAAAGTAAACAAGCAAAATGGGTATGTGCATTTCTTTTCAAAAAACTAGTACGATTTAGGATGAGCTATCACCAGACCTTGTCAGTTTGTACTACTGTGCTAACATGTACACAAAGAGTAAGTTCCAGGTGATAGAAGGGGCTTTAGCTTCACTCTCTCTACAGCCCAGACTCTACTTTTATGCTTCTAATTTCAGTTGCAGAAAATCCAAGCAATGCTTCTGGATGTGCAAGTCTATGGAGAATCAGAGCCAAGCTCTGTGTGGATCACAGTTTGTGTAGTTGTGAAGGAAATGGGCATTGAACTCAATTTTTCAACTAAATGTTTTCTCTGTAATTTCTCCAACATATTTAACTTAAGATTAATATATATATATTTACCCATGTAAGGATTTTCTTCGAAATATCCAAGGAAGTATATTTTCGGCCAGTCTCTATGATAAATGGCTTGGTGTTATTGACCAGGGGAACGAGGAGGAGAAAATAGCTGCAGCCCAGAGGTAATGATGCAATAATTACTCAACCCTGTTCACACCTCAAAAATGCAACCAACATACTCTCAGGAAAATATTAGCTTATAGTTTACAGCTTTGTCCACTAAAATAATGACCAATGTCAAAGGGTTCCACTTGATCCTAACCATGGCAGCCAGTATAAAAAATAGACACATGCCTTACTGCTGATATTGAATTCGTGTTTTTCTCCTAATCTTATTAATATGGAATCCTTGACCATTTTATACCTTCTAAATACATGAAACTGCTGGAGATGAAATCCACTGGTCTAAAAAGAGATGCTAAAGGACCAGTCTGCCAGGGGTATATGATTTTAACTTTGTCAAACACATAACTAACCAGAGGATTTCTTATCTGGATCACGAATTAAATTCAATGAAACATTTTTGTATGCATTCATGCCTGCAACTCTGTGAGAGTGGAATGTGTACATAGCATACAAAGAAGTCCTCTATTTTCTGTCTTTGTATTTCCACTTCCTAAGCAAAATGACTTGTTTTATTTAGAAATGCATTCTTCTGCCTTTAGTCTTTTAGGCCAGCTGCCAAGAGCTAATGTAGTTCTCTTGCAATACCTTTTTGGAGTGTTACGCAACATTGAGCAGAATTCCTCATCCAATCAGATGACAGCTCACAATTTATCAGTGTGTATAGCCCCAAGCATTCTTTGCCCACCTCATTCTGGCAGCTCAGCATTAGAAAACGACTTCAGAAAAAAGGTAATAAGATCTCTCATTTTTATGCCTTATGGGAAGGAGTCCCCACTTTGAACCTGAAGTTTGTGGTATTAACTCTGATGGACCAGTTTTTTAAAGTGCACATTTTAATTACACTCCCCTGGAGTGGCAGAGTCCTTCTCTGGTGGGATATGGGAAGGTGGGCTATTAAACGGGAAGCTGAGAGCAGTTGAGTCACTTCTCCTTTTCCATCTAGGAGTCCCAAACAATAGAAAGATGAGAGTAGGATGATATGATAGAAAAGAATCTGGGCTTTGAAGTCTAAGAGCCAAGGTTCAACTCTCAGCCTAATCACTGAAGGATATGTAAACTTGGGCAAAGTTTCCAAGCCATGGTTTCATCATTACATAGTGATACCAACACCTTGCGGCTCCGGTCACTGCTGGCACATCCTAGGTGGCTCGGGCAACGTGAGCACCTGTGGCTCCACACATGCTGGCCTCCCGCTGGCTCGTTCAGAAAAATACTTGGCTACTATTTCACCTCCACTACAGGATGAAGAAACTAGTAAAAGATTTCAGAACATCCTAACAGAGCCACGACATGCCTAATAGGATCACAGCTCTTCCCCCAAGCTTACCCAGAGCAAGCATGAGGCAAGGCAATGCAGTTAGACAAGCAGACATTTTCTCTCCAGCTGCTTCCTTCTTTCACAAAAAACCACTGAAATCTCTGCTTCCCATATTTCAGATATGTCTTAACTGAAGTAAACCACACAAGTTTTTCTGTATTGGACACTTTATAAATTTTAATAAGATGTTATATATAAATTATATCTCAATAAAACTGGAAAAATTTTAAATACAAATAAATAAAATTTAATAAGAGAATATACACCTTGGCCCCAAACATTCTATGTGGGTTACTTGAAAATTATCCTAGTATTAAAGACGTAACCATCATTACAAAAATGTTCGCTATTTAAACTAGCCCACAAATTATAACTTTAGCCCACTGATTGAAAGAATTTTAAAATCTGTGCCCAAAGTCCTCTTGAAAGTATTGGTTATTTCTTAGAGAAAACTGGTTTATAAATATGTATGTGTGTGTGTATATATATATATATATTTTTTTTTTTAATCAAGTCTGAATTTCTCTCAGGATTATTTTGCTTTTTTGTTAGAGCCAAGATTCATATATGAAGTGTGATTTACCACTATGCCATATGTAAAATAATACCTTGTTTTTTGCCCTTTTGTGTAACAGATTTCTTTTGTACAATTTCTCATTGAAAACTGCCTCAAGATATTTGGAGAAGATATCACTTCCCTCTTTGAAGAGAGCCCAATGAGTTGTGATAGTAGTGATATCACTGATAGCCGTGAGAAGGCTGCAGGTACTGTGAATAATTTAACTGGCCTTGATGAGAAAGACAGCAAGGCTGCCAGGGGTCACGGCAGATCCTTAGACTGTGCTGTCCTGGAGCCTAAAGCACATCCCAAGGGCAACGATTTCCATGTGCTCCAGGTCAGGTGAGGTTTCACACTGTTGTGAGAGCAAAGAAAGGATGAGACAGATCTAACTGCAAGAAGTTGCAAGCACAGCATTAGGAGACATCACGGTATAATACAGCATTTGGTTTTTCAAACAAAACTTTAAATGGGACTGATATATGTATCACATGTGCTCTGGTTGAAACCAGAGTGAGAGGCCCAGAGCACTGCTTGGTTTATTCCCCTCTCTCTCTTTTCTGGTCAGTGGTTCCTGACGTACCACAGGTACCCCGTGTCTTTGAAATAGGTTGAAAAGAACCAGCATCACTGAGAGAAAAAGGACTTGACTTCACGTCAAACAGCCTTTCCAGACTATAACCTCATGTGCCTCTACTTACCAGCTGCGTTAACTTCAGCCAGTTATTCTAGCTCAGTTTCAGTTTCTTCGTCTCTAAAATGTGAATAAAAATAATGTCTAAATCTTAGGATTATTGAAAAGATTCAATACAACAATGGATGTAAAATAAATTTGTAAAAAAGCAATTAATGGGGCCAGTAGAAGTTTCCATGAGATCAGAGCTAGTTCTAACTGAGCCTAGCTAATCACAGCTAACTGATAGCAGTCCATTTTATGCGGCAGCATTTAGATTCAGAACCTGAGGACATGTGTCATGAGTTCCTTCATATTTTTCACATTTCTTGGTTTTATGACATTTACCTCACTGCTTTGAGGAAACCGTTAGGAAAAGCCATTTAATCAGGCATTGAGATGAGCCTAGTATCTGAGAAGATGCTTATCCTTAGATAACTGTTTGTTTTTCATTTCATCAGTGACAACAGAACAACCTCTTGAATCCAAGACAGTGAGAGAGATAGTGATTTACAAAAAGGCACAACTGCAGGATGATGCCAAGACCCCGCCTAGCATGGGTCCACCCAGCGACATGTCTACAATTTTCTAAGTCCCCGAAGGTTATAATCTCCATAATCACACTTGACCCTTCCTTTTCCTCTCTTTAGCCACCTGTCTACAATTTTCAAAGTCACTGAAGATTAGAATTCCCCATCACACCTGACCCTTCCTTTTTGTGTATTTCCTATAATACCTCATTTGAATTTTATTAAAGGCTTTTTCTGCATCTATTGAGATGATCATATGGTTTTTATCCCTCAGTTTGTGAATATGTATCACACTGATTGATTTGCGTATAGTGAAGAATCCTTGCATTCCAGGGTATTCATGGAATACTTGCATTCAGGGTATATGATCTTTTTAATGTGCTCTTGGATTCTGTTTGCTCGTATTTTTTTGAGGATTTTTACATCTATATTCATCAGTGATATTGGCCTGAAATTTTCTTTTTTGGGTGACATCTTTTTCTGGTGTTGGTATCAGGGCGATGGTGGCCTCGTAGAATGAGTTTGGGAGTGTTCCTCCTTCTACTATATTCTGGAAGAGTCTGAGAAGCATAGGTGTTAGCTCTTCTCTAAATGTTTGATAGAATTCACCTGTGAAGCCATCTGGCCCTGGACTTTTGTTTCTTGGGAGATTTTTAATCACCATCTCAATTTCAGTGCTTGTCATTGGTCTGTTCATATATTCTATTTCTTCCTGGTTCAGTCTTGCCCCCAAATAGTCAAAGCAATCTTGAGAAGGAAAGATGGAGCCAGAGGAATCAGGCTCCCTGACTTCAAACGGTACTAAAGGCTACAGTGATCAAGACAGTATGGTACTGGCACAAAAATAGAAACATAGATCAATGAACAGAATAGAGAGCCCACAGATAAACCCACGCACATATGAGCACCAAAGGAGGCAAGAATATACAATGGAGAAAAGACAGCCTCTTCAATAAGTGGAGCTGGGAAAATTGGACAGCTACATGTAAAAGAAGGAAATTAGAACACTTCCTAACACCATACACAAAAATAAACTCAAAATGGATTAACGACCTAAATGTAAGGCCAGACACTATAAAACTCTTAGAGGAAAACACAGGCAGAACACCCTATGACATAAATCAAAGCAAGATCCTTTTTGATCCACCTCCTAGAATAATGGAAATAAAATAAAAAATAAGCAAATCGGACCTAATGAAACTTAGGTACCATTTGCACAGCAAAAGAAACCATAAACAAGACAAGAAGGGATTTCTTAGGTGGCGCAGTGGTTAAGAATCCGCCTGCCAACACAGGGGACACGGGTTCAATCCCTGCCCCAGGAAGATACCACACGCTGCAGAGCAACTAAGGCCATGCGCCAAAAAAACAAAAACTAAAAACAAACACAAGACAAGAAGACAGCGCTCAGAATGGGAGAAAATATTTGCCAACAAAGCAACGGACAAAGGATTAATCTCCAAAATATACCAGCAGCTCATGCAGCTCAATATCGAAAAAAGCAAATAACCCAATCCAAAAATGGGCAGGAAACCTAAATAGATATTTCTCCAAAGAAGACATGCAGATGGCTAACGAACACATGAAAAGATGCTCAACATCACTCATCATCAGAGGAATGCAAGTCAAAACCACAATGAGGTATCACCTCACACCGGTCAGAATGGCCATCATCACAAAATCTAAAAACAGCAAATGATGGAGAGGATACAGAGAAAAGGGAACCCTCCTGCACTGTTGGTGGGAATGTAAGTTGGTACAGCCACTATGGAGAACAGTATGGAGGTTCCTTAAAAAACTAAAAATAGAACTACCATATGAGCCAGCAATCCCACTCTTGGGCATATACCCTGAGAAAACCATAATCCAAAAAGAAACATGTACCACAGTGTTCACTGCAGCACTATTTACAATAGTCAGGACATGGAAGCAACCTAAATGCCCACCAACAGATGAATGGATAAAGAAGATGTGGCACACATATACAATGAAATATTACTCAGCCATAAAAAGGAATGAAACTGATTTATTTGTAGTGAGGTGGATGGACCTAGAGTCTGTCATACAGAGCGAAGTAAGCCAGAAAGAGAAAAACAAATACTGTATGCTAACTCATATATACGGAATCTAAAAAAATGGTACTGATGAACCCAGTGACAGGGAAAGAATAAAGATGCAGATGTAGAGAACGGATTTGAGGACACGGGGTGGGGGGTGAAGGGGAAGTTGGGACGAAGTGAGAGAGTAGCATTGACATATATACACTACCAAATGTAAAATAGATAGCTAGGGGAAAGCTGCTGCATAGCACAGGGAGATCAACTGGATGATGGGTGACAACTTAGAGGGCTGGGATAGGAAGGGTTGGGAAGGAGTCACGGGAGGGAGGGGATATGGGAGCATGTGTATAAATACAGTTGATTCACTTTGTTGTACAGCAAAAACTGGCACAACAAGGTAAAGCAAGTATATTCCAATAAAGAGCTTAAAAGAAATATCTCTTTGAGAACTCTTTTCACGAAACATGTGCATGATTTTGTTCAGTCTGGATTAAATCCTCAGATCCTGTCCAGAAATAAATGAATTTCCTGGCAGAAGGATATACATGAGGCACCTTAAACCACGAAAACACTGTAGATCACTGAATGAAAGTTAAGACCTTACAAGGTCGCAGCTCATCCCATTTGAGTTTTCTTTGTCTTGATCCCATGTATGCATATTTGAGAAAATCTTCCCACAAAATATCTCCTCTATCTTCTATTCCTACCATATTATGTTTTTTGTATTTTACTGTACATTTTTATATTAATAAAAGTGGGTTAGACAACCATTTTATTTGCTTATGATTCATATTAACACTGGTGGTGGCTCATCTGGCAGTCTGGGTCTCAACTAAGATCACTTACGCACCCTGCAGTCAGCTGGCAGCTCACCTGGAGCTGACTTACATGTCTGCTGGTTGCTGTTGGCTCTGGGTCGACCCCCATTGTCTTCAACAAGCTAGCCAGTCTTCTTCACATGGTGGAAGAAGAGTTCCCAACAGCACGAGAGGCTTTTCAAGAGTCAATGTAGGAGAGCACTCCACAAAAGACCACAAAGACAATGAGTTATTCATTATTTACTGAGGGCTATTCCTGTAATCTACCAGACATGAAAATCATAACTCGACAGCATTACTACCACACACCTCCCTTTATTCATCCACTTTCAATCCTCCGTTCTTCAGAACAGCACTTCCCAAGGGGTGTTAGGAAGTGTGGTAGAAAATATCTCTGAAACAATAATTGATTTTTTTTCCTCAGATATTTCTTGCCTCTACCCTTCTCCCTGTCTTAAGCTGTCTTAAGAGACAGCTAGATCATTTCCTCAGGGAACAGAAGTTACAGAAGAATATGAGGGGAAAAGAGCTCTTTGTTGCTTATCAGTTTTGAAAATTTATTTCAAACAAAACAAAACAATTCATGGCACAGAGTAAAGATTTAGGTGGAAACCTCATGGGAAAAGCCCAAAACCATTTGATGTATGGAACATGTGACCCATTTCCTGAACAGAAACCAAGAGGAATCAGGAAGCCCTCACAGAACAACTAAATGACATGTCTAAGAAAGATGGGGTGTTGTACATTCATGCAGAATTTCTTGTACCTCAACATGGAACACATCAGTGAAGTTATTCCCATCAATCTGAGAATGGTATGGAAGGAACAAAGCCACTGGAATTGAATGACACGTCTCAGCAACAGTTGTACAGACCAATTCCCTGGGACCAGATAGGAATTAGGACATCTCAGCAGATGCCCAGCATACACAGATGACACAGAGGATAAGTTACATGTCGTCTCCCCACTCCATAACCTCCTAACTCCTTGGCACTAGAAGACTCCAGCACATGGACACACTCATGGAGAAAACTGATCTTGAATTTCTGCCAATCTGGGAACAAAAGATTAAACTAGAAATCAAATGAGTTATTTAAAAGTATAGAACAGTACATATCTTACATATATCAGTTTGTAGACTGAGATTAGTACCAATACATGTTGAATACTTGATCCACGCATTGTTTTCCTAGAAGGGGTTCCATGATCACATAGGTTTGGGAAATGCTGTATTTTCTTTTCAGAAATCAAAATGCCCATTAACATATTAATGTCTTAGAGAAGACCCACAGTACAGAAAACACAGTATTTTCCACATTTATTTGACCTGGGAGATCCTTTGGGAGGAACCCTATTAATGAATGAATTAATAAATGAATATATTAATAAACTTTGCTCTACATTTATCTTCTTAGGTCATAGAAGATCCTCCACAATGCAACCTGCTCCAGTAATCAGTTTTCTCTTCACTATTTCCCAGTGTAGAACCTTTTCTTTAGCTAGGTCAGACACTCCACTGTTTCCCGAACAAGATACACTCATGTTTCTACGTACAATTATCAACTACCCTTGGTCTCTACATATCCACAGACTAGGTAGCCACATGGGTTCTACTCTCCTAGAAATTTCACAAAGCTGTCCTTGACCATTCCAGCTCAAATTAATTTTTTTTTTTTAATAATGCACGAGCATTTGATTTCATTAGACATTGGCTCATATGCTGCTTTGCAACATCAGGAATTATGCTGGTATGTTTATACATAGCTCAACAAATCCAAATTCCTGTGGTAAATGGTTATACCTTGTGTTAGTTTTATATTACTTTTAACGCCTGGCTAAATGTGTACTAAAAAAAATGTCTGAATTTGTGAGCTTTTCTAAGAATATAGAAATTTTACATAGATTGGTAATGACTGCAAATTTTAAACCTGAAGAGGTAGAACACAGCACAAATGGAATTTCAGTGGGTGGCAATAAGACATCAGTTTGACTAAAGTGTTTTAGATATAGTCATATCTTCACAGTCTACTATTCACAGGTTCTGGGATATACTAGTTTTATTCATCTTGCAAAAAATGGGATATTGGTGTGATGTGTTTGGGAATAATTACATGCTTGTGTGAAATTTCTTTTAAATAGCAACAATTCCATAATAAAAGGGGCAAAAAACATAGTTGGGCAGTGCAACTGTGAGTTTTTGAGCCAATAAAGATATACAAAAGTCCCTCAAATTTGAAAAGAAGAAATAATAGGAGGTAAAGAAAAGCTGAAAATAACTAATTTGTCAGTTGTAACTCATAGAGGAGATTCTTGCCATGTGGAAATGGTCAATAAATGTTTTTCCCCCTCAGGATGCTCAAGTATAATGTATCATTGAGAAAGTCAATTTATTAAATTTTAGAAAATTTAGGAACTGATAAACTATAAAAGGACCCAGTTGTCTGATCCAGAATGTACAAAAGGCAATTAAGACTTTCTGATATTGGTCTTTACCAGCTGGTAAGATCTGTATAATCATCAATCAACCTGCATTTAATGATGTAATTAAGATGAAACATTTTCAAAAGTACAGCAAAGATACTGAGGATGAAAATCTTATTTTATTTGAGAAACAAAGCTATTCATAGGCTACCTTTATGAGAAAACTAATCCTCTTTATGGTAATTAATTACTATGATATATTGAATGGAAAAAATATATATAATATGTATAATACATATATTCAACTTTTATTCCACAAAAGCAACATGTAAGACTTGGGGGGATGGAGTATATATTTGTACAAAAAGCCATCTTTTTTCAGAAAGGATTGGGCAATGCCTTTCATATTTCTCCGTCATTCCTCCCATGCTAGCCAAATGAGCCAGTAGGTACTCTAAAGATCTGTAGTGAATGGTGACTGTATTTTCCACTTCTATGCTTTACATGTCCACAGCATAACTGGTGCTAGGAAGACACTGATTTCTTTTTGGCCTTGGGTCTAAATGTCAGTATTCATTTGGTTGGCTAAGTCTTTCCAAAGAATGAAATCATTCCTTTGTCATGTAAAAGAAACTACTAGAAAACAAAATTCTCAAAGGAGTAGTTATAGTTTCCTAAAATGGGAAAAGAGAAACTACTTTGTGACAGTGGGAGTTTTTCCGAAATGCAGAGGTATAAAACGAGTTGGAAAAGTAAAATAAAACAAAACGATACTGACTTCAGGATAACGGATACCTCTGTGGATGAAAGGAAGAGAATGGGATATAGGAAAGGTGAAAAAGAGACTTCAAGCATATGTATATTATTTTATTGCTTAAAAGGTTTTTAAATGCTAACATTTTGCCGTATGCTTCCATTTTTTTAAGAAATAGAATGTTAATAGGTAATTTTGTTACATAAATACTCACAACACACTAATGCACGCGCGCACACACACACACACACACACATATATACATTTTTATATATAACAAAACTTTATCCAATGAATAAATAAAACAGAAATTTTTATCATTCAGCAACTTTATTCTTTTCCTTAACATATGTTTTTGTGATTTCTGTATACTGATACATGCAGGCCCGATTCACTCAGTCTAGTTGCTGTATAGTAGTATTCCATGATAAGAATCACACATTAATCTACGTACGTATTGGACTGGCCAAAAACTTCATTCGGGTTTTCCCATGAGATGTTACTTTTGGGCCAACCCAATATATCTATCTTGCTCAAACTTTCTAGAGACTTGACTAGTTTACTAGCTTTCAAAGGAATAGATTTTTAAAATTATCTCCATTAATGTTTTTCCTAGATTAATGTGTTGTTTTTATAATTTCATTGCTTCAGCCTTCTTACTCTTCTTTTGATTTCTTCATCTAGCTTCTTAGATTAAATGCTAGCTCATTTACTTATAATAAATACATTTAAGACTATTCATAACTTCTAGGTACTGCTTTAGCTACATCTCATAAATTTTTTATTTTTATTTTTTTAGTAATTTAGTTTTTTTAATCATCATTCAGTTAATACATTTTATAATTTCTTTGTGAATTATTTTTTAATCCATTCATTGTTTAGGCTTTTTATTTTTTCAGGGTTTCCATTACTATTTATAATACTTCATTTCTAATTTAATTACATAGTGATCAGATGATATGTGAATCACTGTGATTCTTTATGACTGAAAGTATATAGTAAATTTTATACATTTAAAATGTTGAATGCATTCTCTGTTGG
Organism: Hippopotamus amphibius kiboko; assembly: GCF_030028045.1. Classification (NCBI taxonomy): domain Eukaryota; kingdom Metazoa; phylum Chordata; class Mammalia; order Artiodactyla; family Hippopotamidae; genus Hippopotamus; species Hippopotamus amphibius. Next base: position 119,493,152 of record NC_080187.1, on the reverse strand, counting down.
GTTCTCTTTTGGATACAGAGACATATACGTTCAAAATCATGCTATATGTGTTATTCAAATCCTCTGTTATATATTCTCCAAATAAGTAGTTTCTGAGAGGTGTTAAATTCTGCCATTATGATAATGAGTTTGTCAACTTTATTTTGTAATTCTGAGTTTCTGTAGGTTTTGTGTGTGTGTGTGTGTGTTTTACAGCTTGTCTGCGTTAAGTATACATAAATTTATAATTTTTATACTCTTTTCATACATATTCTTTACTCATGTTAATGCTTTTGCTTCATCTTGTATTTTGAGCGATACTGTTATACCAGCTCTTTTTTGGTCCATATAGCCTGGCATATCTCTTTTCCTTTTTTTCTTTTTCAATGTTCTGTTTTAGGGTAGTAGGTATGCATGGGTGTGGCAATGTGTGTATGTGTGTGTCAGTGTCTCCTATAAAGAGCATATAACTGATCTTTTTATATGCAAGCTAATAATTTGATTTTTAATTTAATCAGAATCATGTACTCCATTTACATTTACTGTCACTATAATGTATTTGGAGTTACACTCACCATTTTATTCCATGGTTTACGTTCATCAGCAATTTCTCACGGCTTCATTTCTCCTCCTTTCCTAACTTTTCTTGGATTGGTAAACTGTAGACTAGTGTTTTCCCTATTGATTTTTATTTATACACATTACAATTTCTCAGGCATTATCTCTTTGAATATGCTGCTATAATATTCCTCTATTTTGCTAGAATCCCATTAAAATTTTATGAAACAAGGATTCTTGAAGAACACCATATCTCAACAACTTTTTCAATTTTTTTCTTTATGCTGCATCCTGGGTATAATTCTTAGTTCTCTCTTCCAGTTTATTAAGTCTTTAACTTTGTTCATTCCAGAGTTTATACTTTCAGTTTTATGACTTTTTTAATGCTGATATATTTTCTGGGGTTACTAATTGGATCTTTTTCCTATTCACATATATGATTTTATCTTTTTAAACAGAGGTCATTCCTTCCTTTTCCTCTCTGATCCTGGTACCAAGAAGTAGGATGCTTCTGTAGTAAATAACTAAAAATGTGGAAGGGGCTTTGCAACTGGGTAGTGAGTAGAGGCTAGAGTTTTTGAGATGCATATTAGGAAAAGCCTGAATTGCTGTGAAAGCAGTTGCCTTCTGAACCTCACCAGAAAGATCTTTAACGTCCATATTTCTACTAACATTCTGTTCATGATTATTTATGTATTCTCAAACTCTCCTCTTTTCTTTCTGAACCCTTGCTAGAATCTAGAGACAGTCTGTATCTTCTTCAAGAATACATAAATATGAACAGAATGTTAGTAGAAACATAGATGGTAAAGGTCATTCTGGTGACGTCTCAGATGGAAATGAACATGTTACTGGAAACTGTAAGAAAAAAATAACCATGTTATAAAGGGCAAAAAATTTGGCTGATCTGGTCTTCTAGTGTTTTGTGGAAGACAGAACTTGCAAGCAGTAAAAATGAGTATTTAGTTCAGTGGCAGGATTTCCACTACTCTGTCTTCCAGATCACTGATCCATTCCTCTGTATCATTTAGTCTACTGTTGATTTCTTCTAGTGTATTTTTCATTTCAGTTATTGTATTCTTCCTCTCTGGCTGGTTATTCTTTATATTTTCTCTTTGTTAAAAACTTCTAACTTCTCACTCTGTGCATCCATTCATACTGTGGAAAACACTATGGAAGTTTCTCAAAACCTCCAAAAACAGAACTACCACATGACCCAACAATTTCATTTCTGAGTATATATCTGAAAAGACCAAAAACTAATTTGAAAAGATACATGCACCCCAATGTCCATAGCAGCATTAATCACAATTGTCAAGACATGCAAGCACCTTAAGTGCCCATCAACAGATGAACGGAATGTACATATATACAATGGAATACTACTCAGCCATAAAAAAGAATGAAATTTTGCCATTTGCAGCAACATGGATGGACTTGGGGGGCATTATGCTAAGTGAAATAAGTCAACAAAGACAAATACTACATGGTATCACTTATATGTGGAATCTAAAAAAATACAACAGACTAGTGAATAAAACAAAAAAGAAACTCACAGATACAGAGAACAAACTAGTGGTTACAAGTAGGGACAGGACATGAGGGAATTAATAGGTACAAGCTATTAGGTATAAAATAAGCTACAAGAACATATTGTACAACACGGGAAATATGGTAAATATTTTATAATTATAAATGGAATATAATCTTTACAAATTGTGAATCACTAAATCACATACCTGTAACTTCTATAATATTATATAGCAACTATGCTTCAATTAAAAAATAAAATTTAGGGACTTCCCTGGTGCTGCAGTGGTTAAGAATCCACCTGCCAATGCAGGGGACATGGGTTTGAGCCCTGGGACAGGAAGATCTCACATGCTGTGGAGCAACTAAGCCCATGCACCACAACTACTGAGCCCACGTGCTGCAGCTACTGAAGCCTGCATGCCTAGAGCCCATACTCTGCAACAAGAGAAGCCACCACACTGAGGAGCCCCAGCACCACAATGAAGAGTAGCCCCTGCTTGCTACAAGTAGAGAAAGTCCTTTCACAGCAACAAAGATCCAACACAAAAATAAAACATAAATTAAAAATAATTTCTTTAAATAAAATAAAATCTAAAAAAATGGGTATTTAGCTGAGGAGTTTGCTCAGCAAAAACGTTAAAGGAGCAGTGTGGTTCCTCCTGACTGCTTACAGTAAAATGCAAGAAGAGGGAGATGAACTAAAGAAAGAATTGTTAAGCAAAAAGGAACCATAACTTGAAGACTTAAAAAATTCTCAGTCTACCCATTTTATAAAAAATGAGAAAGCTTGTACTGAAGAAAACACTGAGGGTATGGCTAAACAACCATTTGAAAGGAAGATTAGCAGGGATTAGAATCACAAATTTATTCAGCTACCTCAGCAAAAACAAGGGATAGAGATGGGACTCTACTAGCAGAAACACTGCCAGTCAAGGAGACTGAGACAGGATGAAATGGAAAGAAGGCTGTCAACCTTAGATTCTACAAGACAGGACCGCAGAGCTATTTGGGTGCAAATGTACACTATTCTTTAAGAAAAGGGAAGCATTACTCCAAAGGCCATTCAGAGATCATTGGCGCTGCCTCTTCAGCTTCGAAGGGTAGGGCCATCACCTTGGTTTCAACAGGCCAGCCAACCTCCAACTGAAGGCTTGGAGATGAGACCCCCACCCAGCAGAGAGCCACAGGACTGCCACCCCAGTGGGTCCAGAAGGTGGGGCATGGAGCCAAAGAGGATTATTCCCAAGCCTTAAAATCTAGTGGAATTTGCCTACTAGGTTTTGGACTTGCCCAGGACCTGTCACCCCATCCTTCTTTCCCATTTCTTTCTTCTGGAGTGGGGAATGTCTATGCCTGTCCCACCACTGTAGTTCACAAGCACATAAACTGTCTGGTATCACAGGTTTACAGCTGGAGAGGAATTTTTGTTTCAGGACAAACTGTACCTTGAGTCTCATCCATATCTCATTTAGATGATATTTAGATTAGACTGTGAACTTTAGACTTAAGAGTTGATGCTAGAATGAGTTAAGGCTTTGGGGGTTGTTGGGACAGAATGAACGTATTTTGCACATGATAAAGACATGAATTTGGAGTGGCTAAAGGCATATTTGAACTGAATTGTGTCCCCTCCCCAATTTTATATGTTGAAACCCTAATCCCCTATGTGACTGTATTAGAGATGGAGCCTTTAAGAAGATGATTAAGGTTAAATGAAGTCAGAAGGGTGGTAATCTGATACACTGGAACTGGTGTCCCTATGAAAGAGGAGACATCAGATTCCACACCCCCTCCCTCTCGACATATGAGGACAAAGTGAGAAGGTAGCCCTCTGCAAGCTAGGAAGAGAGCCCTCACCAGAAGCAGACCCTGCGAGCACCTTGATCTTGGACTTCCCAGCCTCCAGAACTATGAGAAAATAAATTTCTGTTGCTTAAGCCACCCAGTCTTTGGTATTACATTATGGCAGCCTGAGCAGACTAAGACAGCATTTTAAACAGACAAAGTCATTTTAAGACTGCTCATTTTTTCCATTTTTATCTGGAATGAATTCATCTTCTGAATGGTTAGTTTTTTACTGTCTTCATAGCTCCTATATTTTTAGTTTGATGGCTCCCCTTGAATAAACATTTTTAAAGCTCTTTTCCTGCCCTTGTCATTCTCATTTCATGTTCTTCAGCTGCCCCCTATCTAGCCCCCTGAAGCTACCAGCCTAAAGAAAGACTTTTATATCAGTAGCACAGAGCTTCATCAGCACGAATATTGGGAATATCAGAGTCAGTCCCAGTGCTTCAAGGCTAGGTCTATTTCATGCCTTATAAATGGTTCCCTAGGCAGTTTTTCAGTGTTTTGGGCCTACTTTATTTATAACAACTTAGGATTTTCTGGTCTCTAGTTAGTAGATCAGAGCTATAGACTAGGTGGTCACAACTCCTGGACTGCACACGTGCATCACTATATGACTGTATTAATCACGTCTTTCTTTTTTGCATTCTGATGCTTTGACATCTGACACCTTGCTAGCTTGAAAGAACTGCCCCTCCCAGTGTTAGCCAATTCTTAGGAAACCAAAAACAAAAACCAAAAAAAACCTCTCCCTTGCATGCACCTTTCAAATGTAAACCAAACAATCCAGAGCCCACATCCCCAATGACTTCCTTTATTGGGCTCTTACACTCCAGACCAATATCCCCTTGTCCCAATTCCTCCAAAGGCTAGGTACAGTAAGTCCCCTACATACAAACCTTCAAGTGCGAACTTTCAAAGATGCAAACATGCGTTCACACGTCCAATCACGTACGTTAGTTCACGTGTCTGGCGTACATTTTCAGGTGCGGGCATCCTCTACAAGTGGTTGTACTTTTGTGTACCTTACCATACAGTACTATATAGAGTACAGTAGTACAGTATCTTTATTTCAAGCTCAGGATGTCCAGAAGCAAGTGTAAAAGCGATGGTGATGTAGCTGGTACTGCTAAGAAGCGCCAATACATAACGATGGAAACAAAAGTGAAAAAAATTGAGTGGAGTGAGATGAAAAGATGGTAGACGTCGCTCATTTTTATAACATGAATCGTTCGACTAGCGGCACAATTCCAAAGAACAAAGACAAGATCATGGAACATGTGAAGTCTGCTGTGCCGATGATGTCAGCAATAATACCAAAGAAGTGTGGAAAAGTGATGGAGGAGATGGAGACACTTCTCACTGTGTGGATGCAGGTTCAGCATCAGCATCGAGTCCAGCTCAGCTTAATGCTGATTCAAGAGAAAGCTAAAAGGTTTTATGAAGACTCGAAGAAGAAACACGGCGAAGAATCAGAGGGCGCATCTTTTGATGCCAGCCATGGCTGGTTTCATTGGTTCAAGGCTACAGCCAAACTTCCCAATGTAAAAGTAGGTGGTGAGGCAGCAAGTGCAGATACTGTAGTTGCCCAAGAATTTCCTGAAATGCTTTGAGAAATTATTGATGAAGGCACATATTTACCTGAGTAGGTTTTTGATGTGGATGAGAGAGGTCTGTCCTGGAAGAGAATCCAGACCACAGTTACATCAGTAAGGAGGAAAAGCTGATGCCGGGCTATACAGCAGCAAAGGATAGGCTAACTCTGTTTGGTGGCAATGCTTCCAGTGATATATGAAGCTGAAGCCTCTCTTAGTTCATCATTCAGACAATCCAAGAGCCCTTACAAACACAGCCAAGGGCTCTCTCCCTGTTGTGTGGAAGAGTAACCCCAAAGCCTGGGTTACACAGGCCATTTTCCAGGACTGGTTTTTCTACCACTTCATCCCAGAGATAGAGAAATATTGCTTGGAGAAGGACGTCCCATTCAACATTCTTCTGCTGTTCAACAATCTCCGGGCCACCTCCCCCTGCCCCCCAATCCATGGACAACTTTCATCCCAGTGTCAAAGTACCGCATCTGCCACCGAATGCTACATCACTCATCTAGCCTATGGACCAGCGAGCTATAGCGACTTTCAATAAATATTATTGATGTCACACTTTTCGTCAGGCAGTAAAGGCAAGTGATGAATCGGGAACAAACCTGTGATAATTTTGGAAGGACTATAACATCTACAAGGCCATAAAAACACTGACTTTACTTGGCGTGAGGTTACGGCTGTTGCCATGAATGGGGTTTGGAAGAACCTTTGCCTGCAGTTTGTTCACTATTTTCCTGGATTTGAGAAGGTGGATGAGGAGTCCAAAGAGGTCTTCAGCAACTTAATGACCCTCAGTGAGAAGCTGGAGCTAGATCTGCAGGAGGACAATGTCACTGAACTCCTTGCTGTGCAACAGGAAGAGCTTACTAATGAAGACCTGATGGAATGGGAGGCCCAGAGAAAGGACGAAGAGAGAAAAGAGGAAGAGGTAACTGAAGAATTGAAGAGATTCACGACACAGGAAATGGCAAGGGGGTTTTCTTTATTTGAGGAGGGACTGCTAGTTTTGGAGGCACAGAACCCAAACACAGAATGGTACACGAAGGCTGCAGCAGCTGGTCAGAATGCAATACAGTGCTACCGTGTCATCTATGATGAGAAAAAAAGAGCTGTTACCCAGACGTCACTGGATCGTTTTTTTAAGAAGGTGGATAGAATTGAATCCAGCAGGGAACCAGAACCTGTGCCATGAACATCAGGCATGAGTGAAATTGCAGCTTGCCCTCCGTCTTCTATTGCGGACGATCCTTCAGCTCTACCACCTCCCACCTCCTCTCCCTCCTCCCGTCAGTAACTCTTCTTGCCTGTTCACGCGATGCCAGTCCCTGTACGCCAGCTGTTGTACTGTACTCCTGTACTTTTCAAGCTACTGTACTATACGATGAAAAATGTTTCATTTTTTGTGTTTGTTTTTTATATATTATTGGTGTGAAAAGTATTATAAACCTATTACAGTACAGTATTATGTTAGTTGGGTACCTGGGCTCCCTTTGTTGGACTAACGAACAAATTGGACTTACAAATGCTCTCTCAGAAGGGGACGCGTTCATAAATAGGGGATTTACTGTACTAGACAATGAAGCCCTACGCCCCCAGGGACTGCTGAGCCTCTTCAAACTAGCCAATCGTGAACCTGTTTACACGGCCTCACCTGTGCCTTCCCTTGGAAACCACAGTAAAGGCTCCTGCCCATGATGTCCTCCACGCCCTCTGCCTCCTGACCAACTGTGCGGTCCCCCTGCAGGGTGTGCTGTGCCTCCTCTTTCTAGGGATCTGTGAGAGTTCTTGCTTCATAAACATTCATTTCCTAGTCTGCATGTCTTACCATACCTTATTAAAATAAATCCCAAGTACCATCAAGGCTATGATGAACTACTTGAATGACAGAAAAATAAAGTAACTTGCGGTAGTGGAAAACACATGTCTCTGTACTTGGTTAACTCTAGTCCATTTAACACCATAACTGCAAAGTTTTGGGGGTTTGGGAATGTGTGCTTTTATAATATTGTGAACCCAATAGTTCAAATCAATATTGGATTATTACTTTAAAAACATAATTGCATTGGAACTTCCCTGGTGGTCCTGCGGTTAAGACTCTGTGCTTCCACTCAGGGGGCGTGGGTTCAATTTGTTGCACAGCCAAAATGTAAAAAGAAAAAAAGTGTAATTGCATTAACAATACATAGTTTAAATATGAGGTCTATAGGAGCAAACAGCACAGGGCGCTTTTCTAATTGAAAAAAAAAAAAGCTCTCCCATTAACTCCTGAATCCAATAAAACTTCCTCATTTTACACTGAATTTTAAACACCCAATATGTATTGGGGAAAGTTCTAAACGCTTAATGTTCAGAGGTGATCCAACACTTCTTGTGTCCTGCCCCCAGTAATGCTTCCCAATCTATCCAATTATTTCAACTACTCATCACACAGCCTCTTCCCTCCACACTGGTGAGTCTCCCAATGTCAATTTCTGTCATTCCTGCTCCAGCACTTATGCTCACGCTGTCACCACTCCTAGATGGTTCCCTTCTTGTCCTTTTCCTTGTCCGAATCCGACATATTGAGTGCTGGCTTCCCAATGAAGTCTGTCTTGATTTGTTCAGTCACACTGTCATTTACTCTTCTGAATTTCGATAGCCTTGTAATCATTTTCGCATAATTTTTGTGCAATGGAGTCTTTAAGCCACGCACCTTTTAATTTAAAAATTTCTGAAACTGAAGTACTTCTCTATGTATATATGTGTTTTTGTTTTTCTTCTCCTAGTGATTCAACCAAATGTGTTTAAATGAAATAACACACGTACAATTCTTGGGTTCTAGAAATGGAGAAAATAGGATATACTGATTTCTCAATGGTTCTCAGGTAGCCCCTCTACAGCATCTCCGGAGCCCCCAGGAGCAGGGCTGAAGCAGTAGGAAATTGAGGGAAACCAGTGGGGCCCTGCTCTGGTCACTCCTACAACCTTGAACAAGCAGCTCAACTTATTCTTTTTTTTTTTTTTCTTTTGGTGGTTTTTTCTTTACTATTTTATTCATGCATCTGAACAAAAGGTTTTGTGAGCCTGAAAATATTTATGTAAATGCTTAGTATGTGATAGCTTGGTCTCTCTCATTAGATTCCAGGCTTCTGCACCCAAAGAGCCTGGCACAGTTATGGCCAGATAATTGGGTCAGCTTGTTCCTGACGGGTTCATGTGCAACACGCAGACTACATCCACAGTGATCATTTCTCTTCATCTTTTCAAACAACTCTATGCCAGTCTCCTAAATGTTAGTTCCTTTCTGTGTTCTCTCATTTTCTTAAAAAATGGTGTCTTGGGCTTCCCAGAATGAACATGAATTACAGCTTCATTATGTCTTTATAGATAGCAACTTTGGCTTTCTTGCCAAAGCACACACATAGATTTTAAGGAGATCTGCAAATGGTTATAATTTAAGATCAGAGGGTACTATCCTTGAGATAAGATTAGAATTTGGCAGGAAAAAAACACAACTTTTATTTAGAAACTTGGCATCTTGAACATAGAATTTTAGTGAGGCAGAATTTCAAGTTAGACACTTGGGATGCAAGAAGTAAAGGTTGGAAAACTAGAAGTAGATGAAATTTGAAGAGACTATGTAGTGAGTGAATTTACACCTTAAACTGTTGTCTACTTTCCCCCCTTCATTTTGTTGTACTGAAATTTGTTTATTTATTTGTTTATTTCAGGCAGAGAGAGGGAGAGAGAGAAAGCATACACAAGCACTTCGTCATAAGAAACTAGTTTAAATGTTCATGAGGGCTGGCAAGTCTGAGATCTGCAGGGCAAGCGAACAGGCTAGAAATTCAAGTAAGAGTTAATGTCACAGTCTTGAGTCCAAATTCTGAAAGCTGGTCAGGCAGGTGAGAAACTCAGGCAGGGCTTCTACACTGGAGTCTTAAGGCTGAAATCCTTCTGCTTGGGAATCTAGACTAATGTTGACCAAACTACTGTACACCACAGCCTAGTCAAGTTGACATAAAATTAACCATCACTGTGGCTTGTTACCTGTTAGGCTCTGTTTTCTGAAATCTTTTCCTCAGTCAGCTCTGCTCAATTCCACCTTACTCCACAAAGGAAAATGCAACTTAATATTAGCCTTTTAAGGGTCTCCAGTTTGCTATAGACTTGAAATCACTGAATTCATCTGGATTTCAGAGAGCTTCTGGATGATACAGCTACACAGACCAAATCCCCGGTGGCCTTGTGCATCAGAGGCTTTCCTGGCTGGTATGTTTGGTGGAAGAGAAAACAGAGACAGAAATGGGTTCTGTGAGGCAGGTCGACCCCCCAGTTTTCATACAGACTTGTCACTGAATCAGTATGATTATGGACGGTATGTCACTTATGTCATTATTGCTGTAAGTAAATTTTCATGAAGCCTTTGAGGCAGTCCACTGGTAAGGTACATACGTCAAGAGTGGGGGTAGGTGTGGATCCGAACGGCTCTTTCATCCTGTGTTTGGTATCTCAGTGGTCATCTCCATGGATTCGTTTAGAGCAGAACTGAGGTATTCAACACCATAATTCAAGCTCCCGAAATGACATTTGTCCAAATGAACACAAGCGGCCTCATAAAATGAACACTAAAAAATGAGGTTAACCATCGTAGTAATGCTTTATGAGCCTTTGTGTGCTGCTTGAGTTTTTCTTCTAGTGCCATGGTAACAGGAAACTTACTTGTAGCATTCATGTCTGTTTAAAAAGCAGCACATATGCATTTCCACATTTGATTCTCCTTCCAAATAACACTAAAACAAAATACTGTTGTCCTACAGATACGTAACTGGAGGTTCGGAATTCAGATTTCACATGCTGAAGGACAAATAGTAAATACTGGGGTCAGAACTAGATCAGAGCTTTTTCCACTACATCATCTAGTCTGTTAAACACTCATAATTACTGTTCTGGGAAATAGAAATCATTATGTTTCTAAAGTAAATTATGGACAAGCAGCACTGAACTACTTATTCTAGAGGTAGGGGTTTTGACAGGAAAAAAAAACCAAAAAAACAAAAACTGGCATTACTTTGAAAGTCTCTTATAGTGAATTGCCAGAGGAAAAATAAACTTTACATGAATCTCACTGATTTAAAATGTAACATTAAAAAAAATGGAAGAAGAAAGAAATGATATTTTTCAGTTATGATAATAAAGGAAGCAATTTTCTTTTGTGCCTGGTAATTACAGTGAAAACTTGACTGCAGGACAAATTTAGCTGGATCTTTGAAGAAGTAGAGCGGGTAAGAGATTCATTTATGGATTCTGAGGATCAACTTGATCCTCCCTTGATCCTCCCTTCTTTCATAGAGATCAAAAGAGTTATTGTTACTTGAGAAGGAGAAGCAAGATTCAACAATGGCTGAGATGAAAGACACCAGGAGCAGAGTAGCTGCCTTTTCAATATTCCTAATTGGGTGTCATGTCTCCAACTAGATACTCTTTTAATTGATTCTTCAAAATCTTTTTATTATTATTATTATTTTTTTTATTTATTATTTTTTGGGGGTACACCAAGTTCAATCATCTGTTTTTATGCACATATCCCCGTATTCCCTCCCTCCCTTGACTCCCCCCCACCCTCCCCGTCCCAGTCCTCTAAGGCATCTTCCATCCTCGAGTCGATCTTCAAAATCTTAATTCCAATATTAAGCCATTTGGGACACTGGAAAGATGTTAACAGAGTCCAGTAAGAGCAATACAACTCAAAGCCATTGCAAATGACAAAAGTGGAAAAGTGACAAAGGAATTGGAAGATACTTTTTTTTTTCCTAGCCCTCCAAAATTAATCTGCAATGCCTCAAATTTATCTTTCACAGGACAAATAATATGTCTTTGAACTCTCAGAACTTGTTTCTCTTTATCTGTATAAATCCATCCTGTGCTTTACATGCAAAATCTAATTATTCCATCTTGGTTTTCCATTCTATCATCGTTAGCACTCTGACCTGGAGCTCTGCACCACTCAGGAAATCTGCTGATTGTTGAATTCAGCAGTAAATTCCCACTTCTGGATAGTCTATAAAAGGTTCATTTAGTTCAGTTTAAGATGGTGGTTCACTATTTTTTATACTGTAAAAAAAATTTAGAATTTTTTCCAAAAAAATATTTCTCTTAAGAAATTACCTACTGAAATTAATCTATGTATAAATATAATATGGATTTCATACAAAAATTCCTAAAATTTTCCCCAAAAGTAGGTGATAAAGCCCCAAATGCATTTAATTTGTGTAACATGATCAATTAAATGTCCCCTGTTTCTAAAAGAAGATCATGTGTTCTAAAAAAAACCTCATCTTGCCTTGTTTCATTTACTTCAGAGCTTTAGTCACTGCCTGAAATGACTTTGAGTTGTTCGTGGTTGATTTTCCCTTACTAGAATTAAGTTCTATGAAAGCAGAGCTCTTTTCTGTCATGTGCTCTTCTAGATCCTGAAGCACCAAAGGTGGGTGCTTGGCACGTAGTAGGTGTTCACGTTTTTTTTCAATAAATTCCAGGCACAAGTCTACACACACTACGAATATTACATCATATATTCTCAAAATCATCTTGAAATGCAAATATTATTCTTCTTCTTTTACAGTAAGAAATCAAGGTTTAAAGGAATTAAGTAACTTGTCAAAAAGCAAGCGATTAAAAAGAGGGGATTTAAGCTTAGGGCTGATGCACATTCTGTCTGTGCACCATGTTATAAGGCATGTTTCCCAAAGTGGACGATGGCTGGAAACAAGACGATTATGAGTATTTTTTAAAGTGGCATTAAATAACATAGCATTAGATCATAAGAAAATTACTCCTTTAAAAATTTCCTTCTGACTAACCTTATTACATCAAAGATAAAGTCTCAGTGTCAGTGTATATTTAATGCTTCTCTGATAATTGCTACTCTCTCTCTCCTCATTTCAGTTAAGGGCAGGTAAGAAAATAAAGTCAAAGTTTTGTTTTCAGTGTATCATGTTTATCTGATTATCAGATAGATGATTATATTTATAAATTACATAAATATGATCTGTTTATAAAGGAACTATATAACTATTGCAAATGGGAAACCAGAATCACCTGCCTTATTCTGGCTTCCCATTTGCAGTAGTTACATCATTCCTTCGTAAATAAATTTTAGATAAAAGTCTTGAATTTGTTTAAAGAAAATATTAATTAGCTAACAGTATAGATGACATATTTGGCAAAAACTGTGGAGGTGGTACACAACGTCTAGTTTCAAAAATACTACGGCGGAGCAATTTATAGACCCTGGAATAGAAACAAGCAATAGAAGGCATTGTTGTGATAGGGAAACAGACATGGAGAATAATTACCCCCAAGCTACTGTAAAAGTGGTGTACTTGATGCACAAAAAATTAAAGACTACTAACTCGTGGCATAACTGGGGAAGATGCCACTGATACAAATGCTGGGTCTACAATTAAGTTATAGTCCCTGGCTAATTGTGCCTAAAAGATAGTGGGGGAGATACTCAAATAATCCGAGTACAAGTTAGGTTTCAGGAAACACAAAATGCGCACAGGGAAAAAAATACATGTGATGTGAAAATTCATAGTTCTACAAAGTATTAATTACCTTGTTATTATTAAATTCATTAATTGTAATTAATAATTACATTCGTTATATATTTTACTTAAGCTATAATACATAAATTACAGAAATATCAAATTCATTAAATTATAATTTTATCATTAGTAATTTTATTACACATGCTCAGAATAATAATGAATAGCCTTGCTGATTCTAATATATAGAAATAGAAATGAGAACATATAGCTGTATCCCCTGTTTTGGATAAGCCTACAAATGAGAACTATTCACACTTGCCAAAGCGTGAGGCACCCTTTTCTATAATTGCAAGAGAAGCCTTGAGGGGTTTGGCAAAAAAGATCTGCTAAACTGCCAGCCATTTAAAAAATAATCAAATTCATAACCCCAGCAAACTTACACATCTTTAATATGGCACAAAGTTAGTGTTTCACTAAGGTTGGGTGCTGCTTGAGAAACTGTCATCACTTAGTATACTTTAGGGTAAACTCTTAACAATGAAGGGACTGGTTTTCCTCTTAAATTCTTTATGCTGACATCTGTTTATAGGGAAAATCAGAATAAATACACATGGTCCAAAAGCTTGGGCTTTCTGTGAGGCCACTTCAGTGAACTGGAGTAAAGTACAGTGCTTATCTCATTAAGTTATTTTGAATGTTAAGTGAAATAAAGCAAGAGAACGTAGGTATCTGGCACATAATAAGCCCTCAGTTATCATTAGCTACTATTAGCGTCTGGTATGAAGCACAATGTTCTCTCCTCTGGGCCCTTCCAGAGACCTCAGGTAACATGATCCTTTTAACCTTTCTTGGACTGGTACCTACTATAGTGCTTCAGGCCGGCTCGCCCTAGGCTCTGTCAAATCCATTTCCCTCTGCTAGTACAAATAGAAAGGCAGCGTTAAAACTCAAACACGGCCTTTTTGATTTCTCCAAACTGGGAGCTCTGACTTTTCATCATATCCTTTGTAGTCTAGAACATCCCTTTCTTTTGTCATTTTCTTCTTCAGCTAGATCTACTGGCTAAGGGTAACATTCAATATCACGCTTCTCTTAATCTTTTTATAGCCACTAACTGTAGCTCTCTGGAAACGTTTGCCTCTGACAAACACTATGTCCGACATTTTCCCAAACAAAATATAAAGAAAATGTTGAACTCAGCCTGTTCTATTTTTGTATACTTTTTTCTTTATAGCCAAGTACTAGGATAAAGAGGATGCATAAGTTCAGTGAGTTTTAAAAAAAGGGTATCCCCTTAGACTCATTCACCTGTGTATAAAACAAAATGTTTTAATTCTTTGGAACATCTATTTGGAGGAAGGATCATTCCTGAATTTTATATTTTCACCCATGTACACTGATTGTGAAGTAAGCCCCTACTGCTCTGTTCTATAACCTGCCAGGATGACCATATCGATCCAACAGTCAACTGGACTCTGAGAGACAACTGGAGCTAAGAAACCACAGGAGATCCCTCGAGTTACCCTGGTTTTCACTCTTCCCGAGGCTTGGTTGTTCAAATCTCCTTGCTTTCTCAACATATCTGAATATCCTCATTGTAAATTTCCTCTTTCAACTTAAGCAAGCAGAAGTGGATATCTGTTGCAAATAACCTAAAGATTCCTAGTTTATGATTTAAATTTAAAAATTAAAGATATTAAACTTGTCAGTAATATTAGGCTTTTATATGTTTCTAAACATATTAAATATGGGATGAGAAAGACAGTACTTTTTTTTCACTATAAAACCCATGCTACTTGCTTCAACAGGCAGAGTTAACTACCTATAAAAATACCAGCAAAGAGAAACACTCTTATTCAGTGAATTTCTCAAAGGAAGTGGAAGATCTACACACTGAAAACTACATAACATTAAGGAAAAAACTGAAGTAAACATAAACAAATGGAAAGATATTCCATGCTCATGGAGTGGAAGAATTAATAATATTAATATATCCATACTACCTAAAGCATTCTACAGATTCAATGCAATCCCTGTCAAAATACAGTAAGTCCCCTACATACGAATGAGTTCCGTTCAGAGACTGCGTAAGTCCAATTTGTTCATAAGCCCAACAAAGTTAGCCTAGGTACCCAACTAACACAGTCAGCTATATAGTACTGTACTAACTTATGTGATGGGACATGTGAACACGTTTGCATCTTTCAAAGTTCACAACTTGAAGGTTCATATGTAGGGGACTTACGATACCAGTGGCATTCTTCACAGAACTAAAACAAAAAATTATAAAAGTTGTATGGAAACACAAAAGACCCAGAACAGCTGAAACAATCTTGAGAAAGAATAAAGCTGGACGCGTCATGCTCCTGATTTCAAACTCTATTACAAAGCTGTAGTAAAACAGTATGGAATTGGCATGAAACAGACACACAGATCAATGGAACAGGATATACAGCCCAGAAGTAAACCCACGCATGTACGGTCAGTTAATTTATGACAAAGGAGCCAAGACTATACAATGGGGAAAGGACAATATCTTTGATAAGCGGTGTTGGGGAAACTGGACAACCACATACAAAAAAATGAAACTTGACCGCTATCTTACATTATACACAAAAACAAACACAAAATAGATTAAAGATCTGAACATCAAGTCCTGACCTCAAAACTCCTAGAAGAAAACATAGGAGGTAAGCTCCTTGACATAGGTCTTGGTGATGATTTTTTGGTTTTGACACCAAAAGCAAAGGTAACAAAAGCACAAATAAACAAGTGGGACTACATCAAACTAAAAAGCTCTGCACAGCAAAGGAAACCATTACCAAATCAAAAAGCAACCTACCCAATGGGAGAAAATATTCACAAATATGTATTTGATAAGGGATTAATATCCTATATACATATATATATACACACACACAAAGAACTCATACAATCCTATAGCAAAAAAACAGAAACAGAAACCAAACAATCCAATTTTAAAAATGGGAAGAAGATCTAAATATTTATTTTCCATACAGATGGCCACAGGTATGTGAAAAGATGCTCAACATCACTAATCATTAAAGCAAATCAAAAGCAAAATGCAAATCAAAACCACAATGAGATATCAGCTCACACCTGTCAGAATGGCTCTTTTTAAAAGGACAAGAAATAAGAAATGTTGTCAAGGATGTGGAGAAAAGAGAACCTTGTGCACTATTTGTGGGAATGTAAATTGGTGCAGCCACTATGGAAAACAGCATGAACATTCCTCAAAAAATTAAAAATAGAACTGCCATGTGATCCAGTAATTCCACTTTTGGGTATTTATCTGAAGGAACCAAAAACACTATTCAAAAAGATATCTACATACCCATGTTCATTACAGCATTATCAACAACAGCCAAGACATGGAAGCAACCTAAATGTCTACAGATGGATGAGTGGATAAAGAAGAGGTAGTATACATATACAGTGGAATGTTATTCAGCCATAAAAAAGAATGAAATTTTGCCATTTGGGGTAACATGGACAGAGCTTGAGGGCACTGTGCTAAGTGAACTAAGTTAGGCAGAAAAAGGCAAATAAATACCATGTGACCTGTCATATGTAGAATCTAAAAAATATGATAATAAAAATTTAAAAATAAAAATCAAGCTCATAGGTACAGAAAACAGATTGGTAGGTGGCAAAGGGCAGGGGTGTGAGAAATGAGTGAAGGCTGTGAAAAGGTAAAAAAAAAAAAAAGAATGGAAGGAAGGAAGGTAGGAAGGAAGGGAGGGAGGGATGGAGGGAGGGAGGGAGGGACCGTGAAACAACCGGGAGCTTGATGTTGTTAAGCCTCGAAATTAACCAAACTGTAGATTTTTTTTTTTAGGTGAGCTAATCAATGTCCTTACATTTAAGTCACTTTGGTTGGAGTTGTTCTGTGCAGCTGAAAATAATGTATCTAATAACCTACCAATAAACTGTCAGTTGAAAATAGAAATATATCAGTATTTGCCAACAGTTGAGTCCTTGCACAATATATAATGGTTCTGTCCCTCAAATTTAGTTTAATTCAATGTATCTCAAAAAGAAACTTGAATTAGTATCATGGGGGTGGGGAAAGGAAAGAAGTTGTTAAAATGCACATCCCTTGGCTTTACCATAAACCTACTAAACTGAACCTTGGGTATGGCAGGGAGAACAAAAACATGTATTTTAAGTAAGCACTTAAGTGATCCTAATGTATTCTAAAGACTAAATGTCACTGACTTACTTAAGACTGGTCACGTGAATCAGTGAATAATATAAGGCAGGATATATAATAAAGTGTTGAAGTGTGAAATGTGGAATATGAGCTTTCAAGTTACGCAGACATTCAGAAGTAGCTTGGCAAGTTGGAAAGCAAGATAGATTGAGGATAGAATACAGGTTCCATCACTTACCATCGTGGGCTCTGTCTCTCATCACTCTCCTTTGCTCTTGCCAGGAGAGAAACCTATGGTAGCAGGAGTGTGGACCTAATGGGGCCCGGAGTTCCCCTTTGCACCAATGTAACTGGGAGGCATGAAGTCCATGGTGAAGTGCCACCGTCTCCCCTGCCATCTGTCCAACAGCTGTCATGAGAGCCTGGGCCTCAGCAGCCCTGCTGTCCTTAGACAACCTGCTTCTGACGGGTGCCTGGCTCTGGGCAGCGGCTGCTGCAGGCTTGCCCTTTTGCGGGGACGCGTCTCGTCCTTTGCCTTGATTGGGGAACATCCACTGCAGAAGGTGCTTAATCCTTTGTCTGAAGTGGCTTTCTGAAGGAACCTGGCCGTTCTTCATGATTAACTGGTGGAAGTTGCTTCCTAGGGACTCTGCGGATTCCTTTTTCTGGCCAGGGTGGGTCATCCCACGGGCCTGGTAGGCCCTCCGTTCTGCCAACCCTTTTTCACGCTGTCCTAGTTTGGGCTTCCTGTAATTCTCGCTCCCATCAGTGGGGGCAGACTTCCTGCTCTGGCTCTTATATTGGGGCTGCCGTCTCAGGTCCTCCTGCTGCCCCTGGCTGCTCTCTCCACTGGATGTAAGAGGAGAGACTATCTGGGAAATGGACGTGTCTTCACTGGACAAGGTCTGGGAACAGGGCCGAAATTCCTGAGAAGCCAAGATGTCTGCGGCAAGGAACATGTCTGAGCAACAGTCTTTGAGAAGCGTGTCTGTGGCACAGTCGTGAAGGATCACGCCAGTTTCATAGTCATGAAGCAGCACGCCGGTGGCCCGGCCTGGAGCTTGTTTCTGCCGGTCTGTGAGCCCTTGGACCTCAAGTTTACGAAACTGTGCCTGAGTATAGGTCTTCTGGATTTGAGGCAAAAGGCTTTATATTTGACGAGAGGCTTATATTGGCCCTTGGAGACTGTGAGCTCCTCCAATCCTTAATGATTTGGGATTTGATGAGCATACTCGGTTCAAAGGTGGCTTTCGAAGCAGGGTCCCCCTCCACGGCCTCTTGGGCCCTGGCAGATTGGGACCCTGCATTGAGATCCACCACAGTCACGCTAGAGCAGGAATCCGGGGAGGCCCGTCCCCCAGCCTCCTCCTGTGGCTCCTTCCTGGCCATTGCTGGACGTAGACTGGGCTCCAGGCTGTCTTTGTGAGCCCCCACGACAAACACATTATGCCAGATTCTGCCCACAAACTTGTAGGTGGGAGTCTGAGATGGTGGCTTGTCCTCCTGTCAAGTCACAGGGGCCTCTGAGGGTTTATGGACGTTGCCAGGTGGCAGTCCTCCCAGGCCCCCCTGGGTTTCCTCACTTGCCCATGAGGGGACAGGGAAGGGACTCTCCAGGGGGGGAACTGCCTCTGTTGTTATCACTTTCTCTCCCGGATGGGGCTGAGGAGGATTTTGCAAGGCTTCAGTTAACTGGGCTTTTGGGTGGGCCATAGATTCACAGGTGGCTTTCAAGGTGGCCCCTGGAAGGGGTATGGGGTGAGCCTTTTCAACTTCAAGGTACATAGGAACTTGAGGACCTTGAGGGTCAGGCTCCACCTGTGCCTCACCCGAAACCTTATAAGATGTGCCTTCAGCTCCTGTTGAATATAAGGACTGAGGACAAGAGACACATGGGAGGTGTCCATGGAGGCTCCCCCATCCTGAGAGGAGGCTGCATCTTCTGTTTGCTTATGAGCATGTGACTCTCCAGGAAGGTCTAAGACATGGGTGGCAGCGAGCCCTGGATGGTGGACATGTGCACAGTTCTGACTCTCCTGGGTCTGCTCTGCCTTCCTGCCCACAGGGACTCCCGAGCCTTCTTCTGGAGGCTTCCTGCCTGGGCCCAATTCTCTTTCTGACTCAGGCTTCACTCTTGGAACCTTTTCTGGGGGGCTGGCTGAGGCCATGTACAGATCTTTTAGGATCCTCCCCACACTCTGCCCTACAGCCTGGCTCAGGTCTTTTCCTCCCGGGATCCTTGCTGGGCACCTGGCCCCCATCTTCTGTGCATCCTGGCTGCTTTTGCCTGTACCTGCCAAGGGCCTTGAGGGCGCCTTTTTGTCCTGTGCCTGACAAGGCCTTGAGATTTCATCCTGAGGCTGCATCAGTTTCTGAGATGCTTGGATTCTGCAGGGTAGGCCACTTTGTTGCTGCATGAGTCTTTTTGGAATGTGGCACTTCAATTTCTCCTGAACCTCAGGGCTCAGCAAATCCCCAGGAAGGATGGAGGGAGAGTTCTGGGCCTGGAAAGATCTATTCTCCTTGGACAGGTTGGGGGTGACTTGGCTAAAGACTTCCTGAGATCTTTTCACCATAGAAGGTAAAGTTCTCCCACTTTCTATTTTCTTTTTCAAGAAGTGATTTTCCAGATCATGAAATGTTTTGGGGAAGCAAGATTGTGCCTTATTTTGAACGGTAGGGCAAGATATGTCACGGGACCCAATCTGGGATTGAGAAAAAAACTAGACTGATTGGGAAAGAGAGTGTGAGCTGGGCAGTGGTTTCCAGCTGAGCCTGAGGTGTCAGCTGACACTGAAGAATGGTTGGAGTCAATGGTTGGGGTCAGGCCTGGGTCTCCATGTGAGCCTGAGGTGGTGGTTGAAAGTGAGGCATGTTGGAGTCGATGATTGGGGTTGGGCCTGGGTCTTCATGTGGGCTTGAGGTGGTGGTTGAAAGTGAGGCATAGTTGGAGTCAAGGTTTGGCCTCGGGCCTGGGTCTCCATGTGAGCCCGAGGTGGTGGTTGAAAGTGAGGCATGGTTGGTGTCAATGGTTGGGCTCGGGCCTTGCTCTCCATGTGAGTCCGAGGTGGTGGTTGACATTGGGGAATTGTTGGAGTCAAGGATTGAGATGGAGCCTGGGCCCCAGGGTGGTTTTAAGGGCTGGGCCAATGATAGTCGTGATGTTACTTTATCTTAAAAATGGAATGGTACCACAGCTGTTCTGGTTTGCCTTTATTCTCCAGAAGTGTTGGTGACCCAAGGTGTCCTGCTTGTCACCCAGAGATTTGATGCTCTTCCCCAAAGAATTAAGGTGGTAGCCTGACTCCTCCTCCTTTTCCTTCTCCTTCCAAAGCTTCAGTTCCAACCTCTTGCTGATGAGTATCTCCAGCAGCTTGTGCACCTCTGGGTTGGCAAAAGAGAGGCTACCAGGCTCTCCCTGCCTGTTTGTGGGGTCTCTCAAAAAAGAGGCCTCTGGTGGGTGGTGGGGAAGGTGCTCTTGCCAGGACTCGAAGTGTGTCAAGGTGGCAGGGCTCCAGGATTTTGCAGCCACCTGCCCCCGAGACGGGGCTGAAGTGGGACAGCTTGAACGGACAAGGCCTGAGATGGCCGGTCTTGGAGGGGAGCGTGGAGATGAGGTGGGTGGGATGGTGCCCAGGGGGAGTGTCGTGGAGTCACCCCAAGTGAGGCTCAGCATGGAGCCTGGTGGGGGTGGGGCAGAGGAGGCTGTGGGAAGTGGAGGGCAGGGCCCTGCATGTGGGGGGCATGGCGGGGAAGGGGAAAGAGCCAGTGGCCGGGGTGAAAGGCTGTCCAGGGGAAGGAAAGGCTCAGGTGGGTGAGAGGACCTCAGGGATACGTGTGTATGAACAGAACCTGAGGAGGTCACTGAGCCTGGAGAAAGGCTGGAGGCCTGAGGTAGTGGCCGCTCGGTCAGAGGAGCCGGGGACATGGCGGGAGCAGCCTCTCCCCTGCATGGCTGGTGGGCTGCAGTGGCCGCTGCTTTGCACACCTCGCCGGGGTTCTTGACAGGAGAGCTGATGAAAGTGGCCCTTGTCCGGGAGCCTCCCCAGGTGGCTGCAGGAGACACGAGGCACAAGCTGCAGCCAGGAGGGCTGGGCCGGCCAGGCAGGGGTGGGCACCTGCAGCCAACCGCCCTCCAGGGCCCCCATGCTGACTTCACAGTGCTCCTGCGGTCCCTATCCCCAGGGCTTTAGCCATACCCTGCCCCCAGGGCTCCCCTCCCCGCTCAGCCCCAGGCTGCCTGCAGCCCTGGCTCACACCATAGGCTCTGGAGGGGAAGAAGAACCCAGGAGAGAAGGGGAAGAGTCTTTACCTGTGCAGAAGTGCCATCAGGTCCTGAACCTCTTCCAGCTCCTCCAGGCAATCTCTGCAAGCTGGAAATCAGCAGACTGGGTCATGGTGGGGAAAACAGGGGCCTAGGGGTCTTAACAGGAGGCTGAGTGCAGGGTCCCTTTAGGGGACACCATTGGGAGATTGGACCACAAGCACCACCGTCCAAGGCCACTTGGTCCCTGACAGTGATGGCTGAGCTCATGAAAGGTTTTCTCATTTACAATGTGCTTCCATATCCATTACCCCTTGCTGCCCTCACAACCTCACTGTGGGGGAGAATGGGCAGGGCTCACCTCACAGAAGAATCTCAGCAAAGTTACACAACTTGTCCACAGTCGGACGTGGAGGTCCCCCCTCCCAATCCAGGCGTTTTGGGTCCAGTGCAGCCCACATGCCCCTGCTGGGCCACACCATTTTCCAGCCCCTACATGGCTTTATTCTGCATGTGGAACCTGGGAAATATTTTGGTTCTGCTCTCCTTCCCAGGAGCCTCTGTGGGGGTTCTGTTTCCTGAGCAACAGGCCCTGACACTGGCCTCCTCGGAGCCCATAGGGCTGGGCCCTTGGGGCCAGGAGAGGTGGGCGCACACGCGGGTCACACAGGGCCTAATGGCAGAACGTAGCTTTCAAAGCTCCCCTCTTCTTCCTCCTCCTGCTTCTCCCCCTTGGCTCCATTTGATGCTGAGAGACACAAAAATTGAGGACCTGGGACCCTAGTCTCACTCTCCCTCTGTAGACAAGCATCAGACACTCTGTCCATATATAATATGAGTTTCTACGTTTCACTAACAGAGTTCTGTAGTTTTTGTTTCCTTTCACTCATTTTTAAAGCAGATAAAAATAGTCTGTTTTCCTTCTTTGAGGAACATAAAGAAGGATTTTCAATATGAGATTCACTGTGGATTTCTTTCATCACTGTGCTGCTCAGGAAAAACACACATTCTCAGACCTATGGGCCCATCTTGTTACCAAAGTAACAGTTCGTGTTCCTGTCGCCCAGTGAGGCTGAACAATACCAGAACATTGCAGCTTGGAACGGAGAAAGGTTTACTACAGGACCATGCAAGGAGGTGGGTGGCTCATACCTGAAAACCTCAAACTCCCTGAAAGCTTTTGGCAAAGCCTGCTTACAGGAAAAGTGAGGGAGGGGTGTGGTTAGTGGTTGCAGACTTCTTGGTGTCAGATCCTTTGTTGTTAAGATCAGGTCATGGTCAGGTAAGATGTTCCTGTAAATCTCCAACAGACAAATGGTATTCTCTGTTCTGACAAGAAAGGGCAAGGTCCCAAGGCACAACTCTCAGCCTCCAAGGTCCAGGTCCTGGCTGGAGAGGCAGATCTCAGTTGGCAGCTCCCTCAGGGCCAGGTCCCCACAACCTACCCCCTGTCACTGCTGAGGGAGCTGGGTACCCAGGACCCAACTGGCCCTCAGGTTCCTCAGGCCACCCAAATGGCGGGGTCAGATCCTGCAGCTTGGGTGCCAGGCAGACAGCCGCTGCCATCAGGTCACAGAGGCGGGGAGAGGGGAGAGGTTCCCTGTCGCCTCCAGGCCTGGGCCTGGCCAGGGGGGTGGCTTTGGCAAGGGCTCTAGAACCATGCTGGACACAACACCCAGCCTGTTTGCTGGGCAGCCCAGCTCACCTCGCAGGTGGCCGGGTGAGCTATAGGGCCCGGGTGGAGCAGGCCGCGGTCTCCTCTTACCTCGCTCTCCCCCTGAAGACCACCTCCCTGGGGACCATTGGCTGAATCTGCCAAGTAACAGCTGTTCATTGAGAGTTGCTTGCTGGGGGAGGGGCCCACTATGGCACTGAGCAGTGGCTGAGCAGGACCTCTAACAAGCTCTAACCCTCCTGCATTAATAGTCTCCCAGCAACCATTGCCTGGTACCTGGGTGCAGGGGAACAGGGAGCAGCAATGGCCAGGGCTAAGGGCTGCCCATGCAGTGCTCTGTTACAATGTGAGCTCCATCAGGTCGGTCTCTGCTTCTGGAAGCCAGGGCCCCCCTCCAGCCCCCGCACGAGGCTCTCAGGGCCTCAGCACTGCCAGCAGATCAGCCCTCATCCAAGACCCCTGTTCGTGGCTGGTGACCCAGTGCTCAGGGGCCTGTCCTCTGGCTGAGATTGAACTCAGTGTCCAGTCCTGGGCCTCTGGTCACTGAGTTTGGGACTTGCCCTGGAGTCCTCGGCCACACCTGGACAAATGGTCTGAGATTTTTGGATGGAAATCCTAGTGTTTCCTCTGTCCCTGCCCAGGCTGGCTTGTCCATAGAGGGGAGATGTTCTGTTCTTTCTTGAAAATAGGTGTCCTATTCTTTCCCATCTCAGGAGTCTCTCTAGTTGATTCAGAGAAGTGGAAATAATAATAGAAAAGAAGAGGGAGTCATGTGCTCGTGGTCCTGGGACAAATGTTCCTAACCTTCCTGATGTTTCCATGTTTCCTAGGAGGTGGTAGGGAGGTAGGGAGGGAAGGTAGGGAAGTAACAGGAAAAAGAGCCCCAGTCCACACAGGAAGGCAAGGATGATGTCAGTTGCCCAAGAAGTGGAACTAGAGTTCATCCAAGTATCAAAAGTGCTTTTCAGGGAAAAGAGAAGATTCTCCATCCTGTGAATCACACTGCTGCTCTCAGGCAACTGAGCACAGCGTGTGTACTTGGGGACTAAAGTCCTAGGCCCACATCACAGAGCTGTGGTCTGGTCACAAAGGGCTCCTGAGGGTGGGGAGGGAGTATTAGAGGAGAAGCCTGGACCCTGGCCCCTCCCCAACCTTCCAGCCCCACAGCTCCATTCATCTACCTTCTCTGAGCCTTCCCCAACTACCTCCTCATCCTGCTAGACATAGACTTAGTTAAGCTTTGATTCATTCCACCTGGAACTCAGATAATACTTGGTTCCTTTGAGATTTCTACTTGACCCCCATCAATACCTTTTACAATTCTGGAGTTGTCCCTGGAATTTCAGTGAATCCCAGGAATTTGTATTCACAGGATGCCCTTGTCTGTAGCTCTAAGGTTTACACAAAGTGTGTTTCTGCATTGCATTAGCCCAGACACAGAATTTAAACTTCTCGCATACTTCTTTAGCTATGTGAGTTTCAAAATATTTAAGAAATTAAAAAAATTAATTTTCACTCTATTCACCTGCAGGGACTTAAACATTAAATCAATAGCTATTCAAATTTTTCAAAGCTATGAAATATAAATCATATTGAAATAGTGAAACCTCCAGAGTAAATTTTTCATGTTTGCAGCATCCTTGCTTCTGAAATCAATAAACTGGACAAAAACTTTTGGAACATTCTGTACAGATAAACACATCTTTTAACAAATGATTCCAGCATTTTCAAATCTAGGAAGGAAGTTTTTTGTTTTTGTTTTTGTTTTTTCAGTTCAGAAGTCTTCCTTCAGTAATTGCTGTAAGTTGGACTTCTAGCAGCCAATTCTCCCGGTCTTTGTTTATCTGGGAACATTTTTATTTTGCTTTCTTTTTTGGAGGATAGGATTTCTAGACATTGAATCCTTGATTGACAGTTTTATTTCTTTCAGCTCTCTGAATATGTCACCTCACAGCCTTCCCTCTACTGTTTCTGATTGGAAGTCAGTGACTAATCTTACTGTGGTCCCCTCATACATGGAGAAAGTTTCTCTCTTGCCATTTTCAAGATTTTTCCTTGGATTTTCCACACTTTGACTCTGATGTGTCTTAAAGTGGATCTGCTTGCTTTCATTTTACTAGAGGTATTCACTAAATCTGTAATGTTTCCCATCAAATTTGGTAAGTTTTCAGCCATTATGCCTACAGTTATTTTTTTTTCCTCTCCTTTCTCTCCCTTGTTTCTGAGACTCACTCCACACATGCTGTTGTACTTAATGGGGGCCATAACTCACACTCCTCCAAATCTTTTCTCTTTGTTTTTACATTAAAATCTATTAATCCACCTTCAAGTTTACGGATTCTTCCTTCTTCCATCTCAAATATACTGTTGAACCCCTCTAACCAATTTTTCATTTTCTTTATTGTAGTTTTCAATTTCAGAATTTATATTTGCTTTCTTATTTCACAATTTGTAGCTCTTTATTGAGTTTCTCTGTTGACTTATATTTTCATCTAATTCTTCAAACATGGCTCCCTTAGTTCTTTTGTAGTTATAGTTATTTTTAATACTTTTATCTTTTGGCCTAACACTGGAATTATCATTGATATACTATATGAGTTTTAAGGGATATGTTATATAAATGCCTTACTCACCACCGTTACAACATCAGAGTACTCTGAATTTAACTGTATACTTACCTGTCCCAGGGAGTTGTTTTATACTTTGGTATATTTTCCTTTTACTAGTTAGCATCTCTTCATTTCAGCTTGTAGAGCTCCCTTGAACATTTCTTGTAAGACTGATCGAGTGGTGATGAACTCCTTCAGCTTTTGCTTCTCTGGAAAACTCTCTCTCTCCTTCCAGTTCTGAAGGACAAATTTGCTGGGTATTATTTCTTTGAATAAACTTTCTGTCCCTTTCTCTGCCTCTTCTCCTGGGACCACTATATTGCATATTGTTGATCCACTCGACGGTGTCCCTTAAGGCTGCTTTGAATTCTTTGTTTGAAAAATACAATATCTGAGAATACTTAAAGACAATTTCTATTGTTTTATTTTCACCCTAGTATGAACACATTTTATGTTTCTTTTCACGTCTTATAACTTACTATTGAACACTAGACTTGAAATTATATACCATAGATATCTCTGCCCAAATAATTTATTTCTTTTTATTTTTATGTATTGAATTCCAGGCATAACCCATCTTTCTTTTTTCTTTTTTTAGAGTTCCATCCATTTTTTTCCTTTTTTTCTTCCAGTTTTATTGGGATATAGTTGACATACAGCACTGTATAAGTTTAAGCTGTACAACATAATGGTTTGATGTACATACATCATGAAATGATGACCATAAATTTTAGTGACCATCCATCACCTCATATATTATAGATAATAACTAAACAAATAGATAATTTTTTCCTTTGTGATGAGAACTCAAGACTACTCTCTCTCTTTTTTAAAATACATTTATTTATTTATTTATTTATTTATTTATTTATTGACTGCTTTGGGTCTTTGTTATTGCGCACAGGCTTTCTCTAGTCGCAGTGAGCGTGGGCTACTCTTCGTTGCAGTGCGCGGGCTTCTTTTTGCGGGGGCTTCTCTTGCTGCAGAGCATGGGCTCTAGGCTTGCAGGCTTCAGTGGTTGTGGCACATGGGCTCAGTAGTTGTGGCTCACGAGCTCTAGAGCGCGTGTTCAGTAGTTTTGGTGCATGGGCTTAGTTGCTCCACAGCATGTGGGATCTTCATGGAGCCTGGAGCGGGCATTGAACCTGTGTCCCCTGCATTGGCAAGTGGATTCTTAGCCACAGTGCCACCAGGGAAGTCCCTCTTAAGACTGCTCTCTTAATAACTTTCATATACAATATGCAGCAGTGTTAATTATATTTATCATATTATAATTACATCCATACTACTTACTTATCTTGTAACTGGAAGTTTGTACCTATTAACTGCCTTCATCCAACTCCCCCTCCACCCACTGCCCACCTCTGGTAATTGCAAATCTGATCTCTTTTTCTATGAGATTTTAATGTTTGTTTCTTGAAGTATGAGTTGACCTGAACACTATGTTAGTTCCTGTTACACGAAACAGTGTTTTGATACATCTGCATATTTCAAAATGATCTCAATGATAAGTCTAGTTACAACCTGTCACCATACAGAGATATCACCTAGTTATTAACTGTATTCCCCCCAGTGTACATTTCATACCTATGACTTTTTTTTTGCAACTGGAAGTTTGTACCCTCACCTAGTTCTCCCCTTTCCCAACCCTCTTCCCCTCTGGCAACCAGCTCTTTGTTCTCTGTACCTATAACCGTGTTTCTATTTTGTGATGTTTGTTTTTTAGATTCCATGTATAAATGAGAGCATAAACTATTGTCTTTCTCTCTTTGACTTATTTCACTTAGCATAATACCCCCTAGGTCCATCCATGTTGTTGCAATATGTGTGGAATTACAATATATATATATATATATATACACATACCACAACTTCTTTATTCATTCATCTATTGGTGGGCACTTAGGTTGCTTCCATATCTCAGCTATTGTAAATACTGCTGCAATGAACATAGAGGTGCACATAACTTTTTGAATTAGTGTTTTTTGTTTTCTTCAGGTAAATGCCCAGGAATGAAATTGCTGGATCATATGGTAGTTATGTTTTAAATTTTTTGAGGAATCTCCATACCCTTCTGCATAGTGGCTGCACTGATTGACATTACAATTTACGTTGTTTGATAGAATTCCCTGTGAAGCCATCTGGTCCTGGACTTTTGTTTCATGGGAGTGTTTTGATTACTATTTCAATTACACTACTAGTGATCAGTCTGTTCAAGTTGTCCCTTTCTTCCTGATTCAGTCTTGGAAGATTGTATGTTTCTAGAAATTTATCCATTTTTTCTCACCGTCTGATTTGTTGGCACATAGCTGTTTGTAGTATTGTCTAGGATATTTTAAGCTCTGTGATATCGGTTATAATTTCTCTTCTTTCATTTCTTATTTTGTTCATTTGTGTCCTTTCTCGTTTTTTCTTGATGAGCCTGGCATATGAGTTATGGGTATCTTTACAAAAACCTAGCTCTTAGTTTCCTTGATCTTTTCTATCAAATTTTTGGTCTCTCTCATTTCTTTCCTCTCTGATCTTTATTTTTAACTTTTTTTTTCTCTCTAATGTCCATAAAGGGTAGGATAGGTTGTTTATTTGACATTTTTCTTGTTTCTTGAGAAGGCCTGAATTCCTATAATCTTCCCTCTAAATACTGCCTTTGCTGCGTCCCATAGGTTTTGGGAGGTTTGGCCTTATTTACATTTGTCTCAAGTTATTTTCTGATTTCCTCTTTGATTTCTTCATTGACCCATTGGTTTCAAAGTAGCGTGTTGTTTAGTCTCCATGTGTTTGTTTTTTCTATTTTTTCTTGTAATTAATTTCTAGTTGCATACTGTTGTGGTAAAAAAAAAGATATAATTTCAATCTTGAAATTGAAATCTTGTGCACTTGAAAAGAATGTTCTGCTGTTTTGGATGGAATGTTCTACAGCTATCAAGTCCAGGTGGTATATGTGGTTTAAGACCACAATTTCCCTACTGATTTTCTGTCTGAATTATCTGTCCATTCATGTGAGTGGGGTGTTAAAGTCCTCTGCTGTTATTCCATTACTATCAATTTCTTTTTCTATGTCCGTTAATATTTGCTGTATATATTTAGGTCCTCTTATGTTCGGTGCATGTATGTTAACAAATGCTATATCCTCTTTTAGTATTGATCTTTTTATCATTATATAATACAATTATTTGGCTTTTGTTTCAGACTTTATATTAAAGGCTATTTTGATTCTTCTGTTTGATGTGAGTATTGCAACCCCAGCTTTCCTGTTGTTTCCATTTGCATGAAACATTTTTTCCATCTCTTTAGCTCTGAAGTAAGTCAACGGCAAGCAGCATATAGATCGGTCTTTTTTGAAATACAGGCACCCTAAATCTTTTGATTGGAACATTTACTCTATTTACATTTAAAATGATTATTAATAGGTACGTACTTATTGTGATTTTATTACTTGTTTTCTGGTCGTTTTGTAAATCTTCTCTGTTCTTTTCTTTTTCTTTGAGCTTCTTCACTGTGATTTGATCATTTTCTTTAATGGGATACTTGGCATTCCTTTTTCTCTGGTTTTTGTGTCTACTGTCAGTTTTTGATTTGTAATTGCTATGGAATTACCATGTTCACCTATACCTACATCTTCCTGTTTTAATCTGGTAGTCATTTAAGTTCAAATACATTCTAAAAGATCTGCATTATTTTCCTTCCCTCCCCTGGTTTGTTTTGTTCCTTTACTATATGATTTATGTAAAGAAAAGTGTTAATCCATGATAATATTTGTGAAAATATTAAACTTTCTTTTAATGATATTGCTTGAAATAGTTATTCCATTAGATGCACAGCAGTGAATTTATAATTCAGTCATTGTTTCTAGTTTTAGATTTTATGTATACAAAAGAGCAGTTATTCATCAATTTGATCTCTGTAGTTACTCTCTTACACAGTTATTAATAGCTATAATTAATATATATAATTCTATTAATATATTAATATGTTAACATTAAAACAACGTTCTATATATATTAACACATTGACATATATTAACATATTATATACTAATAATATATCAATTATATATTTATTAACATATCAATAGCCAATAATAACCACTATATTAATAATTAATTATTAATAATTACTAAATTAATTATATATAATTAATAATATTATATTATTAAAATTATTAATATATATTAAATTTATATGTAAATATATGTTATATATACATTAAAATTAAATATATTAATACATGATATATTATTATTATAAATATAATATATATTTTTATATATTAATAATATATAATAATTTATATATTAATAATAGTAATTATATATGATAATAATATAATAAAATATATTATATTATATATAGATAACTAATAATATGTGAAATATATAATATAATATATATTCTATAACTATATAATTGTAATTATATAATTATATAATTACAATTATAATTAATAGGTATAAAAGCTTAATAATTCCCTTAACATTTTGTGGGGAACAATTTTAGATTCATAGAAAAGTTGCACAGATAGTACAAAGTGTTCCCTTCACGCAGTTACCCCTAAAGTTAGCATCTTTCATAGCTAGGGTACATTTGTCAAAACTATGAAATTAACCTTGGTGCAATGTTGTTAAGTAAAGTATAGGTTTTATTTAGGTTTCACAATTTTTTCACTGATGTCCTTTTTCTGTTTCAGGATTCTATCCAGTACACCACATTATATTTAGTCACCATATTTCTTTAGCCTCCTCTGATCTGTAACATTGTTCCAGTCTTTCCTTTTTTTCTCATAAACTTTAGACTCCACCTTGAAGAGTACTAATGAAGTATTTTGTAGAAAGTCCTTAAATTTGGGTTTGCATGGTACTTTATTATGATTATATTTGAGTTATGAGCTTGGCGGAAGAATTCCACAGAAGTATAGTCCCCTTTTAATCACACATGAGGAATACGTGATAGCAACATGCCATTGCTGGTGATGTTACCTTTGATCATTTGGGTAAGCTTTCTCCCACCAAGTTTCTCCACTGTAAATTTGCTATTTTCCTCTTTCCATACTCTCTGGAATTGAGTTACTAAGTCAAACCTACACATAAGGGGAAGGGAATTAAATTCCATCTCCTAGACATAGGAATATCCATCCATTATTTGGAATCCTTTTTTAAGGAAAATTGGCCCCTTCTCACACGTTGAACTCTAACCATCTCATTGTGACATATTTAAAATTAGGCTTAGGGCTAGACTTAGGCTTAGAGTTAGGTATGTGTTTGAAGTTAAGGTTATGGTTAAGGTTAAGATAAGGTCTGAGGCTAAACCTAGCGCTAGGATAGAAGCCAATGTTAGGGTTAAGGTTAACATTAGTGTTATTGGTAGTGCTGGGACTAGGGCTAGAGTTAGGGTTATTTGAACCTCAAGTTTGGAAGTTCAAGATCTAGATCTATATGGCTGACCAGTTTTGTTTTTTTTTTTTTGGGGGGGGGTACACCAGGTTCAATCATCTGTTTTTATACACATATCCCCGTATTCCCTCCCTTCCTTGACTCCCCCCTCCTCGAGTCCCCCCCACCCTCCCCGCCCCAGTCCTCTAAGGCATCTTCCATCCTCGAGTTGGAATCCCTTTGTTATACAACAAATTCCCACTGACTATTTTACAGTTGGTAGTATATATATGTCTGTGCTACTCTCTCGCTTCGTCTCATGGCTGACCAGTTTTTGAGGTACACCAGACTCACTCAGTTCTATTTATATATATATCACCATATCCCCTTCCTCCCATGACTCCCTCCCTCCCTCCCCATCCCGGCCCTCTAAGGCATCATCCATCATCGAGTTGATTTCACTTTCTTATATAGCAACTTCCCAATGGCTATCTAATTTACAGTTGGTAGTATATATATGTCTATGCTACTTTATCACTTCATCCCAGCTTCCCCTTCACCCCCTCCCCCCCCAACCTCATGTCCTCCAGTCCATTCTCTGCATCTGCATCCTTATTCTTGTCTTGTCACTGGGTTCATCACTACCATTTTTTTTCTTTTTTTTAGATTCCGTATATATGAGTTAGCAAGCAATGTTTGTTTTTCTCTTTCTGGCTTACTTTACTCTGTGTGACAGACTCTAGGTCTATCCACCTCATTACATAGAGCTCCATCTCATTCTCTTTTATAGCTGAGTAATATTCCATTGTATATATATGACACATCTTCTTCATCCATTCATTTGTTGATGGGCATTTAAGCTGCTTCCATGTCCTGGCTATTGTAAATAGTGCTGCAATGAACATTATGGTAGATGTTTCTTTTTGGATTATGGTTTTCTCTGGGTATATGCCCAATAGTGGGATTACTGGGTCATATGGTAGTTCTATTTTTATTTTTTTAAGGAACCTCCAAACTGTTTTCCATAGTGGCTGTGCCAACTTACATTCCCACCAACAGTGCAAGAGAGTTCCCTTTTCTCCACATCCTCTCTAGCATTTTTTGTTTCTAGATTTTTGATGATGGTCATTCTGACCGGTGTGAGGTGATACCTCAAGTGGCTTTGACTTGCATTTCTCTGATGATTAGTGATGTTGAGCATCTTTTCATGTGTTTGTTGGCCATCTGTATGTCTTCTTTGGAGAAATGTCTATTTAGGTCTTCTGCCCATTTGTGGATTGGGTTATTTGCTTTTTTGGTATTAAGCTGCATGAGCTGTTTGTATATTTTGGAGGTTAATCCTTTGTCCGTTGCTTCGATGGCAACTGTTTTCTCCCATTCTGAGGGTTGCCTTCTTGTCTTGTTTATGGTTTCTTTGGCTGTGCAAAAGATTTTAAGTTTCCTGAGGTCCCATTTGTTTATTCTTGATTTTATTTCTGTTATTCTAGGAGGTGGGTCAAAGAGGATCTTGCTTTGATGGATGTCATAGAGTGTTCTGCCTATGTTTTCCTCTAGGAGTTTGATAGTGTCTGGCCTTACATGTAGGTCTTTAATCCATTTGGAGTTTATTTTTGTGTATGGTGTTAGGAAGTGTTCTAATTGCATTCTTTTCCATGTAGCTGTCCAATTTTCCCAGCACCACTTATTGAAGAGGCTGTCTTTTTTCCATTGTATATTCTTGCCTCCTTTGTCAAAGATAAGGTGTCCATATGTGTTTGGGATTACCTCTGAGATGTCTATTCTGTTCCATTGATCTTCCTTTCTATTTTTCTGCCAATACCATACACTCTTGTTCACTATGGCCTTGTAGTATAGTTTGAAGTCAGGAAGCCTAATTCCACCAACTCCGTCTTTCCTTCTCAAGATTGCTTTGGCTATTTGGGGTCTGTTGCATTTCCATACAAATCGTAAGATTTCCTGCTCTAGTTCTGTGAAAAATGCCATTGGTAATTTGATCAGGATTGCATTGAATCTGTAAATTGCTTTGGGTAGTACACTCATTTTCACGATGTTGATTCTTCCAATCCAGGAACATGGTATGTCCCTCCATCTGTTTGTGTCATCTTTGATTTCTTTCACCAATGTCTTAAAGATTTCTGCATACAGATCTTTTGCCTTCTTAGGCAGGTTTATTCCTAGGTATTTGATTCTTTTTGTTGCAATGGTGAATGGGAGAGTTTCCTTAATTTCTCTTTCTGCTCTTTTGTTGTTAGTGTGTAGTAGTGCAAGAGATTTCTGCGCATTAATTTTCTATCCTGCTACTTTATTAAACTCATCAATTAGTGCTAGCAGTTTTCTGGTGGAGTCTTTCGGGTTTTCTATGTAAAATATAATGTCACCTGCAAAGAGTGACAATTTTACTTCTTTTCCAATTTGGATTCCTTTTATTTCTTTTTCTTCTCTGATTGCTGTGGCTAAAACTTCCAAAATTATGTTGAATAATAATGGTGAGAGTGGACACCCTTGTCTTGTTCCTGTTCTTAGAGGGAATTCTTTCAGTTTTTCCCCATGTAGAATGATGTTGGATTTTGGTTTCTCATATATAGCTTTCATTATTTTGAGGTAATTTCCTTCTATGCCCAATTTCTGGAGAGTTTTTATCATAAATGGATGTTGAATTTTGTCAAAAGATTTTTCTGCATCTATTGAGATGATCATGTGGTTTTTGTCCTTCAATTTGTTGATATGATGTATCACATTGATTGATTTGTGTATATTGAAGAATCCTTGCATCCCAGGGATAAACCCCACTTGATCATGGTGTATGATCTTTTTAATGTGCTGTTGGATTCTGTTAGCTAGTATTTTGTTGAGGATTTTTGCATCTATATTCATCAGTGGTATTGGTCTGTAATTTTCTTTTTTTGTGACATCTTTGCCTGGTTTTGGTATCAGAGTGATGGTGGCCTCGTAGAATGAGTTTGGGGGTGTTCCTCCTTCTGCTATACTCTGGAAGAATTTGAGAAGGATAGGTGTTAGCTCTTCTCTAAATGTTTGATAGAATTCGCCTGTGAATCCATCTGGCCCTGGGCTTTTTTTTGTTGGGAGATTGTTAATCACAGTCTCAATTTCCATACTTGTGATTGCTCTGTTCATAGTTTATATTTCTTCCTGGTTCAGTCTTGGAAGCTTGTATTTTTCTAAGAATGTATCCATTTCTTCCAGGTTATCCAATTTATTGGCATATAGTTGCTTGTAGTAATCTCTCATGATCTTTTGTATTTCTGCAGTGTCTGTTACTTCTCCCTTTTCAATTCTAATTCTGTTGATTTGCATCTTCTCCCTTTTTTACTTGATAAGTCTGGCTAATGGTTTATCAATTTTGTTTATCTTCTCAAAGAAACACATTTTAGTTTCATTAATTTTTGCAATTTGTTTCCTTCCATTATTTTTCATTTATTTCTGATCTGATCTTTACAATTTCTTTCCTTCTGCTCACTTTGAGGTTTCTTTATTCTTCTTTCTCTAATTGTTTTAGGTGTAAGGTTAGGTTGTTTATTTGATATTTTTCTTGTTTCTTAAGGTAGAACTGTATTGCTATAAACTTCCCTCTTAGAACTGCTTTTGCTGCATCCCATAGGTTTTTGGTTGTTGTGTTTTCACTGTCATTTGTTTCTAGATATTTTTTGATTTCCTCCTTGATTTCTTTAATGATTTCTTGGTTGTTTAATAGTGAATTGTTTAGCCTCCATGTGTATGTATTTTTTGCAGTTTTTTCCTGTCATTGATATCTAGTGTCATGGTGTTGTGGTCTGAGAAGATGCATGATATAATTTCATTTTTCTTGAATTTACCAAGGTTTAATTTGTGACCCAAGAAGTGATCTCTCCTAGAAAATGTTGTGTGTGCACTTGAGAAGAAAGTGTATTCTGTCATTTTTGGATGGAATATGCTATAAATATCCATTAAGTTGAGATGGTCTAATGTGTCATTTAAAGCTTGTGTGTCTTTATTTTCTGTTTGGATGACCTGTCCATTGATGTAAGTGGGGTGTTCAAGTCTCGCACTGTTATTGTGTTACTGTCGATTTCCCATTTTATGGCTGTTAGCATTCTCCTTATGTATTGAGGTGTTCCTGTGTTGGGTGTATAGATATTTTCCATTGTGATATGTTCTTCTTGGATGGATTCCTTGATCATTATACAGTGTCCTTCCTTGTCTCTTTTAATAGTCTTTACTTTCAAGTCTAATTTGTCTGATATGAGTAGTGCTATGCCAGCTTTCTTTTGACTTCCATTTGCATGGAATATCTTTTTCCATCCCTTTCCTTTCAGTCTATATGTATCCCTTGGTCTGAAGTGGGTTTTTTGTAGGCAGCATATAGAAGGGTCTTGTTTTTGTATCCATTCAGCCAGCCAGTGTCTTTTGGTTGGAGTATTTAATCCATTTACATTTAAGGTGATTATTGACATGTGTGTTCCAATTACCATTTTCTTAATTGTTTTGGGTTTGTATTTGTAGGTGTTTTCCTTTTCTTGTGTTTCCTACTTAGAGAAGTTCCTTTAGCACTTGTTGTAAGGCTGGTTTGGTGGTGCTGAATTCTCTTAACTTTTGCTTGTCTGGAAAGCTTTTGATTTCTCCCTCAAATCTGAATGAGATTCTTGCTGGGTAGAGTCTTCTTGGCTGTAGGTTTCTCTCTTTCAGGACTTTCAGTATATCCTGCCATTCCCTTCTGGCCTGCAGAGTTTCTATAGAGAGGTCAGCTGTTATCCTTATGGATTTTCCTTTATATGTTATTTGTTGCTTTTCTCTTGCTGCTTTTAATAGTTTTTCTTTGTGTTTAATTGTCGTTAGCTTGATTAATATGTGCCTTGGTGTATTTCTGCTTGGGTTTATTCTGTATGGGACTCTCCATGCTTCTTGAACTGTGTTAATTAATTCCTTTCCCATGTTGGGGAAGTTTTCCAGTATAACCTCTTCAAATATTTTCTCAGACCTTTTCTTTTGTTCTTCTTCTTCTGGGATGCCTATAATTTGAATGTTGGTGCACTTAATGTTATCACTGAGGTCTCTGAGACTGTCTTCTATTCTTTTTATTCTTTTTTCGTTTTCCTGCTCTGTGGCGTTTATTTCTCCCATTCTATCTTCCAACTCACTTGTTCGTTCTTCAGCCTCAGTCATTCTGCTGGTTATACCATCTAGAGTGTTTTTAATTTCAGTTATTTTGTTATCCATTGCTCTTTGTTTTTCTGAGTTCTTATGAACTGTTTCTTGTACTTTCTCTATTTTGTTATCGAGATTTTGTATCATTTTTACTATCATTACTCTGAATTCTTTTTCAGGCATTTTTCGTATTTCCTCTTCATTTATTTGGTCTTGTGGGTTTTTTTTCCTGCTCCTTTGTCTGCATGGTGTTTCTTTGTTTCCTCATGGTAGTCCAAACTTTTAGAGTTGCTTGTCCTGGCAATAGAGGGGTTTATAGAAGACTGTTCATGCCCCAAACTAATGTCTGAGTGTTGGATTAAACAAATACTAAGTCTAGGAAACACATACATGTATAAGACACATAATTACTGAATCCATTAGGACAGAAGTCTCTGGAAAGACCTGACAGAAGAATCCCAGTACGCTACCAGATATTCAAAGAGAAACTTCACGGAAATTCAAAACCAAAACAGAACAAAACAGAAACAAAAGCAAAAACAAACAAACAAATAACACCTTACACATACAAATGCTAATCCAGGGAGATTTTGTAGGCTAGGATCAAATATAAAAAAAGAGCTAGAGTACCACCAGTCAGAATGGAGATTCTTAGAATGAAATTAGACAATTGTACTAAGAACTAAGATAAAGACAAAAACCTAACATTAAATACCAAGGCGGTGTGTCATCTGGAAAATAGAGCAAGGAGTCTGAGCAGATTGATAGTGTTGCTTATAAGTATGTTAAGATAAAATAAACTAAAAATGGATGGAAGACAGGGGAACAGAAGAGCGTAGTGTGACTGGAAATATGCAAATAAAAAGAAAGGAATAGAAATGTATAAAAGATAGGATGAAAGGAAGCTATGAGAGATATGTTGTCCGTACTACCAAAAACTTAGCTAGAAATAGAAGTATATAAAAAGGCAAAAAATATAAAAATAGAATAAAAAATAGAATTAAGAAAATATGTTGTAAAACTTGTAGATCCCTTAGGACTAAGATTGTAATTATTAATGGAAAAATAAAAAAGGGAGAGAGAAAGAAAAAAAAAATCCAGAACTCATCCCAGAATGGACCAGTTCAGTAGAATTGATACTAATATTTCTGTTTCTTTAGAGTCTCAGCTGTAAGTGTCCTCCTACTCGCCTTGGGTTTTTTGTATTATTCTGTGACCAGCAGAGGTTCCTTTATTGTTCGTCTGTAAGTATTGGTGTGTGGGGAGGGAGAGGGTACAGTAGTGGCTCCTTCCCCTGGGAGTGAGTGAGCAGTGGTGCACTGTTGTTTCAGTCGGGCTTGGAAGTGCCTGTTGCAGACGGACGCTGGTGGCTCAGGTGTAAACAGAAAGTCTCAGAGTTGGGCCTTTCTCAGGGTTTTTTTGTTTGTTTGTTTCTCGGCTGCCTCCCTGCTGCCAGTGCTCCAAGGGGTTTTAATCTAGCCCTGCCCGAGTGCCTGAGGGTGCTTGTTATCCCTGAGCGCCTTAGATGGCCCACAGGGGGTCCCTCCACTGCCTGCTGCAGGTGCCGAAAGAGAAAGAGAGGCTATGCCCATGGCTCCTCCCCTCCGCCCATGAGCCTGCAGCATCCAACAGCCATCGTGGCCAGGCAGCTCTCAGGGGCAAGCACTCCTCGCTGTGGGCCTCTTCCCTCCTGTCCTCTCAGTCCATCACCTTACTGGTAACAATTTTTCTCACTCTGAATCAGCTCTCCAGTTCTCACATTCCCACTCCTGGACCCTCTGTTCAGCTGTGAATCAACGTCTCAGTCCAGGAACGCTGAGCTGCGGTGTGGACCCTCCATGTGTTTCTCACTTCCTCCCGTCTGCCACAGCTCTGCCGCTTCACCCTCTTTGAGCCATCGTAGATGCCTCCCTACCGGTTATGTCAGGATCCTTACAATCCTTTCTGGTGTCCGAGGTCGTGTGCTGGTGTTCAGTTGGTTCTCTATGGGAATTATTGCGTCTTTTGGTGCATTCCCAATGCATCTGTGGAGAGGGATGCATTCTACACCCTCTACTTCACCGCCATCTTTTTTTTTCTTCCTAATCTACCTCGTTGTTCTAACTATCAGAATCCTGAGAGAGACTGTGTATCTGGGAATCAGCCCATCTTGGACCAGTTGTTTTCCTCTGTGCTAATGGCCGTGACAGGGCATGGACCTTGGCCAGGCCTGGCCCGTGGTGGCACTGCTGGGCGCACTGCTGGGAAGGGTGTGTTCTGAGCAGGCAGCTGCAGATATGCAACAGAAGCTGTTTACATCCACAGGCCCGAATGTGCTTATCTGTAAACCTGGGCTCCTTGGGGACCAAGTGAGATGCTCCAAGTGGAAGTTCTCTGTATGCGGCCCTGCACAGCCCTGGTTCTGAGTACAGCCCAGGTCCCAGGCAGGGTGGGTAGTATTGGGTCCTGCCTCCCTGTGCAGCCTTCTTCAGTTGAGCTGTAGGTAACCACCAGGAATGCTTCAGACATGCTGTGCCCATGCTCACAAAAGACCCCACCGTCAGTCCGCCTGCAATGGCACAATCCCAGGCAGTGTCCACACCCATGCTCAGCAACTGCTTTCCTCCCAGATGCACCTGTCTCCTCTGTGGTGGAACATTTCTTCTGTGTTGTGTTCCCCACCATGCTGTGCATCCTGTGAGGATGGGGATCACACCCTTTCCACCTACACTTCCCCAGTGTGAGCTGGGTGATGGTTGAATGAATGAAAATAATACATGTTTAGGAAATGAATGGGGTCTATGTGAGTTGTTACGTTAATCTTGCTGTTGTCCAGGGCATGGAGATCTGGTTGAGCCCTCTGCAGCCTGTGGCTCTGCTGAATTTGGTGACCTACCCTCAGCTGCAACTGGTTGTCACCGTGGACAAGTGGGGACTGATCAAAGTATGGAAAGCAGAGGAAGGGTGTGAGCAAGCCTCTTTCTCCCTGCCTACGTACTCATCTTCATTGGAGGCCTGTGACATTCCAGAGGGCCCCCTCCTGCTGGTGAGTGACCCAGCTCCCAGGAGTCTCTGCTGTTTCCCAGGGTCTGTGGACCTGGCACCAGACCACTGTGCCGGGTGGCACCTTGCCCTGGGGGCTGGCTGTGATTTTTTATCCACGGGCTCCTGCTTTCCTGTTTCCTGGTCCTGCTCATAGTCATTCTTCCCCTTGCAGTTCCTTCTCCCTACTGCATTCTCACCCTTCTTTCCCCCTTTTCAAGTCTCTGTGAGGGCCCAACTCAAAGGAAAATTGAGGCATGTTTGACAGAATGCAAGCATTTGCCTGAGATGATGCAGGCCTCCTGTTGTCAGGACATTTGGTTTAGAGGTGATTCTTAGGCATTGGGAGGGAGCATTTGACCACAGAGAAATAGTGAAAGTGGGTATAAGCTGTCAGATGGAGGAAGTGGCCTCCATCTGGGGTCAGTATCCTCCTCCTGGAGGGAAGGAGGTCTTTGAAAGTGTGGGCAAGCTGGCATCCCAAATATCAAGATGAACAGACATCCAGGAAAAGTTTCATATGTAAACAGAACTAACTCTGTAAATGAACTAAGCTTGTAAACAAGAAAAGTAAGACCTGATGAAACAGATTTCATATAAACAACTCTATAGTTGTTTAAAGAAGACTTTGGAATAAGTGTAATTAACATCTCCACAGCAATTTGAGAATATATTGTACAGATGAAGAGGAAGCCACTATGATTCTCTCCTGGGAATGGTAGAGCACATGATTCACACTTACTTGTTGGTAAAGGACAATTAGAAAAATTAGAATATATATCAGGTCAGAGAGTTAAAAAGAACAAATGGTTTCTAAGCCAAGATTCAGAAGGTGGCAGAAATCAAAGTGTTGAGCTTAACACTGGGGCTGCCTTTGTTCTGGAGATGTTTACTTCAAGGCTAAGGGGATGAGCAGAGCTTTGATAGCCAAGTAGAGAAAAGTTGGAGTGCAGGGCCACCAAGGTTTGGGGCCCTGTGAAGTCTCTTACTTTGGGCAGGTTATCAAGTTGCAACCTAAGGGTGAGGGTGGTCTGAAAGTAAACGGTCCCTGCACTGGCTGCAGCTGCCCAGTTACCAGGTAGGAGTGAGTGAAAATCCTTTCTGGAGAAGGTTAACACCTCCCAAGGCCTCTCTGTTCAAATACAGTGTTCAGCACTCAGAGCTGAGTAGGCATGTGAGATGAGATAATGTGAACTACCCAAGGCAATCTGCAGATTCAGTGCAATCCCTATCAAACTACTGATGGCATTTTTCACAGAACTAGAGCAAAAGTTTTAAAATTTATATGGAAACACAAAAGATCCCGAATAGCCAAAGCAATCTTGAGAAAGAAAAACAGAGCTGAAGGAATCAGACACCCTGACTTCAGACTATGCTATAAAGCTACCGTCATCAAAACAGCATGGTACTGGCACAAAAACAGAAATACATATCAATGGAAGTGGATAGAAAGCCCAGAAATAAACCCATGCACCTGTGGTCAATTAATCTATGACAAGGGAGACAAGAATATACAATGGAGAAAAGACAGTCTCTTTGATAAGTGGTGCTGGGAAAACTGGACAGCTACGTGTAAAAGAATGAAATTAGAACATTCTCTAACACCATACACAAAAATAAACTCAAAATGGATCAAAGACTTAAATGTAAGGCCAGGCACTATAAAATTCATAGAGAAAAATATAGGAAGAACACTCTGTGACATAAATCGCATGATCCATCTGCTAGAGT
The DNA here is from genome assembly GCF_030028045.1 of Hippopotamus amphibius kiboko. Lineage (NCBI taxonomy): Eukaryota > Metazoa > Chordata > Mammalia > Artiodactyla > Hippopotamidae > Hippopotamus > Hippopotamus amphibius. Next base: position 119,452,119 of record NC_080187.1, on the reverse strand, counting down.
AATGGAAATAAAAACAAAATAAACATGTGGGACCTATTAAACTTTTGTTTATAATAAAACGAAAAGACAACCCACAGAATGGGAGAAAATTTTTGCAAGTGATGCAACTGACAAGGGATTAATCTCCAAAATATACAAACAGCTTATGGAATTCTATGTCAAAAAAAAACACAAACACCCCAATTAAAATATGGGCAGAAGATCTAAATAGAAAATTCTCCAAAGAAGGCATACAGATGGCCAAAAACCACATGAAAAGATGCTCAGCATCACTAGTTATCGGAGAAATGCAAATCATGATGCTAAAACATCAATGAGATATCACTTCATGCTGGTCAGAATGGCCATCATCAAAAAGTCTACAAACAGTAAATGCTGTAGTGGCTGTGGAGAAGAGAACCCTCCTACTGTTGGTGGTAATGTAAATTGGTACAACCACTATGGAAAACAGAATGGAGCGTCCTTAAAAAACTTAAAATAGAGCTACCATATGACTCAGCAATCCCACTCCTGGGCATATATCTGGAGAAAACCATAATCCGAGAGGATGCACACACCCCTATGTTCATTGCAGCACTATTTACAATAGCCAAGATATGGAAGCAGCCTAAATGTCCATTGACAGAGGAGTGGATAAAGAAGATGTGGTACATGTATACAAGGAAATATTACTCAGCCATAAAAAAGAATGAAATAATGCCATTTGCGGCAACATGAATAGACCTAGAGATTATCATACTAAATGAAATGAGTCAGACAGAGAAGGACATATACCATATGATGTCACTCATATGTGGAATCTAATTAAAAAAAAAAGATACAAGTGAACTTAGTTACAAAACAGAAGCAGGCTTAATAGATATCAAAAACAAACTTATGGTTACCAAAGGGGGAAAATGGTGGGGAGGGATAAATCAGGAGCTTGGGATGAACACATGCAACTGCTATATATATGATAGATAACCAACAAGGACCTACTGTATAGCACAGGGAACTCTACCCAATATTCTGTAATAACATATATGAGAAAGAATCTAAAAAAGAATGAATATATGTATATGTATAACTGAATCACTTTGCTCTACACCTGAAACTAACACAACATTGTAAATCAACTATACTCCAATAGAAATTAAAAAAAAAAAGGAGATAATGTGAACTAGGACCTGCAGGATAAGCAGCAGACAATGTCAGTAGAGCCCCAGGGGCTTCAGATATTGCAGTTAGTAGCTCTAAACACTAGCAAGCATATAGTTGCTCTGCTCAGGGAGAGAAATTTCAACAGAGAACTTAAAGCCATGAAAAATGATGTTGTAGATTTGGAAAAGAACCAAGTAGAAGGAAATTCTAGCATAGCAGAACTGAATAACAAAGGTTAGGACTCAGTGGATGAATTTAATAGCAGGACAGTTGAATCACACAAAAGTCTGGGGAGGGTGAGGGGAGCTTGTGGGCCACTGGCAGTGTTCTACTTCTTTACTTTGGTAGCAACATGAACATTTATTTTGTAATAAGTTACTGAGCTTTTTTACGTTTATGTTTTGTGCAAGTTTCCATGTGTATTATATATATCAATTAAGAAGTTAAGAATATAAAAGAATAGTGAACTGGACTATCAAAGTAATTTTCTGGAATGGAATGGGGATACCAAGAGTGGTAAATGTAGAAGAGAGGCTGAGAGATGGAGACCACTGTTTCTCAGACTTGAATGGGACGTGAATCAGTGGGGGGTCTTGTTTAAATGAAGATTCTGATTCGGTGGGTCCCTGGGGATGCCTGAGATTTTTGAGTTTTTTAGAAGCTTCTTGAGAATATTGATGCTATCAGGTCACAGAACACACTTTGAGTGGTGAGGCCATAAAGGATCCATGAAAAATTCTACTATTTGTTTCTTTGATGTCCTAAGAGTAGGTGAGGCAGGGAGGCATGAGAAACATTTGAAGAGATGATGGTACATATGTTTCCAAACTAGACTAAGGACGTTAATCCATGGAATCAGGAAGTCCCCGCAAACCCCAAGCAGGGTAAATAAAAATAAATCTGCATAGAGACCCATCAGAGTGAACTGAGATCATTGAAGACTAAGAAAAATCTATTTAGTAGCAGCAAGAGGAAATAAAACTACCTTCAGTGTAATACTAATGAAACTGCTTCAATCAAAGGGAAAGTGACCACAGATGAAATTTCAGAGAAGCAGGAAAGATTTATGAGCAAAAACTGTGGGGAATATGAGGAAATCTAAATGAGTATCAACTGTATAAAACAGCAACAACAATCCCTTATGGACTTTTAACTATATATAGAAGTAAAATGTGTGACTTTAGCATTTAGGTTAGGAGCAGTTTATGAAGAATTGAACGGTCTAAGCTCCTTAAATTGTCCAAGAAGATTAAACATACCAATTAGCCTGCGTTAAATTGGCAGATGAAGGGAAGTTCTTTGGGGTGACTTGCTCAGGAGCTCAGTATTGTGTGAAATGAGAGTCTTGGTCACTGTAGGTAATGTCTGGGTCTGCAAAGTGGATAGAGGTGCCTGGTATATGTGGAGACATGTGTGACCGTCATTAATATTTGGGATGTCTGGGGGGCAGGAGGTCCTGAGGTCTTCATCCCAAAGGGGGAAACCTTGGATAAGAATTTAGTTTCTGCATTCACTGGCCACATGGCCACACCACATGGCCTGAGAGTGTAAACATGCATGTTCAGGGCTGGTTGTTGGCTGGGCATTGAGGGCTAAGCTGACTGCCTGGAGGTTAACCACTTGTGTGGACTGTTGGGTCCTTCCTCTATCAGGGATACCTGGTTAAGGTACAGGCAGCAGCACTGCTCTGGTGGACCACATGGCATGGGGTGGTGGCAGTGCTATCTATACAGTGTGAGAATTCCTTTTCTTATCTACTCAAAGGGTGGCCTACTCTAGTGTCATTGCCTGTGGCAAGGGTCTGAGGACAATGGGAAGCTGCTTCCTCCTGCACCAGATGACCAGGCCTGCCTTCACCCTGAAGGTGTCAATTCTGTCTTAGCAAGGAGGCTTTAGTGGCTCTGCAGAGCCTGCAGGATGCTACCTCCACCTCCTGAGGCACAATACCTACCTGACAACAAAGAGTCATGGGTTCTGGACCTGTGATCACCTCTGTCACCACAAGAGCCCAGATATAACTTTCACTTTGATCGTGTGTTGTGCATGACCGAGGTTGGCAGATTTTATACCAGAAGCACTGATTTTCTTGAGGTTGCCCTGTCGGAGGATGGGGCAGGATCAATCCCTAACCAAAATTTGGCTCAAATTTTGGAGACTGCTGACTACACATGTACCAACAGGGTACGGAAAAGAGCATTCCCCCAAAATTCAGGTCTGCCCAGGGCCTCAAAATGTGACCTTCTTTGTCCTTCCTTGGAAATGGTGCATTTGCCATATATTTAAGGATCTCAAGATGAAATCATCCTAGATTTAGTTTGGGCCCTTAATCTAACAAGTGGTATCTTTATAAGAAGAGGAGAGGACACACATACACACACACACACACACACAGAGAGAAGCCATGTGCAGACACTACAGACATTGGGATGTGCTGTTACAAGCCAAGGAAAGCCCTAGAGCCTTCAGAGGAAGCATAGCCCTGCTGGCACCTTGATTTCAGACCTATAGCCTCCAGAACTGTGAGAGAATAAATTTTTGTTTTTATAAGTCACCTTGTTTTGTTACTGCACTCCTAGGAAACTAATGCAAGACTCATCTAAAAGAGAACACTTAAGGATGTTTGGAATTAAAAGAATGGGAAAATGATGGGCGTTGGAGATGCTAATCAGAAGCTAGCTAACACAGCTAGTAATGTTAGATGAGAAGACGAGATGATAAAAGTCTTTACTATATCTTAGCAGTCATTTCAGAATAATAATTAGATCAACCTCCCAGGAAGATACAGCAAGGCTAATTTTTGCTTTGTAGGTTTTTTGTTTATTTTGGTTTTGGTTTTGGTTTTGGTTTTTGGTTTTTGTGTTTTGTTGTTGTTGTTGTTGTGTTTTGTTTTTGTGTGTGTGTATGTTTTTGTTGGTGGTGGTTTTATTTATTTATTTATTTTGGCCATGCCATGCAGCACGTGGGATCTTAGTTCCCTGACCAGGAATTCCCTGCAGTGGAAGCTCAGAGTCCTAACCACTGGACTGCCAGGGAAGTCCCTGGCAAGGCTAATTTTTAATGCACCTCAAAAATATAGCCTAAAATATATATCAAGCAAAAATGTGTGGAATTTCAAACAGAAATGGCCAAAGCTATGAGCAGAGGAGAAATTTCTGTTACCTGGCTAAAGAGAGATGATCTGGGTGGACCCACACGCATTCCATGAGCACTTTAAAAGCAGACAGTTTTCTCTGGCTGGTCACAGAAGGGGAAGTCAGAGAAGCGAGGGCACAGGGGCCTTACGTGCTAGCTGCCAGGCTGTTAGTGGGCCTGGGAATGAGAATAATCTCTGCCAACAGCCAGCGGGCGGGGAAACCTCAGTTCTGCAGCCACAATGTCCTGAACTGCCAACAACCTGAATGGGCCCCCAAATGAGAAGCCAGCACCCTGCCACCTTGACTCAGCTTTGTGTGACTTTTTCTCTGTCCCAAGGGTTATTTGGAAGTTGTTCTACATGTAGGTCAGTGGCTCATTTCAAGTTAAATTCTATTTGTGTACAAGGTCCATTTACCAAACCCAGGCGGCAGTGGGAGTCAGGGGGACAAGATTGTAAAGTCGGAAAGAGTGTGATTTTATGCTGTGGTTTAAAATTAGAATTTTGGAATGACATGTTTTTTCTTGTCAGAGTAAGTCCTACAAAGTAAGGACAGGGCTGACAGATTTTATATTCCTCCTGGGTTATGGTGAGACCGCCGACCTCACAGCTGTCAGTTACTTCTCACGAGGTATGCAGTAAATTCAACCTCCTGTGACAGACATCTTACAATGAAAGAATACAATGCACCAAACTAATTATTTTGTTTTTTGAAAATTTTTTAAAGAAATTTTCTCTGTTTATTTACTGACTGCATTGGGTCTTTGTTGCTGCATGTGGGCTTTCTCTAGTTGTGGTGAGTGGGGGCTGTTCTTTGTTGTGGTGCACAGGCTTCTCATTGTGGTGGCTTCTCTTGTTGTGGAGCACTGGCTCTAGGCATGAGGGCTCAGTAGATGTGGCTAGTGGGCTCTAGAGTGCAGGCTTAGTAGTTGTGGCGCATGGGCTTAGTTGCTCCGTGGCATGTGAGATCTTCCCGGACCAGGGCTCGAACCTGTGTCCCCTGCATTGGTAGGTGGATTCTTAACCACTGCACCACCAGAGAAGTCCCTTAATATTAGTTTTTTAAAATCAGGATTGAATGTTGAATTTTGTGAAAGGCTTTTTCAGCATGGAGATATAGGATTTTCTCCTTAGTTCTATTGTTATGGTGAAATATTGGATTTTTAAAATATGCCATCCATGCATTTCTTTTTAATGTACTGATGTATTTTAAATGCTGATATTTTATTAGGATTTTGGATCTGTGTATGTGAGATTGTTCTGTAGTTCTTCTTTGGGGACTTTCCTTTATCAGGGTTACATATAAAGGCTCTGCTTTCTTCATGAAAGAAATCTGAACATTTTTCTTCTTTTTTAATGCTTTGGAACAATTTAAGTTACATTGAAATTACATGCTTTTCAGTTTGGTAGAATTAATCTTTGACATCATCTGGTGCTGGATACTTTTTTGTCCGGTAGTTTTCTCTCTCTCATCTATGGAAATTGGTCTGCTCAAGCCTTTCTGTCTCTGCTGGGATCAATTTTGATATATTGTATTTTTCTAGGGAACTGCCCAATATATCCAAGTTTTCAATTTTTTATGCACACAATTGTCTAGGATATTCTCTTAAGGTTTTTTTCTTTAAATTTCCTCTATTTGAACATTTGTTTCCCTCTTGTCATTTCTTCTTGTATATAAGACCTTTCTCCCATTTTTTTTGTGATTATATTAGCTAGTGCCTTGTCTGTTTTATTTAATATTGCTATTGATTTCTAGTTTTATATCACTGTGATTAGAGAATATTGTTTGTATTACTTTGCCATACATAACTTATTAAGTTTTCTTTGTGACTCTATATTCAGTTTTTGTAAATGTCCGTGTGTGCTTGCAAGGGCAGTGTGTTCTCCATTATTGGGTGCAAAGGTCCAAATATAGTCATTTTTTATTAGAGTATTATTGGTTTACACTGTTGTGCCAGTTTCTGCTGTACAACAAAGTGAGTCAGCTGTATTTATACATATGTCGCCATATCCCCTCCCTTTTGAGTCTCCCTCCCACCCTCCTCATCCCACCCCTCTAGGTCATCACCAAGCATCAAGTTGATCTCCCTGTGTTAGGCAGCAGCTTCCCACTAGCTACCTATTTTACATTTGGTAGTGTATATATGTCATTGCTATTCTCTCACCTCGTCCCAGCTTCCCCTCCCCGCCATGTCCTCAAGTCCATTCTCTACATCTGCATCTTTATTCTTGCCCTGCTATTGGGTTCATCAGTACCATTTTTTTTAGAGTCCATATATATGAGTTAGCATACAGTATTTCTTTTTCTCTTTCGGCTTACACACTCTGTGTGACAGGCTCTAGGTCCAGCCACCTCACTACAAATAACTCAGTTTCATTCCTTTTTATGGCTGAGTAATATTCCATTGTATATATGTGCCACATCTTCTTTATCCATTCATCTGTTGATGGGCATTTAGGTTGCTTCCATGTCCTGGCTATTGTAAATAGTGCTGCAATGAACATTATGGTACATGTATCTTTTTGAATTATGGTTTTCTCAGGGTATATGCCCAGTAGTGGGATTGTTGGGTCATTTGGTAGTTCTATTTTTAGCTTTTTAAGGACCCTCCAAACTGTTTTCCATAGTGGCTGTACCAGTTTACATTCCCACTAACAGTGCAGGAGGGTTCTCTTTTCTCCACACCCTCTCCAGCATTTATTGTTTCTAGATTTCTTGATGATGGCCATTCTGACTGATGTGTGGTGATACCTCATTGTGGCTTTGACTTGCATTTCTCTGATGAGAAGTGATGTTGAGCATCTTTTCACATGCCTCTTGGCCATCTGCATGTCTTCTTTGGAGAAATGTCTATTTAGGTTTCCCGCCCATTTTTTGATTGGGTTGTTTTTTCAATATTGAGCTGCATGAGCTCCTTGTATATTTTGGAGATTAATCCTTTGTCAGTTGTTTCATTGATGAATATTTTCTCCCATTCTGAGGGTTGTATTCTTGTCTTGTTTATGGTTTCTTTTGCTGTGCAAAATCAAAGAAGAAATAAAAAAATACCTAGAAAACAATAACAATGAAAACACAACGACCCAAAACCTATGGGATGCAGCAAAAGCAGTTCTAAGAGGGAAGTTTATAGCAATACAATCCTACCTCAAGAAACAAGAAAAATATCGAATTAGCAACCTAACCTTACACCTAAAACAATTAGAGAGAGAAGAACAAAAAACCCCCAAAGTGAGCAGAAGGAAACAAATCATAAAGATTAGATCAGAAATAAATGAAAAAGAAATGAAGGAAACAATAGCAAAGATCAATAAAACTAAAAGCTGGTTCTTTGAGAAGATTAACAAAATTGATAAACCATTAGCCAGACTCATCAGGAAAAAAAGAGAGAAGACACAAAACAGCAGAATTAGAAATGAAAAAGGAGAAGTAACAACCGACACCGCAGAAATACAGAAGATCATGAGAGACTACTACAAGCAACTATACGCCAATAAATTGGACAACCTGGGAGAAATGGGTAAATTCTTAGAAAAGTACAATCTTCCAAGACTGAACCAGGAAGAAATAGAAAATATGAGCAGACCAATCACAAGCACTGAAATTGAAACTGTGATTAAAAATCTTCCAACAAACAAAAGCCCAGGGCCAGATGGCTTCACAGGCGAATTCTATCAAACATTTAGAGAAAAGCTAACAGGTATTCTTCTCAAACTCTTCCAAAATATAGCAGAAGGAGAAACACTCCCAAACTCATTCTATGAGGCCACCATCATTCTGATACCAAAACCAGACAAAGATGTCACAAAAAAAGAAAATATAGATAGTTGTGTTTTCTTTTGTTCATCAATCTGAAAATCGTTTTATTTGAATAAGTGAATTAAGCCATTTACACTGCACGATATCGCCTTGCGTTTTATCTCACGTTTGCTATGTGATGTGGTTCATTACCAGGCTCCTTTCTCCACATCTGTTTTCTTCCTGTTTAATCTGTGTGTTGGGTTAGGGGGTGATATCTTTTGTCATATAGGCGGGTTTGTATTTTTGTTGTAGTGGTTTTCTTTATCTTAACATTGTCTCTCTCCTTTTTCCTTGGTATGGCCTGTCTCCTATTATATTTGTTAACTTTCGATGACACTCCTTTACTCCTACGGTAGTTGAATTATTCTATTTTGATCTTTCTTCTCATTTTTTAAGATGTGTTATTTCCAACTTTTTTGAGACCATACAGTATTTATACACTGTTCTTCCCTTGTGTCCACTTTTTTATTTAATAGCTCTTTGATCTACAGTTTAATATATTTCATAACCACAGCAGTTCCTTGGTGACCTTTTCCTTGTATCTTGTGGTTTGATGAAGCCCATCCCCTAGTCAGTTCCTGAGGAAGTGCTCAGGAATGTAGTTCTTGCATGTTTAACGCTGCTGTTCTGTAGCCTTGATGCTTGAAGGATGGCCTGGCTGGGCACTAAATCCCTGGCTCATGCTTTCCTTGAATTTTGTGGAAATATCATTCCACAGTGTATATTTCTGTTGAAAAGTCTACAGCCATCCTTATTTCTTTTGTTAGACACTGGACTTTTTAAATCAAAGGCCTAAAAGACTTTTTTGAAATATTTAAAGCTTAGTAGTTGTATTGTGACATGTCTGTGATGACCATCCCAGCTCAACTTTCCCAGGATTTCTTTTATTTCCAAAAAAGTTTCATTGCACATGAATTTTAAAAGACTGTTAATTATTTAACTTTTCCTTTGTACGAAACTCACTTATGTGTTTATTAGATCTTCGCTTCTCTTCTTGGACACCTTCTCTTCGATTCTTTTTGGTTCTTGATTCTATTTTTGTTCTCTTGCTTGCAGGCCGCCTGTGCTGAAGGGGTGCTCTACATGCTGATGGTGCCGCAGCTGCAGCCACTCTCCAGAGTGAACGTGTTTCCCAACAACCCCACCAGTCTCCTCTGCTCTCCTGACTGGCAGTGGGTGTTTGCATCAACCCAGAACTCAGACCTGGGCCCGAAGGTCAGTGGTGGGCTGTGTCCCTTGCCTGAGGGAGGGGCCTGGCTCTATGTATACAGGGTGACAGGTCCTGTGCCCTAGGCTTGTGGGGTGCATCTGGGGGCAGCTTCTCACGTAGGACCAAGTCCCATAGCCGTGAGGATGATGACGATGAATCATCCGTGGCTGTTCACAGCAGTGAACCCCTTCTCAGGGCCACCAGCTGGGTTGATGGCTGTGCTGGCCTCTCCCAGGAGCCTCTACTCTTTCTAGGCTCCCATGTTGCCCACAGGTTGGAAGGGGTCAGCTGCCCAGCTGGAGACGACAGAGTTTAGTTCTGAAGAGGTTTGGGGCCTTAGGGCCCTCCTGGTGGAAATGATCATGAGGTATTTGGTGGCCTGAGAACAGGCTTCCACAGGAGTGAGGAAGAGAGTTTCCAGGTCAGGCACAGAGGAGGTGCTGACAGCGTGGGGATAGTGTCCGTCACCTGCAGGCCCGCACACAGCTGGCCTGGGAGAGATTCTTGGACTCAGAGATGCTCAGCCTGGGTGCCAGGCTGAAAATTAGACCAGAGTAAAAAGTGGGCAGCTGGAGAGGGTCTTGAGACAAGGAAGGATAGAGAAAGAGAAGCAGTGGCAGAGCTGGACAGGATGGGCAGTGCTGGGACCTGGTAGCCAGGGGGGGCCAGTGGTCAGGGGGCAGCCAGAGGAGAGAGGCCACTGGATCAACGGGCAGCAACAGAGCAGTTCTGGGGGCCGAGAAGGGGTGTTTGGAGCCAGACTGCAAGGAGATAGGAAAGGAAGACAGAGGAAGACATGGGAAACAGAAGCAAGATGGTGAAATGCAGCTGCTCAAAAACAGAAAATCCGTTTATTTGATTCACCCATTACACTGACTTCACTGGGACTGGTGTGCCAAGATGTTTCCAGCGGGGCCAGATGTGAGCTGGGGTTGACCTTGCTCCCTCTTGGCCATTGTGGTCAGGAAAGGAGGGTCCACATGGGCCATCCTGTAAGACCCAGTAAGGTCACTGTGGGTGTGGGTCTGTGGAAGGGGCTTTCAGAGTGCTCCTGGGTTGAAGAAGTGCCCTCCCTCACTGGCAATGAGGAGACTTGCGGTGCTATTTTGCCAGGTGCTCCACACTCACTCCTTGCTCTGCCCGTCAGAAGACAAGCCTCCCGTCTCCGCCACTCTTCCCACCCGTCTGACATGCAGAGGCAGCCAGGCTAATGGTGATATACATAAGTGACAACGGTGTGCAGTTGGCTGTTACCACCTATGAGCTGGGGGCCAAGAAGTCCAGGGATAGAGCGGATGTTCTGGGTGAGGATGCCCATATCAGGATGGTCACCACCACTGCCTTATAGTGCTTCAAGCACAGGTTCCTCATGTTTCCTTTGGGGTACTTTTTCTTTCTTCTCAGTGAATCATAGTGACCCCACAGATGTGTTCTTGTGATTTTGTGTACTGGTGGAGTGGTTGAGTACTTGCTGTGTGTTGGGTCCTCTGCATGGCCCTGGGATTCAGACGTTAGCTACTGTCCACTCTCCTCCCTTCTCTGCTTCCATTCATCCCTATCTCTTCTTTCACAATTTTATGTCAGAGTCACAGTTCTCAGCACTGAGTGCATACAGAGATGAATAAAAGCCACAACTCTCTCTTCCCTAAGGAGCTCCTAGTCTAGTAGGAAAGTAAGACCCACATCCCTCTCCTTTCCTACCACCTCTGTTTCCCAAACCCCAAATCACCCTGATAGGCCTTTCCTATGGTCCTTATCATTTTTTTCTTTTGTATTCTATTCATTTGTTTTTGTGTCATCATTTGACCATAAATTTTACACTGAGCTTCCCAGCAGCCGAGGAAAAAAGGGAAATGGGATGGGTACTGTAATCCCTTGTCTGATATGAGAAAATGCATGAATTCTTCAGAAGAGGTAATTTTATTTTCCTGCTGCTAAACTCCATGAGGAAATGATCAATTTTTTTTTTAACAGGGAATGCTATACAGTATAAAAGACAGTATCTTTAACAGTAGTTTTGTCATAAATGTCACAGTTCTCATGTGGCCATTTCTTACATCAACGTGTTTTAGATGAGGAAGGGTAGAACACAGGGTGGAAGCCTCATCCCTGGATAGCGCTGTGTGCCAGATACTGTCACTTTCACATGCATATGGCCTTGAACCTTTACAGCCCCTGTGAGGCTGTAATCAGCATCAAAATCAGCAGTTTAGAGCCGATGACTGGGAGGCGATGACCGGGAGGCGATGACCGGGAGGCAATGACTGGGAGGCGTAGGGGAGTAAATGCGTGGGTCCGGACTGAATGCAGGTGGGACCACAAAGTTGTTGTTGTTTTCATTATGCCACATCATCTTATGAGAGGCGTGTCTATTCCAGACCCCAGCTGCTCCTAAGAAATGACAGTCTGTGTGTTTTTATTTCAAAAAGTACAGCAGATCGCAAGTTTCCTGCTGCCAGACACCATGATGCCTCCTCACCTCATGAAGGGCCCTGGCTTTCAGGTGATCCTGCTCGTGTCCAGATCGGAGCTGGTTCTCTTCACCATACACAGCCTGCAGCTGGCAGCCTTTCAGGACCACCAGAGGCCTATCACGTCCACGTGGGTGGTGAGTGTGGTGCCCTGCCCGCCTGCCTGCCTCTCAGCTCCATGCTTTGGAGCCCACGTCCCTGCCTCACTTGGTTTTTCATTTCAAGGACCAGAGTCGAGTCGTCACCTCTTCCTTCGACCTCTCCTTGCGAGTCTACGTGTGGAAAAAGGAAAATAAATTTCCTGTCCTCAAGAGCTGCTATCATTTGCTTGGTGGGTCGCACAGATGGGCCAGGTAATTGCTTCTGATTTTTAAAATGTTACCTGTATGATGGCCTCTCCTGGCCTCCCAGCAGGAGGATGCCATTGGAAAGGATGTGAATGGGACTTGGCGTCATAGCCCAGCCTGCCCCTCACTATCTGGGGACCTGAGGCAAGTCATTGCTGATATTCATCCACTGTTTTATAGAAAGAAGCTACGCTGTGCATCATCTACATTATCTCCTTTAATGTACAAAACCACCGCCTGCAGTTAGCGTCACCCACATTTCCCAGATGAAACAGAGGCTCAGAGATGTAGCTGTTTTGCCCAAAGACCCACAGGGATGCATAGTGGAGCCCAGGGTGGGCTTTGATGCAGCCCTGCAGCCCGGCTCTTACCTCCCCTCCGTAACCCGCACAATCCCAGAGCCATTTACCATACCCAGGGGGAGTCAGTGGGGGCAAGATTGTAAAAGTCAGAAAGAATGCGCTTTTGTGTTGTGGTTTAAAATTAGAATTTTGGAATGACTTATGTTCCTTCTTGTCAGAGTAAGTCCTACAAAGTAAGGACAGGGCTGACAGATGTTATACTCCCCCTGGGTTATGGTGAGACCACTGACCTCACAGCTGTCAGTTACTTGTCACGGGGTATGGGGTAAATTCAGCTTCCCGTAACAAACATCTCACAGTGTTAAATGAAAAAATACAATGCCCCAAACTAAATATTTTTAAAGTTAAAGATTTCTATAACAAACCTACCTAGTTTCTGAGTTTGCGAGCCCTAATGCTCCACCTCCACACTGCAGGCCGTGAAGTGCTGTATTTTTCCTACTTAGCACCCTGATATGTTGCTACTTACTCTCCCCTGCACTCGGGATAGGTGGCCTTGCTGGGCTGTTTCTGCGTTTGGCCACAGGCCAGCCTTTGTGAAGCAAAGCCCTCAGGCCGGTGGCTACACTCCCCACAAGCACTCATGACTCCTCAGTAATGATTTTCTCCCTCCAGTGGCAGGAAAACCTTTCCTCTTCTAAGGGAGACATCCGTGCAGACACTTGTTGCCGCTGGAAAGAGGCCATTGAAGAGGTTGCCAGGGCCCTGGCCAGCTCACCCTTCAGGGGTTTGTGTGCTGATGTTGGCCTCCAAGATGTGATTTTTTTTTCTTTCCTTTTTTATACATGTCTTTAAAGAATTCTTACATCATTACTGAATGGTTAGAATATCTTTTCACTGAAGTAACACTTGTCAACTTAACAAGGAAGGAGCACTTCTAGAAACTTCTTTCTTACATGTTGTTTTTTTTTTTAAAGGTCTTTATTGGAATATAATTGCTTTACACTGCTGTGCCACCCTTTGAGGTACACCAGAGTGAAGCAGCTGTACTTATACATGTTATCCCCATATCCCCTCCCTTCTGCGACTCCCTCCTACCCTCCCCACCCCGGCCCTCTGGGTTATCACCCATCATCAAGTTTCTCTCCCTATGTTATGCAGCAGCCCGCTATCTGTTTTACATTTGGTAGTGTATATATGTCAATGCTACTCTATCACTTCGTCCCAGCTTCCCCTTCACCCTCCACCCCATGTCCTCAAGTCCTTTCTTCACATCTGCATCTTCATTCTTGCCCTGTCACTGGGTTCATCAGTACCATTTTTTTAGGTTCCATATATATGAGTTAGCATATGTTTACATGTGTTTTTAAACACTGCACTACATGCATTACGCAAAGCAAAACTTTCATTCACTGAAATTATACTCGTGGTGAGCATGTAGCAGAGTTAGAAACTTCTTTTTTACAGGTATTTGTAAACTGCACTACCTGCACTATAGGATGGTAAACTCATCCATTCACTGAAATGACTGTTCTCGATGTGAGTAGCACACTTAGAAGCATCTTCTGAGAAATGTGCTTTAATCAGAACCCTAGAATGGATTACAGTCTTGAATTACACTCTTTCCTGATTCATCACAGAGTCCTCGAGAAATCCTTAGTTGATTGGATGAGTGGTAATTTCTCTTTGGGAGTTTCATTTGGCAATCATAGACCCAGTAGTCTTGCTTCTTGCTGTTCCCTGCAAGACAGGCAGCCATGGACTGCATTTCCTCTCTCTTTTCCAGCACCTTATTGAATGCTGTAGGAGATAACGAGTACTTTTTAGGAGCTTTTCGATTTCCTAAAGTGTTATCATCTGTGAACATGTATTCTGATTCTCCAAAGAAAACGGGTGTGTTAAACATAAATTTAACAACAACCTAGCAGCGTACCCCTGGGAGAAATAAAACATATGTCTGCATGTGGCTACAAAGACTTGACTGTTCTTAGCAGCTCTGTTCAGAATACCCCGAAAGTGCAGACAGTGCAAATGTCCATCAGCAGGTGAATGGATAAACCCACAGGGGAATGTTATTCAGCCATAAAGAGGAATGGTGCATTGACACACACTTGACATGGGTGAACTGCAAAAGCATGGTGCCAGTGAAAGAAGTCAAATGTATAAGATCACGTATTGAATGATTCCATTAATGTGGTACATCCAGAAAATCTGTGGGAACAGAAGGTAAGTTACTGGCTGCCCGGGGTTGGGAGCCATTATTGCAAATGACTATGACAGATCTTTTTGGGCTGATGGAAATATTCTTAAACTGGGTTTTGGTGATAGTTACACAGTTCTGCAAATTTAGTAAAAATCAGTTGAGGGGGGAGAAAGACTAAGACGAAGTCTCTAAAGAGAAAAAGAAAGAAGACAGGTGCTAGTTCAACCTTCTGTGCTAACAAACCACAGAGACTTCTGGCTGCCGTACCATCTCAGGGAGCACCTGTCACCCTGCTTCTTGCTCAGCCCCACATAGACCAGCCAATGCTGCAGTTTTCTGACGTAGTCTGGAAACTGTCGTATTCCAGTCTTGATGTTAAATTCTAAATTGAATAGAACTTCAGTTGCTGCTTAAAGACACTCAGTAAATCAGCATAGAATTTACGTTGAAAGATATTTCATGAAAGCCAAAGCAGAAATATTTCAGAAGCAACCTATAGACAAAAACTGGGCTTCTGTAGGGAACTCAGGAAGTTCCTTCTCTAGTTTTTTTGTTTGTTGGTTTGATTCAGTTCTCTATACACTTGCTTCATTTTTCTCTTGTGCAATAGAACAGCATTGTATGTTTGTGGAAAAATGAGGGCCCCATTGGCTCCTACATTTACGTCTCCTTCACTGAGACTGGTTAGGAAATGATAGTACTTCTAAATTCTGGAGAAATGACTCTGACTTGCCCAGATTGGATGAGGTGCCTCCCACTCCTGTATCAGGAGAAGTTTCTAGAGTAGCTGGAATCATTGTGATTCAGGCAGCTACTATCAGGAGGACCTAGAACTGATCACGCTCAAGTACGTGGTGATTTTTGCTAATTCATACAAATGAACGTAAGTCCTCAAGTCAGAGCCCAGAGTAAACACGGATGGGGTGGACTGGGTGGAAAAGGTACGAGGTTACACTCCATCTTCCTGTAAAAGCTTTGACACTTAAACATTTGTCCTTTTCTCAAGTTAACACACAGCATGTCCCTTCCCTTCGCAGTGGATCTACTCATGTGGAAAGCAACAGTATGAGCATTGTCGGCGTGGAAGCCAGAAACATCGGAACGAGTATTCTAAGATCATATTACTTCAAAGTGCAGTGTGGCTGAGATGACTGCATCAACTGAAGATGATCAGGACATCTGATGAGGAGCTTGTCTGCATACAAAGCCTAAAGTAATTAATGCATGAACATTGGGAAAGGAAGTAGTAATCCTCAAATACTATGGGCCACACACTGTGTGATGTGACTTTATTTTTAAATCCTGGCAAGAAGGCAACGAAATGGGTATTATTGTCTCTATTTTTCAGACAAAGAGCATGAAATATAACAGAAGAGTAGTTAACCCATTGTTATTCCATTTTCCAGCTATCAAGCAAGCTGCCCGGAGGTTATTCAGATATCAAGTAGCCACGAGGGGTGAGTGCAAGACTTTGGGTGCTAGAAAGCCCAGGTTTAAAGTACTGGGATTGCAACATAATTGTTTTTTGTTGTCCTAATATGTAACTAAGGAAACCTTTTTTATCTTCCTCGTCCCTGTTGTGCCCTAGACACACACTAGTGAACGGTTCTCACTGTCATACACGTGAGTGGTGTGGCGCCACGTTGCATAGCTGCAGGGATGCCGCTTTGTGTTTTGTGACAGTGGCGCCCCTGGATTTGGTCCACAAGGAAGCCCTGGCTAGTTTAGTGCATGTATCTTTAGAGTTCTTAATTGCAGGCAGCAGGAACAGCAAGCTGGCTCACTAACACCAAAAATGGAATTTATTGGAAAGAAATAGAGTACAGCACTGGGTCAGTGTGCAGGCTTGAGAAACAGACTTGACACCAAGGGAAGCCGGGCAGCAGGCAGCCACCAGGGCCTGCTTCAGCGAGGCCTGGCCTAGGCCGTCCCTGGCTCTGCCGCTCGCAGCACCATTTCCCCTCTGGCTCCACCGTGTTGCTGCCACTGTCCTCCCATCGCTGTCACTGAACAGGCATCACTGCCACCAGCTGGAAACTTCCCAGCTGCCCCTGAGGAAGTGTGATTCTTTGACACTGTAGCGGGGCAGGGTGTGTGTGTGTGTGTGTGTGTGTGTGTGTGATTTGCTGACCTGGGTCACATG
Source organism: Hippopotamus amphibius kiboko (assembly GCF_030028045.1). Classification (NCBI taxonomy): domain Eukaryota; kingdom Metazoa; phylum Chordata; class Mammalia; order Artiodactyla; family Hippopotamidae; genus Hippopotamus; species Hippopotamus amphibius. The sequence goes on along the minus strand of NC_080187.1, from coordinate 119,435,371 downwards.
CCCACATCATCAAGTCCAGGATGGGAGAGTCTGCCCCTTCAGCTCTAATAGTAGTTACTGCCAACCAAGACTCACACAATGAAAAATTCCTCAAAAATAGGAAATAAGGATTAAAAACCTCTTTATTACATTCTAATACTGTGGCTGCCCAATACCCAATATATGCTATTTCCTGTACTTGCCTTTTAACAACAGTTTTTTGGCCTAACAGTATCTATATCCTACGTAGCCAACTCCAGATGCAGTCATTTCCCCCAAAGGAGAAAATCTAAGGCTTTTTTCTTTCTTTCTTTCCTTTTTTTTTTTAGTCTGAGGTGAGGTTTATTTTGGAGTTATTTTATTTTATAAATTTATTTCCTTATTTATTGGCTGCATTGGGTCTTCATTGCTGCACACGGGCTTTCTCTAGTTGCGGCGAGTCGGGGCTGCTCTTCATTGTGGTGCGTGGGCTTTCTCATTGTGGTGGCTTCTTTTGTTGCAGAGCACAGGCTCTAGGCTCTTGGGCTTCAGTAGTTGGGGCACGTGGGCTCAATAGTTGTGGTGCATGGGCTTAGTTGCTCCTCAGCATCTTCCTGGAGCAGGGATCAAACCTGTGTCCCCTACATTGGCAGGCAGATTCTTAACCACTGCGCCACCTAGGAAGTCCTTGGAGTAATTTTAGATGTACAGAAAAGTTGCAAAGACAGTACAGAGGATTCCCATATGCCTTTTACCCGTAATGTATTAACCTTGCATGACTGTGATACATTTGAAAACTCAAGGTCTTTGTTAGCTCTGGAAACTGGCATCAAGTCAGAACTCTTAGGGGTGTGTGTCTCTCTTTTAGTTCTATCATAGTTTTGCTTACTGTTCCAAAGAAGTGGGGAAAGGGGAAGGAGATGAGAAATTAGCTGAAATAAATGCACACACACACACACGACACAGCAAGAAAGGATATAGCTGTTCAGAAGGTGAAGGGAAAATTCAGGTAAATTGAGATATAGGGAGGTTTGCTGAAGACACAGGGGAAGGAGTTGGGGTGTCGGCAAGAGATTGGGGACCAGACAAGGGAATGTTGAGTGTATGGGTCCACCTGAGAAGCTTGGAGACACAATGGCTAGGAAAGCAGTTCTGGTCATTTCTTAGGGGAAGGCAACTAATCAGGTCCAGGCACTCTGTCCTCAGCTGCAACATTAGAGGGGTGTCATGTCTGGGGATGGCAGCCCTACCCGAGAACATGTGCAACTCTAGGGATCCCTGTTTTGGGTGTGTGGAGAGTCTTGGTAAGGGAGTCTTTATGGGAACACAGGAAGCTCTGGGGGATTTTGTGAATCTTGCTGAGGGTGAGTCCTGAGTCTGGCAAATGGGCTGTCATTAGGAAAACATGACCTGCTGAGGTGTGGTGCCATGGCTGCAGGAAGAGGCCCTTAGAAAGTACGCCATGCTTTCAAGCCTCTAGATCCAAGCCCTGAAGGCTTGTTCTCCAGCATGCAGGGGGCACTGTGCCACTGGAGGAGCGTGAGGACCTAAGTGGTCCTCCTTGAGTCCTTCAGAAGCAGGCACATCTCTGTGAGATCTTCCATGCATTCCTGGTGTAGCCCAAGATAGTCTGTATTAATTGGAAAAAAAGTTCCCTAGTATTTGGCCACAAGTCAAGTCTTAACAATTTGCAAAATACTAATTGCTAACCATAATTCAATAATTCCTTTTTAATCGAGTCCCTTTGAATACACACACACACACACACATGTGTACACACACACACACGTGTGTGCACACACACGATTTAAAATAATTGACGAATTAAGTAGAAATTATAAAAATCTCAATAAAATAGAGATAGAAGATAGTTTTCTTAACTCAATAAAGGAATCTAAAAAAATTACAGCAAACATGCATAATGATCATGGGGAACACTTTCGCTGGTGTTAGGAGCACGGTAAGGGTGATATCACCAGCATAATTAAGTATCGCCCTGAAAGTGCTAATAAATATAATACTTTTAGAAGACAAAACTGAGTTCTAAAAGGATAAGAGGTTTATTTACCATAATTTCTAAACAGTACAACCTCCTTTAGAAAACTAAGAAAATCAGTAGAATTAGTAAGCACAGTTCTGCATGACTGGTGAAGAGGTTATCTACCTCTTAAAATCAGTGTACTAACAATTAGAAAATATGATAGGAACAGTATTCCATTCACAATGACAGCAGAAACTATAATATCCCAGAGTAATTTTTAACAAACTTTATGGAGAAAAAACAAAGCTTTTCTAAAGAATAAAGAGATACATCCATGTTGACAGCAACTGCCAAGACATGTGATTTACAGAACAAACCAAACCAGATCCTGAAGTATGAGATAAAATGTTCAAAATCATTAATAATCACAAGCAAATAAAACAATAATGACCCATCACTTTATTAGGCTGGTTAGAAAAGGTTGGCGGCAGGGGATGGGGGCGGGGGAGAGGAAGATGCATGATGCCAAGTGTTTGAAGGCATATGGGGATACAGGACCCTAATGACGGAGGCTATGTCAACCCTGTTCACAGTCTGAAGGTCTTTGGCCATTCCAGTAGTGCACATCCATCCAGTGCATGTTCATGGTCACAGTTTTTCAGCTCCCCACTCTGCCCCCACCCAGTTTCCTGCTCTGGTCAACACCAAGGTTGCCTATCTGTTACTCCTTGCAATTGGCCGGAGTAGGGGTAGGTTTAGATACTAAACGCCTTTATTCTGAGAGGGTCCTTCTTTGAGGTCCTAGCTCATTGTGGGACTGACTCCTGTGCACTTCCAGTTTGCAGCATCCAACACTTCAATGGCTGAGGGAAGACCGTATCTGCCCTGCAGTGTGCCTCAACCAACTCCAGAAGTGGGAGTAGCCTGGTGCAGGTGAGGTGCCAACCAAGGGAGAGAGGAGAATGGCTGAGGGAATTTGAGAAAGTGTACAAGTTTGTGTCCCAACTCAGTCCACGCTTTGTACCACTCACGTCCTCCCATTATATACAACCCTCCTACTGTAATGAGGCCTGCTGTCCCCCAGGCCCCCTCTATTGAGAATGGAGACATCCTTACGCTACAAGTCGGATTAGAGACCCCAAGCTGGTGACCATTTCTGATCCAGAAGCCTATGACAAGAGTGTTAGTGAAACAAGGTAGAGTCCCCTCTGCTGGATTTCCTTCACCCAAATGAGTGCTTTGGACAGTCTGGGTTGTTTGCTTGGTGTGGTGCCCCAGCCCTTCATCCCCAAGGTGTTGGTTGTGGTTGTTTCCCGTGCTCATTGAAAGTCATTTCTGGGTATAAGAAAGATAGCCCAGCTACTTACCTCAGTTCCAGACACACGCCACCCTACTCACATTACACACCAGCAATCTAGTCCCTGATGTTTGTCAGTTATAACCCTAATCATGATAGTCATTCCTTTCTTTGCCTGTTGGGCCATGGAAAAAGAACAGAAAGTACTCAGGTGGTAATCACAGCTTCCACTGAAGAGGAACAATTTCAGTGACTGCTGAAAGAACTGTCTCCACTCCTACCTCCAGAGGAACTAGGGCCTACAACACTGAGAGCCTAAGGTGGCATGAATGGGAAACAAAAAATAAACAAGTGGGCTGCTGGGTGTAATAATAAAAGGGCCCACCGCTATACCTGTTGGTTCTCAGACTCGTGTATTCTAGCTATAGTCACACTGTCGATCATTGGTCATTGGTTCAGAGTACATACCACATCCTGCATTGGAAGATTGTGTCCAGACGTCACTGAGTGCTGTCTCCCCCAGCCAGCACCTTAGCTGAGCCTTCAGTAAGGCCATCCCACCATTGTATCAGGCCAGTTACTTGATGATGGACAAGTGACAAAGTCAATGCATTCCATAGTCATGGGCTCATTGTCACACCTCTGATGTAAAATGGGTCCTTTTGTTCTGAGGCAGTACTGTGCAAGATACCTGGATAAGGCATTCTGCAGGTTTGGGGGGTGATGCTGGCAGAAGTATGGGCAGGGTTCATGAGGCCAAAACACTGCCCTGTGATTAATGGTGCCAAGTCAAGAGCTCAGCATCAGTCAGCAACTACGTCAGTGTTGACAGAGGAAGACGTTGTTGGGTCCATGCTGAGCTGTGACCCTTTACACTGTCCATGGTCCCTTTGCTCAAGGACTGGGTTGGTAAGAAGAGTCTGCCTAGCAGCCAGAGGACCACCATCCCATCCTCCTGACTACTGAGAGCTTTCTCTGAAATGCATTGGTCTCTGTTGATCTTTTAGGTAAAATAGATCTGCGTACTGTTCACCCACTTACATACCTCTTCCTCAGACCTTCAGTTTTGATCCTTCCAAGCCCTTGAGAAGCCGAAGCCATTAGCCACTGCCAAAAGCATATATCTGTACCTCCAACCACTTTTCTTTCCATATGAATGAATGACTGAGCCACTCTGATTTTGGCCCATGTGAAGGACCTCCTTTTATATGTCTTTCAGGGATATCCCCAAGTGGTGCTGAGATGAGGCAGCAGTGCAGCGGGCAACCATTTTCAGCAAAAGCCCACATAATGAGGCGACCTAGTTAGGATCTGCACCTGAGTCCTTTCCTCATGTGCTGGCTAGTTGTAGGGCCATGAGGCCTGGTGCTGGTCGAGGGAGAGGCAGCAGTGCAGCAGAGGCAGGTGATGTGGGAGTCTGGGTAATTTACTTGGGCCATGTGGTCTTGTCCAAGCTCAGCTCCAACTGGGCCACTACTTTTGCACAATAGATCACTGCGGTGCACACCAAATCTTATGATTCATTGGAATAGATCACATCCAGCTCATGAGGCATAACTCGTATCAACTGTCACTTTGTGTCATGTGACGGGGTGGTTTGTTGCTACCAGGGCACAAGAGATGTTCTGTAAATGAAGACTGGTTTTCTTCTGTGGAGGGTGTAGATTTACTCCCAAATTATAATGGTCTTTTTTGTGGCTCCCTACTGAAACTTTCCCCTACTGGAACTTTCTAGATTCCTTCCCATTAGATATCTCTAGCATCATCTGACCTGCTGGGTTATATGACCAAGAAAGAGGGAAACTTGTGCCACAACGAGGATCTGGTTGTGGATCTGATTGTACAGCCATCTCTTGCTTTAGGCCCCTAAAAATTTGGCAGCCTTTGGGGTTATTCAATAACTGAATCAGAGAAGTATTTCAAAATTTGGTACTTGTTTCCTCCAAATTCAAATGCCCAAGAGGCCCACCAGGTGCCTTCTGTTGTTTTTGTTTTACTGTTCAGATATTTGAGGTGCAGGAGCGTGTCCTTCACCTGAGGGGAAACATCCTGACATGCCCTAGACCTTGCTTGGGGCATGGTTACTCTGGCATATGGTCACAGGTTGTTCCTGTGAGAAAGGATTGCGGGGATATTCACTGCATATATTTGTGACGGAGTTACAGGCACTTTACTCAAGTGGAACTGACCTTTTCAATCAGGTGCTCTGGATCTGTACATTTAGGTCTGGAAACTGGGTGTGGGGCCTTAATTTTCCATTGAGGTGGAAGACAGTTCACACATTCTCACTTTTCTCTGTTTATGTAAGTATACTAGCGCCCTAGTTGGCTCTCCATTTAGGGAATTGTGATGTATCAACCACCACTTCAGATCCTGCAGGTCAAACCACCTTGATTGCCACTCCAAGCCTGCTGGTCCTTAGCTTGCCAGGATGGCTTCAGGTGTTTTTACCCCAGTAAGAATCCTCAAAGATGAGTGCCCTATGTCAGTGTCGTCTCCAGTCTTAAATTCTGCCTTCCGTTGTCCTACACCAAGATCCACTTTTACGCATGCTCCCAGGTCCTATTATTAGGCAGGTCCTATAATTATTTTGCTATGAAGGCATTTTTTTTTCTGAGGCAGGGTTTGTATTTCTCAGTCTGGGCTTTGCTGGTACCTGGCTCTTGATATAACCCTAGAAATAATGAGGAGTAGGCCCTGAGAAGAACCAACATCATCTTGCAAGGCATCCACCTCAGGTAAGGCTGATCATCCCTGATAATGTGGAAGGGGCTGTTTCTGCCATCAGGAAGAGCTCAGGGAAATTTGGGGGTGGGTTCAAGATTCTCAGATTGTTCACTCAAATATCCCAACTCCAAATCTTAGAGTCTTATTCTTTCCATGTCTGGGCCTAATTTTTATATGAGACCTGCTGAGACTGTACATTTAGTCTCTTTTGCAGCTCTACCACTTTTATAATCAGATCCTGAGCCCGATTTTCAGCAACCTGCCCTGTGGCTGCAGAAGATAAGGTTCTCTGGTTTTCAGAGAATAGCTTAAGTTGAAAGGTGGCTGTCATCTACTTTTTGTAAAATGACAAGATATTGTATTTCATCCAAGTACTAGAGGGGAAATTAATCTCAGGTACGTCATTGACCAAGAGAGAAAGAAGCAGGAGTTATAGAGAATCTAAGAAGGTACACAGAGTTTCCATCCCAACATGGACATCACTTCTACAGCTACAGAATATATTTTCTTTGCAAGTACACAGGAAAACAAGAAAGAAAGGAGAAAAGAAAAGAAAGAAAAAGAAAATATATACTTGGAAATAAACTCTCAATAAATGTCAAGGAACTAATATTACATGAATTATGTTCTCTGGCCATAATAAAATTATTTTAGAAGTAAATGACAAAAATATAATCAGAAGTTCCCATATGTTTTGAAATTAAGAAGCATACAACAAAATAACCATGTCTAAGAATACACTGAAAGAGAAATTTGATAATTTTTGAACTAAATGATGAAAAAATATTATCAAAATCTGCAGAATGCAGCTAAACTAGTATTATGTAAATTTTATAGTCTTATGTGTCTATATTCAGAGGGAAAAAAAGGCTGAAAATTAATGAGCCTCCATCCATCTAAAACTGTTAAAAAGAAAGAAAAGGAAAATAAATAATAAAAGAACAGGAAATGAAATCATAAAAACAATAAGTTCATAAAATAGAAAAAGTACATAATAAAATGAACAACAAAGGTTAAAATTTTGTTCTTTGACAAGACTAACAAATTGACAACTCCCTAGCAAGATTAATGAACATTTTTTTTTAAAAATCACAAAAAGCCAATTTTCGGAAAGTAAGGGACATCATTAAAGATACTATAATAATAGGAAAAACAGAAAATATGAATAATTATATGCTAGTAAATTTTTAGTTTGGATGACATGGATAAATTCTTAGGAAAGGATTACCCACCAAAAGGAACAGGGAACTTGAATAGTCCTATATTCATTAAAAACAGAATTGAACAGAGTTGAGAGTTTCCACAAAAATTAGCAGAGAAGATATATAGATGGCAAATAAGCACATGAAAAATGCTCAGGATCACTAGTCACTGGGCAAATGAAAATTAAAACCACAACTACTAATATAGGTAAAAATTTTAAAGGAAAAAAAAATCCCCAAAATGACAAACATTGACAAGGACGTAGAACAACAGGAACTCTCATACACTGCTGGTGTGGATGCAAAATGGTACATCCACTTTGGAAAAGAGTTTGCTAGTTTCTTATGAAGTTATACATGCACTGTAGGAGTCTAACTTTTTGTTGTTGTTCTTTTGATGTTTGATAGCTTTTAAGCCTAACACCTCTCTCCTCCCCTCTGTCCACATCTGAGCAAGAAGACAAGACCTCAGCTCAGGTGCTCTCTCCCTTGATTATGGGAGGCTTAAACCACAAAAGCCCCTGCCCATGCTTGGAACTCTCACCCTTGCCCCACCCAACAACCACCATAAAAACTCCAAGCTTGGCTCCTTTCCTTCGTCTTTCAAGCCATTTTTAGAATGGTTTCGTAGCTATCCTGCTCTCCCCAGGAAACCTCATAATGTACTCAGTCTTTCCTTGGTGTATGGGTGGCATTATCAGTCTCGACATCCAAAGCAAACTTGGCAAATATACCTTTGCAGGGTGACCACCATATCCACCCAAAGGCTTGAGCAAGGATGTTTATAGAAACTTTACTGATAATAGAGACTAGGAACAACCCAAATGTGTATCAACTGGGGAGTGGATAAACAAACTGTGGTTCATCTACACAGTGGAATACTACTGAACAATAAAAAGGAACAAAATTCTGATACACGCAAGCATGAATGAATCTTAAAAGTATTATGCTAAGTGAAAGAAGCCAGTCACAAAGGCTACATATCTATGATCCCACGTATAGGACATTATTGAAAACACAAAACTATAGGAACAGAAACGAAATCAGTGGTTTCTTGAGTCTGAGGGCAAGGAGAGGGGATCAAATACATGGTGGCATGAGGGAACCTTATGGGTTGAAAACAAATGGTCCACAAAACATTCTCTTTTCCTTCTGAAGGCTTTACAATGCATTGTTATCATTAACCAGTCTTTTACTATTAAACTTAAATGGCCAATTGAGACAAACAGTTCTGGGACCATTCTTTCACCTCTGATTAAGACTGAAGTAGCAGTATTGAGGGTAATATTCATTTAGCCTTCTGACCTTTCTGGGCACAACTGGTGACCTTGCCAGCTCCAGCTGCCTTCTTGTCCGCTTCTTTGATGACACACACAGCAATCGTCTGTCTCATGTTACAAACAACAAAACAGCCTGGGGGCGGGGAATAGTCAGAGAAGCTCTCAACACACATGGGCTTGCCAGGAACCATATCAACAATGACAGCGTCACCACATTTCAAGAATTTGGGGCTATCTTCCAACTTTTCTCCAGATCAATGATCTATCTTCTCCTTCAGCTTGGCAAACCTGCAAGCAATGTGAGCTGCGTGGCAAGCCAGCACAGATGCATATCCAGCACTGATTTGACCTGGATGGTTTAGGATAATCACCTGAGCTGCCTTCATTGGCGGGTCATTTTTGGTGTCATCAGCCGCACCACCATGATGAACATCTTTAACAGACATCTCCTTGGCACTGAAATCCACACTGTCCCCGGGAAGAGCTTCACTCAAATCTTCATGGTGCATTTCAACAGACTTGACTTTAGTTGTTATTTTGATTGGAGCAAAGGTGACCACCGTTGCCAGATTTGAGAACACCAGTCTCCACTCAGCCTGCAGGAACGGTATCAATACCACCAATTTTGTAGACATCCTGGAGGGGCAGAAGCAAGGGCTTGTCTGTTGGACGAGTTGGTGACAGTGCAATCCAGAGCTTTAAGCAGTGTGGTTCCACTGGTATTGCCATCTTTACATGTGAGTGTCTATCCTTTGAAGTAAGGCATGTTAGCATTTGTCTCCAGCATCCTGTCACCATTCCAACCAGAAATTAGGACAAATGCTGCTGTATCAGGATTGTAGCCAGTTTTCTTTATGTAGGTGCTGACATCTTTAATGATTTCCTCATATCTCTTCTGGTTGTAGGGTGGCTCAGTGGAAGCCCATTTTGTTAACACCAACAATTAATTGTTTCTCACTCAGTGTGGAAGCCAGAAGTGCATGCTCATGGGTCTGCCCATTCTTGGAGATACTTGCTTCAACTTCACCATCACCAGCAGCAACTATCAGGACAGCACACTCAGCCTGAGATGTGCCTGTAATCATGCTTTTCATAAAGTCTCTGTGTCCTGGGACGTCAGTGGTGGTCACGTAACACTTGCTGGTCTCAAATTTCCACAGGGAAATATCAATAGTAACACCATGCTCACATTCAGCTTTCAGTTTATCCAAGTCCCAGGAATACGTGAAGGAGCACTTCTCTATCTCAGCAGCCTCCTTCTCAAATTTTCTGATAGTTCTTTTGTCAATCCCACATTTGTAGATCAGATGGCCAGTAGCAGTAGACTTGCCCAAATCTATGTGCCCAATGATGATGATGTTGGTATGTCTTTCTCGTTCCCATTTTAGTTTAGGTTTATCAGTGGTTTTCATGACACTGGTGCAAAATTATTGTGAAAGTCCAATAATATAGTTTAAAAATAGACAATATATCATAGTCAAGACAAATTTATCCTAAGAATATAAGGTTGGTATAAGATTAGAAAATCTATCAATGTAAGTCACCACTTTAATGGATAAAAGGATAAAAATCATATGACCTCAAAAGATCCAGAAAAATGACTTACTAGAATTCATATCCATTTATGTTGATAGAAAGTCTTAGCAAACAAGAAATAAAAGGTAACTGTTAATTTTATAAATGTTCCTATAAAAAAGCTACCACAAAGCATCCTTACTGATGCAACATTGAAATCTTCCCCTTTGCAACCAGGAACAAAACAATCCACTATTACTTCTGTTGTTTAACATTTTTATTGGAAAACTGAGCCTGAGCAATAAGGTAAATAAAAATAAATGCATAGTGATTGGACAAATGAAAGAACAGTATATCCTTTTTGGAAATAAGATGACAATGTATGTACTAAATTCAAAATGAGCTTACAATAAACTACAACATTGATAAGATATTTTAGCAACTTTGCTGGATAAAAAAATGAAAAGATAAAAGTCTGTGTTTCTACATACCAGCAATTTATAAAATAAAATAGATATTAATTATAATGGAATAACAAAGTTAAAAGTACCTGGAAATAAGTGTACCAAAGTGTGTACAATCTTTTCAGGTAAAATTATAAATCTTTACTTAGATCTATTAAAGAAGACCTAAGTAAATACAGAATTTGTTTTGTTTTTGATCGAAAGGCTCAATGGTGAAGATAAATAACTATATTTAATGTAATCCCAACAAAATCTCAACATACTTTTTCTCTGGAACTTGACAATCTGATTCTAAAATTTATATGCCAATACAAAGAGCTAAGACCGGAGTGATGTCAGCACAATGGCTGAATAAGATATCTCTTACACATACCCCCTCCCACAACAAAAACTTGACATCCATTCATGGACGAAAGTACCCTTGTTGTTGCTGTGGGATCCAGCACCATATGCAAAGGACCTGAGAGGAGTCTTGCTCACTGTGGTCTCAGGTAACAGGAGTACAGAACTCAGAACCACCTATGGATCTTGCAGTGGCCCATAAACTGGCTCCAGCTCCATCTTGGCCATAATACAGAAGGCCTTGGAGAACCCTAATGACCTTGCAGAGGTCCAGGAGTCCAATGGAGAAGTTGTAGCACACCATTGGAGCAAGAGAAATCTGAGACTGGGTGCATCAGAGAGAGTAAGAGGAACCAATTGATTTTACTCACATAAACCTTCTCCCAAGACAGCACAGCTCAGTTTCGAGACAGATTTTCTCAGCCCATGATTTCTTGGAAAGTGGGAGCATATGAGTGAGCACCTGGCTTCTCCAGCTATGCAGGATGCTGCTAAAGAGGTCCATTTCTCTCTGGCCCCATTCAGGGTACTGAATAGTGAGCTGCATAACTTGGGGGCTAGTAGAGGAAAACTGGACTTTCAGTGGGCAGTAAAGGGATGTAGATCCTATTAACTGCATTGTGAACTCCAGCAAGAAACCTGCCCTGAGCCACTGAGAATGCCTTGCCCATGGATCCCCCAGACTGGCCCACAAGTATCCCCAGCACACCATGCATCTCACCCATACCCTGTGGCTTGCTCCCTGTGTGAGCTTCCAATGGCAACAAGCAAACTTTGACAGGCAGCTGGTAAGCATGTGCAGAAAGCCAGCCCAAATCTGTGGGCAAGGGAGACATCACAAATTAGAGCTTTAGCACTGCTTTTGGGAAACAAAAGAGAAGCCATCAACACCCAGCCTGGTGTGTTGCAGGATCAAAGGAAGTCACCCAAGTTGAGAATTCTGCCACAATGAGGGAGCAAGAAGTGCAGAGCAGCTATATCCCAGAAGGTCTGAGAAAACATCAGTACACTAGCAGGGCTGATGGAAGTTATTTATCTTCCAAAGTCAAACAATAAAGACTGGAGGCATGGCTGCTACTTTAAATGTGAAGACAGTAATACAAGACTTCAAGGAACATGAAAAATCAAAGAAACATGATATCAACAAAGGATCAAAATAATCTTCCAGTGACTGACTCTAAAAATGTGGAGATCTGTAACTTACCTTATAAATAATTTTAAATAGCTGTTTTCAGGAAGCTCTATGAGCTACAAGAAAACACAGAAAGACAATTCAGTGAAATCAAGAAAACAACATGAACAAAACGAGAAGTTTAACAAAGAGCTAGAAATCAATTTTTTTTAAAATTCTGGGGCTAAAGAATACAATAAATGAAATGAAACATGAAATTGAGAACACTGACAACAAAATAGATCAAGCAGAAGAAAGAATCTGATTTGTGAAGGAGAAGACAGGATCTTTGAAATTATTCAATCAGAGGAGAACAAGTAAAAGTAAAAGATAAAAAAGAGTGAAGAAAGCACACATGAATTATAGGATACCATCAGGAGAAGCATCTGAGCATTACTGGAATCCCAGAAGGAGAAGAGAAGGAGAAAGGGTCAGAATGCTTATTTAAAAATATAATGGCTGAGAACTTCCCAAATCTTGGGAAGAGATTTGGCCATTCAAGTCCATGAATATCATAGGTCCCCAAACAAATTCAACTCAAAAAGGTCTCCAAACACATTATAATAAAACTGTCAAAAATCAAAGACAAAGAGAATTTTAACAGAAGAAAGAGAAAAGAAGTGTATCACCTACAAAGGAACTCCTATAAAGCTACTAGCAGATTTTTCAGAAACCTACAGGCCAGTAAAGAGTAGGACAGTATATTCAAAGCATTGAAAGAAAAAAACCTACCAATCAACACTACTTTATACAGCAAAATTATCCTTCAGATATGAAGGATAAAGATGTTCCCAAACAAGAGCTAAGTGAGTTCATCACCACTAGACCTGCCTTACAAGAAATACTAAAAGGAGTTCTTCAAGCTGAAATGAAAGGATGTTAGTGAATAATAAGAAAACATATGAATATATGAACACGCTGGTAAAAATAAGAGTATAGTCAAATACAGAATACTCTAATACTGTATTATGGTAATGTGTTAACAACTACTTAAATCTAGTATAATGGTTAAAGGATAAGAATATTAAAAGTAACTAGAGGGACTTCCCTGGTGGTGCAGTGGGTAAGACTCCATGCTCCCAGTGCAGAGGGCCTGGGTGCAATCCCTGGTCGGGGAACTAGATGCTGCATGCATGCCGCAACTAAGAGTTCACATGCCATAACTAAAGATCCTGCACATTGCAACAAATATCCCGCGTACTGCAACTAAAAAAAAGATCCCACATGCTGCAACTGAGACCTGGTGCAGCCAAATAAATAAATATTTTTTTAAAATAAATAAAAATAACTATAACTACAACAATTTGTTAATGAATACACAATATAAAAATGGGTAAATTGTGACATCAAAAACAAAAGAGGGGAAATAAAAGGTAGAGTTTTTCTATGTGCTTGAACTTAAGTTGTTACCAGCTGAAAGTATATTGTTACATCTATAAGATGTTTTATGTAGGCCTTCATGATAACGACAAAGCAAATACCTGCAGAGATATACATAAGCTAAAGAGAAGAAAATCAAAGCTTATGCAGGACTTCCCTGGTTGTCCAGGGGTTAAGAATCTGCCTTCCAATGCAGGGGACGCGGGTTCCATCTCTGGTCAGGGAACTAAGATCCCACATGCCATGGGACAACTAAGCCTGTGCACCACAACTACTGAGCCCATGCTCCTCAACAAGAGAGAGAAAACCTGCATGCCACAACTAGAGAGAAGCCCATGCACCACAGCCAAGAGCCCACGCACTGCAACAGAAGATCCTGCACACCACAACAAAGATCCTGCATGCTGCAACTAAGACCCAGTGCAGCCAAAAATTATATATATATATATATATATATATATATGTAAGTAAATAAATAAATTTGGAACAAAAATCATATGTTATGGAAAATCATCAGTTCACAAAAGAAGACAGCAAGAGAAGAAGAAAAGAACAAGGGAACTACAAATCAGCCAGAGAAAGTTAATAACATGGCATTAGTAAGTCCTTAGCTACCAACAATTACTCTAAATGTAAATGGATTAAATTATCCAATCAAAGGCATAGAGTGTCCAAGTGGATGTAAAAAGAAGACCCAACTCTATGCTACTGCCAGAGACTCACTTCAGCTTTAAGGATATATAGATTTCAAGTGAGGAAAGGAAAAAAGTATTTCAGGTCAATAGAAATTAAAAAAAGCAACAGTAGCTATACTTATGTCAGACAAAATACTCTTTCACTCAAAAGCTGTAACAAGAGACAAAGAAGGACATTATATAATAATGAAGGCATCAGTTCATCAAGAAAATATAACAATTGTAAATGTATGCACCCAGTACTGGAGCACCCAAATGAATTAAGTAAATCCTAACAGATCTGAAGTGAGAAATAGACAATAATGTAATAATATTAGGGGAATTCAGTACCCTACTTTCTACGAAGAATTCATGATCCAGGCAGAGAATCAATAAAGAAACATTGGACTTGACCTATACTTTAGACTAAGTGGAAGGAACAGACATATACAGAGCATTCCATCCAATAGCAGCAGGATATGCTTTCTCCCAAATGCCCATGGAATATTCTCCAGGATATATCATATGTTAAGTCACAAATCAAATCTTGGCAAATTCAAGAAGACTGAAATCAAACCAGTTATCTTTTCTAGCCACAGTGGTATGAAACTAGAAATCAATAACAGAAGGAAAACTAGAAAATCACAAATATGTGGAAATGAAAAAACATAATAATGAACAACCAGTGGATCAAAGACAAAGTCAAAAGGAGCATGAAAATGTATCTTGAAACAAATGAGAATGGAAACAGCATACCAAAACTTGTGGGATACAGCATAAGTAGTTCTAAGAGTGAGATTTATGAGGTTATGGTTTACACTTACATTAAGAAAAAAGAAATAGCTCAAACAACCCAACTTTACACCTCAAGGACCTGGAAAAAGAACAAACCAGCCCAAAGTTAGCAGAAGGAAGGAAATAACAGAGGTCGGAGCAAAGATAAATGAAATAGAGAGCAAGAAAATAATACAAAAAATTAATAAAACTAAGAGGTGATTTTTAAAGATAAAATTTACAAACCTTTAACTAGATTAAAAAATTTCAAGGAAAGGACAACTTTTTAAATAAATAGTGCAAGGATAATCAGGTATGCTTATAGAAGAAAAACTGTATTCCTTCCTCAAACCATAGGCAAGAATTAATTCCATGACATGTGTGAAGTAAACTATAAAACATTTAGAAGAGGGAACATATAGAGTAATATAATTTTATTTTATTTTTTTCACTTTGTGGTATGATTGCTTAAATCAGTAATAAAATAACTACCCATAAAGAACAGATTTATAATTTAACTACATTAAAATATAAAAGTTCTGTACATTAAAACACTTTAAAAATTGAAAAGATAAAGTAAGGAGTGTCAGAAAATATTTTCTAAGGATATAAACAACAAAAGATTAAAATGTATATACATATATATATTCTAAATTTAAACATACAATTTTAAATCTCTGATTCAATAAGAAGGCAGGCAACGAATAGAAAATAGGTGGTACTTCATAATAGAAGAAATAAAAATAGCCAAAATGATATGAAAATTTACTTAAAATCATTGTTATTCAAGGAAGTCCATATTAAACCATGGGGAGATACCACTCTATCCCCTCAGAGTGGCAAACATTCAA
The DNA here is from genome assembly GCF_030028045.1 of Hippopotamus amphibius kiboko. Classification (NCBI taxonomy): domain Eukaryota; kingdom Metazoa; phylum Chordata; class Mammalia; order Artiodactyla; family Hippopotamidae; genus Hippopotamus; species Hippopotamus amphibius. The sequence continues at coordinate 119,419,755 of NC_080187.1, read as the reverse complement.
AACCTTTAGAGTTATGAGTGTTGTTGAGGATATGTCACAACAAGAACTCATTCAGCATTGGAGGCAGTGCATATTAATCCATCCCTTTGGAAAACAAGTTGTTATTAAATGGTAAAGTGGTGATATCCATATCATTACTCCCAGGAATATATAACTTTGAGAAGCTCTTGCATGTGAGAACCATGACAATATGAACAAGATTGGTCATGAAAGAAAGCAGAGTAGTCCCAAATTAGAAAACACCTCAAGTATTCATAGTAGTAGAATGGATAAATATACTGCAGTAGAGTCATACAGCAGAAATGTTCTACAGCAATGCAAATAAACTACAGTTACATGTAACAACACTGATGAATGTTACAAAAGATTGAATAGAAGAAGCAAGACATAAAAAAGTAAATCTATGATTCCAGAGATTCCATTTTCTGAGATATAGTTGACATAGAGTATTTATTTATAAAATTGTATTTATTGAGATATAGTTGACATACAATAAGCTGCATATATTTAAAGTGTACAATTTGATATTTTTTTCTTATTAGTAATGTATATATGGCAATCCCAATCCTCCAATTCATCCTGCCCCAACCCACCCCCCTGCTTTCCCCCCTTGCTGTCCATATGTTGGCTCTCTACATCTGTGTCTCTATTTCTGCCTTGCAAACCAGTTGATCTGTACCATTTTTCTAGATTCTGCATATATGCGTTAATATATATTTGTTTTTCTCTTTCTGACTTACTTCAGTCTGTATGACAGTCTCTATGTCCATCCATGTCTCTATATATGTCCCAATTTCATTCATTTTTATGGCTGAGTAATATTCCATTATATATATGTACCACATTTTCTTTATCCATTCATCTGTTGATGGACATTTAGGTTGCTTCCATGACCTGGCTATTGTAAATAGTGCTGCAATGAACATTTAGTGCATGTATCTTTTTGAATTATGGTTTTCTCTGGGATTTAATCCCAGTAATGGGATTGTTGGGTCATATGGTAATTCCATTTTTAGTTTTTTAAGGAACCTCCATACTGTTCTCCATAGTGGCTGTATCAATTTACATTTCCACCAACAGTGCAAGAGGGTTCCCTTTTCTCCACATGCTCTCCAGCATTTATGGTTTGTAGATTTTCTGATGATGCCCATTCTAACTGGTGTCAGGTGATACCTCACTGTAGTTTGATTTGCATTTCTCTAATAATTAGTGATGTTGAGCTGCTTTTCATGTGCCTCTTGGCTACCTGTATGTCTTCTTTGGAGAAATGCCTATTTAGGTCTTTAGCCCATCTTTTGGTTGGGTTGTTTGTTTGTTTGATATTGAGCTGAATGAACTGTTTATGTATTTTGGAGATTAATCCTTTGCCTGTTGATTTGTTTGCAAATATTTTCTCCCATTCTGAGGATTGTCTTTTCATCTTGTTTGTAGTTTCCTTTGCTGTGTAAAAGCTTTTAAGTTTCATTAGGTCCCACTTGTTTATTTTTATTTTTATTTCCATTACTCTAGGAGGTGGAAAGATCTTGCTGAGTGTTCTTCCTATGTTTTCCTCTAAGAGTTTTTTATAAACTCTTACATTTAGGTCTTACATTTAGGTCTTTAATCCATTTTGAGTTTATTTTTGTGTATGGTGTTAGGGCATAGATTCCATTTATATGCAGCTCAGAAATAAGCAAAACTAAAATGTATTGTTTAGAGATGTAAACATAGGAGACAAAATCATAAAGCTAAGCAGAGAGATGATCATCATGAAGATCAAGATTGTGATTGCACATAAACTGGAACAAGAGGGTTTTAATCATGAAAGAACATTCATGTGCTTTTCGGGGATCTGTAACTTTTTATTTCTTAAACTGGGTAGTAATTACATCAATGCTTGCTTTATAATAATTTGTTAAGTTGTACATCTATGTTTTGTTTACCTCTTTGCACATATTGTGTTTAACAATGAAAATTTTTAAAATGTGTATTACTTACCTGTTATAAAAATATTTACCACAACATTCAAAAGTTTAAGTAGGCAAGTATTTATCTCACATATCTTCTGAAGGCCAGGTTTTGGGAGTGTCTTAGCTGGGTGGCCTTGAGGTCAAGCCATTGGCCGGGACTATAGTCACATGGCTTGACTGGGGTCAGAAAATCCACTTCCATGAAAGTTGACACACAAGCTTGTTGGCTGGGGGCCTCAGCTCCTTACCACGTGGACCTCTTCACAGGGCTGCTTGAGTTTCCTTACCACATGATAGCTGACTTCCTCCAGTGTGAAGGATTAAAGAGAGGAAGAGAAGAGTGCAATGCCTTTCATAACCTAGTATCAGAAGTCATACACTGTCACTTTGCCACATTCTATTCATTAAAAGGAAGTCATTAAAGTCCAGTCCATGCTGAAGGATAGAGGAATTAAACTCCATCTCTTCAAGGGAATGGTATTGGAGTATTTGTGGACATATTTTAAATCACCATAAATTTTATCAGAAGACTAACTATAAACAAATTCAATGTAGAGTAGCTATATTAGGAAAAGTATTTGCAACATATAGGAAAGCAAAATGACAATCAATTGTAAGTGAAGATAAGAACTCAATATACAAACTGAAAAAAAGACACGAAAAAATTCTAATAAGAATATAAGAGGAAAAATATAAACATTGCTAGTGAAAATGAAAATCTGAGTTTTTACAGCTTTTTTTGAAAGAAATATCACAATATATATTAATGTGGAGACTTCAACCACTGAATATATGAAGGATTTATTTTTTAAAAGGAGACCAATATGTATAAAACATATGGAGATGTTTATTTAACATTATTTATAGATGAAAAAAGCTGAAACAAATTGAATGACCAATAAATACACAAATGTTTGAATAAATTATGACACATCCATGCTGTGAAAACATTTTTTTTAACTTTCTATTGACAACTAGTGTACATACAGAAAAGTGCAATATTGCATGCATAAAACCTAAAGAAATACCAAGATCTGGTCATACTCATGAAATCAGGATTCCAATCAAGAAAGAGGGACCCCCAAAGCCCTCTCAGCTTCATTATAGTCTTGAACCTTTCAGGGTAATCACTATCCTGACATCTGAGAACATAGATTAGTGTTGCTTTTTTTTTTTTTTTTTTGTACTTTGCATGCATGAAATCATATAGTATGTTATATGGTGTATTATACAGTTGACCCTTGAACAACACTGATTTGAACTATGGGTTAACTTATATGCAGATATTTTCCAATAGTAAATAGTATAGTACTACACAGTCCGTGGTTGGTTGAATCTGCAGATGCAGAGGAACCATGGATATAGAGGGTCACCTATAAGTTATACATGGGTTAACCCCCATGTTGTTCATGGGTCAACTATAGTTTTATTTTCCTTTATATTGTATTTGGAAGATTCATCCATACTACATATAGTTATAGGTAATTGATTCTCATTGTTGCACAGTATTTTATTGTGTCTCATCTTATTTAGCCACACCACTTTTTTGCATTATTCTGTGACCAGCAGAGGTTCCTTTATTGTTTGTCTGTAAGCGTCAGTGTGTGGGGAGGGAGAGGGTACAATAGTGGCTCCTTCTCCTGGGAGTGAGTGAGCAGTGGCGCACTGTTGTTTCAGTCGGGCTTGGAGGTGCCTGTTGCAGAAGGACACTAGTGGCTCAGGCATAAACAGAAAGTCTTAGAGTTGGGCCTCTCTCGGTGTTTTTTTGTTGTTGTTGCTGTTGTTGTTGTTGTTGTTGTTTTCTCTCGGCAGCCTCCCTGCTGCTGGCGTTGCAAGGGGTTTTAATCTAGCCCCGCCCGAGTGCCTGAGGGTGCTTGTTATCCCTGAGCGCCTTAGTTGGCCCACAGAGCGTCTCTCCACTGCCTGTTGCAGAGGCACCGAAAGAGAGAGAGAGGCTATGCGTGCGGCTCCTCCCCGCCCCCCCGCCTGTGAGCCTGCAGCCTCCAGCCGCCATCATGGCCGGGCAGCTCTCTGGGACGGGCACTCCTCTCCGCGGACCTCCTCCCTCCTGTCCCCTCGGTCCGTCACCCTACCGGCAACAATGTTTCTCACCCTGAACCAGCTCTCCGGTTCCCACGCTCCCGCTCCCTGACCCTCCGTTCAGCCGCGGATCGATGTCTCGGTCTGGGAACGCTGAGCTGCGCTGCGGACCCTCCGTATGTTTCTCACTCCCTCCCGTCTGCCACAGCTCCGCCGCTTCACCCTCTTTGAGCCTTCGTAGATGCCCCCCTACCGGCTGTGTCGGGCTCCCCTCGGTCCTTTCTGGTGTCTGAGGTCGTCTGCTGGTGTTCAGCTGGTTCTCTGTGGTTATTACTGCATCCTTCTGTGCATTCCCAATGCATCTGTGGAGAGGGATGCACTCCACGTCTCTCTACTTCGCCGCCATCTTTTCTCTCCAGTCCTCCATGCTCCGCCACACCACTTTTAACAGGTATTTAGTTTCCAGCTTTGGACTATTATGATTAGTGCTATGAATATTCTAGCATGTGTTTCTTGGTGAGTATATCTACACATTTCTGACAGATATATATGTAGGAGTAGAATTGCTGGGTCATAGGATATGCATGTGTTTGGCTTTAGTAGACTCTGCCAAACAGTATTCTAAACGAAGTGGTTGGACCAATTTATGCTAACATCAAGAATGTATGAAATTTGCTGTTGCTCCACATTCATGCCAACACATGCTTTTTCCATCTTTTTTTGCATGGGTCATGAAATGGTTCTCATGTTTCTTCTAGAAGGCTAATTGTTTTTTCTTCACATTTAGGTATGCAATTCATATGGAATTAATTTTTATGTATGGTATGAGGTAAGTGTCAAGTCACATTATTTTTTCATATGGATATTCAATTGACCTGGAACAATTTATTGAAAAGATCATCCTTTACTATACTGTTTTGATGATGGTAGCTTTTTAGTATAGTTTGAAATCAGGGACCATGATACCTCCAACTTTGCTCTTCTTTATCAGGATTGTTTTGGCTATTCAGCTCTTTTGTGTGGAAAGATACACTGTGTTCATGAACTGGAAGAATTAATGTTGTTAAAAATGACCATACTACCCAAGGCAATCTGCAGATTCAGTGCAATCTCTTTCAAAATACCAAAGACATTTTTCACAGAACTGCAATAGATAGTTCTAAAATAAAAAAACATAGAAGACACAGAATAGTCAAAACAATCTTGATAAAGAAGAACAAACAGCTGGAGGTATCATGCTCCCTGATCTCAAACTATACTATTACAAAGCTACAGTCATCGAAACAGTATGGTACTGGCACAAAAACAGACACATAAATCATTAGAACAGAATAGAGATCCCAGAACTAAACACACACTTTTATGAGCAGTTACTCTATGACAAAGTAGGCAAGAACATACAGTGGGGAAAAGATAGTGTTTCCAATAATTTGTGTTGGATAAACTAGAGAGTTCCATGCAAAAGAATCAAACTGGACTACTTTCTCACACCATAAAAAAAACTCAAAATGGATTAAATGTAAGATCTGAAAACATAAAACTTCTAGAAAAACATAGTCAGTACACTCTTTGGTCTTAGCAATATTTTTTTGGATGTGTGTCTTCAGGCAAGGAAAACAAAGGTAAAAATAAACACACAGGACTACATCAAACCAAAAAGCTTTTGTATAGCAAAGGAAACTTTTAACAAAATGAAAAAACAGCATGCTGAATAGGAGAAGGTATTTGCAAATAATATCCAATAAGGGGTTAATATCTAGTATATACAAAGAACTCATATAACCCAACACCAAAAAAAACTAACAATCCAATTGAAAAATTGGCAGAGGATCTGAATGGACATTTTCCCAAAGACATACACACAGCCAATAGATACATGAAAAGACTAAATATCAGGGAAATGTAAATCAAAACCACAATGAGATATCACCTCACACCTGTCAGAATGGCTATTACAAAAAGACAAGAAATAACAAATGTTGGTAAGGATGTGGAGAAAAGGGAACCCTTGTGCACTGTTTGATGGTACAAACTGGAAAACAATGCGGAGTTTCCTCAAAAAATTAAAAATAGAACTACCATATGATCCAGCAATTCCACTTTGGGTATTTTTCTAAAAACAAAAACACTAATTAGAAAAGATATATGCATCCTTGTGTTTACTGCAGCATTACTTACAAGAGGTAAGATATGGAAACAACCTAAGTGTCTGCTGATAGATAAATGGATAAAGATGTGGTATAGTATACACAGTGGAATATTACTTAGCCATAAAAAAGAATGAAATCTTTTGAGATTTTGATGTGACAACATGGATTGACCTAGAGGTTATTATGCTAAATGAAATAAGTCAGGCAGAGAAAGAAAAATGATGTAAGATTTTAACTTATATGTAGAATCTAAAAAGCAAAGCAAATGAAAAAATGGACAAAATAGAAACAGACTCAGATACAAAGAAGAAATAGTGAGAAGAAATAAGGTAGGGAGTGGTAGTTTGAGTGAAATAGGTAAAGGAGATCAAGAGGTATAAACTTCCAGTTACAATATAAATGAGTCATGAGGATGAAATGTACAACATGAGGAATATAATCAGTAATATTGTAATATCTTTGTATGGTGATATAGCATAACTAGACATATCATAGTAAACATTTTCTAATGTACAAAGATATCAAATCACTATGTTGTGCACCTGGAACTAATATAGTGTTGTAGGTCAATTATGTTTCAATTTAAAAAAAAAACTAGTTCTTTGAAAAGATCAATGGAGTTGATAAGCCTCTAGCCAGTCTAACTAAGAACAAAAGATAGAAAACACAAATTAGTAAGACCCAAAATAAAAGAGGGACATTACTACAGATCCCATGGATATTAGAAGTAGAGTCAAGGAATACTATGAACAACCCTATGTCCACAAATTTGATAACCTAGATTAAATGGAGTAATTCCTTGAAAGACACATCTTCCAAAACTCACACAAACAGAAAAAGACTCTGAATAGGCCTGTATCTATTAAAGAAATTGGATCAATAATTAATAACATTTCAAAACAGAAAGCAGCACGTCCAGATAGTTTCACTGGTGAATTCAAACATTTAAGGAAGAAATTATGCCAATTCTATACAATCTCTTCCAGAAGATACGTGCAGAGGGGAAACCTCCTAACTCATTATATGAGGCCAGTACTACCCTAAAACCAAAACCAAATGGTCTTTAAAAGAAAACTACAGACTAATATCTCTCATGAGCACAAACGCAAAAACCCTCAACAAAATATTAGCAAATCAAAACCAAAAGTGTGTAAAAATAATTATACACCATGACCATGTGAACTTTATCCCAGGTATGCAAAGTTGGTTTACCATTTGGAAATCCATTAATCTAATCTATCACATCAACAGGCTAAAGTAGAAAAATCACATAATCGTAATCAATAGATACAGAAAAAGTATTTGACAAAATCCAATACTCATTCTGATCAAAACTTCTGGCAGACTAGGAATAGAGGGGAACACTCTCAACTTGAAAAAGAACATCTACACAACAGCTAAACCTTATACTTAAGGATGAGAAACTAAGCTTTTCCACTAAAAGCAGCAACAGGGCAGATGTCCTCTCTCACCGCTCCTTTTCAACATCATACCAGAAGATCTAGATAATTCAATAACACCAAAAAAGGGAAGTAAAAGTTATACAGAATGGAAAAGAAGAAATAAAACTATCTTTGTTCATAGATGACATGATTGTCTATACAGAAAATTCAAAAGAATTAACAAAAAAATTTCTGGAACTAAGGTATTATAGCAAGTTTGCAAGATATGAGGTTAATGTACAAAGGGTTAACACTTTCCTTATCCCAGCAATAAACAAGTAGAATTTTAAATTAAAAAGATATTACCATTTACACTAACACTCAAAAAATTTAAATCCTTAGGTGTAAATCTAACAAAATACATACAAGATCTATATGAGGAAAACTACAAAACTCTGATGAAACAAATAAAAAAGAACTAAAGTGTAGAGATATTTCATGTTCATTGATGGGAAAAACTCAATTTTGTCAAGATGTTGGTTCTTCGTAACTTGATCTATAGTTTCAATGCAATCCCTGTTAAAATGCCAGCATGTTATTTTGTGGATGTCAACTGAGAGATTCTAAAGTATATCTGGTTTCTTTCATTGTGCAAAAGCTTTTAAGGTTCATTAGGTCCCATTTGTTTATTCTTGATTTTATTTCCATAATTCTAGGAGGTGGGTGAAAAGGATCTTGCTTTGATGGATGTCATAGAGTGTTCTGCCTATGTTTTCCTCTAGGAGTTTTATAGTGTCTGGCCTTACATTTAGGTCTATAATCCATTTTGAGTTTATTTTTGTGTATGGTGTTAGGAAGTGTTCTAATTTCATTCTTTTACATGTTGCTGTCCAACTTCCCCAGCACCACTTATTGAAGAGGCTAACTTTTTTCCATTGTATATTCTTGCCTCCTTTGTCAAAGATAAGGTGCCCATTAAAAGCTTCTGCACAGTGAAAGAAACCATAAACAAGACTAAAAGGCAACCCTCAGAATGGGAGAAAATACTTGCCAATGAAGCAACAGACAAAGGATTAATCTCTAAAATATACACACAGCTCACAGCTTAATACCAAAAAAGCAAATTACCCAATCCACAAGTGGGCAGAAGACCTAAATAGACATTTCTCCAAAGAAGACATATAGATGGCCAACAAACACATGAAAAGATGCTCAACATCACTAATCATTAGAGAAATGCAAATCAAAGCCACAATGAGGTATCACCTCACACCGGTCAGAATGGCCATCATCAAAAAATCTAGAAACAACAAATGTTGGAGAGGGTGTGGAGAAAAGGGAAGTCTCCTGCACTGTTGGTGGGAATGTAAGTTGGTACAGCCACTGTGGAAAACAGTTTGGAGATTCCTTAAAAAACGAAAAATAGAACTACCGTATGACCCAACAATCCCACTACTGGGCATATACCCTGAGAAAACCATAATTCAAAAAGATACATGTACCACAATGTTCACTGCAGCACTATTTACAATAGCCAGGATGTGGAAGCAACCTAAATGCCCATCAGCAGAGGAATGGATAAAGAAGATGTGGCACATATATACAATGGAATATTACTTAGCCATAAAAAGGAATGAAACTGAGTTATTTGTAGTGAGGTGGATGGACCTAGAGTCTGTCATACAGAGTGAAGTAAGCGAGAAAGAGAAAAACAAATACCATATGCTAACTTATATATATGGAATCTAAAAAAATGGTACTGATGAACCCAGTGACAGGGCAAGAATAAAGATGCAGACGTAGAGAATGGACTTGAAGACATGGGGTGGGACGTGAAGTGGGAAGCTGCTGCATAACACAGGGAGATCAACTCGATGATTGATAATGACTTAGAGGGGTGGGATAGGGAAGGTGCGAAGGAGTTGACGGAGGGAGGGGATATGGGGATATATGTGTAAATACAGCTGATTCACTTTGTTGTACAGCAGAAACTGGCACAACAGTGCAAAACAATTATGCTCCAAAAAATAGCTTAAAAAATGCTCATCATTATATGTCATTAGGAAATTGCAAATTAAAACAATAGTAAGAGTATGGTACTGGCACAAAAATAGAAAAGAAGATCAATGGAATAGAATAGAGAACTCAGAAGTAAGCCCAAACACATATAGGCACCTTATCTTTGACAAAGGAGGCACGAATATACAATGGAAAAAAGACAGCCTCTTCAATAAGTGGTGCTGGGAAAATTGGACAGCAATATGTAAAAGAATGAAATTAGAACACTTCCTAACACCATACACAAAAATAAACTCCAAATGGATTAAAGACCTACATGGAAGGCCAGACACTATAAAACTCCTAGAGGAAAACATAGGCAGAACACTCTATGACATCCATCAAAGCAAGATCCTTTCTGACCCACCTCCTAGAATCATGGAAATCAAATCAAGAATAAACAAATGGGACCTCATGAAACTTAAAAGCTTTTGCACAGCGAAAGAAACCATAAACAAGACTAAAAGGCAACCCTCAGAATGGGAAAAAATAATTGCCTATGAAACAATGGACAAAGGATTAACCTCCAAAATATACAAGCAGCTCATGAAGCTTAATACCAGAAAAGCAAATAACCCAATCCACAAATGGGCAGAAGACCTAAATAGACATTTCACCAAAGAAGACATACAGATGGCCAACAAACACATGAAAAGATGCTCAACATCACTAATCATCAGAGAAATGCAAGTCAAAGCCACAATGAGGTATCACCTCACACCAATCAGAATGGCCATCATCACAAAATCTGGAAACAACAAATGTTGGAGAGGGTGTGGAGAAAAGGGAAGTCTCCTGCACTGTTGGTGGGAATGTAAGTTGGTACAACCACTATGGAAAACAATTTGGAGGTTCCTTAAAAAACTACAAATAGAACTACCCTATGATCCAGTAATCCCACTACTGGGCATATACCCAAAGAAAACCATAATCCCAAAAGAAAGTTGCACCATAATGTTTATTGCAGCACTATTTACAATAGCCAGGACATGGAAGCAACCTAAATGCCCATCAACAAATGAATGGATACAGAAGATGTGGCATATATATACAATGGAATATTACTCAGCTATAAAAAGGGATGAGATGGAGCTATATGTAATGAGGTGGATAGACCTAGAGTCTGTCATACAGAGTGAAGTAAGTCAGAAAGAGAAAGACAAATATTGTATGCTAACTCACATATATGGAATCTAAAAATGGTACTGATGAACTCAGTGACAAGAACAAGGACGCAGATACAGAGAATGGACTGGAGAACTCGAGGTTTGGGAGGGGGCAGGGGGTGACGGGGAAGCTGAGACGAAGTGAGAGAGTAGCACAGACATATATATACTACCAACTGTAAAATAGATAGTCAGTGGGAAGTTGTATAACAAAGGGAATCCAACTCGAGGATGGAAGATGCCTTAGAGGACTGGGGCGGGGGGGGGGGCGACTCGGGGTGGGGGAGTCAAGGAAGGGAGGGAATATGGGGATATGTGTATAAAAACAGATGATTGAACTTGGTGTACCCCCAAATAAATAATAAATTAAAAAAAAGAGTTTTTGCATAGCAAAGGAAACCAGAAACAAAACAAAAAGACAACTTATGGACTAGGAGAAAATATTTGCAAATGATGAGACTGACAAGGGCTTAATTTCCAAAATACACAAACAGCTCATACAACTCATTAACAAAAAAAACAAACAACCCAATTAAAAACTGGACAGAAGATCTAAATAGACATTTCTCTAGTGAAGACATACCGATGGCCAGTAGGCACAAGAAAAGATCCTCAACATTATTTATTATTAGAGAAATGCAAATCAAAACTACAATGAGGAATCACCTCACACCAGTCATAATGGCCATCATTAAAAACTCTACAAATCGGGACTTCCTCGGTGGTGCAGTGGATAAGACTCCTCCTGCCAATGCAGGGGACATGGGTTCCATCCCTGCCCCAGGAAGATACCACATGCCGCAGGGCAACTAAGCCCATGTGCCGCAACTATTGAGCCTGCGCTCTAGAGCCCATGAACCACAACTATTGAGCCCATGTGCCGCAACTACTGAAGCCCACGCACCTAGAGCCCGTGCTCTGCAATGAGAGGCCACCGCAATGAGAAGCCCGCGCACCACAATGAAGAGTAGCCCCCGCTCTCAGCAACTAGAGAAAGGCCATGTGCAGCAATGAAGACACAATGCAGCCAATAAATAAATAAAATAAATTTATAAAAAACAAAACAAACAAACAAAAAAACTCTACAAATAATAAATGCTGGAAAGGTTGTGGAGAAAAGGGAATCCTCCTATACTGTTGGTGGGAATGTAAATTGGTGCAGCCACTGTAAAACAGTATGGAGGTTCCCTAAAATAGTAAAAATAGAATTACCATATGATCTGGCAATCCCATTCTTGGGCAAATATCCAGAGAAAACTCTAATTTAAAAAGATGCATGTAACACAGGGAGATCAACTCGATGATGGGTGATGACTTAGAGGGCTGGTATAGGGAGGGTGGGATGGAGTCAAGGGAGGGATGGGATATGGGGATATATGTATAAATACAGCTGATTCACTTTGGTGTACAGCAAAAACTGGCACAATAGTGTAAAGCAATTATATTCCAATAAAGAGCTTAAAAAAAGTAAAAAAATTAAAAATTTTTAAAAAGCACGCACCTCAACATTCACAGCAGTGCTATTTACAATAGCTGCAACATGGGAGCAACCTAAAGGCCCATTGATGGGTGAATGGATAAAGATGTGGTATGTACATATACAATAGAATATCACTCAGCCATAGAAAAAGAATGAAATAATGCCATTTCCAGCAACACGGATGGGTAGGGCAAAAGGGGAAAAAAAAGAATAATACCCACACTTCTCAAACTCTTCCAAAATATTGCAGAAGGAGGAACACACCCAAATTCATTCTACGAGGGCACCATCACCGTGATACCAAAACCAAACAAAGATGTCACAAAAAAATAAAATTACAGGCCAATATCACTGATGAATATAGATGCAAAAATCCTCAATAAAATACTAGCTAACAGAATCCAACAGCACATTAAAAAGACCATACACCATGATCAAGTGGGGTTTACCCCTGTAATGCAAGGATTCTACAATATATGCAAGTTAATCAATGTGATACATCATATTAAAAAACTGAAGGATAAAACCATATGATATCTGAATACAAGAAAAAAAAACTTTTGACAAATTTCAACATCCATTTATCATAAAAACTCTCCAGAAAGTGGACATAGAAGGAAATTACCTCAACATAATAAAGGTCATATATGACAAATCAACAGCCAATATCATTCTAAATGGTGAAAAACTGAAAGCATTCCCCCTAAGAACAGAAACAAGACAAGGGTGCCCACTCTTACCACTATTATTCAACATAATTTTTGGAAGTTTTAGCCACAGCAACCAGAGAAGAAAAAGCAATGAAAGGAATCTAAATTGGAAAAGAAGAAGTAAAATTGTCACTCTTTGCAGATGACATGATATTATACATAGAAAACCCAAAAGACTCTACCAGAAAACTGCTAGCACTAATCCATGAATTTAGTAAAGTAGCAGGATACAAAATTAATACACAGAAATCTCTTGCATTCCTATACACTAACAAAGAAAAATCAGAAAGAGAAATTAAGGAAACACTCCCATTCACCACTGCAACAAAAAGAATAAAATACCTAGGAATACACCTGCCTAAGGAGGCAAAAGAGCTATATGCAGAAAACTATAAGACACTGATGAAAGAAATCAAAGACGATACAAACAGATGGAGGGACATACCATGTTCTTGGACTGGCAAAATAAACATTGTGAAAATTTACAGATTCAATGCAATCCCTATCCAATTACCAATGGCATTTTTTGCAGAACCAGAACAAGAAATCTTACGATTTGTATGGAAATGCAACAGACCCTGAATAGCCAAAGCAATCTTGAGAAAGAAAAACAGAGCTGGAGGAATCAGGCTGCCTGACTTCAGACTAACTTCCCTGGGAGAATGCATGGCATGCCTCAGGCTGTTGCATCTTCATGCCATCCTCTGCCTCTGTAGGCACTCCCAGCTCATCCCAGTTGTGACTGCCATATCCCTCCGTCTTCCCGGCCTGAGCAAGCAAGTGAGCACTAATCAGCCGCTGCTTTCACCCGCTCTTGTCTGGGTGGGGAGCAGACGCAGAGGGTGGCCTACACACAGAGACAGGGCCAAAACGAAAGCTGAGCTCCAGGGGGCAGTGTGAACAAAGAAGAGAAAGAGAAATCTCTGCGCAGCTGCAGGAGCAGTGGATGAAATCCCTGCAATTGGCTTGGTAAACACTGCATCTGTCAAATACCTGAATACACGGTGAGCATTCTCACAATCGAGGCTGTGGACTTTGCAGGCAACTGTGGACTTTGGAGGAAAGTACTTGTAGTAGTAAGGTCAGATCAGAGTCTGAGCTGGCCCCACAGTGCCCACAGCAGGTCCAGAGACTGACCTAGAAGTATTGGAGGATTTTCTTGGTAGGCAGGGACTGGCTGTGACTCACTGTGGGGGCAAGGACACTGACAGCTGAGGCCACAGGAAAGAATTATTACTAATATATATATATATATATTCTGTTTTGTTCTATTTTTTTATTCTTGGAATTTTTATTTTTTATTTACTTTTTCTCTTCTATGCTTTCATTTTTTAAATATTTTAAATTTTTCCTGTTTATACTGTATTTTTTAATAAATTTATTTATTTGTTCATTTATTTATTTATTTATTGGCTGTGTTGAGTTCGTTGCTGTGCACGGGCTTTCTCTAGTTGCGATGAGCAAGGGCTACTCTTCATTGTGGTGCATGGGCTTCTCATTGCGACGGCTTCTCTTGCTGCGGAGCACAGGCTCTAGGTTCATGGGCTTCAGTAGTTGTGGCACATGGGCTCAATAGTTGTGGCTCACGGGCTCTACAGCACAGGCTCAGTAGTTTAATTTTTGCCACTTAAATTATAGTATGTCTTTGGTGAAGGTCTGTTTGGGTTCATCTTGTTTGGGACCCTCTGTGCTTCTTATACTTGGTTATCTGTTTACTCCTTTAGGTTTGGGAAGTTTTCAGCCATAATTTCTTAAAATACATTTTTTGATCCCCTTTTCTCTATCTTTCCTTCTGGGATCCCTGTTATGTATAGATTGTGGTGCTTTGTATTATCCCATAGGTCTTGTATATTGCTATCATTTTTTTCACTTGTCTTTCTGTCTGCTGTTCTGATTAGATGATTTCCATTATTCTCGCTTCCAGATCACTTATTCGCTCTTCTACATCATCCCGTTTTCTCCTGATTACTTTTAGCTCAGTAAATGAGTTTGTCTGAGCAAATGAGCTTTCTTATTTTAATTGGCTTAAGTTCCTTTTTACAGTAATCTGCATTTCTATCAATATCCTTTCTCAATTCCTTCAATATTTTCATTATGTCCTTTTTGAACTTGGGACCTGGTAGACTAGAGATGTTTGTTTCATTGTTTGTTCTTTCAGGGGAATTCTCTCTTTCTTTTAATTGGGAGTGGTTCCTCTGCATCTTCATTTTACTTATGTTACTCCGAATCTATGAGTTTAGGAGAAACAGTTACTACTGTGGTCTTGAAGGGCTATTTTTACGTAGGAGTATTGCCTTGTCTTTCCTCAGTGTGTGTTGGCCATTATCCCCTTGATAGGGGGTAGGATTGCTGTTGTGGTGACCAGAGCCTGCACTGGATATTGTGCAGAGCCTCATCTTTTCTCTGTGGTTGTCACAGCCCTGTTAAGGGCAGGTCTGCTCCCTGGTTGTTGGAGTAGACACTCCCAGATCTATTTCTGAACCGCAGAGTGGGATAAGCAGGACTGGAACACTCCTACTGGGACAGGCCTCACTGAGTATTCCTCTGCAGGAGCTGTCCACCAGAAAGTGTGCTCTGTGGTGCCACCTGTTACCCATTGTGCAGGCTCATAAAGTACACTGTAAATGGCACTGCCCTCAGCCCTGCATCAACTGTGGGAATTCAGTCCCCCAGGCACTGTGCTCACAAAGCAACTAGCACAGATCTTCTGGAACAGAACCACTGAGGTCCGGCACAAAGACTGCCATAATTACACACTTAGACCTGCCTTGGGAGCTACTAAGTCTATCCAGATCCCAGCCCTGCCCCTGCATGCTTGCCTGCAGTAATCCACTTAGATGTCCACAGGCACTGAGTTTACAAAGCCGCCTGTGGTACATAAATCCACAGATCGCACAGCTGCTGAGACACTCAGATTTCAGCCCTGCTTATGAAGTCATGCAGCCCCTGAGAATTGGCTAGGATTTCAGCCTTGCCTCTGTGTGTGGGCAACCTGCTGGTACTTGGGTGCTCCCAGAACTTGTAGAGGTGGAGCTGCGCCCACTGTTGCACCCCAAGAACGAGGCTGCTGTGGCGGTCCCTGCCCCTCCCTTTGAGCGCACACCTTAACAATGGGGCTTTAATGGCAGAGCCAGGCCCCTTCCTGCTCACATCCCCACTTGTGGCTTGGACCACACTCCAGCCCCTTCAGGCTGTCTCCATGCAGCCAGCTCCAGTCCTCTCCCCAGGTCTGTCCTTTGAAGCCCGAGTTTCAGCATCTAGGCCTTGCACCCACCAGCCAACATGAGTCCTCAGGCTGGGGACTGCAGCAAGATGGTCAGGACCTTCTGTGCAGGTTTCTCTCTGTTCTGCCTGCTACAACCCAGCTGTTGCACTCTCCTCTGAGCTTCTGAAGCTCCCTTTCTGTCCCAGCTGATCTCACAGCTGGTGAAGGGGCTTCTCAGAGTGAGGGAATCTTTCCTCTTTCACAGCTCCCTCCTAGGGGTGTAGGTCCTGTCCTGATTCCTTTTTTTCCCCCTTTCTTTCATCCTACCTGGTTATGTGGTGATCTTTCTTGCACTTTTGCTTGTATGATATCTTGCGCCAGCATTCAGCAGGTATTCTGTGAGAACGCTTCCACATGTAGATGTATTTTTGATGTATTCGTGGAGGGAGGTGACCTCTGTGTCCTTGTATTCTGCCATCTTGATCTGGCTCTTACCCATTTTATATATAGGAAAACTGAGGCTTTATATGGCTCTCTAAGTTGACTAAGATCAGAGCCGGCATCCATTCTGCAAGATCAAGTCTTAGTCTTACAGAGTATTGGTACTAAAATTAGGATTCTAAAATCATTTCTAACAATAAGAATTTGACCAATGAAGCCAAGCCAACAAAATGAGACAGAGGAACGTCAAATTCCTGACTTCTAAAGTTGTTGAAAGTAATATGATGATGTAAGACGTAGAATAGGACTTGGGGAACTCACTGAATTTATTATTTAGGGGTCAAGATTCCTTAGAGAAAGTGAATGCAGCTGGTACTGAGAGAAAAATTTTCTAAAAAGATGGTATTTGGTGGATCATTTAGTAAAAAGCAAATTTGAAAGATCAGAGAACATCTGTAACCATAAAACCATGTCATCCAAGCCCAGTGCTACATTCTACTCAAGTTTATGGACTGTGACCATGTGATTCATTGCACATTCAAATTGAAACAAATGATGCAGTACCAAAGAGAACTCTGGATACAACCTTTCATTTATAGACCTAACCGTAGGTCCCAGACTACACAGGTATACATGCTAATTACATCAGTGACAGATCCCCTCATGATATAAACTGCATGATAAATGGAATATCTGCTGATGATCATATCTTTTAATTCCAGTTGCTAGAATACATAGCCTTGTCTATTCTTCCTTTTCATATATTTGAGGAAATAGAATATGCCTCAAATTTTTGGATAGATAAGTATGATATCCTTGGGGGAGGAGGGAGAGAGAACAATTTTATATGGTTAATTATCAAAGCTCCCACTAGCTCAAATTAAATGTAATTTTGTTAAAGATGTAAACAGCAAAAGCAAGAAGGTTGACTGGTGAGAAAGATATACTTGAACTGGGGAAGTTGGATTCTTGCCAATATCAATCTGAACTTGAGAATCAACTAAGAATATTAACCCTCTTAGGAAGAGTCAGTATAACAAAGAAATTGCAAGACACAAAATATGTACATAATTTACTTTACTTTCTTTTTAAAACTCACTGTATATTGGCACAGAAACATGAATGCTTATTAGTATAGACTTCTAGGACAAAATGAAATAATTGTGTGTAATTGGTAAGATGGGTTATATGGTGATTAACGTTTAGTTGTGCACATTTGCAAGGATGAAGGGACACTAAGCTGAATGTTCCAACATGCACTCACATGAGGGTAATGTTGTAATATTTAAGCTAGGATATCTAAGGTAAGGTTGTATAGAATGTGTGGATTGGCCTCTGTACAACTGAATAAACGTATGATAGCTTGAAGGAAAGGTCAGGGAGGTCTTTGAGGACATAATGTTTTAATAATAATAATAAAAATCATAGGCACACCACTATGAATCCTGGGTGAATAAATTGTGAATGAATGAAACATTTAGTCAATGATTGAACTAAAAGCCTACAAACAAAACTGAGAAATGCTTAAATTGTATGAACACAGGATCATTGGATGAATATTTATATAAGCATGGGAAAAAGAGAGCAATCACCCCAACAGAATATATTTGGACATGTCAACAGAAGTCTCTCAAAAGCCCTAACACTGTAGAAAATGGCTTGCAGCATTTGGCCCTATCTTATCAGTTTGGAAAATCCATCTGGGCAAATCATTGTCACCATTTTATTGTGTAAACTAAAATAATCCTCTCCTCAGCTAGATATTAGAGTCCTGGCCACAATCACAGTCACCTCATTTGAAAGACTCAACCAAGGGAATGTGTGTGTAAAGATACAAACAGCCACTCTAACAAATGTCACTTCACCCTACCACATGTTCAAATAAATCATCCAATTTCTAAAACCCACTGTCTATATTGAATACCATGTTAGGCAACAGAAAGGAATTTATAGTATGTTTATGAAAGTTTTCAAGTAATACTAAGACAGGTGGGTTCATTACAGACAAAAACAAGGTAATAACTAGTAAATTACCAGGAAAGACTGATTAAGGACTAGTAAGGAAAAAAATCTAGAGTCACAAAGGACAACAAATTAACCGTGTTATCTCAATCCTTATCCCTACACTGTCATATAATGCTTACATATAGGACAAACAGGAAAATGAGAGATAGAAAGGCTTTTCTCTCAAAGTTAATATATGTCAAATCTGAATTAAGAGCTTTGTATTTTGGGGCCTTATGTTGCCCCCAAATTTAGGAAACAAGAGAGAGTCTTGGATGAATCTTAGGAATAATAAATAATTTAAAATATGCTAAGTGCTATGAAATGTTAAAGATGTTTAGATAAGAAAAAAAGAATAGCTGTCTTCTGAGAATCTTACCTCACATTTGTTTCAGAGTAGTATAAAACAAAATATATGTTTACTGATTTTAGATAAAAGGAACTCTTTGTAACTCTTTTACAGGAGGGTGATATCAAACCCTTATAACCACAATGAGCTATCAATTCATACCCACTAAGAAGGCTGTAATAAAAAAAGATGGACAACAATACATATTAATGAGGATGTAGGGAAATTGGAACCCTCATGCATAGATCATGGGAATGTAAAATTGTGCAATCACTTTGGAAGACAATTTGTCAGTGCCTTAAAAAGTTAAACAGAAGAGAATTGAAAACATACGTCCACACAAAACATAGGTCCACACAAAACATACAATAATATTCATAGAAGCATTATTCACGATAGCTAAAAGTAGAAAAATCCAAAAGTCCATCTATCAAAGAAGGGGTAAACAAGACATGGTATATCCATACAGTGGAATATTATTCACTAATAAAAAGGAATGATTCATGCTACAACCTGGATGAACCTTGAACACATTATGCTAATTGAAAGAACCCAGACAGAAAAGGCCATATTTTACATAATTCCACTTATATTGAATGGTCAGAGTAGGCACCTGTAGAGGTGGAAAATAGATTAGTTGGTCTGGAGAGGGGATGGGGTTGGGGAGTGACAGGGAATGGGGTCAGAGTTTCTTTGGTAATGAATGTGTTCTAGGATTAGAAATGTTTTGGAATCACGTAGTGGTGATGGTTGTACAACTTTGAGAATATAGTTAAACCCAGTGAATTGTATACTTTAGAAGGGTGAGTTTTACGATAGGTGAATTATATGTCAATTTAAAAACTATATAAGTGAGTAGCTAATATTAGGGAAATAGTTATTGTACTTTAGAAAAAAAATGTTTTATCTAAAGTAAACTTCTGCAATTTAAAAATATTCATTAAAAGGACAATGCACATCAGCTGTTCCTTCTTCTTTAGAACAGATGAAATAAAAATAATGGACAGCAATGATAGGATTAATTATACAAGGTCTCTGCCTACAGAGACTTCCCTGTACAGTGGAATAGACGACATGCAGATAAATAATTACACTACATGAAATACATGGGAAAAAATGAGAGATCTATACAAGGTAATATAACACAGAAGAGAGACGGTCTATCTCTGGGTGGCATCAGTGCTTAAGGAGCTTCAAAGTTAGTATACATTGATCTGAGTCTTTATGGAAGAGTGTATCTTCCACAGATACACAGGGTGTGGAAACACATGCAGATACAAAGAGCACGTTGGTTTCATGGGTCTGCAAGTCACTCTGTTGGGCCAGAACTTGCAGAGTTTTTGCAGAAGAAGAGCTGATGAGGCTCACAAGGTTTTGTTTTTAACAAGGAATGAGACAATGAGCTTTATTCCATAGGAGATGGAGAGCCATCAAAGATAATACTCAAGGAAGTGAATTATTCAGATTTCATTTTAAGCAGATCATGCTGGCAGCAATGGGGGTCAAGCATCGGAAGACGACAAGACTAGTCGCCGAGAGATTCTTAGAGAGTAAATGGTTAAGGCAACTAAATGATGAAGCAGTATTAGCAGAAATAGAAATAAATTAACCAGGTACGGACATACTTAGGGAAGAGGAGGAATTGAGAATGACTCATCTCTGGCTTAGGCAGGGAGACATTTGTTTATGTTGTTTCTATTTCTAACAAAATTATATTTAAATTGTAATGTTGAATTTGAAGCGTTTGTTGCAAATTAGAAATCTAGTTGGTAGAATTTTGCATTTTCAGCAAGGGGGAGAATGTCTGGGTTGGAGATATATATTTGAGGGGTCATTAGAACATTCCTGGACTGATGGGAATGGATAAGATTGAGCAAGAGGAACTGATAGAAATAAGGAAAGAGGGCAAAGGCCAGAAACCATTAGAAGCCTAGATTTTGAATAAGGGAGCTTAGAGCCCAGCACATATTGCTCAATAAGTATTTGTCAAATGAGTGGACAAGTGAACTTCATATTTGCTCCCAAGGAGAGCAAGTAAGATGAAGGGTTGAATATGGAATCAAGAAAGAAGGATGCTTCTTACCTAATTGTTAGTAGATCACAATGAAAAATAAAAATCAGTCCTCTACATTGGCTGAGCATATAATTTTGGTAATTTTAAGCACAGAGATGAGATCGCTGAGTAGAGAAGAAGGCTGAAGACTAAGTTCTAATCAGGAAGAGGAGGTAGATCCAGCAACTAAGAGAGACAAGCAGCCAGTGAGATGGGGGTAAAGGGAGGTGGGAGTGATGTCTTGGAGACCAAGTGAAGAAAAGGGAGAAAGGGTAGTCATTGCTCCCAATGCTGCCTATAAGTCAAATTAGATGAGGACTGAGGATTTTATATTGGATATGGCAAGGTAAAGGTCATGAGTGACTTTAACAAGTGCTCTTCTATGAAGCCAAAATGGGAGAAAACCTAACTGCAGTGGGTGTAAGAGACAGTGCTGTGGAGGAGTCAGATATGTCGGTTCAAATAAAAGATCCAGGCAGAGAATGAGGAGGTGAAGAAAATAGAAACAAGTATGGAGTTCTAGCATAAAAGGGAGTAGAGAAATGGGCAGAGCTAGTGTGGGATGAGGAGTCGAGAGAGGGATTCTTTGTAATGAGATGGGAGATATTCCACATGCTTTTAACTGATGGGAATAATTCAGTGCAGAAAGAAAGGATGATGCAGAAGAGAAATGGGATCAGCCCAGCCTCAGAGAAGTTAAGGAGGAACAGGACCCAGAACACAAATTGGGGGTAGGGGGAGGGAGTTGGTTGGAGAATGCTACTGCAGGAACAGCAGAGGATGTGGGTCCAGAGGAAACTCATTAGATTTGGTAGAATTTAATTTTGCAGATAAGATAAAAATGGTAGTACATAACTTCCCAAGAACCAGGAAGCCAGGATAGTTAATTTAATTTCTGTCTAAAAATTGTGACATGTTAAATGTTGGCCCAAATGGGACATAGTATTTTTCCTTAAAAATGATACTATTATTTTCATAAAGTAATTTGTCTCTTAGTAAGTGTAAGAATAAAATGCTATAAAAGTTTGAGTATAGAAGGCAGCTGGGTTTTACATATCAAATATGAGAGTGAGTCAAAAATTATCTGCACTCTGGCCTTAGAATTTATTTTCATTAACTTTTAGAAAAGACAAATACATCATTTTTCAACATAATCTCCCTTCTTTTCAATACACTTTGTCCGTCTGTCAATGAGCTTTCGTATTCCCTCATTAAAAAATATTTTAGGCTGAGCTGCGAGCCACAAATGCACTGCCTCCTTCACTTCATCAGAAGTGAATCTTTGTCCTCGTAGGGCTGCTTTCAGGGGACCAAACAGGTGAAAGTCCGATGGAGCAAGATCAGGACTACAGGGAGGATGCTTTAACACCTCAAAGCGAAGTTTGTGCAGAGTGTCAACAGTGTGGGCAGAAGTGTGCAGATGTGCATTGTCACACCAGATCACAAAGCCCTTGGATAGTAGTCCTCTGCGTTTAATCCAAAGTTTAGGCTTCAGCACAAACTTTTCGAAACCTAAGTCTGCCATGGATTATTTCATAGGCAGAGCCGTGGCTGATTTGCAAACGATTTGCCACACAATCCACTGTCACTCATCTATTCGACAGAGTCATTTCACATGTACACTCAATGTTGTCATCAGCCGTGGTCATGGACAGGCGTCCGGCTCCCTCTTGACGGCTAACACTTGTGCAACCTTCCTTGAACTTCTCTATCCATTCATATACACTTCTTTGCGACAAAACACCTTCTCCATACAGTGCACAAAGTCTTTGATAAATAACGGCACCAGGTGCACCCTCAGAGCACAAAAAATGAATCACTGCATGCTGCTCTTCTTTCGTGCAGATCACAAGTGGGGCATCCATTTTTGCTCGCACCTCAGTTACCAATGAACGGATGTAACACATTCACACCTGCACAGCAGTGACTGGGGAGACAGTAGCCTTGAATGGAAAGCGTTGATAAGACAGTGCGGGAACAGAAGTTTTAATATAACTGGAGTGCAGATAATTTTTGACTCACTTGTAATATGACAGCAAGTACATTGGAATCCATGTAAAGAAAACTTAAACACAACTGGAAGATTTCTAGGGTCACTTAACTAGCCTGACATTAAACAGGAAGCCATCAATAGCAATATTTACTTTAGGAATACATGTCCAAATCAAACTCTGAGGGGCACATTTCCTTGTAAAATAAACAGAAAATAAATGCCCTAATAGCTGTCTTCCCAGTAACAGTGTATTTTCACAAAACACTTGTAAATAATTAGAATTTATTTTACATAGGAGGCATTCAGAAAAACCCTTTTTAATGAATACACAGATGGATGAATAAACTTTGAAGAAACATTGAGGAGCTTTCTGGATCCTGTGAATAGTCGAATTATTCTTCAAAACATGAGTTACCTTCCCTTATAGGCAATAGAACATTGCCTGTTGGATCCTAGAGCAAAAGAAAAAAGTATTACAAGCTCTAAGTCAATTAGCTTTTGTAGAACAGATAATATAAGGGATACATTTATCTGAATAGAGTCATATTTTTATTAGACAGTGGGGAAAGTCTTGAGCAGACAAGGTGATAGAGATTTCAGAAGGCACTAGGAAACATTTATTTTCTAAATTCAACACAATGAATGTTGGCTATGATTATAATGATCACTATTCATGTTTTCACTAACTTGTTTTGCAACTAGAGTTTCTTTACAGCTAGTGATTATTTTCTGTAAATAAAGCAGTTGGGATACTGTCTGCACCTTATCGGGTGATAATGTGACTTAAACAACATGAATTTTTATGTCCAACAGGGGAAATAATAATATTTAAATATAACATTTTGCATATAGTTATATTCAATAAATATTTGCTAATTTGATTTAAAGATTATACCTATTTTACGTGAAGTAATAAATGTTTAACATAATAAACCATCAGTCCAAGAAAAGGTTGGAAAATAGTTACTATAAGATCAGTTGGGGACAAGAGTGTGATTACACGTGAACAAATTCTGACCAACAGAACACATATCTCGCTACCTAAAAAAAAAAAAGAATAGAATTATTGCTTTTCCCAAAATACATAAATACAAAGTATATGTCGAATACAAAGAAGAAATCTCTTTGGGATTCCAAAAGTCAGTTCTCTAGCTCACATAAAAGCTGGATTGTTTTTATCCCTTTACACCAAATAAATGTACCATAAATGCTAGTTGGGAAGGAAAGCAAGAAAACTTAATAAATAATCTTTTTTACATAAAAAGTAAATGCTTTTTTAAAAAAGTTAATAATTTGATTGTAGGCCATAAATAGTCACTTAACAAATAAAATCATTTAAATTTTAAAAGTAAATCTGAGTCCTATATTATACTCAAGAGCATTGTTCAAGTCACGAGTGTAGTTTTAAATTTGAGTGTAAGTGAAATGGTATTTCATAAGTGCCAACTAGACTTCTCTGCTATACCTTTAAACAAAATGGACACATTATTTTAGGTTAATTGCTTGAGATAGTCTCACTTTGAAATCCCATATCAATAGTTCTGTGATCATTTCAATTCAGAATGTTTGCTAAAAATTATATATATCGTTGTCACCTACTCAAAGGTCAAATATTCTTTTTAAGGTACCATTACAACTTGAAACAAATTCTGATGGCTCTGATTGTAGCGATTCTCTTTAACTGTACCTGAAAAGTAACTCATGGCCTTTTCTTAATTTGTTGGATTTTAAAATCGGTTAATTTTTAAATTTTTAATCATGTCATGTGGTGTTAAAAATATGCAAAGGTTCTACAGCAATTCATACACAAGTTATATACCCATCTTCACTCTTCACGTTTCTTTGCCAGGTAAATTATTACTTGAGCTTCTTGCTATCATAGGAAACTTGTAATTTCACAAAACACGCAATGTACAATGTTAGGGAACTGAAACTTGGTGACTTCAGATGAGTGGGTATATTTGAATTGGCAAGTTTTAAACTAACGTAGTCTCTAGAAAGTGTTTATTTGATTTTGCAGGCCTCTAAGTACAGACTTCTGAGTTAGCGTGAGTCTTAACATTTTGATACCATGAGCAAGGACTATCTTTTTTACTTGTTTTATTGACTCAGCACCAGAATAAAATGTTGATAGTGCATAGATTCGAATACTTTCAGCAGCAAGTGACAGGAAACCCAACTCAAGCTAGCTTAAATAATCACATATTTATTGGCTTACTTAGCTAGAAAAAGAGAAGGCAGAGAGGTGTTAGAGGTGACAATCCTGTCACCTGCCAGAGTTCTTTTTCCTACTCTAAATAGAAGCTTCATTTTCAGGGTAGTAGCAAAAGAGTTGCAGAAGAATCATGACAATGTCTAGAGAGAAGGTTGCTCTGAGAATCTCTCTCATTGTGATGATGTCTTTCTCAGATGCCCCTTGAAAACCCCTTTCACATTAGCTGGGTCACATGGCATCTCCTGCATCCATGACTTGCTCTAGAGATGGGGTTAGCTTTAGATGTACCAGAGCCACCCAATAGAGCTGACCTGGAGTGATTGAGGTCAGGTTCTCCTGAGGCCCATGAAAGGTATGGCGAAGGGGCAGATACTTGAGTACAGTTTAGGTATTATCGGAAGGAAGAGAGAAATGAATGCTTGTAGGCAGCAGAAATGTCTGTTTCAAGTAGTGGTTGGTGATCATGTATGAAATATAGCCCTCCAAAAATCAAAAGCAAATAAAAAAATTGAGGGAGCAATACTCTTCCATATATACAGAATTTTTATTCTGCAGCTTTAGAATTTTTCGGTCAGGAGATTTTTGCAATCCTGTCTTTCAAATTCATGGTGTGTTTTCAGCCTCTTTGCAAAAAAGAATTATATACCAGCTTGGTTACTCTGTGGCTGCTATTTTTTAAGTCAGGCTATAACTTTGGAAATAGTATCAGATATTTTATTTGCCTCCCGCATTTGTTACTGTTCATTTCAGATTATGTTTTTTTCTAATGTGTTATTCAGCCAGACTTTAACAAGCACTATCCTTACTCAAGGTACTTTTTACACATCTTTCATATATTATTGGCACATATGTAGTTCATGAATTTGGTGGAGGAGATAGAGTTTAAGGCGAATATGCTGGGCTATCTGATAAAACGATTTGTTTGGAGTGAGGGATTAATTAGAACAAAATAGGAGCTATGCAAACCCTTGTTATATTACATTTTCCATTTATATTAAATCTTGACTATGTTCCTAGATGTTCAAGCATCTGACTAATATTCTTGCTTCACTTGCCATTTGATTCAAATGTGATCATAATTGATGCTTATAAACCCAATAATATGGTTAGAGACTCATCACTTATAACCAGCTAGGAAAAATTCCTGAGCCTTATAAAGCTATCTCCTCATTTATAAAAAAGAAAGAAAAACTACCTCACTGAATTGTGGGAAGATTTAAATGAGATGAACTGTGTAAAATCATGGAGCAATGTTTGACATAAAGTAGGCCCTCCATAAAGGTTAAGCAACTTCTGGAAAAGGCCTGTTGCTGGAGTGTCCCAATTAAAGAAGTTAACCTTCAAAGGAAATGAAGCGTATAAATACAAATCCTTTAATCTTATAGTATTGCAAGATTATTTGTTTGTTTTAGTGACGGGCAAGAGTAAAGAATATATAAATTGGTATAGTTTCAAATTCCCAAAAATACATAAAGAGAAAGGTAGACATCTTTAAAACTTTTTTCTAACAGAACACAAACGTGTATCTACTATGGCCTACTCCACAAACCCAGAGGGAAAAAATATTATGCATATCTCTTATTTGGTTCCTGTTAATCCACTGGGTCGTCTTTGGTTACCTGCATCCCTCCCTAAATGCCACAGCTCTTGTCAGACACCCTCTACAAATAGCCACCCTCAGAGTTCTGGTCACTTCTCCCTTTCCTTCAGACCGGGAACAGGTAATGGTTCTCCGCTGTTGCTAGTTCTGAAGTTCTACATAATCCTTATTTTTGGTTTCTTTAAACACTCCCACAGTTTTAAAAATAATCCTTTGAATCAGTTGGAGTTTACCCTCTATTTTCTTCAGAGATCCTGACTGAAACAATTAAATAAGGACGCAAGCCAGGTTCTCCAAAATAGGAACTCCTACAGGTGAAACCACATTTCATGTTGTGGGTAGCATTTCCTCTAAGCACCCCTGGAATCAGAAGGAGGATAGGGAGCTGTGAAGGGTATTCCAGGCTACAGACCCACTAGGCCCGCATAGGAGTGAACGAGCCTTCACGTGGTTCCCACCCCGGCCTCCACGTCGTCCACCTGGGACTCCAGGTGTAGTGGATTAGAGACCCTGCTGTACCCCATCTGAATTCCTGACCCACAGAAACCATGAGACAGAAAAAGTTATTATTGTTGCTTTAAGCCACTGCACTTCGAAGCACCCTGTTACACAGCAACAGATAACTACTACGCTTGTCCTCTCCAGCGTCTGTCCTCTGAGGAGCTCCCAACCTCTTCCTCTTTTTCACTGTCCATCATCTCTGACACCTGTGAGAATAGGCAGCGCCAGCGCTCACTGACCCTAATGACACAGCAGACCAGGGTGACTCATGTCTCCTGTTCTCTAAGCCTTTCCTGACAAGACTTCACAGCATAACACAGTGGTAAAGAGTGCACACCCTCTAGCTGAACTGTGTGCCTTCAAGTATGAGCTCTGCCGCTTACTAGCAGTAAGCCCTTGAACCAATAATATAACCTCTACATACCCCAGTGTCTGCATCTGTAAAATGGCGATAATAATAGCACATGGTTGATAAGGTTATTAGGATTAAACAAATTATTATTTGTATATTGTTCCAGAGTGCCTGGAATATAGAAAGTGTATATTTTATAGAATATAAAATAATATAAAACATATATACTATATAATATAAATATGTTATAGATATAATTATATCTATATATAGATTACATACATATATAGATTCTATCAATATAATATTATATAGATACATAGTCTATATAGACTATATAATATCTATCTAATTAGATATATCTAATATATATATCTAATCTATAGATTATATTGATAGAATCTATATATAGATATAATTATATCTATAATTATATATTAAAGATATATAATATATATAATATAAATAAAAGAATATAAAATAAGACAGTATGCCAGAAAATGACCAATTTCCCCACAAAGCAACAATGGGAAGACTCACTGAATCCAGAAAACCTAAATAAAGGATGGCCTGAAAAACCTGGTCTCTTCTAAAATATTCTAAAGTATTTTGTTAAGGGTAACATGCTAATTACCTGATATGAATACACACACATATGCTTGTGCTAATTTGTCTCTGGCTTTCTAAAGCATAATTTTGGACATCCTTAACATAGACTGTTAGCTTTCTCCTCTGTTCTTTAATAAATCTTGAGATATGTACATCAGGTCTGGTATATAAGCCAAGATCCTGACAGGAAACAGATGACATGCTCAAACTGGGTAATTCAGGAGAATTTAATTAAGGGACATTTTTGAAAGGTGGACAAGATTTCTAAAAGTCAATAACAAAAGATAGTACAGTTAGAAATGGCAGGGAGCCATTACCTCCCATAGGCTGTAAGGCAAGAGTAGTTCTATGGAGAGGGCTGTCTTGAAGAGATTTTGGCAGAGGGACACAGCCAACCAGGGCTGACCCAGTTGGGAGGTTACCAGGTGTTTGGTTATTTATTGCTGTGAAACAATAATCATGTATTGTACGCACAATATTGTGGGTCACTAACTCTGGCAGGGCACAGCAGAAATGGATTATTTTTGCTTCACAAAAGCCTGGAGTCTCAGCTGGGGTGGTTTGAACAGCTGGAGATGTTTGAGACAGCTCAACAAGGGTCATATATCTGGGGCCTCAGTACGGTTGTTGGCTGAGTTCCTTCATTCTTCTCTATGATATATCTGCTGGGATTGCAACGTCCTCCAAGATGTTGTCTTCACTCACGTATCTGCCTTGGAAGGCTGGAACAGCTAGGGGATGGCCAGCATCGCTCTCTCTCCATGATCTCTCCCTATGGCTTCCTCCAGCAGGGAAGTCTCAGGGTAGTTGACTTCTGACAAGACAGCTCAGAGCTCCAAGAGTGAGGGCTCCAGGAGACCTAGATAGTAGGGGCTGCGAGGCTTCTTGTGATGCCCTAGCCTTAGAAGTCTCAAAATGTTACTTCCACTACATACGATTGTTCAAGCAAGTTACTTAGGCCAGCTCTGATTAAAGGGGAGAGGGGAATTAGACTCCACTCATCAAATCTTCAACTGGAGAAATAGCACAAAAACCCTTGACAGCATGTTTAGTTTAGCATGTCCAGTTATTAAAGATTCTGAGCTCATTTCCTCCTGGCCTGCCATCTCTTGCTGATGCTCTCTATAAACCAAGACAACCAATACCCAGAGGGCAAAGGAGCTTGTTTTTTTTAATCCTACTAAAATTTAAAAATTTGAGAAAATTTACAAATTTATAAATATACAAATTTATATTATACTTTTATAATCACATGTCATATATTTATTGTTTGTTAATATTGGGTTGGTCAAAACATTCATTCGGTTAGTGAATATGTTGTTCAATAAAGTGCTTTGTGAAAATGAAAAATGTCTTTTAGTTTTACTTAAAACCAAATGAACTTTTTGGCCAACACAATACATTCTTATATTCATATTATTTTCTTAATTGAAATACAGTTAATTGACAATGTTGTGTTAGTTTCGGGTGTACAGCAAAGTGATTCAGTTTTATATATATGTGTGTATACAAACACACACACATATATATTCTTTTTTCAGATTCTTTTCCCTTATAGGTTATTACAAAATACTGAGTATAGTTCCCTGTGCTACACAGTAGGTCCTTGTTGGTTATCTATTTTATATATAGCAGTGTGTATATGTTAATCCCAGATTCCTAATTTATCCCACCCTCCCCCCTTTCCATTTTGGTAACCATCAGTTTGCTTTCTATGTCTGTGGGTCTATTTCTGTTTTGTCAATAAATTCCTTTGTACCATTTTTTTAGATTCCACATATAAGTAATAGCATATATTCATCTTTATCTGACTTAGTTCACTTAGTATGATCATCTCTAGGTCCATCCATGTTGCTTCAAATGGTATTATTTCATTCTATTTTATGGCTAATATTCCATTGTATATATGTACCACATCTTCTTTATCCATTCATCTGTCGATGGACATTTAGGTAGTTTCCATGTCTTGGCTATTGTAAATAGTGCTGCAATGAACATTGGGGTGCATGTATCTTTTTGGATTACAGTTTTCTCCAGATATATGCTCAGGAGTGGGATTGCAGGATCATATGGTAGCTCTGTTTTTAGTTTTTTAAGAAACTTCCATACTGTTCTCCATAGTGACTGTACCAATTTACATTCCCATGAACAGTGTAGGAGGGTTCCTTTTTCTCCACATTCTCTCCAGCATTTATGGTTTGTAGACTTTTTGATGATGGCCATTCTGACCGGAGTGAAGTGGTACCTCATTGTAGTTTTCATTTGCCTTTCTCTAATAATTAGCAAAGATGCTGAGCATCTTTTCGTGTGCCTGTTGGCCATCTGTATGTCTTCTTTGGAGAAATTTCTATTTAGGCCTTCTGCCCATTTTTTGATTGGGTTGTTTGTTTTTTTGATATTGAGCTGTTTGTGTATTTTGGAAATTAGTTTCTTGTTGGTCTCATTATTTGCAAATATTTTCTCTCATTCTGTGGGTTGTCTTTTTGTTTTGTTTATGGTTTTCTTTGCTGTGCAAAAGCTTTTAAGTTTAATTAGGTCCTATTTGTTTATTATTGTTATCTCCATTACTCTAGGAGACAGATCCAAAAAGATATTGCTGCAATTTATGTCAGAGTGTCCTGCCTGTGTTTTTCTCTAGGAGTTTTATAGTATCCGGTCTGACATTTAGGTCTTTGGTCCATTTTGAGTTTATTTTTTGTATGTGGTGTTAGAGAATGTTCTAGTTTCATTCTTTTACATGTAACTGTCCAGTTTTCCCAACACCACTTATTGAAGAGACTGTCTGTTCTCCAGTGTATATTCTTAGCTCCAGAGGA
The DNA here is from genome assembly GCF_030028045.1 of Hippopotamus amphibius kiboko. Taxonomy (NCBI): domain Eukaryota; kingdom Metazoa; phylum Chordata; class Mammalia; order Artiodactyla; family Hippopotamidae; genus Hippopotamus; species Hippopotamus amphibius. The sequence goes on along the minus strand of NC_080187.1, from coordinate 119,388,682 downwards.
GCTTGTTTATGTAGTCTTTATAGGTCAGCCTTCTGGGAACAGAGTAGGACCTGAAGGAACAAACAGAAGATATCCAGCATATCCAATGACTCTCCAAACCCTCAAAAAGGCTTTCAAGCACTGTGCTAGAGTTATATAGGAGTTTGTTCTTGAGAACATGGGAATGACCAAGAGGACAGAATCCTATAAGCCCTTCATTGCATTTGTATTTCCTATTATTGTACCTTTCATTCTTCCAGTCTTAATCTGTGTTCATATAGAAGTGTTCTTTGGTATGGGCTAGAATTTCATTCCCTACATACCGTCAATTATGGTACTGCAGTTTCCCATCTACAGGGAAAAAATAGACTTACCTCCAACTGGAATCCCACCATTGGAATATTCTTGCAAATCATTCTTACACAGGGTGGGTAGCAACATGTTAGTCTGTGTGTGCTAGCATGCTGAGGCTTGGGATGCAGTACATTTGTGCCTCAGGAGTCTAGCAACATTAGATACTGTGTCCCCTTCCATCGTGAGGTTCTATTTTAAAAAAATTTTTTTGGATGGAAGGCAGGGAACGGTAGAGTATCAGGTGAAGGCCTTAAACTCATACTGTACATCATTTTCTCTTTGTTTTATCTTCAGAATCAAATAGTTACTTCCTTTTTCAGCAAAGACTAGTAAAGGAGCATTCTCCTTCTATACCTTCCAGAATTTTTTGCTGTCCAGTAATTTTTAAATATATTATATTTTCCTTTTAAACTAAGTCTTATCACAGTTTTCCAGATCCCCCAAGTCAGAAAGAGCTTTTTCCTCCTGAACTATCCACACACTTCCAGTAACAAGTAATGTAAGGCATATTCATTTCGCAACACGATGTCTGACCCTTTTCATCCTGGAATTAGGTGATTCTGAAGAATGTGTGGTAGGAATATTCATATAAGTCTCTCCCACACCAGGGCAGCTAGCAAAAACTTAACAATGAAAAGAATTGACTTTGAACCAGATAAAGATATCTCCCTTAAACCAAACTAAATGTATTCCTAACTGAACTTCCTCTTCGCTGAATCCCCAAAATGCCTTCAGCCTCTCCAGTGATATTGCTGACGTCTGAGGAGGAAATTTTGGGTGTAAAGAGTCCGTTGTCTTAAACAGTCAGCAGTTAAATAATTGCAACGATGTGGCCATGTTGCTAGAAACCCACTCAGAGATTCAGAAGGGGCCCTATAAAGGAATGATCCAGAAGCTTCTGTAACATTGGGGTACATCCACCTCTGCCCTTTTTTGCAGATGATGTTTCCTCAGGAGGAGCCGTTGCTCTTCTCTGCCTCTGTGTCTAGATCAGGGACATCCTGAGTCAGCTTGGCACACAGTACACCCCAGCCCCCGCCACCCCCGCTGCCTCCCAGTGCTGAATTACAGCTCATAAAGAGACGTGTTTTCGTTCCTCTCTTCCAGAAGTTCCAAATTCCTTATGAAAATTAATCTAACTCCATCCTAGGGACCTTGTTTGTGATGAAGGGGTCCCAGGGAATGGCAGCCTTTTGTTTCAACTGTCATTCCCCCTTCAAACAAGGGAACCCTTCCTATACCCCATGTACATAACTAAAGGGAAAATGTCACGTGATTTGTAGCAGAGGATCTGATTCAAAGAAACTGTCTGTCTCCTTTCTTACAGGTTGGAAGTGCTCACTTAATTTTTAATTCCCCCGCCCCCCCCAAAGGCTATCTACAGGTATTGTCTGCCTCAAGAGGCACCCTGTTACTTTTTTTAGGTGACTAAAACAAATACATGTACATATATTTATCAATTATATGCTATAACATTTTAGGTTATGATGTGGATATACACAATTTACTGTTCTCAAGGACCTTATAATCTGGTATTCAATGCTTAACATTTAGCACCTAGCATGTACCAGAGAGTATTGTGGGAGCTGGCGACCCAGTGGTGAATAAAACAAACTCAACTTTATGGAGCTAGACATCTGGAATAAACAAACAAATAATATAGCCTATAATGTCCAGAGTAGATAAGTGTATCAAGAAAAATTACAGCTGTGTTTGGCAGTGGTCTGATTGTGTGTCCTATTTACTTACTCAGAAGACCCTTCTGAGATGATACGTGAGCAAAGATCCACATTAATTGAGATGTGGAGCTATGCAACTATTTGGGTATTTTTTTTTTTTTTTAAGTACAGAGTGAGCAATCTCCCCAATTTGGGAGATTTTTTTTAATCTTAATAACAATAAAAACTGTTAATGAGTCACAAGAATAGTAAATAAGACATAAGAAACCTTACTCATTCATTCATTCAGTTATGTTCCTAGGGATACAGATATGAACACAAGGTCTTAGAAGGGTGTGACTAAGACTAGCATGAATAAGACACAGGGCCTGCCCTCCAGGAGCTCATATTCTGATGTGGAAATAAATTTCAAGTAGAGGATTACAGTACAGTGCAAAGGTTGGGCATGTGCTATGAGATTACTTAAGAGGTATACTAAATGAGCCTTGGGTGAGAAGTGGGGCCTGTTAAGGCCTGGGAGTATGAGTTTGCTGGAGAACTTAATCTCTAAATGAAATTCAGAGGAAACAGTAGGAGTTAGCAAGAAGCCAAAGAGAGCAAATTTCAGCCTTGTGCAAAGTCCTGGGAAACTGAGAATATGCTACATTTAAAGAACTGTGGCACTGATGCTTCTGCCAGTGTGAACCCGGTTCAGGCCACACATGGCTTTATATGTCCCACTGAGAAGATTGTCCTCTGGTTAGAGGGGATAACGGGGAAACACCAAAATGTTTTAAGACGGAAGTGACTCCAGCAGGCTTACACTTTGCAAAGATCACTCTGCCTGCGACATAGAAAACGCATGGCTTCAGGATTGAAGACAGGAAGTGGGTTGGAGAAAGGGGATGGATTTAAGAGCTGTGATATAAGATCAGTCTTTAGGACTCCATGATTGGCTGGAAAAAGAGAAAATTACAAAATAAATTATTTACACCAAAAAGGTGGCTTCAGAGAATGGATTTGGAGTCAGTTTTGAACCATATGCTGGATTTGAATAGATGGAGTAAGGAGTTTAATAGAAGGGAGAGGGCTAGAAGTCCCTTCATGTAGTTATTCTCCAGGTAAGAACTACTGAGCTCTAACTGAGTGCTGGGCACTCTGCCTACTAAGGTATATTTATTATATCACATAATAGTCAGAACAAGTCTATGTGAGCCATTGTTATTCCTGTTACAGAGAAGGAAGCTGAGGCACTGGGCAGTCACCCAGCTGGAAAACAGGATGATACAAACTTCCAATCTAGACTATAAAAACCAGAGCCATTATTTTAGAACCATTTCTTATTTTACCAAAAAAAAAATGTATTTCCCACCAGACCATAGGTGAAGTAACTTTTGACTGTTTAAGATATACAAAAAACCAAATTCACTCTCAGCATAAAATAAACAAACCAGAATATTGTTACTGCTGAAGAGATGCAAAAAGTCTCCTGCAGACTCTGAAAGCATTCAAAGAAGAATTTCCCAAAATGTTTTGAGCAATGGCAATACCATTCGTAAAATCATATGGCCTTCCAAGGTAACTATTGCAGAGAGAAAATCACTTGCATTGATCAATTCTAGAGTTTTAAGACATTATTGAAATGTTTTTCGGTTTCGCAGACCTAATATGAAAGAAATTTTGCAGGTTTTACTCTCATGCTAGAATAGCTTGCACAATACTTCTAATATATGCACCACCTCAGTGATTTCATGGACAGGGAAGAATGAAAACAAATGAACTGAAGGAATTGGGGCCTGTTCTGTGGAGTATTTCCTTCTTTCAACTGATTTATTGATGACTCTTCTTGGAAGTGCTATTATTTAAAGAGAACATTTTATGTAAGCATAGCTGGAAATTTTATCCTAGAACTTCCAGATTGGAACGGCTGCACATCATCTCCTGTCAATATATTATTCATTTCCCTGTAAGAAAGGAATGGGAAAATTCAGTCACTGTGACTATATCTATTAATATAAAGAATGAACTTCTGGCTTCATCTAGATCTTCATACAGCCTTTGTTTACTTAAAAAATGGAGTATTTTCAAGGCATCTATCAAAGTTGAGTGAAAAATTTTGCACACTTATTATCCCTAATTTGGGGGTCTTGTTTGAGTTTTAATTGATTTTGTCAAATTGTAAAATGTTGATTTTTGTTTTCAAAGAATTGAGTCAAAGAAGTTTATCCAAAAGCTACTCCTAAAAGATGAAAGTTATCTCCAGTCATGAGGTTCTTTCTTTTTCTCTGGCATAATAATTAAACCACACCTTTCCTTACACATTTGGAAAGAGGCAGGCTTCACAACGGTGTCTATGCAGCCATCCGAGGTTTTCTAAATGAGACTGAGCATCAAGTAAAAAATTTTCATCTGTAACTTATAAAGGAAAAACAAATGATTCTGTAGGCTAGACTCAAGATCAACAAACCTATCTCTTTTTTTCAATACACATTTTGTTCCTTTAACCTTTGAAGAGTCTATTTTAAATGACCTACTTTTAAACTGGTTTTCAGTTAAGTGTGTCACACCTGGATGCAGTTAACTTAAAAGTGTTTCACTCCTTTTGTGTATGGTGTTAGGAAGTGTTCTAATTTCATTCTTTTACATGTTGCTGTCCAATTTTCCCAGCACCACTTATTGAAGAGGCTGTCTTTTTGCCATTGTATACTCGTGCCTCCTTTGTCAAAGATAAGGTGCCCATATGTGTTTGGGCTTACTTCTGAGTTCTCTATTCTATTCCATTGATCTTCCTTTCTATTTTTGTGCCAGTACCATACTGTCTTGATCACTATGGCCTTGTAGTATAGTTTGAAGTCAGGAAGCCTGATTCCACCAACTCCATTTTTCCTTCTCAAGATTGCTTTGGCTATTCGGGGTCTCCTTGCTATTTCTTTCTAAACTAATTATTTTATTTTTAGTCACTTTGACTAGCACAGGATATCTTCTCTAGAGAATGAAATCTTTTCTGTAATATGAAAGTGGATGAAAAGAGTACAGATTTGTTCTGGATATAGGTGTTTTAGGTTATTTTACGCTTCTGTGAATGGTTAATATTATTTATCAATTAAAATGACATCATTCCTCTGTTTAACATATTCTCCATATGCAGGTGAAAGGGCAGTGAGGAGCCTCGAGAGTTCCTGAGGTTGATCTGCCCTGAGACAGGACTTCAAAGCATTATCAGAAGATGGTTGTCCACCTCATTTGTAAAAGTCTCTAGGGAAAAATTCCACAGTTGGTTTTCATCACGAGTCCATCTGTGTTGCATCCTTCTGTCAGGAAAGTGTGTCTAGTATCTGTCCGGAATCTCTCCTGTTTTAATGTAAGTCCATTTCCTCTACGTGTGACCTTCCTTGATACAGAGAACGGCTGCTTGCCATCCTCTGTGTAGTATCCTTTCACATGGATCAGCCTTTGTATATCAAACTGAATTCTTGGCTGCTTCAAGGGACTTAGGTAGAAAACCCTAGGTTTGATTTGAGGGGAAAATGCTGTGTACTGATTGGAATCATTGCACTGCACTATAACATAGTTTTATTATTCATAGTTTGGCTCTGTCTTTGAAACTTAGAATTATGATCTGATTTAAATTCACACATTTAAGATATTAGGCTGATCTCCACTGTGTGACAACTTGAAACATGTACTCCAACACTGTCCTCAGAAAACTGCTATGTCACATGAGCTTAGTGCTGCTAAGAATAAACGGTGATGTTATTAAGCGTGATATGACTTCCAAAGACTACTAAAAGAAATAACCCTTCCCCAGAGATCAATTGCTGACATATTTACATACATACAATGAGCAAAAGTATTTCCAAAGTACTCTAAGGAAAAGCCCAGGACTTCCCTGGTGGCGCAGTGGGTAAGAATCCACCTGCCAATGCAGGGGACATGGGTTTGATCCCTGGTCTGGGAAGATCCCACATGCTGTGGAGCAACTAAGCCCATGTGCCACAACTACTGAGCCTGCACTCTAGAGCCCACAAGCCACAACTATTGAGCCCGCATGCCTAGAGCTGAGCTCTGCAACAAGAGAAGCCACCCCACTGAGAAGCCTGCACACTGCAACGAAGGGCACCCCCCACTTGCCACAACTAGAGAAAGTCCATGCACAGCAACGAAGACCCAACCAACCAAAAATAAATTAAAAAAAAGAAAAAGCCCACATTTCTTTTTAAAATGACCCAACAAATATCTACTGAACCCATGCTATGTCCCAATCACTGTGCTTTATTATACAATATTATTCTAGATGGATTCCTGAGGTGGTCTCCATGATCCCCTCATCCTGCTGTTTACACTCAGGTATGATCCCTTCCCCTTATGTGAGGGCAAAACCTTGACTTGCTTCTTTCAACTGAAAAAAAATGTTCAACCTAAAAGTTGACAATTATGTTTTAATCAGTGGCCTTATGGAGGACTATAGGATACATCCTCTCAAACAGCTCTGAGGAACTATTCCATAGAGGTAAGGGAGGAGCCAGGACACAGAGGATTTTCTGCTGGGAAAACAAAACAAAACAAAACCATGCAGTCAAACATCAAAAGACTACTGCTAATCACACCCCTCCCCCCCAAAAAAAAAACAAACAAAAACCCCAGACATTTCAACTTAATGATTTTTAGTTCTTTGCTATATATGGGAAGATGCAAGAGTCTGGGCTTATAGAAATTATTCCTTTGTTATGCATCTTAACTATCAATATCTAGGGCCAGTATTCTGCTTTTCTCCATGCTGTATTCCCCTCTGGGCACACTGTTGGGGCAGCTGCAGTGGCTCATGGCTTGATGGCAGGCAACATTCATTGTTTACTGAAATGGCAGGCAACTTTTTTCTGTCCACACTTCCACAAATATAATATGGCAAAGGTACGTATGCATGTATGTATGTGATTGTGTATATGTGACTGTTTGATTATATTATTATAAGTTTATACTGCTCATCTTGCTGGAGGCTCTCTCCCTCGCTGGCGGCTCTCTCCCTTGCTGGCTTTGAGGAAGCAACTGGACATGTTGGGAAACTCCATGTGGCAAGGCACTGACAGTGGTTTTGAGAAGCAGAGAGGGGCCTCCAGCCAATAATCTAAAAAGGCCTTCAGGAAGCACCCAGCAAGAAAAAGAATTTCTCAGTTCTACAATCACAAGAAATTGAATTCTGCCAACAGCCTGAGTAATCTTAGAAGAGGATCCTTCTCCAGTTGAGCCTCAGATGAGACTGAAGCTCTGGCTAACACCTTAATGCCTTGTGAGACACCTCTGAGCAGAGGAGCCAGCTCAACCAACCCAAACTTCAAATTCACAGAAACGGAGGTAACAAATGTGTGTTGCTTTAAGCCACTAATATTGTGGTAATATCGTTGCATAGCAATAAATAATAAGGAGCTCCTCGGTCTTTGTCTTTCTTGACCTTGAAATCTTTGAAGCATAGAGGCCAGTTATTTTGTAGAATGTCTCTCAGTCTAGGTGTGTTTTATATAAATCCCTCCATCTCATCCTCGTGATTAGATTCATGCTTTTGGCAGTAATGACATAGAAGTAATGTTGTGTCCTTCTCAGTATATTCTATTAAAAGGTGTATACTGTTAGTCTGTCCCAGTATAAGTGATACTAAATCAAATCACTTGGTTAGAGAGGTATCCAACAGGTCTCTTTGTTGTAAAGATACTATTTTCCCATGATAAATAATAAGCAACCTGTGAAGAGATACTTTTATTTTAATTTTTATTTGGAGTATAATTGATTTACAGTTTTTATTTGGAGTATAATTGATTTACAATGTTGTGTTAATTTCTGCTGTACAGCAAAGTGAATCAGTTATATGTATACATATAGCCACTCCTTTTTAGATTCTGTTCTCATATAGGTCATTACAGAGTATTAATTAGAGTTCCCTGTGCTATACAGTAGGTTCTTTATAGTTATCTATTTTATATATAGTAGTGTGTATATATCAACCCCAACCACCCAATTTATCCCTCCCCCCCTTACCCCCTGGTAACTATAAGTTTGCTTTATACATCTGTGACTTGTAGATAAGTTCATTTGTACCTTTTTTAGATTCCACATATGTGATATCATATGATATTTGTCTTTTTCTGTCTGACTTACTTCACTCAGTATGATAGTCTCTAGGTCCATCCATGTTGCTGCAGATGGCATTATTTTATTCTTTTTTATGGTTGAGTAATATTCCACTGTATGTATGTGTGTATACACACACACACACACACACACACCCCACATCTTCTTATCCATTCCTCTGTCAAAGGACATTTAGGTTGCTTCCACATCCTGGCTAAATAGTGCTGCAGTGAACATTGGGGTGCATGTATTTTTTTGAATTATAGTTTTCTCCAGATATATGCCCAGGAGTGGGATTGCTGGATCATATGGTAGCTCTGTTTTTAGTTTTTTAAGGAACCTCCATACTGGTTGGACCAATTTACATTCTCACCTACAGTGTAAGAGTGTAAGAGGGTTCCCTTTTCTCTACACCCTCTCCAGCAATGGTTTGTAGAGTTTTTGATGATGGTCATTCTGACTAGTGTGTGAGGTGATACCTCATTGTCATTTTGATTTGCATTTCTCTAATAATTAGTGATGTTGAGCATCTTTTCGTGTGCCTGTTGGCCATCTGTATGTCTTCTTTGGAGAAATGTCTATTTAGATCTTTTCCCCATTTTTTGATTGGGTTGTTTGTTTGCTATTGAGCTGATGAGCTGTTTATATATTTTGGAGATCAATCTCTTGTCAGTCACTTTGTTTGCAAATATTTTCTCCCAATCTGTGGGCTGTCTTTTTGTTTTGTTTGTGGTTTCCTTTGCTGTGCAAAAGCTTTTAAGTTTCATGAGGTCCCATTTGTTTATTTTTGTTTTTATTTGCATTGCTCTAGGAGGTGGATGAAAAAAGATCTTCCTGCAAGTTATGTCAGAGAGTGTTCTGCCTATGTTTTTCTCTAAGAGTTTTATAGTATCTGGCCTTACATTTAGATCTTTAATCCATTTTGAGTTTATTTTTGTGTATGGTATTACAGTGTCCTACTTTCATTCTTTTACATGTAGTTGTCCAGTTTTCCTAGCACCACTTTTTTTTTTTAATTTTTTATTTTTTTATTTTTTACAATAAACTGCATATAGAGTGTACAATTTGTTATCCCAATCTCCCAATTCATCCCCCCCCAACCCTCCCCACTTTCCCCACTTGGTGTCCATATGTTTGTTCTCTACATCTGTGTCTCTGTTTCTGCCTTGCAAACTGGTTGATTTGTACCATTTTTCTGTAGTCCACATATATGTGTTAATATACTATATTTGTTTTTCTCTTTCTAACTCACTTCACTCTGTATGACAGTCTCTAGGTTCATCCATGTCTCTAAAAATGTCGCAGTTTCATTGCTTTTTACAGCTGACTAATATTCCATTGTATGTATGTACCAGATCTTCTTTATCCATTCATCTGTTGATGGACATTTAGGTTGCTTCCATGTCCTGGCTATTGTAAATAGTCCTAGCACCACTTTTTGAAGTGACTGTCTTTTCTCAATTGTATATTCTTGCCTCCTTTGTCATAGATTAGGTGACCATAGGTGTGTGGGTTTATCACTGGACTTTCTATCCTGTTCCATTGATCTATATTTCTGTTTTTATGCCTGTATCATACTGTTTTGATTACTGTAGCTTTGTTGTATAGTCTGAAGTCAGGGTGTCTGATTCCTCCAGTTCCATTTTTCTTTCTCAAGATTGCTTTGGCTATTTGGGGCCTTTTGTGTTTCGATATAAAGTGTAAAATTTTTTGTTCTGATTCTGTGAAAAATGCTATTGGTAATTTGATAGGGATTGCATTGAATCTGTAGATTGCTTTGGGTAGTCATTTTGTAGTCATTTTGGGTAGTCATTTTGTAGTCATTTTGTAGTCATTTTGACAATATTGATTCTTATGTGAGGAGATGCTGTAAGCTATGAAAATATCCCATCCATCATCAGTCTCATTAATTAGTTTTAGTAACTATTAATATTTTTCTAATTATGTGATTATTTTTATATTTATTTGTTGGTGTTCTACTGTAAGAAACATCCCTTTCTCTTCTGTTTATTTGGTTATCTAGTTATTTATTTATATCAGTATGGAATCACAGTTTCTTATGTTAGTCAATGGTTTAAAATTTGTTGCAATCAATATATATTTTGATATTCCAATTGCTTTAGATATGTACATTGGAAGCCCCTTTCAGATATGTTCTCTGTTCTGATATGTTGGCATCATTTTTATTTTCTGTCCAAACAAGATTTTCCAGGCACATTTTGTACTTTTCCTGACACAAACCTGGAATCTTTTCTCCAAAGACTCCTGGTTTCTTTTAAAGTGAATAATGGTATTTAGAAACCAAATCTGGAACGAAGTGTACTCATTGCCACATGAATGTCATTGCTTCTAGTATCTCTCAGTGACAGTGAAGTATATACTGAGATAAGTTTAACAAAATACATGCAAGACGTGCACTAAAAACTACAAGACATTGCTGGGAGAAATTTAAAAGATTGGAATAAATGAATAAATATACTATGTTACTAGATTCTAGGACCCAGTGTTATTAAGATGCCAATTATGAAGCTGTCTTCTGCTTAGCATCTCAGAAGGCTGCAACCAGTTTATTGGCTGGCATCGTGGTCTTATCTAGGCTTGACTGGGGAAATATCTGCTTCTGCACTCACTCCAGTTGTTGGTGGAATTCAGTTCCTTGCAGTTATAAGATTGAGGAATTCATTTTGTTGCTGGATGTAGCTCCGTGTAGGCTGTCAGCTGGAGGCTGTCCACAGCTCTTAGAAACTGCCTGCATTTCCTTGTCATGTGGGATTTCCCCACATGACACATGCACACACACACACACACACACACACATTTACTTTTTAACCTCCAATTCCATTTCAACACCACAATGTACCTTCTAGGCTTCCCCTTCAACAATGAGAACCCTAGATTGCATTATATGTGCAAATGTGTTTACTCAGTTTTCTCAAGCCTAGAGTATATAGGTTCGCTGCAAGGACACAGAAGCTGCTATGTGGTATTTGAACAAAACAAAACAAAAGGCAGGAAAGATGTCATGACTTTTATAATTTGTGTTCTCTTTTTTTGGAAAAGGAATTTGATTATCCATGGTTTTGTTCATTTTTTCTAGTTGTATGAATAAAACCTTTAGCAGCAGAGGTCGGTAAAAATCATGCAGAACCTTTTAAGCCATGGTAGAGAGTTTGGGTTTTATTCAGTGGGAATGCATTGGAGGGCTTTCTGTTAAGTTGTTGCATGTTTGTTTGTTGTAAGTAGTATTAATATCGTTTTCCAAGTTATTTCCTAGTAATGTTTATCACTTACTCATTCTTCAACTTACTCTACAACAAGATAGACATGCTTAGAGCAATCCATACCAAAAAGTTAGAAAATACATAAAATAATGGAGCAAATAAATGGGATAAAGAATTAATGGAGCTGGAGAACAAAAGGCCAGGGTGAGGCCAGTTCAAAATATGCTTAACTTTAAGTACTTTAAAGTTACAAGACGTACTGTTTTCTCTGAGTTTTCTAGAGACTAGAACAGTTTGAAATGCCTCATCCCCCATCCCTTGAGATATACTCACTCAGGTAACAGGCCTTCACAGTAACCCTCAACCCAGCATCTATGCCACGCAGAATTGAGACTCACTGATGGGAGAGTCCATGGATTGTTTTTCTTGCACAAATTTTTCGGAAGCCTTCCTGGTTGCTGATAATTTAACCCTTTGAGGTTAGGAAAGAAAATGGACATTTGGATAACGCCTGTTTAGTTAATCATGGTAGCCAACCAAGGCAAGAAATTCAAGCCAAAAATTCACTCCATCTTTAGTAGGACATAGAATTTTAAATTATAATTGACCTCTTGAGAGGAGAAATGCATGGCTTTCCACAGGGAAAAACTGAGCACTGAGGAGAAAGTCTTTATTCCATGAGCACCATAATCACTATCATAGTAACAAATTAGAAGAGAACTTTCATTTTAAAATCGGATATAATTTATCATGCATTACTTCATACTATACTCCTTTGCTTGTTATTGGTTTGTGGCTACTTGCATACAATAATGAAGTTTCAAAGAAACTGAAGTTACAAAAGGACAATTATTTAATGCAGGAAGTATAAACCATTGCATTGGGGGACTGGAAGACATTTTTTAAAATTCTCATATTATCTGTTGAATTATGTGTTTCTACACAGTGAGTAATGTCTTACATTCTTGCCAAGAGTATTTTGAAAGGAGTTTGTTAAAAGTATGTCAGCTAAATCACTTTTAGGATATCACTGCTAATGGTGTCGTTCACACGTTGTGAAACACACAGCTCCAATTTAATTCTGCCAAAAAAATTAGGTCATTGCAAAATACCATGTGAAAACTGCAGGGAGACAGGGATGAGGATAAAGCAAAGGAAGACACCAATTCTTTTTTGTAAAGCGTAATAGGGATAGGACAAAACCGGGTAGGAAGGCTGAGCCCTTTTAAACAGATACTTTTTTCCGTGGTGTGTGTGTGTGTGTGTGTGTGTGTGTGTGTGTGTGTGTTAATTCCAGTTCAGTACAGATGATGAATTAATTTAAAATTGGGCTAACTGGCTGTTCTGCACTGTACCTGGGTAGTTCCCGTACCTTCAAGTTCACCTAATGGTACGGAGATGCCCTTGTTTTCTGACTTCATACAGAAACCATCGTGATTATTGTATCTCAATTTACTTTTTTCTTTTTCCAGTCAAGAAAGGGGGCTTAATGCAAATTAAGCCTTTGATGCGAAGGCACATAATTTATAATCATGATTGTTATTATTAACATTAAATCGCGGGAATGGCTTTGTTGGAAGTTACCCACCAGGACCCGCAAATCTATTTCGGTGACACACGCCCCAACTCTCCTCACCGAGGCGTGGTGCTTGGCTGGGGCGCTCTGAGCCACTGCGCTGGCTGAGCTCCGAAGGAGGTGGTCCCCGCTCCTCCCGAACCCACGCGCTGGGCTGGGAGAAAGCGAGGCGGGACAGTCATTGTTCTCCCTGGCCCGGGCTACCAGCACCTCTCACTTTCGGGAGAAACTTCCCCCGGCTGCCGCTCTCTGGGCTTGGGATGGGTCTCCACAGCGCGCCCTTCCCTGTCCTGGAGTGGGACGCTCAGCGAACACACACACCCACAGTCACCTTTGCGCGCTCGTCCGGAGCCGGCCGGCACACAGCGCACCCCAGCGGCCGCGTGGCTGCCTTCTAGTCCTGGCCACTAGGCTTCCGCAGAGCTCGCCAGTCGCCGCCGCGCGCGCCTCGGAATCTGGGGACTCGAGAGCCTGCGAGAGCCAGTCTCAGCCAGACCCCAGGGAGAGCGCGGGGCTGCGGCACCCCGCCCCGCCCGCCACACCTGGGAGCGGTGAGGACCGGGAGAGGCGGGGCGCGGCAGGAGGCTGGCCCGGTGCCTGAGCAGCGCCGCCGAAAGCCGGCCGGACTGGAGCGGGGCGAAGGGGGAGAGTCTCGAGGCCGAGTCCAGCTCCTCCGAGGGAGGGACCCCAGCTGGGGTGGAAAACCTGCACGGGGGAGCCGCAGAGACGCGCCGCGCTGATCATGGAGTGGGCCGGCCCCGGCTCCGCGCGGCCGCAGCAGCAGTGGGACCAGGAATCGGTCGAAGCGTGGCTGGACGATCACTGGGACTTTACCTTCTCTTACTTTGTTAGGAAAGGCACCAGGTAAGAAGAGGACCCGTGGAAGACCCGGCCGGGGCATGGAGCGTAACCTGGGGCTGATCTCTGTCCCTTATTGAATTTTCCCCTTCGTTAACCATTAAACAGTCTCCACTCTCAGGCCCTTTGCCTTTGAAGTAGGGTCGTGATCCTGTTACGGTGTAGAGACCTCGACTTTAAGGCGAGTACAGCCGAAAACCCCAAGCGTCGGATTCGATCCAACTTGCACAAAGTTCAAATCCAAAAATGAACGGGCCGGACCCCCCTCTCCCTCCCTCCCTCCCCCCAACACGCTGGCAGCCCTGGTATTCCCTGGGAGCAAGATTATTTTCCTATGCCTGCGCTCACGGGCCTTCCTCTAGCCCTTCTCTAGCCTCCTGGTTCCCCTAAATCTCCTTAGCGAAACCAAAAACAGTTTTTGAGCCCCTTCCCTGCCGCTCCGGAAGCACCATTTCCAATGCTCCTCCCCCGTCCCCCTTCGCCCCGGCCCTGGCGGGGCTGGGAAGCCCGGGTAGGGCACGAGACCACGAAGAAGCCCCAAGGGCAGCAACATGCCGGAACCTTCCCAGAGTGAGTGCTGTCGTTTTTTTGCCCCCTTCCAGTCCCCTGGTTGTCCCGCGCTCCTCCTCTCGGCCGCTTTTGCGCGCAAGGCGGCGCCGCCGAACGGGCTCCGTGGAGGGGTTCGCGGCGCGCACACAAAGGACGGCGCGGAGGCGCGGCGGGGAGCGGACCCTGGGGGGGGGGGGGTGACAGGTCCCGCGGCCCGGGACAACCCCAAAGGCCAGCTCTTCCTGGTCCGGAGCCAAGCGCCAGGGCGGCTGCTGCGGAGGGCGGGGAGGAGAGAGAGACTATCCTTCGGGAGGCGGCTGCTCAGCGGGCAGTCGGGGCGCGCGTGGGAAACGCTCGCGGGAGACTTGGAGAGGAATCGCGGCTGAAGCCGAGGGGCTAGGAGGGCGAAACGCAGAGTGCCCGGCGGCCGGGTGCCCCGAAGCCGGGGGAGTTGGTGCGAAGCCCGGCCGGCCGCTGCGCGCGGCGCGGGGCTGACTCCAGACGCACCCCTTTGAAGGAGGGGCCGGGATCTCGGCGTCGCCGGCTCCCGGCAGCGGCCCTCGGGCAGCTGGCGCTGGCCGCCTCTCCGGGAGGGAGACGCCAGCGGGGCGGTGATGGTGAAGGGGCCGGCCGGGGCTGGACGCTGGGCTCCCACCCGCCGGTGCACCGCCGCGACTCGGCCGGGCGCTCCCCGCCAGGGGGCGGCGCAGCGCGGGGCGAGCGGGCGGCGGCGGGCGGCGGCGCGACGGCGGGGGCGGTAGGGGAGCCGGCTTGGAGTCGCTGGCCTCACCCGGGCACGTCGTCGGCCCCCAGCCCCCACCCCCACGGCGCCTCCTCGAGTCCAGGGTCCGCCGACGCCGCCTCATCTGCATCTCCAACTCGCCACGTTTGCTATGTTGCCTTTTGGAGACAAAACAAGGTACTTCCTTAAGCATCCTCCCCCTCTTTCCCCACTTTCCCCGGGGGCGCGGTGGGGGCCGGGTGCAGGGTGCTTGCACCCAGGTCACACCGGCGGGGCGATGCTTCGTTGAAAATGTGCTCTGTGACATTTCTGTCTTCTTCTACCTTCCTGCAGATGTAATACTCTGAGGTCTTAGATGGGACGCTTTTTAACTCCGTTGCTCCTAACGAATGTTCAGTGGGTGTCGATTTGATCACTTTTGGGGGGTTTTAACAGAGGCGATGGCTTCGGGACAGATCTTATCTCCTCTGTTTAATTACTCAGCCTTCCTTTTAAAATCCTCTTCCCGCTTTCGCCTTCTATCAAAATACTAAATCTGGAGCGACCCAGGGGATAAATCCTGAATGGAAAGTGGTTCCCTTTCGAAGGGCACTTTTCTGCGGGTTTGGGGTGAGGCACTAAGACCATCTAGGTCTGGAATTATCCATTGCTGGGAGCCAGCAGTTTTGAGAGGTCTCCTCCTCCGAGGCCATCTGTCCCCGTTTTCCTTTCACCCTTGTATACTTCCACCCTTCCGCCCTTAATGAATTATAGCGCATAGTATAATGCGGAGTGGGCAGGAGAACGGGGCTGATATTTTAAATGTGTAGAGGGATGTTCTTTAGGCAGATTATTAAGAAAGAACAAAATTATTTATTTTAAACTCAGCGTAAATGTCCTTTTTCTTTTTTTCTCCCCTCTCCCTTTAAAGACATAAACTTGGGATTGTTTGGTGGTAGCTTTTAACTCATACATAACAACACTTCACTTTGAGAGCCCGCCAAAAGTTTGAAAGTAACGTTTTTTTTTGTTTTTTTTTTTTTTGTTGTTTTTTTTCCGGAAAATAAGTTGAATGAGTTGTTACATTTCTTTTCACATTACTTTTTTCTCCCAAATAGCATAGGTTTAAAATCCCAGTTCTCAAAATTACACTGCTTAGTGTAAAATGTAGATCATCTGAGACTTTGTTAAAGGTTTTCTCTTCAGTTAGGGTTTTTATATCATAGTTGATGTGGACAATACGCTGAAACGCTTTCTGTGGTATATATATGTGTGTGTATGTAATCTTGGGAGAAGAGTTTATGTTGAGTTCAAGTTGAAAAACGAAAGTGTAAGATAATCAAGAGTAGTGTAGGCCCTCAATTTTAGGAGTTATACATAAAGCGCTGAAAGTAGTCAGTGTGAAGAATATAATCTGTCTTGTTTGTAGCCAGAGATTTTTCACGGAACAGTACTCCAGTTTGGGCTTCTATTTGATGGCATGACCTGGAGACACAGAATGAGAGGTTGAACATTAGCAAATTATAAAAATGCCAACCTGCTGAACACAGTGTGATTCACTTGGTTGTGGTAAAAGCTTATTGGAGACACTTTGTTCACAGCTGTTTTTTGTTGTGGTTTTTGGTTTTTAACGAAAAGCTCACATTACTTTGCTTTTTCCCCTTTTGTTAGACTATGTATAAAATGAACACTGTATGTGATTTGGGAAAGCCTTGAAAGAGAATAGTTCCGTAGAGGCATTTGGTGTGTTTTAAGATTTAAAATAAATTTGCATTCACTTAGAATGGCCACCTGTGCCTGTAAACAGGCTGGTTGGTAGAATTATTTCTACCTTATTTGATTTAATTGTTGTTTGACATTCATGCATGCTTCTCTGTTCTCTCCCCAAACGGAATGGTCTGCACTCAATAGTAAGTCATTGAATAGAAGGAAGGTTCTGGCCCTCCTTAACTCTCATGTAAACACCTGTGAATTTTGGTTGACCTTGAAAGCAATTATCGCTGCTATATTTTACATTATTTCCTATAATTATCTTTCCTTAAAAGCTATAGCTTGTAGCACACAAATAGATGCTTTTTAGCAATCAAAACCTGTTTCAGTGAATTTTGAGAGTGTCAGTTGAACATTTCATAATATAATCTATTGGCATAAAAATTAACTTGAGACTAGTAACTAAAACCTATGGAAAACTTCCACCCTCGCTATTATAGAAAACTTTGCAGTCCTGCAGGTTTGGGATGCTGTGTTCATTAAGGGCTTTAATGCTTGTACATTCACAGATGGAGCCTTTTTGGTGCTAATGCCACTTTAACAGCTGTTGTTATTCTTGACAGCATATTAGAATAATTTATCTTTCATTAGTTACTAATCAGCTCTGTGATTGTGGGCGATGTTTTTGATCCTTTAGTATTGTAGGGGTAATATGATTGACTTTTATTGCTTTGTTTTGCACTAGGCAAAAGCTTGAGAATATTTGGCATGTACTGGAAATAGGAGATATTAAGTGAGGACAACTTTTTATGACTACTTGGATCAAAGTCCAGAAACAGAAGTTTTACACTCCCATGTAGTTTTCTATGATAGACTTTTTATTTGACATTGCAAAGCTGTGGTGAATTAGTTGATGTTTCAGGTCCTGTGTTTGGGATTTTCTTTTTCTCTTTCTTTCTTTTTCTTTTTTTCTTTCTTTCTTTCTTTCTTTCTTTCTTTCTTTCTTTCTTTCTTTCTTTCTTCTTTCTTTCTTTCTTTCTTTCTTTCTTTCTTTCTTTCTTTCTTTCTTTCTTTCTTTCTCTTTCTCTTTTTCTTCCTTCCTTCCTTTCTCTTTCTTTCTTTTTTTCTTTCTTTCTTTTTCTTTCTCTTCCTTCCTTCCTTCCTTCCTTTCTCTCTTTCTCTCTCTCTTCCTCTCTCTCTCTCCTTCTCTCTCTCTTTCTCTTTCTTCCTTCCTTCCTTCCTTCCTTCCTTCCTTCCTGTCTGTCTCTCTCTGTGTGTGTGTCTCTAAAAGCTATAACCTTTTATTTGCATGATATTTATCTTAAAGTCAGATGATGGGTGTAAAATAAATCTTGCTATTCGATCTTAAAAATGATTGTTTCTGTGATCATATAGGAATATAAACTTTTCACAATTTTCAAACGAGTTGCTAAGCATATTTTGTTAAGCAGTCACTAATACTGAAGATAATAAAGTCCTGTGGGCATTGACTCAGTCTGGCTTTGATATTATTTCTATTTTCATTATGGTAATTCTGGTGTAATAATGTCCTTTTATCCGTGTATTGCTTATGACCAGGGTCCTTATAGCCAGCTCTAAGACACCTTTTAGTGCCCTAAAAGTACTCATGTGGATTGAATTTGCATAGGATTGAATCTGGAAGAATCCATAGGAGCCCCTGAAATGTTTCTCATTGCTCTTCTATCACCAGTGTTCTCAGGGTTTCATATTCAGTTCCATTTTGAAAGCCCCCAATACAAGATCATGATTCCTAAAACTGTGGCAGAACTAATCAGTGGCAATTAGTCATTCAAATCTATTTGCTTAGTGTAACACTTAAATAGGCTTGTAGTACAATTCAGTAGCTTTTTTTTGTTTTTGATCTGAAGATCTATAGAGATGGCCAGTATTTTCTTAATATTGTTTTCAGTACCTAAAGATGAGCAGTTTTTAGCATTTTGATTATGTTGTGCAACCAAATTTCCTTTCTAAATAGTTCCACCTGAAGAAATGACTTGAGTCTGGTTTCTGATACGATTTCTTTTAAAATATATGAAAATGCTTTCAAGTTATATGGGTAAAGTTTGTACCTTCACCCTTATCTGATTACAGAGAGTATGTCTTACTAAGATGCATGCTTCCCTTCTTCTAGATTTGAAAACACGAAATAACTTAAACATGCTTGAACTTCCTAATACTTTTTAATAATGCTTGGGAAAGAGTTCTTTCGTACGAGAAAAGTCTTTAAAAAAACTGCTTGGTATTTATTAGTTTGTCCCTCAAACATTTTTCAAGCTAACAATTTATTAAACCCCTAACTGTTGCGTTAAGTTAGATTTTTTCTTTGTTCTCAGGGCTAATTGTAGGATAAAACCTCTTGCTTTGGTAAGGGCTTCAGGGCAATTAAATAAATCACTGAGTTGATTGATAGTGGACGGTTGAAAAATGACTAATTTTTGAATTTAGACTGCACACTAGCTACTGACTTTGCAGGACTTCCTATGAGATTACTTTAGCTGGACAGATGTTGATTCAGTTGATCAATGTTACAGCTGATTGATGTGGCCTTGGAAATATCTGTTAAATCAGATTCTCAGTAAAAAAAAAAAGAAAAAGTGCCTATGAATTACAACCTAAGAATAAAAATTGAAGAAACTCTTTCCACATGAGTCATTCGTTTGATATTTAGCTCTGTAATCTTATTTACTGACTTGGTATTCTCACTTTATTTTGAATCATATTTTTTTTCATGGTGTGAGTGCTTTATTCATTTTCTCTAACTGGTAGGAATTTCTACTTATTGCCAACTAAATATTTAAGGCAGGTAAGGTAAACTAAGTGTTAAGTTCATAAGAATCATCCTGATGAATAGTCTAAAAAGCTTTATAAAAAGCCTTCTGTATATGGATGTATACATAGATGTATATATACACATACCCCATTTGTAGTTTGTAGTGAACATGCTTTTTAAAGTCTTAGGTGCCATTGTTAGCTTCTGTATTCTTTGAGACCTTTCCCTTATTTCTGAATTGTAAAGTAAAATTAACTTTTTGCAAATTGTCTTCTCGGGATAATTTTATTATATCTAAACTTGAGAAAGAAAAGATCCCTATCTGATCTCATATCCCTGGTAATAATTATTTTTTAAAAAGTCATCATTTCTACTTTCTGTTGAATAAGGATACTGAGGTTATAAGAAGAGAAAAAACCCTGATTTTTTAAGCTGATGAAATAATTAAAACACACAGGATCTTTGAACTGTAGAGTTAGAGGAGATCATGTCCAGTGTTTCTCAAATTTAAGTAATGTTTACCTTGTAAGAAAGACATTCTTATTGATCCCCAGTATCTTTGTTAAAAAGCTTTTGGTCACAAGTGACAGAAACTCATCTTAAACTCATACAAAATTAACTGACAATTGACATTCCTGGAGTTTGGTTTGGGTGTGAAATTCACCTGATGAAATAATCTTGTCAACATTCTTTTTGTCTGTATATCTGTCTAATCAATCTTCCAATCATTCCTTCTCTCCTTCCCTCCCTCCCTCCCTCCATCCCTGCTTCCCTCCATCCCTTTGGCCCTATGCAGCTTTGGCTTTATTCTCAGGCAGGCTTTCTTTGTGCACTGGAAAAGTTTCTCCTTGGCAAGTTTATGTGGGTCTTAAACTTCTGATGTTTGAGAAGTACCTTCTTATCCATATCAGTCATCTCAAGATTACTTGGCCTTGCTTGCATGACTTGCCTGCTCTGGACCTGTCATTGTGTCGGGAAGAACAGGGGTGTCTCACTACTTTGCTGGGGCAGGTCGCCCATAGTGTGATACGTCAGTGGGGGAGGAGAAGTTCCCAAAAGAAAGTGATGTCAGCACCTCCAGAGGTTCCAGAGATCTGCCATACCTAGTACTGACTTTCTCTTATTTTAATGTTAGTTAAATGTGGAATTCTTAAGAGTAGGTATAAGTTAATCCTAGTTATAGCAATTATACAACTAATACCAAAAAAAGTGTATAAGTTAATTATGAATTAAATGATAAAACTCTAGCCAAATGTAAATTGACAGGCTTCATTAAATCATCCTGGTAAGGGTGACTGTGGCCCTGATTCCCCTGCAGGGGTCTGGTGAGGTCCGCTTGCCTTGGCTGCAGTTGCCTCCTGATGATTGTTTCTCCCAATGGGGCCCTCTTAACAGTCGTGAAACTTTTAGTCCCATAGCACAGTACACCAGCTTTGGGGTTTTATTTGGCTTGAAAGCATATTTGCATATTAAATCTACTTTTTTTTCTCTTTACCCCCGAACCATTGGGCTGCAATGTGATTGTAAACAGAAATATAAACTTGACTGCTAAAATTGCAGGATAGTATTTGGTTATAAGGTGGTCATCCCAATCATTTAAAGTATATGTCTTTTACTTTTTTTTTTTTTAGGTTTTAATTGTCATTAGTGTGAAAACGCAAAACTGAAGCATTTCCATAGAAAAACTACAGATCTTCAAAACATACTTGCTTTGGACTGTCCCGGCTTCTCGTACCTTAGATTGAGACATGCCAATCTAGTCCAGTCTTTCCCATATCTAAGCTGCAAAACAAATCGGTTTACATATTTACAGTATAGATTTTGCTTATTAGGTTTTCTTTCAGATGTAAGCAGGTTTTCCATGAAAGAACATTTTTCATATATGTGATTGTGAATGCATGGAAAATTATAAAACATGTCTCTTCCAACTCTTGGTCAAATTTGAATGTAAAAATATGAAGCAGTTGTGCATTTTATTTATATTTGGTCCCAGTAAGCGTCTCAGATGTTTTCATAGCTGGAGAACACTTGGGAACATCAAATAACTTTAGGCAGCATTTGTTTCTAAACCATGCCAGAAGCAAAGGAACTACTCACTGTAACATCAGAGTAGAGATTATTGGAGGAATCACTTGGAGGTGTCCCAGATCGCCCCTGTTTCATTTAATACCCTGTTATAGTATGTTAATCTTTTATTCATCCAAACCATTGCTTTTTTTTCTTTCCTTTTTTTTTTTAATTGAAGTATAGTTGATTTACAGTGTTGTGTTAGTTTCAGGTTTACAGCGAAGTGATTCATCTTTTTCAGATTCTTTTTCATTGTAGTAAACCATTGCTTCTTAAAGGGGATGCTGTTTGGCATTCGGTAGTGATACTTTTTGTTGTTGTGAGAAACTGTTCCGCGTGTTGCAGGATGTTTAACATCCCTGGGCCCCAGAAACTAAATGTCAGGAGCACCCCGATTATTGTGGCACACATTTCCACATGACCCCCAAAGGCTGGCACCACTACTTGGTTAGGAGCCACTGTTCTGAACCCTTTAAAATTTACTTCTATTTATGGTTGTTAAGGGCCCCAGATAAGATAGATTTAAGCTTCAACCCCAGAACTACCGCTTTCTTAAAAGTACCTTTAGGTACTTTATTTGCTTTCTCTGCAAAATGGGAATAATAGCATTGACTTCTAGTGTTCTTAAGGAATTTAAAGGAACTAATACATATTTCCTTATCTTTTTTAGACTGATTTTCAGTAGGTTACTATTTATTTTACTGAGAATCATCAGTGCCTTAATTATAATTGCAAACTTTGAGAGTCACCCCCTTATTCTGATAAGTGGGAATTAGAGCAACAGAACAGGGACTTAATAGACTGTGTCCTTCTCATTTTTTAGATGAGTTTTTATTAATGGTTGGAACAGAACCTTTTGTGGATTGTGTAAGGTACTGGAAAGGGAATTGAAATGGGAGTCCAGACCTCCTGCCTGTGTTCCCAGCTTTGTGACTGGCCCAGGTTAATAAATCTTGGCTTTAAAATGGGAGATAGGAGGGGGTGAGAAATCAAAGCAGAGAAATTCATAAATGAGTTTAACAATCTCTTTCAGCTCTAAGCATTCTTGATTCTCACCAGGAGAGCAGAATATCAACTTCTCAGATTGAATAGTTTCCTTCTTTAAGTATTTTCCAAGTATGAGTGGTGGATCTAGGTCAATTATGCAAACAACACAACTAGAACTGTGTAAAATTAGGATCCAAGAGCGGAAGAAATATCTAACATTATATTTTATGTGAGTTATTTTTATGTTTTTCCTACAGATAATTTTATCACATTTCCCTATGTTATCAACCATCCCTTTTTAGACAGGAAATTAGTGTACTCTTTGTAATTCTGGTTTTAAGTGGTTAATTCCCATCAGTGATGGAAAAAGGCACTGGAGAGAAAGAGAAAGGGGTCATGTTTTAATAGCAGACTTAAAAACATGATTGTGCACTGTGTTTGTGGATCATTCAGGGCCTGTAACTGTTTCCTTTGTTTTGTTTGAGGCACCCTGCAAATCTCTGTAATGTTACTCAAGGGTAACATCCTTGAGGCCCAGATATCAGCCTACCTATAGAATTCCCCCAAGTAAGCCCCCTTGGGTGGGAACTAAAGTGGACCAATTTTAATCCCCAAATCTCCTGTAGCAGAGTGTTAAAGCATTGTTTTTATCAAGTGTTGATATTTAAAACCATTCTCCAGTTTAGAGGTATGGTTGTTATGAAATATTGCTATGGTTTTTATCATAAGTAATTAGTTGTATATTTTATCACATTTGTTGTCAAACAGTTTTATTATATCTGTGATGTTTTGAAAAACTCATCACCGAAATTCTATAACTTATTTTTAAAAATTAAATTCTGAGTAGTAATAGAAAGACAGTGATTTTTCTCAAGAAACAAAACACAACACTGTTCAGCTCTTAATCTTTGTGCATTATTCAGGAAATTATGTCATATGTAAGTGTAGTTATTGGTCTAGGGAGTCTATGTTTTTTCAGTTCTAATTTGAGAAAATACCAACATTGAAACAAGTTTTTTTTTTTTGCACAAGTGTTTCTATAGAGAAATTAGTGCTTTTAAACTAGGAGCTTAAAAAGAAACAAATGGGTAACATCTCATTATTCTGTAGAAACCCATGAATAAATTATTTTTATTTTTACAAAATAAATTTTAAAAATATATTTCAGTTAATGTTCGATTAACTTGGGAATTTCCTGGTGGTCCAGTGTTTAGGACTCAGTGCTTTCAGTGCCAATGGCCCGGGTTCGATCCTTGGTCAGGGAACTAAGATCCCACAGGCTGCATGGCGTGGCCAGAAAAAAAAAATTCAGTTAACTTAAAAACAGTAATGACCACATATTAAACACTGTGTACTAGACTCTATGCTATTACTTTATAGGCATCATTTCCCTTAATTTTCTGAAGAACGCTATGAGGGTTAATGCCATTATCTCTATTTTATAGAGAATGAATAATGCACCTGAGGTCTTATCTCAGAAGCAGCTCTGGGGTTGAAGCCTCAGTCTGTCCCACCAAGAGCCCTTACCCACCAATCTCTACTGAAGTTCAATATTCAATATTAACAGAAGCAAAGCAAAGACTCATAGATTTAATGTCGTGAGGAATTTAACTCAGGAAGAGGCTAAAGTTTCTCCTAGGGCCTCTTAATGTGCAAGCACGTTACTAAATGAGGTGCCTAAAGACTTTGCCCAAGTGGGTTTCGTTTCCATATATAATTTTAGAGTATGAAAAGTGGGACCTCGCCAATGACATTTTAAAATAGAATGGCTGAAAACTTGGGTACTAGACTGTTACCATTGTATTTTTAGTATTAGAACACAAATACCCTAAGTACAGTATATTTTCAAAGAATTTTTATCCTCTGATACATTATTTTAGGCAAGAGTACGAAACACATTAAACTAGTTGCTCTACAAGTAGATTTCATCTAATTATATTTTTAACCCGTGAGAATTATGTTTACATCAGAATTTTACACTGCTTTGTAAATTTTTCTTTTCCTTACTTTTCTAGATGCCAGGAAATAGTCTATAAAACCTAGACAAAGTATTTAAATTATTTTTCCCTTTCAAGGCATCTGGAATACTGAATATGTACTTTAAGGTATTTCTGTCTTTTTAAGATGAGTGAGCACAGTAAAAGTTATTGCTTCGTGGAGCCCCTTTGTACACAGTCGCGAGTGCATGTGTGTTTGTGTGTGTGTGTGTGTGTCTCCCTTTTGCTAACCGTGTTTGAAATGGTATGTGAGAATTTGCATCCCACTATGCAGTAAGTTTTGCATATTCTATTTAATACTTCTAGATAGTAAGCATTTGGAAGAAGCTATGACTTGTTTAGATTAGTGGGAAATTTCTAGAACACAAATTATAAACTGTAGTTTTCCTCCCTGTGATAGGTAATAATATTGAGTGAAAATTAGAAATTGCAAAAGGGGGGAAGTTGTCATTCGTAACAGAGTATGTGCCATCATCTGGTGACATTCCATTTTTTTCAATGGATATTACTAATCAGTTTATAAAATTTTTGTAGAATATGAGATGAAGCATAGCTCATATCTAAAACTTAAACCTATTTAAATATCCCGTAAAAAGATATTCTTAGCTTGGTACCATTAAATTTAACCATTAACTTAATTGAATCTATCATTTTAAGAATGATACACTTTTCATCTTCTTTAAAAATATGAGCACCCAGGATGTGTAGGAATGAAATATGTAGCACTTTGTTTCTACCATGTGTGTAATTTTGATGAGATAACTCTTTGTTACAACCGTTGTAAAAAATGACAATTCACCTCCTAGGCTTTCTACCCCCCAGAATTTCTTCCATGCTTTTTTCGTATCATTCACGAATGAATTTATTCTTTCCATTTCTCTGTGTATTACCAAAGATCCCAAATGCCCGACACTGGAAATGTCAAGCTCAGCCTTTTCCTGCAGCAGCTGCTAGAACCTGGCCGCCTGGCCTTTTGAGTGCATGAACTCATTTAGTTTTGTCGGGTGCTCCAGCCACAATGAACATTGTCTTGAAGGATGCAGTGCCGTTGGGGCTTTACAGAAGCCTCCTGAAATCAAAATATGTTAAACGTTATTCCTCATGACACTGATTTTTGTATTAAATCATCATTGCACGGGTGGGACTCTTGAGCTGCAAGCGTCTTCAGTAAAGTAGAATACTAAGATAGTAGACTTCTGATTGGATTCATTGTTTTAAGAGATTCGGGGTTTAAAATCCAAGTCACATTTATGATAACTCATGGCACGTTTTGATCAGCTTCCAGTGGCTGTATTTCCGGCTCTCTAATTAATTTCAATCTTTTGGGTTCTTTACTTGCTCAGGAAGGGAAAGGATCCCTTCGTGAGCCCTGAGCAGCATCTCTGGTACCTGTAAGTTTGAAAGCACAGATGGTATTCACATTCATGTTACCTGAGTGAAGTAACTCCCAACATTGATTTTGGCACCCTCCAGGGTTTCTCCAGTTATTTTAAGACATGTTGTAGAAGTTTAAAAACAAAACTACGTCGAATTTACCCATTTTAAAAAGGTGTATAACGCAACTCATTTATGAGGTGAGAAATTTTGTGTGTAATAAAATGTGGAAGGAAATAAGTGACTGGAGAATAATAAAACAGATTTCGGTGAGGAGAGAAGGAATGACTTAGATGGGGTGTTAAACATCGGGATCTTGTCATCGATTATAAATTCTTGGCGTTAATTTTTATTGCATTTCCCTTGGCTGTGGGTTTTTTTCAAGGGTCCAGGGCCTGTTGTCCTTCATTAACCAGGGCCTGTTGTCTTTCATTAACAGCCTTGTAAAAGTTAAATCAACTCAAAGACTTCAAGAGGTCTGTTCTGCTTTCGATTGCAGGGCAGTTAGCAAGGACTTGCTGATACCTGAAAGCAGAGTCACTAAGTTATCAGTGCTTGTAGGAGAGGGTAGAATACCTTTGTGGAACGTGCATCCATTTTGTTCTTTTCGTTCAGATGGCTAGGATGTAACTTATGTAGACTTATGATGTAACTCTTCTTTTTAGAGGGAGAACTCAGTGGGATTCTATAATGAGTGACAATCTGCAGTATCTGCTTTGGACAAGTACTCTGGATGCTCAGGGTGCAGGTAGTCAGCCTGTTTCCAAACCCTCTTAGGCCCACTCAGCCTGTGGGCCTGTACCACCAGGAATACAACCTTTTTCTCCCTCACTTTCTCTGATCCTCTTGGCTGGACTTGAGGAGGGAGTGAACAGCCATGGCTCCTTACCCCAGCCCTACGTCTCCACTGGAATGAATCCTAAGGGTCTAGGAGATAGCAACATCTTCAATATATGGAAGAGATTTTGAAATGCTTCCACGTGCGTTTTCTAACTTGACGCGCACACCAACCCTGTGCGGTGAGTGAAGGAGGAAGAAGTCTTTTGCCTGTTTAAAAATGAGGAAGCTGAGGGGCAAAAGGAGATGACAAGAGTTGACCAACCTAATCATCATCACCTACTGGCCCGTTCATCATGTAAGCAGGCTTCATGACCTGTTCATATGGCTGACCGTGTGTACAATGAAGAACTTGTACTCTGGAGAAAATGAACTCCAGAGAAGTTGTGATTGGTTCAGCCTCACGTCTGTGTATTCTTATAGTTGGAACTAGAGTTCTCTCCTGATGGCCAGTTTGGTATTCTTGACTTCATACTCTGCTGAAGAAAGTCAGCACCTTGCGCTTCATGAAGAAGTTAGAATAGGCAGTATTTCCCCTATTATACAGAGGATGAAATCGAAACTCAGAAGAAGAAAATTGTTTGCCACTGGTCACAAATCCCATTGGTAGCAAAAGCTAAGATACAGATTGGAATTTAGGATTTATGGCTGAAAAACACAGCTTCTCAGGGTGTGGTTGTAAGTCCCAAGAGTTTTTAGCACTTAGCCTCCCTTTTATAAGTAGATTGCAGTTTGTTTTTTCTCTATTAAATATATGGTATAGTTTGGACAGTAAAATGAAAAAGCTTGATTTAAGGAAGACTTTTATGCCACAAATTATTAATCCAAGAGCTTTCAAAAGGTTCAGTTATCTTACACAGGATCCTTTGTGCTCTTTCAATGATAAAATTAGTATTAGTGATTTGATAGCCTGGAGCTCATTAGCATGCTGCATAGAACCTGCTTTTTTCTTTGTTGTCTACCTGCCAACAGTTTCACTTGGGAAAAATAGAATATCGAGTGACTAGTGTGGCCAGCTAAAATATAGGACACCCAGTAAAATTTGAATTTTAGATACTGCTTATATTAAAAAATTATTCATTGTTTACCTGAAACTGAGTTTTAACTGGATTATCCAGGATTTTTATTTGCTAAATCTAGCAGCCCTGAGAATTATTCTTCTCTTGAATACATTTATTATATATTCTTTTCAGTGAATCATTTTTGGTTTGTAAAACATTTTATGCTTTCAGAGAAACATAGGCATGGGATTCAGTCAGATTTTTTTTCAGGACACTATCCTTAAGAATCTTTGTTCTCTGAATCCCTTGAGGCAGTGTTTTTACCTCAGTGGTTAAGTGTGCTGTCCTTTTATGACCTGGATGGAAAGAATTTAGTTAGAGGATGTGTATTATAGGTGATTTTATTTTCTCTATCCCTTGTGTGTTTAAATTTGATCTTTGACTCTTTCAGATGCAGCTAGACATTATGAAGTGTCTTCGTGACAAACATTGATGTTCTGGGAACTTTTAGGTTCTTGTAGGCCGTAAGACTTGGATTAGGAGACCCAGATTTGATTCCAGGTTTTGTTACCAGCTTGCAGAATGTGTTTGGTTCAGCCATTTAATTTAGCTTCATAATTTAGAAACTGGGATTGTGCATGCCTGCTTCACGAGGTTTAAATAAAATGGTGCTTTTTTTTCCCTTCCAATATCACTAATGTAAATACTTTTCAAAATCTCAGAGACTCAAGGAAGAGAAAGAAGGGAAAACAGAGATCCTATCTCAGGCCAAAGAAGTGATTTGCCCCATCAGAGCTACCAACCAGGTTTCTTGAATCCCATCTGGTATATTACCCTCATATTTGACATGTTCATCTTTCCATCTTTTTTCATTCATATGCAGTTACATATAACTTCATATGACAGCAAATTCAGTGTGTGTGTAAATTAGCTGCTGGACACAATATAAGCTTCAGTTTGGGGAGGAGAGGTCTGGGCTTGCTCACTCCTGTATCCCTAGTGCCTGACACACTCAAGGACCTTCATGAGAATAATTTATTCTAGAAAAAAAAGGACACAGAAGTGAATCCAATTAAAATGGGAAAATATCAGTGAAAAGGCTTTGATTGGAACTTTATCTTGAAAAATGGAACCGTGGGTTATAAGAGTAAATTTACCTTATTTTAGATTTAAGAAGATTTAGATTATAATGAAAACTCCAAGCTATTAAAATAAACAATTTTCTGGCAAGGCTGTATCGTAAACACAAGTATCTTTACTTCTTATTTGGCATTCGCAGCAGGATCCTAAAGAGAGTCTTTTTTCCTCAAATATAGTTTTTTAAAATTAATATTTGACGTTTTTCCAGCAGCCTTTCTTAATCTAGAATGCAGTTCTTTGAATAGAATTCTCTTTTCACATGTTTGTTATATCATGATCCTTGTTGATTTTTTTCCAGTTGTTAGCTGTTTTTTAATTGGACTTAACCCTTAATTATCAGTGGCTTTATGTAATATTAGAATAGTTCTCCAATATCACCTTGGTTTACTTCTAGAAATTCTATATCTTACATAAGAGTGTAAAATTTCAGTCTGCAGGTGATTTGTATTTGCAGAGATTAAAGTATTAAAAAACAATCAACAGGAGATGATAGATATTAGTCTTAGGAAGGAAGGCCCACTTCATACAGCCACATAGGTCATGCACTGCAAAACCTCAAGGGATGCCTAAAGGGAGAGAGGTGGGAGAGAGGATTTAATTTCATTTATGCTTGGTTTTAAGTGATTGTTTTGATGTTATGATAACATATGTTTTCCTACGCAGGGACATATCTACAGGGACTCAGATAATCAATAATGTGGTCGTGAGAAAACCCTTCCCTCCATGACTGGTAGTTAATAAAAATTGTTGATTGAGTCACTGAATATACCAGATCTATTTTTCCTGTGTCATTTAATACTGAGTTCATCTCTCCAAGAAAATATCTAGAAGTAAAACACTTGTGACACAATACAAATATAACACAAAACACCTAACAAAGAATTTTTGGAAACTGGCTTAGCTTAAGACATATATTAGGCCCTATAGGATATCCTATAGGGTAAATTAGCCATGGTCAGTTATGAGACTCACATCCAAAGGAAGATGAACATTAATAGCTAAAACACAATGTTGATTTTCTGTAACAAATATACCAGCATTCAGATTTTCAAAGGACTATTGTCCCTTTTAATGCAGTTAATTTAGGAGGCTTCATTTATTTATTCATTCACACAAATAGTTATCAAGGACTTAGTATGTGCAAGGCATTTTCTAAGTACAGACATGCAGCCGTGAACAAGACAGACAAGTATGACATTTACATCTCCTCGGAGGAGGCAGACAATAAACCAACAGATTGGTAAACAAGAAAAATAGACGATAGTAAGAATTCAGATAGCGTGGGGGGAGAACATAGTGTGTCGAGGCCACTTGAGGTGGAGTGATCAGGGAAGACCTGTCTGCGCAGGGGATGAGGAGCTGCAGTCAGCCAGGTGCAGGTGAGTAGAGTGGTCCAGACTGGGGGCAGTTAGAGTTTGATGTGATGAGGAGTATCCAGGGGCCGGCATGGGCGAGAGGGGCTATGGTAGGGGATAGAAAGAGTTTGAGTTTTAGTCTCAATTCAGTGAGAAGCCAAGTAGGGTAGTTAAGATGTTAAGGTTTTCTTTGTTCAAAGATGACTCTGGCTGCTGTGTGGAGAATGGATTGAAGGGAGGCTAGTATAATATCAGAGAGCCCAGTTAAGGGGCTGTGGCCACAGTCCCAGGTGAGAGGTGGTGGGTTTGGATCAGGGAGGTAGTACAGGAGATAGAAATGAACAGACTAGAATATAGAGTTTTGAAAGTCATGTAGACAAGACTTGGCTGCTGGATTGGACGTGTGAGTTGAAAGAAACAGAAATTCAGAGTAACTCCTAGATGTTTGGTTGAGTAGCTAGGGAGATCATGGTGCTACTTATTAATATGAAGAAAACTGTCAAGGAGTGAGGTTGAAGCAAGATGAAGGATGGGCCATTAGGAATTCTGATTTCACGATTTTAAGGTGTCTGTTTAGATGTTCACATGAAGTTGTCAAGTAGGTGGCTTGATTAAAAAATTTAAAAGTCGATCACCATTTTTCAATGAGAGGATAAGAAATAAGTTGAGGCTGTGTTTCAGGTTTGTAGCTGAAATAGTTAAAATGCCTATTTTTGTATACATTTGAGAATTTAAGTTACATGTACACACTTTTAAATCACATGAGACGTTAAGTTAAATGTATTGCTTTTTTCTGTCTTACATTTTATGAAACAGCTTATATTCAAATGCTTCCTGTGCATTTTTCACATACATGTCTGACATCAGTGTCTTTGGCACTACTGCTGTGATTCTGGAGGTAATGCAAGCATTTCCCAAAGTATGTCCCCCTCATTTCTGTCGAAGTTTTTGAGATACAGCATTATTTTATTATCAGCGTATGTTCTCATTGCTGAAAATTTTGTCCTAAGCCTTGTCATGAATTTATAAAACATTAGGCAATTATATTTTAAAAGATTCTGTGCTGTAGGTATACACCAGGGATCTGTACAGTATACTTACTACATTGCTTTTCTAAAAATAAATTTATTTATTTATTTATTTATTTATTTATTGGCTGCGTTAGGTCTTCATTGCTACGTGCGGGCTTTCTCTAGTTGCGGAAAGCAGAGGCTACTCTTCGTTGTGGTGCTTGGGCTTTTCAGTACAGTGGCTTCTCTTGTTGCAGAGCATGGGCTCTAGGTGCATAGGCTTCAGTAGTTGTGGTTCACGGGCTTAGTTGCTCCATGGCATGTGGGATCTTCCCAGACCAGGAATTGAACCCATCTGTGTTCCCTGCACTAGCAGGCGGATTCTTTTTTTTTTTTTTTTTTTTAATTTTTTAGTTATCTTTGTGTCATTTTTTAAAATTTAAGCTCTTTTTTGGAATATAATTGCTTTACAGTGCTGTACCAACTTTTAAGGTACACGAAAATGAATCAGCTGTATTTATACACATATCCCCACCCTCCCGTGACTCCCTCCAACCCTCCCTATCCCGGCCCTCTAAGTCATCACCCATCATCGAGTTTGTCTCCTTACGTTATGCAGGAACTTCTCATGAGCTATATATTTTACATTTGGTTGTGTATATATTTCAAAGCTACTCTCTCACTTCGTCCCAGCTTCCCCATTCCTTCCCCCTCCCCCAACCCTGTGTGCTCAAGTCCATACTCTACATCTGCATCTTTATTCTTTCCCTGTCACTGGGTTCATCAGTACCATTTTTTTTTTTTTTTTTTTAGATTCCATATATATGAGTTAGCATACAGTATTTGTTTTTCTCTTTCTGGCTTACTTCGCTCTGCATGACCGACTCTAGGTCTATCCACCTCATTACAAATAACTCAATTTCATTCTTTTTTATGGCTGAGTAATATTCCATTGTATATATGTGCCACAACTTCTTTATTCATCTGCTGATGGGCATTTAGGTTGCTTCCACGTCTTGGCTGTTGTAAGCAGTGCTGCAATGAACATTATGGTACATGTTTCTTTTGGGATTATGGTTTTCTTTGGGTATATGCCTAGTATTGGAATTGCTGGGTCATATGTTAGTTCCATTTTTAGTTTTTTAAGGAACCTCCAAACTGTTTTCCATAGTGGCTGTACCCCAACTTACATTCCCACCAGCAGTGCAGGAGAGTTCCCTTTTCTCCACACCCTCTCCAGCATTTATTGTTTTTAGTTGTTTTGATGATGGCCATTCTGATTGGTGTGAGGTGATACCTCACTGTGGCTTTGACTTGCATTTCTCTAATGATTAGTGATGTTGAGCATCTTTTCATGTGTTTGTTGGCCATCTGCAGGTCTTCTTTGGAGAAATGTCTATTTAGGTCTTCTGCGCATTTGTGGATTGGGTTATTTGCTTTTTTGGTATTAAGCTGCATGAGCTGCTTGTATATTTTGAAGATTAATCCTTTGTCCGTTGCTTCATTGGCAAATATTTTCTCCCATTCTGAGGGTTGTCTTCTAGTCCTGTTTATGGTTTCTTTCGCTGTGCAGTGGCGGGCGGATTCTTAACCACTGCACCACCAGGAAGCCCTACATTGCTTTTTAAAAAACTAATTGTTATTATTATTATTATTACTATTTTGGCCCATGCTGCGTCACATGCAGGATATTAGTTCCCCAATCAGGGATCAAACCTGTGCCCCCTGCACTTGAGGGCATGCAGTCTTAACCGCTGGACCACAGGGGAAGTCCCTACATTGCTTTTTAAAGAGAACTTTAAAATTTATAACTGTATCTAACACTTGGAATTATGGGGTAATCCTGATCATATCTGTGTTATCTTTTTTTTGACCCATTTCATTCTAGACTGGTGTCATTTCAGGGTAGTACAGTATTTACCAAACAATAGTTGCTGTTCAAAATAAAATAATTAAGGGAACATTCTATAAGTGAAAGACTTAGTAGAGACTCAGAAAAAAGGCTAACTCTTCTTTCTCCCTTCTGGATCTTCTTTTTTCACTTAATAAATTGTGATAACTATTCACATCAGTACCTATGACCATTTTTAAATGTCTGCCTAGTGTTCCCTTTATAAATGTGCCATGATGTGTTTTTCTTTTTTTTTTGGCACACGGGCTTAGTTGCTCCGTGGCATGTGGGATCTTCCTGGAGCTGGGATTGAACCCGTGACCTCTGCATTGTCAGGCGGATTCTTAACCACTGCGCCACCTAGGAAGTCCACCATGATGTGTTTTTGCCAGGCTTCTGTTTGTGGTATTAGGTTGCTTCTTATCTTCGCTATAACAAAAAGTACCACAGTAAATAAATACCCTGGTACTTCTTTTCCCACATGCGTAAAATCTGTGGAACAAAGGATAAATGCATTTTAAAACTTGTTAGCTATTGCCTACTTGCCCTCTGAAGAGGTGTTATCAATTTCTATTGCATTCAGAAGGATTAGAGAGTGCCTGTTTCCCTGCACTCTCCAAAATGATACACTGTCAAACTTTTTTATCCTGGCTCCTTGGTGAAGATAATCAGTAAGTCATTGTCAAGTGGAGATTGCATTGCTTTTATAGGCCAGTTCTTTTAAGTATCCTCAGTGGTAGCAAGTTTCTGTCTCTTGAAAGTGAATTTGAATTTCAGAAAAAGTCAAGTCTAATGCATAAGATATACATTAAGTTAGCTTTTACTCTAGGTTTTTGTGGTTTTACTTGCTTGTTTTGAGAGGAAGGCTTAGTGAAAAACAAGATCTAACTTTAAGATAAAACAAATATTCTTTCTACTCAATACTCTGTAATGGCTTACATGGGGAAAGAATCAAAAAAAGAGTGGATATATGTATAACTGATTCACTTTGCTGTACAGCAGAAACTCACACAACATTGTAAATCAACTGTACTCCAAAAAAAATTAATTTAAAAAACTAATATTCTTATGTGGCTCTTGAAAATTTTTAGAAGTTAGTTTCAAAAGAAGAGTTCCAAAAATGTCTAAAGTAATGGCACCATCAGTTGGCATGAGAATGCAGCTTCCCAAGAGGAATTATTTGACCTGAACAACAATCATTTGGATGTGTATGATCTGGCATATTTGTTTAAAAAAATCACCCGCTGTGAAGGCTTTAGCCCAAATGGGTTTTTTTCATGGGATGGCACATTAATAACATAAATAACTTAAGTTTTCTTGGACTGAATTTTCTATATGTTATTACCTACCTTTTTTGTTTTCTCCTTTATACAAGGAGTAGATACTCTAGAAGAAGAGATCATCTTTACCATTAATTGAACAAATCTTATTAGGATGATTTTAATGGAAATCTATAATCTTTCTACCACATACCAGATCAAATGGTTTATATTTTCCATTTCCCTTTCTAAATCTAATCTATATGTAGCGATATAGATTAAAACAACTATCTAAAATTAAGCATATTAGCTAGCCAATTTTATATAAATTTTAAAAAATTTTTAAATATTTAACTTCAGAAAAAGTTGTATGTTTTAAATAGCAGATAAATTTCCATATTTATATTTTCCTAAGACTCTTGTCAAATTTAGTGTCTTTTACTTTAACACAAACTGATTTGAGAGGAGCAGACTTGACAATGTGTTATAAATCAGATATCTGAAAATACACATTATAGGAGTCAGGCTTTATTAAAATGTTCACTGAAGCAATTGTCCTCTAGAGTTTTTCAAAATAAAACCGTCTTAAATAAACCATCTTGTTTTTATTTTCTATGACAAATCAATCATTACCACATCAGTTTACCACGAGCGGATTTTTAGAAGCTTTCGGGGGTAGCAATATTTAAGAAGGGGTATTCCTCAAACATTTACTGTGTCTACATGTTCTGTTCTGCAGAGAAATGGTCAATGCATGGTTTGCTGAGAGAGTTCACACCATCCCTGTGTGCAAGGAAGGCGTCAGAGGCCACACAGAAGCTTGCTCTTGCCCCTCGCAGCAGAGTCCCCGTGCAGAGAGCAGTGTCCCTGGAACACCAACCAGGAAAATCTCCACCTCCGAATTTGATCGGCCTCTTAGACCCATTGTCGTCAAGGATTCTGAGGGAACTGTGAGCTTCCTCTCTGACTCAGAAAAGAAGGAACAGATGCCTCTAACCCCCCCAAGGTTTGATAATGATGAAGGGGACCAGTGCTCAAGACTCTTGGAATTAGTGAAAGATATTTCTAGTCACTTGGATGTCACAGCCTTATGTCACAAAATGTTCTTGCACATCCATGGACTCATCTCCGCTGACCGCTATTCCCTGTTCCTTGTCTGTGAGGACAGCTCCAACGACAAGTTTCTTATCAGCCGCCTCTTTGATGTTGCAGAAGGTTCAACACTGGAAGAAGCTTCAAATAACTGTATCCGCTTAGAGTGGAACAAAGGCATCGTGGGACATGTGGCTGCTCTTGGTGAGCCCTTGAACATCAAAGATGCATATGAGGTAAATAAGAAACAGAGGCGGGGTGGGAGGTGGAGCGTGGGTGGGGCCTTGGACAACTACTGTGAATTGTGGGGATATTTGAAACTGAGATGTAAAAATGTGCATACTTGTTAAAAATGGGACTGTCTGGTAAGGACCTCCCCATCTTTTAAATGCCAGAGTTTCTTCACTGGGGGCTGAATCAAGGATAGAGGCCTGAGGGAAATATTGTCTTGTTTTCCTGCTTAATGATAATTTAACATAGCTCATCTCACAGTTGTATTCTTTCATCTTTTTACCTGATCACTATACATATCCCCTATCTATGTTATCTCCACGTGAACTTCTGGGGACTTTACTAAGATTCTAAAATGATAGGTCCAAAAAGTGTCAGAAAACCAAACCCCCAGTCTTTTTAAATTCATTCATTCAATTCATCATATTCATTCATTTGAAGTCCCTTTGACACCAAAGTCTGAGTTTCTTTCTTTCCACTCTTTCGTTTCATTAAACAAATAAATGTGTGGATAGCTCTAGAAAATGGACATTTTTGCCCTACAATATTTCAATGGAAAGATTTGATATTTCTTCCACTTTTGCTTCCATTATGAACAGATCTTTATTATGGACTTAAAGTTTACACTGTATGATTTTTCAAATTTCCCATTTAAAATGATTCTTTTATTAATTGAATTAGAGGTTTTAAACAAATCATCTTAATTGAATGACACTTAGTATGTTTATGAATTATGTTCTGGCATCATGATAGAACAATTATGCTAGTTACTTATCATGTGGTACACTTTGAAGATTCCATAATAATACCAGCTTGAGGCTCCTCTGTGTAATTTGAGGGGTCATAGATGTTTTATTCATTCCTGTACTCCTGATGCCTAATACAGTGCCTGGAACATAGATAAGTGTTAATAAATATTGATTGGGAGAAAATTATAGTAGATGAGATAAATAAGTAGACTAGATAGCAGGTCATAATTGATCCAGGGAAAATGTGTTAGGTTCAGGGAAGCAGGAGATCACATATAATTGGGGAGATGGAGAGAGGTTTCTTTGAGGAAGCAATGATTGATATGGACCCTGGAAGATGGATAAGATTTCAGTAGATTGAGTCGTGTGCATATTGAGATCCAGTTGCAAAAAGAAGTTTGAGGAAGAAACAGGAAGTTGGACCATGTGGTGCTTGTAAGGAAATGTGTGGGTGATAGTATAGACGTTGAGGAGCTACTGGAGATTACTGGGGTCTTAAATGCCAAGCTGAGGAGTATTTATTTGATTCAGAGCCATGAGGACTAATTAAAGATGGTTTGAAAGGGGGACTGGCATGATTCAGACTGTGCTTTAGAAAGATGAATATTATGGTGGCCATAAAATGAATTAGAGGGAAAAATACTGGAAACTGGGAGGACAGGTTAAATAGTCTGAGGGAGTAAGCACCTGAACCAGAGCACTGGCCTTTGAGACCAAAAGGAGGGAATGGATTAAAGATGAAGAAGCTGAATCTGCTAGACTTGGCAGCTAACAGGAGGTGGAAGTGAGGAGAAAAGAGGAGTTGGAGAAGACTCAGGTTTTGAAGTTGGGTGAATAAGTAATAGTAACTGGTGAGAAATACTGAGGGCAGGTATCTGGGGAAAGATGTGATAGTTCAGATTGGCTAAATCCTGAGATAGCTTTCAGAATCCACTCTATACCAGCAGTCTTTTCAATTTTGATTCTTCACGGAGCTATCTCCATGACCTCTTTGAGCTCTGTTAAGTAATGTCACAGCATAGCAGACTCCAAGAGGGGTATTAAGGACACAGCTGAAGGATCGCTGTCAAATTTGCAGAATTCCCTTTCTGTCTTAGGTGACAGCTGGGTTTCCGCTTTTCAATGGCACTATAGTCCCAAGTACAGTAGGACCATAAATATGCTACAGCTTTGCTGAGAAAGCCTTCATCTGTTTGCATGGTCCTAAATTTCTCCAGCCCTGAGAATTTCTTCACTTATATGCACGTTATTTAATCTATTTACCATCTTTAGAGTTTTCATGGTGTAATCTTTGTTTTGCAGTTAGTAATGATTTAATTCTTGTACTGCCATCTAAAATAGGCTCAGTGTCCTTGATTTGCAGTGACCCCAGACTGAAGCCTCTTAGTCTGTGGATTTCTCATGTTGCTGCTTCACCCTTGACACCCTTGATCTGTGTTTATAGAGGCCTTGCAGAAGTTATTCCCATCCCAGGAATTTCATTAGAAGTTGTGGGATTGATCTGGGCCATAATTTACATTGGTATTAACAGTGGAAATCAGTTGGCTAGTGGGTAATTCATCACTTAGCCCACTCATAATTTGAATAGTCAAAATACTGTCTCATAGCCTTTTATGAAAATAGTCAGAATATGAAAGTACGTTCTATGTTTTCTGAGTCCTACTTCTTTAAATACATGTCTGTGAAAATGACACATTTCTTCAGCTTATGAGACCAAAGAACACTTAAAAATTAATAATGTAGCAGTAGAAATCCAAGAAGTGGCCGTGAAACAAAGTAGTGCTCAGATTGAAGCTAAGAGTAAAAAAATAGTCTGCTAGATAGATTAATTGTAAGAAATGGTCAACTTTTGATTCGCTTTTTAAAACTTTGTAACAGAATGATATAAATTTAGGGATTCAACTATTTTATTATTAATAAAATAACACATTCATATGTTTAAAATAGAAGACAAGGTCCACAGTTTAGACCAGTGAGTTTCAATTAGACCACAAATACCAATGGTGTTCAGTCACACATCATCTCCTCCTTCATCAGCCCCATCATTCGTGCAAATTTCTTGAATGTGGCACAGTGTTTATTAATAATAAGATATTAACACATAATAATCAGAACAACTATATAAATGTGTTGGCATTATCCTCATATGTGAAAACTAGATATCATCTAATATCTAGATTGAATTGTGTATTAGTCAGTGTTCTTCAGAGAAACAGAACCAGTAGGATATCCAGAGATAAATAAGTGATTTATTGTAGGGATTAGCTCACTTGGATATGGAGGCCTAGAAGTTCCACAATCTGCCCACCATCTGCGCAATCTGGAGAACCAGATAAATTGATGGTATAATCAACTGAAGGCCTAAGAATCAGGGAGGGGTCAATTGTGTAACTCTGGTTTGAGTCCAAAAGCTTTAGTTCCAAGAGCTCTGATGGACAGCAGGAGGGCAAGAGAAGATGGATGTCTTAGCTCCGAAAGCAAATTCGTCCTCCCTCTCCCTTTTTGTTCTGTTCAGGTACTCAAGGGATTGGGTGATGCCCACTGCGTTGATGAAGATCTTCTTTACTCATTCTCCTGATTCAAATGTTCATCTCTTCTGGAGACGTCCTCATAGACACACCTAGAAATTACATTTTATCAGCCACTTGGGTATCCCTTCGCCTAGTCAAGGTGACACAGAAAATTAACCATCACAAATTGCTTTGAACCCCTGGTTCCATGTCCTGTGGAAGCCATAAGCCTCCCCAAGATTTCCTATGTCAAAGGATTTACATTGTCTAAACAACCCTTTTTCCTAAGTCAACTGGAATGCAAAACTTGTACTCTTCTCTTGTTTCCTGGAGACAGCCTCTCCATGGATACCATGATTTCTAGGGAGGAAACTTGGAAGGTCTTAGGGAAGGGTCACATTGCCACTCATATGGCCTTCACCCACCCCTACTTTATTCCTCCCTTTTCAGTCCTTCTCCAGATAAACAAATCTTCACCAGCTCTCATCCTACAGGTCTCACTTGCTACTCAAGTGAATTTCTGATGAATGAAATTATTTCTAAAATGAATTTTCAGAGGAAAGAAAGAACAACAGCAACTGTTTTAATTTTGATAAGTCTTTAATTTATCAAAATTATTAATTTTGATAAATTTGATAAATTTGTCATGGCATAATTGTACTCCAGGAAACACAGTTCGGGAACTGCTCTATCTTTGTTTAATGTTCTAATAATCTTTAGGTATTCCACTTTGCGGAAGAAAACCGACATATAATTTGGCAAGTCTACTGTGTTATTTCCGTTTTCGTTTTCTTTTATCTTTTATTTTTATATTATTTCAAGCTTACAGAAAGGTTGCAAGACCAGCATCACAAACTTGTGTATACCCTTTACCCAGATTCTCCAATTGTTTATATTTTGTGCCATTTGCTTTAT
The DNA here is from genome assembly GCF_030028045.1 of Hippopotamus amphibius kiboko. Lineage (NCBI taxonomy): Eukaryota > Metazoa > Chordata > Mammalia > Artiodactyla > Hippopotamidae > Hippopotamus > Hippopotamus amphibius. The sequence goes on along the minus strand of NC_080187.1, from coordinate 119,348,727 downwards.
TATTTTCTTTTTCTATATATAATGCATGTAAGTAATATATGCATATTATTTTTTTCTGAACCATTTGGAGACTTTTTTATGAGTATATATTTTCTAACAAGAATATTCTCTTACACAATTTTGATACATTAATCAAAATCTGGAAATTTTATGATACAGTACTCTTATCTGACATTCTATAGTCAAATTTGGTCAGTTGTTCCATGATGTCCTTTATAGTTGTTTTTTCCCTCTGATCAAGGCTCTAATTCAGGACTGCATATTGCATATACTTGTTCTATCTTTTTAGTCTCCATTAAATCTGGAATAGTTTCTCAGTGTTTATCTTTCTTAACATGTATTTTGGAAGAATACAGGGCAGTTATCTTGTAGAATGTTTTCCTTGAATAGATACAAGTTAGGCACTTTTGGCAGGAATACCACAGATGTTGACCTTGAGACCTTGTTTGGTTTTACAAACAACAGTCAGTTCTTCACTTCTCCTGCACCAGCTTTGAGCTACATTCCAGCTCAATTCAGACACTAGCTACCTGGAGTTAGTGCAGACCCCACAGGTTAAGGACTCAGTGCCACAGTATTGTCCCCGCTTCAGATGCCAGCCATAAATAGGATCCCCACATCCATGTCTGGCTAGCTACAGATTCAGGAGTTCCCTGCTCAGATTTAATGATTTCTTAAAATGACTCAGAACTCAGGAAAGCACTATAATTAACATTACAGTTTTATTATAAAGGATACAATTCAGAAATAGCCAAACAGAAGAGATGCATAGGGCAAGGAACGAGGTGGGGGACACAAAACTTCCATGCCCTCTTGAGTGGGAGGAGGGGCAGTGCATCACCATCCCAGCACACAGATGCCGTCATAACCCAAATCTCTGACAAACGGGGCAAGAATATACAATGGATAAAAGACAGTCTCTTCAGCAAATGGCGCTGGGAAAACTGAACAGCCACATGTAAAAGAATGAAATTAGAACATTCTCTAACACCATACACAAAAATAAACTCAAAATGGATTAAAGACCTAAATGTAAGACCAGACACTATAAAACTCCTAGAGGAAAGCAGAAAACACTATAAAACTCCTTAACATAAATCATAGCAATATCTTTCTGGATTCATTTCCTTATTCTTTATATATGTGTGCATGTGCTCAAGCCATGTTCCAAGCTCTTTACTCCTCTCTGTAGAATCTCTTATCTTTCTCTTCAAGCTGAAGAGCTTTCATTAACTCTTCTTTAGTATCCGTGTGGTGGTGACAAATTCTCTGATTTCGTTTATCTGAAAATGCCTTTATTTTGACTGTAATCCTAAAAGATATTTTCACTGCCTAGACAATTCTTAGTTAATAGTAGTTTCCTTTCAACACTTAAAATGTTCTCCCACTTTTTTCTGGTTTTAATTTTTCTCATGAGAAGTCAGCCAGCCTTCATTTTTCACGAGTTTCACAATATATGTCATTTTCACACTATGTGTGTATGTTTAAGGTTTTCACTAATGTTGGGAAATTTTTGGTCATGTGTTTAAATATTTTTTCTGCCCCATTCACTTCTCTTTGAACTCCAATTGTATATATGTTAGACCATTTGATGTTGGACTCAGAGAACACTGAGGCTCTGTTAACTTTTTTATAGATTTTTTTTTTGTCCTCTCAGTCCTTTTGACTAGATATTTTCTGTTGATCTATCTTCAAGTTCACTGACCCTTCTGTTGTTTCCAGTCTGTTGTTAAATCCATCAATGAACTTTTGTATTTTTCAGTTCTAGAATTTCCATTTGGCTTTTTTAAAATACTTCTTTCTTTCTACAGAGATGTCCATCTGTTCATTATTACCATATTTTCTATTCAGTCCTTAAACACACTTATAATAGCTGCTTTAAAGTCCCTGTTTGTTAATTCCAACCTCTGAATCATCTTGAGGTCATTTTCTATTGACTGCTTTTTTTCACAAGTCAGTTTATGTTACCACTTCACCTATTTTTGTCCTCCTGCCATTTGATCTATTTTTATACTAGAGAAACATAATATAGTTTCATTTATTTGTGTAAAGTCCATTTTCATCCACGTTTATCTGCATCATTTTGCTATGCAAGCCTGTTTGCACCAAGGAACTTGCATGAGATCAAAATCTTTATTATCTTGGAATTTTATCTGTGCTGGAAAAGGCCGCTGAGCATAAGGAGGCAAACCATACTCTTTCTATGCAAGGGAAAGATCTCAAAATGTCTTTAAAAACTATCTAGATATGGACATATTGAGCGGATGCCTAGACATGGATATGATTTCTATTTGAATGGCAGTCTGACTAAATGCAGAAGTTAGTGGTTTTAAAGATTGAGTCAGTGATATCCAAAATATTTCATTTCTAAAATACAGTTCTTGGATCACTGTACTCAATCATAATAGTCAATACAGCTCTGTAGAAAACAGTTCAAAGCTTCCAGATCTAAGAAAAGAAATTTATAGGTAATGAGCATCTACTGTGTGCCAAATACCAATTCGGTGCTTTACACCTGTTCAGCCTGGTTCCTTCTAGGTGGGGAAGTGGGAGACTTGGGCTACAGCCTGTGGTCTTGGAAACTGGTGATGGGACATAGGCAGAGCCACGAAGCAAAGAAAATGATGAAGTCTGAGTTCCAAATGACAAGTCCTCCAGAGTAAGGAATAGCTCCAAAACTTCAGGTCTGTGAGGGGAGAAGAGTGTGGAAAGAGAAGGACTGGATCCAGAATGAAGGTTTTATAACTGCTGATCCCCAGTAAGTCCCAGAGGATAACCGTGAAGGAACACTGAGTAGGGAGAAAGAATCCTTCCTAGAGTATCTTTAGCTCAATTTGTGGGCAGGGAGGGGATCCGGCATCAAGTTAGTGCATTACACATGCATTATCTCAGTCCTCACAACAACCCAATGAGAGTGACTATCCCCATTTTATACCTGTAAACAGTGAGATTCAGGAAGGTTAAGTAATTTGCCCAACTTGAAACATCCAGAATACATCCCCAGACCCGACTCCAAAGCCCATATTCTTTCTACTGTATCTCATTGCTTCTCAGAGACTGGGGAACAAAGAAGGGTTCCCCTGTTTCCCTGTGCAGACTCAGCCAAGGAGACTACAATACCACATGACTCTAACCCCAAGCTGGAGAAGTGAAAACTCACAGCCACAATATTTGAGTGTCAAGGAACATTAACTTTTTAAAAAACTCTTTTGCATAATAAGCTATCACTAAATGTTTATTAACACAAAACATTTTGTTGTGTAACAGGAGCATTCGTTTTCTTCAGTCAACATTTTCTTCTCTCATTTCTTTCACTTGTTTTTGTAACTAAATGCTGTGTTGGAATTTGGGCTTCTGCTTTATGGACTTTAGCCAGGTTGAGAAATAGACCCAGGAAGCAGAGATTGAAATGTATGTCTTATCATCTAAATTATGGGGTTCCCTAGTAAAGCTGAGTAGGAGATGAGGCTTAGGCCTAAAGCAGAAATAGGTTTGCTCCAGTTCTCCACAAATGAACTTCAGCCTTCCTCACTCAAGCCCAGCTCCAGCGTGGGAGTAAGAAGTACTGCTCCCTGAACGCCAAGGGCAGAATTAGAAAACGCTGTACCGGAGCTCCTGCAAGTCTTAGAAACTGAGTTCTTCTTTGTTGCCTGGGAAGGTGCGAGAGAGAAGGTGTAGAGAGGGGCCCCAAATATTTATCCAGTACCACTTTCCATCATCAGGATTAGAACAGAAACCTGGAGAGTGAAGCAACACGCATCCCTCCCCTTCTGTGCCAGGTTTCTCATCTTTTAGCATATTACAGTGTGTGTCCCACTGGCATTATGTCAGTTGATTTCAGGTAGCAGGGTGATGGTGACAGGCATTTTTTTTAATTTTAGTAATTATGCATTTTAATCTGTATTCAGAAAAAAATATATATATATATTTTTTTATTATTATTTTATTTTATTTTTTTGGGGGGTACACCAGGTTCAATCAAATGTTTTTATACACATATCCCCATATTCCCTCCCTTCCTTGACGCCCCCCCCTCGATTCCCCCCCACCCTCCCTGCCCCAGTCCTCTAAGGCATCTTCCATCCTCGAGTTGGACTCCCTTTGTTATACAACAACTTCCCACTGACTATTTTACAGTTGGTAGTATATATATGTCTGTACTACTCTCCCGCTTCTTCTCAGTTTCCCCTTCACCCCCCGCCCCCTCCCATACCTCGAGTTCTCCAGTCCATTCCCTGTATCTGCTTCCCTGTTCTTGTCACTGAGTTCATCAGTACCATTTTTAAATTCCGTATATGTGAGTTAGCATACAATATTTGTCCTTCTCTTTCTGACTTACTTCACTCTGTATGACAGATTGTAGTTCTATCCACCTCATTACATATAGCTCCATCTCATCCCTTTTTATAGCTGAGTAATATTCCATTGTATATATATGCCACATCTTCTGTATCCATTCATTTGTTGATGGGCATTTAGGTTGCTTCCATGTCCTGGCTATTGTAAAGAGTGCTGCAATAAACATTATGGTACAAGTTTCTTTTGGGATTATGGTTTTCTTTGGGTATATGCCCAGGAGTGGGATGACTGGATCATATGGTAGTTCTATTTGTAGTTTTTTAAGGAACCTCCAAATTGTTTTCCATAGTGGCTGTACCAACTTACAGTCCCACCAACAGTGCAGGAGAGTTCCCTTTTCTCCACACCCTCTCCAACATTTGTTGTTTCCAGACTTTGTGATGATGGCCATTCTGATTGGTGTGAGGTGATACCTCATTGTGGCTTTGACTTGCATTTCTCTGATGATGAGTGATGTTGAGCATCTTTTCATGTGTTTGTTGGCCATCTGTATGTCTTCTTTGGAGAAATGTCTATTTAGGTCTTCTGCCCATTTGTGGATTGGGTTATTTGCTTTTTTGGTATGAAGCTGCATGAGCTGCTTGTATATTTTGGAGGTTAATCCTTTGTCCATTGTTTCATAGGCAATTATTTTTTCCCATTCTGAGGGTTGCCTTTTAGTCTTGTTTATGGTTTCTTTTGCTGTGCAAAAGCTTTTAAGTTTCATGAGGTCCCATTCGTTTATTCTTGATTTTATTTCCATGATTCTAGGAGGTGGGTCAAAAAGGATGTTGCTTTGATGTATGTCAAAGAGTGTTCTGCCTATGTTTTCCTCTAGGAGTTTTATAGTGTCTGGCCTTATATGTAGGTCTTTAATCCATTTGGAGTTTATTTTTGTGTATGGTGTTAGGAAGTGTTCTAATTTCATTCTTTTACATGTTGCTGTCCAATTTTCCCAGCACCACTTATTGAAGAGGCTGTCTTTTTTCCATTGTATACTCGTGCCTCCTTTGTCAAAGATAAGGTGCCCATATGTGTTTGGGCTTACTTCTGAGTTCTCTATTCTGTTCCATTGATCTTCCTTTCTATTTTTGTGCCAGTACCATACTGTCTTGATCACTATGGCCTTGTAGTATAGTTTGAAGTCAGGAAGCCTGATTCCACCAACTCCATTTTTCCTTCTCAAGATTGCTTTGGCTATTCGGGGTCTTTTGCGTTTCCATACAAATCGTAAGATTTCTTGCTCTAGTTCTGTGAAAAATGCCATTGGTAATCTGATCGGGATTGCATTAAATCTGTAAATTGCTTTGGGTAGTACAGTCATTTTCACGATGTTGATTCTTCCAATCCAGGAACATGGTATATCCCTCCATCTGTTTATGTCATCTTTGATTTCTTTCATCAATGTCTTAAAGTTTTCTGCATACAGATCTTTTGCCTCCTTAGGCAGGTTTATTCCTAGGTATTTGATTCTTTTTGTTGCAATGGTGAATGGGAGAGTTTCCTTAATTTCTCTTTCTGCTCTTCCGTTGTTAGTGTATAGGAATGCAAGAGATTTCTGTGCATTAATTTTGTATCCTGCTACTTTACTAAACTCATCAATGAGTGCTAGCAGTTTTCTGGTAGAGTCTTTAGGGTTTTCTATATATAGTATCATGTCATCTGCAAAGAGTGATAATTTTACTTCTTCTTTTCCAATTTGGATTCCTTTAATTTCTTTTTCTTCTCTGATTGCTGTGGCTAATACTTCCAAAACTATGTTGAATAACAGTGGTGAGAGTGGACACCCTTGTCTTGTTCCTGTTCTTAGAGGGAATTCTTCCAGTTTTTCTCCATTGAGAACAATGTTGGCTTTTGGTTTGTCATATATGGCTTTTATGATGTTGAGGTAATTTCCTTCTATGCCCATTTTCTGGAGAGCTTTTATCATAAATGGATGTTGAACTTTGTCAAAAGCTTTTTCTGCATCTATTGAAATGATCATATGGTTTTTATCCTTCAATTTGTTGATATGATGTATCACGTTGATTGATTTGCGTATATTGAAGAATCCTTGCATCCCAGGGATAAACCCCACTTGATCGTGGTGTATGATTTTTTTAATGTGCTGTTGCAGTCTGTTAGCTAGTATTTTGTTGAGGATTTTTGCATCTATATTCATCAGTGATATTGGTCTGTAGTTTTCTTTTTTTGTGACATCTTTGCCTGGTTTTGGTATCAGGGTGATGGTAGCCTCATAGAATGAGTTTGGGAGTGCTCCGCCTTCTGCAATATTTTGGAAGAGTTTGAGAAGGATAGGTGTTAACTCTTCTCGAAATGTTTGATAGAATTCGCCTGTGAATCCATCTGGTCCTGGGCTTTTGTGTGTTGGGAGATTTTTAATCACTGCCTCAATTTCTGTACTTGTGATTGGTCTGTTCATGGTTTCTATTTCTTCCTGGTTCAGTCTTGGAAGATTGTATTTTTCTAAGAATGTATCCATTTCTTCCAGGTTATCCAATTGATTGGCATATAGTTGCTTGTAGCAGTCTCTCATGATGTTTTGTATTTCTGAGGTGTCCGTTGTGACTTCTCCTTTTTCATTTCTAATTCTGTTGATTTGCATCTTCTCCCTTTTTTTCTTGATGAGTCTGGCTAATGGTTTATCAATTTTGTTAATCTTCTCAAAGAACCAGCTTTTAGTTTTATTTATTTTTCTTATGGTTTCTTTCCTTTCTTTTTCATTTATTTCTGCTCTGATCTTCACGATTTCTTTCCTTCTGCTCACTTTGGGGTTTCTTTGTTCTTCTTTCTCTAGTTGTTTGAGGTGTAAGGTTAGGTTGTTCATTCGATAATTTTCTTGTTTCTTAAGGTAGGACTGTATTGCTATAAACTTCCCTCTTAGAACTGCTTTTGCTGCGTCCCATAGGTTTTGGGTTGTTGTGTTTTCGTTGTCATTTGTTTCTAGATACTTTTTGATTTCCTCTTTGATTTCTGTAATGATTCCTTGGTTGTTTAATAGTGAATTGTTTAGCCTCCATGTGTATGTATTTTTTGCAGTTTTTTTCCTGTAATTGATATCTAGTCTCATGGCGTTGTGGTCTGAGAAGATGCTTGATATGATTTCAATTTTCTGGAATTTGCTGAGGTTTGATTTGTGACCCAAGATGTGATCTATCCTGGAAAATGTTCCGTGTGCACTTGAGAAGAAAGTGTAGTCTGTCGTTTTTGGATGGAATGTCCTATAAATATCAATTAAGTCGAGATGGTCTAATGTGTCATTTAAAGCTTGCGTGTCTTTATTTATTTTCTGTTTGGATGATCTGTCCATTGATGTAAGTGGGGTGTTCAAGTCTCCCACTATAATTGTGTTACTGTCGATGTCCCCTTTTATAGCTGTTAGCATTTGCCTTATGTATTGAGGTGCTCCTATATTGGGGGCATAGATATTTACCATTGTGATATGTTCTTCTTGGATGGATCCCTTGATCATTATGTAGTGCCCTTCCTTGTCTCTTTTAATAGTCTTTACTTTCAAGTCTAATTTGTCTGATATGAGTATTGCTACTCCAGCTTTCTTTTGACTTCCATTTGCATGGAATATCTTTTTCCATCCCTTCACTTTCAGTCTATATGTATCCCTTGGTCTGAAGTGGGTTTCTTGTAGGCAGCATATAGAAGGGTCTTGTTTTTGTATCCATTCAGCCAGTCTGTGTCTTTTGGTTGGAGCATTTAATCCATTTACATTTAAAGTGATTATTGACATGTGTGTTCCAATTACCATTTTCTGAATTGTTTTGGGTTTGTATTTGTAGGTGTTTTCCTTTTCTTGTGTTTCCTACTTAGAGAAGTTCCTTTAGCACTTGTTGTAAGGCTGGTTTGGTGGTGCTGAATTCTCTTAACTTTTGCTTGTCTGGAAAGCTTTTGATTTCTCCCTCAAATCTGAATGAGATTCTTGCTGGGTAAAGTATTCTTGGCTGTAGGTTTCTCTCTTTCAGGACTTTCAGTATATCCTGCCATTCCCTTCTGGCCTGCAGAGTTTCTGTAGAAAGGTCAGCTGTTATCCTGATGGGTTTTCCCTTATATGTTGTTTGTTGCTTTTCTCTTGCTGCTTTTAATATTTTTTCTTTGTGTTGAATTGTCGTTAGTTTGATTAATATGTGTCTTGGTGTATTTCTGCTTGGGTTTATTCTGTATGGGACTCTCTGTGCTTCTTGGACTTGGTTCATTATTTCCTTTCCCATGTTGGGGAAGTTTTCCACTAGAACCTCTTCAAATATTTTCACAGACCCTTTCTTGTTTTCTTCTTCTTCTGGGATGCCTATAATTCGAATGTTGGTACGTTTAAGGTTATCACTGAGGTCTCTGAGGCTGTCTTCTAGTCTTTTTATTTTTTTATCTTTTTCCTGCTCTGTGGCGTTTATTTCTTCCATTCTATCTTCCAACTCACTTATTCGTTCTTCTGCCTCAGTCATTCTGCTGGTTAGAGCATCTAGAGTATTTTTAATTTCAGTTATTTTGTTATCCATTGCTGTTTGTTTTTCTGAGTTCTTATGAACTGTTTCTTTTACTTTCTCTAATTTGTTATCGAGATTTTGTATCATTTTTACTATCATTACTCTAAATTCTTTTTCAGGCATTTTTCCTATTTCCTCCTCATTTATTTGGTCTTGTGGGTTTTTTTCCTGCTCCTTTGCCTGCATGGTGTTTCTTTGTTTCCTCATGGTTGTCCAAGCTTTTGGGGTTGCTTGTCCTGGTGATAGAGGTGTTTATAGAAGACTGTCCAAGCCTCAGACTAATGTCCAAGTATTGGATTAGACGAATATTCAGTCTAGGAAACACATACATGTATAAGACACACAATTATTGAATCCGTTAGGACATAAGGCTCTAGAAAGACCTGACAGAACCCCAGTGTGCTATCAGATAATCAGAGAGAAACCCAGCAGAAATTGACAACTGAAACAGAACAAATCAGAGACAAAAGCAAAAGCAAACAAACAACAAATAACACCCTACACATACAAACATCAATCCAGGGAGATTTTGTAAGCTAGGATCAAATATAGAAATGAGCTGGAGTACCACCAGAGAGAATGGAGATTCTCAGAATGTAATTAGACAACTGTACTAAGAACTAAGATATAGACAAAAGCCTAATATTAATACCAAGGCAGTGCATCATCTGGAGAATAGAGCAAGGAGTCTGAGCAGACCGATAGTGTTGCTTATAAGTATGTTAAGATAAAATACACTTAAAATGGCTGGAAGAAAGGGGAACAGAAGAGCGTAATGTGGTTGGAAATATGCAAAGAAAAAGAAAGGAATAGAAGTGTATAAAAGAAAGGGATGAAAGTAAAGTATGAAAGATATTTTGTCCGTACTACCAAAAACTTAGCTAGATATAGAAGTATTCTAAAAGGCAAAAAAAAAAAAAAAAAAAAAAAAAAGAGTAAAAAATATCCTTATAAAATTATGTTGTAAAACTTGTAGATCCCTTAGGGCTAAGATCGTATTTAATAAATCAAAAAAAAAAAAAAAAGAGAGAAAGGAAAAAAAAAAAAAAAATCCAGAACTGATCCCCGAATGGACCAGTTCAATAGGTATTGATACTACTATTTCTGTTTCCTTAGCGTCTCAGCTGTAAGTGTCCTTTTCCTTGCCTTGGGTTTTTTTTTTTTGCGTTATTCTGTGACCAGCAGAGGTTCCTTTATTGTTCGTCTGTAAGCCTCGGTGTGTGGGGAGGGAGAGGGTGCAATAGTGGCTCCTTTTCCTGGGAGGGAGTGAGCAGTGGCGCACTGTTGCTTCAGTCAGGCTTGGAGATGCCTGTTGCAGAGGGCGCTGGTGGCTCAGGCGTACACAGAAAGTCTTAGAGTTGGGCCTCTCTCGGGGTTTTTTCTTTTTGATGCTGGTTTTTTTTTTTTTTTTTTTTCTCTCGGCAGCCTCCCTGCTGCTGGCGTTGCAAGGAGTTTTAATCTAGCCCCGCCCGAGCGCCTGAGGGTGCTTGTTATCCCTGAGCGCCTTATGTGGCCCCGCAGGGCGTCTCTCCGCTGCCTGTTGCAGAGGCACAGAAAGAGAGAGAGAGGCTATGCGCACGGCTCCTCCCCCCCGCCCGGGAGCCTGCAGCCTCCAGCCGCCATCATGGCCGGGCAGCTCTCAGGGATCGGCACTCCTCTCCGCGGACCTCCTCCCTCCTGTCCTCTCGGTCCGTCACCCTACCGGCAACAATGTTTCTCCCCCTGAACCAGCTCTCCGGTTCCCACACTCCCGCTCCTGGACCCTCCGTTCAGCCGCGGATCGATGTCTCGGTCCGGGAACGCTGAGCTGCGCTGCGGACCCTCCGTATGTTTCTCACTCCCTCCCGTCTGCCACAGCTCCGCCGCTTCACCCTCTTTGAGCCCTCGTAGATGCCTCCCTACCGGCTATGTCAGGTTCTCCGCAGCCCTTTCTGGTGTCCGAGGCCGTCTGCTGGTGTTCAGCTGGTTCTCTGTGGGAATGACTGTGTCCTTCCGTGCATTCCCAATGCATCTGTGGAGAGGGATGCACTCCACATCTCTCTACTTCGCCGCCATCTTTTTCTCCTCCAAAAAAAATATATTTTAACATATCATGAGCTCAAGAATTTTAAAGTACACACAATATTTTTAAAAATGTATCAGTATTAGCATGGGTGATGCGCAAATAAATAAAAATCCCAAAGCAGTGCGTATATGAAGGAAGGCTGGGAAACGATGTCATAAGGCATTGTTCTTAAGCGAGTTAGAAGTCAGCCAGGGCTGCCGTCCTCTCAGCAGGGCAGGCAGCTGCTCACAGTGCTGCTGTGCTCTCACCATCGTACACTCTTCTCCTTTCTACACAATGTTCCCCTCTGGAACTGCTGATGGGCATTTCACCTTTTGCCCACAAAAGACTCTAGCATCATGAGTCAGCCAGGATTCCATGCGGCACCCTAAGCTCAAAATTCACTCCCTATTCTATTCTTATCAGTAATTATCTCCTGTCATGTTGTCCAGAATAGATCCACCAGATTTTATGAAATGAATATAAAGACTGGATCAACAACATAAACATGTCCCAAATTTGAACAATAGGAAACTCTTATTATTCAACGCCCTCAAAACTAAATCCCCTTGCAAATAAAAGCCCACAGAAATTAAAGTCCAAATGCCTTCATTCCCAATTTTATACGACTGGCTCCGTCTCAGCCAGAGGGTCTTACGTACTTGTCTGGGTTCCCACATCTGCAGCTGTGTCCCAAGCTGTCTTTCATAGGTATGTAGCTTCTTCAGCCTCTTTAAATTCAAATCTCTGGTTAGTTTTACTCTCCAAGGGGTCAGTAGCCACAAAGGAAACTGCAGCTCCACTGCAGAAGTTATCACAAACAAAATTATGATCCCCAAGTTAAATGAATGGTGGAATGTCGTTCGATGTTGCTATTCTCAGCCAAAGAGCATGGCAGGTAACTTAGTGGTAGCTGTGTGGGAGACAGTGAGAACCTGAGAACACCTGGTTTCAGTCCCATGGCAGGCCAGCCAGCTGCACCAGTGTTGAGTCCACAGCCTGGGCATCTGTGTGTACTGACCAGAAACTGCCCAACAGTTGTATTTCTACGTGTATAATATATGTATTTCTGTGTTTCTTCTTGTTTTGTTTTGTTTGGGAGATGCTTGTGGGGATTCCCCCCGTATGTGTTGCCTACTTTCTCTCAGAGAGTGACATGCGAGACATTATTGCCTTCTTATTTAGATATTCTGGTTTCTTCATTTCCTCCTGTCTATTGTCTCATGCAAGACTGTGGTCTAGAGAAAACCTCTACTCCCAGATCCTTCCAAGTGTGTTCTCTGTAGGGGTGAAGTACACTATTCTCCATGAAAACGTGAGGAATGGAGTAGAGACCATCACCCTACTTCCTTAGCACTATGTTTTAACTTAATAATGTACACTGTTTTATTTACTCTGATACTAGTAATTGTCGTCACTTTTCCATAAACGTTTCCTTCCTACCTAGGCAGGCTGAGTTGGACCCAGGTGGGCCGTAGGTAACTAGAGTCAAAATTAAAAAAAAAAAAAAATTAAAACACTAGGATCGGGACTTCCCTGGTGGTCCAGTGGGTACGACTCTGCACTCCCAGTGCAGGGGGCTGGGGTTCAGTGCCTGATGGGAGAACTTGGTCCCACTTGCATGCTGCAGCTAAGACGTCTGCATGCCATAACTACGTTCGCATGCTGCACCTATGACCTGGAGCAGCCCAAATAAGTATTAAAGAACAAAAAACAGAAACAAACAAAAAAACACCAGGATCACAATAGAGGCCAGTGAGTCAGGATTACTCTTGTGCACTGTTGGTAGGAATGTAAACTGGTTCAGCCACTGTGGAAAACAGTATGGAAACGCCTCAAAAATTTACTAGAACTTCTAAATGACCCAGCAGTTCTACTTCTGGGTATTTACCTGAAGAAAACAAAAACACTAATTTGAAAAGATATATGCACCCCTATGTTTACTGCAGCATTATTACAGCAGCCAAGATATGGAAACAACCCAGACGTCCAAGGATGGGTGAATGGATAAAGAAGATGCAATGTATATAGACACAACAGAATACCGTGTAGCCATAAAAGAAGGAAATCTTGCCATTTGCGACAACATGGATGGACCTTGAGGGCATTATGCTAAGTGAAATAAGTCAGAACAAGAAAGACAAATACCATATAATTTCTCTTTTATGTGCAATATAAAAACCAAAACAAACAAAACAAAAGCAAACTCACAGATTCAGAGAACAGATTGGTGTTTACCAGAAGGAAGAGGGTTGGAGGAAGGGTGAAGTGAGTGAAGGAGAGCAATTGTATGGTGATGGATGGTAGCTAGATGTACAGTGCTGATTATTTTGTAGTGTATACAAATATTGATTTATAATGTTGCATACCTGAAATTTGTATAAATGTTATATACCAATTTTACCTTGATTGAAAAAACAAAAAAAAGAAGAAAAAGTAACAGGAGGATACCAAAGTTTAGCAAAACTTTAAGGAGATTCTAGATATCACAGATGTAAGTAGTCAAAAGTTAGTATTCCAAAAGGTTGGGCCACTGAAAAGACAGAGCACAAGCACAGACAAACAAAAAATACTTAAACCTAAACTTCAGGGTAGAAACTTTTCTGTTCTTATGCATTCCTGTCTCAGTAGGATCTGACCATCAGTGTAAGGAGAGAGACTGCAGCTGTGGAGGAAAATGGTGCCAAGAGCTGCAGCTGCAGAATTTTTTTTGTTTGTTTTTTCTGTGTGTTTTTTTTTTTCAGTTTTTACTTTAACCTGTAAAATTAATACATGCACAAGTTAAAAAAAATAAAACAGTACAGAGTGGTACTAAAAAATGTAAGTTCTCTACCTGACCTCGTTCTCCCACGGCCCATTTCTAACCCAGCTTCCTACTTTTTTAATTAATTTTTATTGGAGTATAGTTGCTTTACAATGTTGTGTTAGTTTCTGCTGTAGAGCCAAGTGAATCAGCTATATGTATACACATATCCCCTCCTTTTTGGATTTCCTTTCCACTTAGGTCACCACAGAGCACTGAGTAGAGTTCCCTATACTATACAGTAGGTTTTCATTAGTTATCTATTTTATACTTAGTAGTGTATATATGTCAATCCCAAAGTCCCAATTCATCCCACCACCCCTTACTCCCTATTTTTAAACATCTTTTATTCTGTTGCTGGTTATTACCATACCTCTGGAACTTATGCTAATTCCTCCACTTCTCATTCATCAACTTTAGATAGTATCTATTGAAAGACGATAAACTTAGTTCATATTTCCTTATCCATTACTAAGTTTTTCCAGTTATAGTGCTTTGGTTCTTCTGGTGGTTATCTATAATTTGAAAGAATATGCTTAAACCCCATATTTCATTACATCAATTTTAGATAGTATATCTGATTCATTACTAGATAACGTGAGAAAAATCTGTCTGATATTACCTTCCACATCTCTCTGCTGCCTTAAAAGTAGACTTCCATTTTTATACATTATCAATGTTATTAATATTAGATTCTCTTTTATAGCTACTATTGTCTTCCAAGTTTTGTTTATATGTTGATTCTACAAACTGAAATAGCATTTACATTATTCCGATTATTAAATTACTCCTTCTTGAAAGACTGAATAACTCTACCTATTGAGGAAAAAAAGGTAATCTATATCATTAAAATGGAAAGATGAATGTTCCAAGTGTCAAGCTCAAATGGGATTCCTTAAACCCAATCTTCAAGACTTCCTACTAAATTATTCATTTAGCCAATGATACCTTTAATTTCCAAGAAATCTTTCTTCTTTGATTATTCTAATTTCCCAGCCACCTATTCTTTGGCTTCTTGACTCTGAAGATGTTAGGGTTTGGGTTTTTTTTTTTTTTTAATCAAGTTTTTCTTCAGTTCTCTTAATTAACTGTTTTCTTCAGGAGTCAACTGTTATATCGGTTCCACTTGGACCCTATCATTTTTGCTGCTGGTTTCTACTACACTTTCTGGGTTTTTTTTCTCATACATATGCATGATGAAAAAGACTGATCAATACTGTTAGCATGATTCTCAACTCTGCTATCAGACCTGTCCCTTGAGTGAAAAGATGGATGGTAGGGTCTATGTACATATAAGATGGTACAGTCAGCCCTATGCATCCATAAGTTCCACGGATTCAACCAACTTAAGGTCCAAAATATTCCCAAAAAATTCCAGAAATTTCCAGAAAGCGATACTTAAATTTGCTGCACACTGGCAACTGTGTACCTAGAATTTACATTGTATTAGCTATTATAAGTACTCTGTAGATGATGTAAAGCATACAGAAGGATGTGCATAGGTTATATGCAAATACTATGCCATTTTACATAAGAGACTCAAACATCCGTGGATTGTAGTATCCACAAGGAATCCTGGAACTAATCCCCCACAGATACTGAGGGATGACTGTATTCTTTAAGGATACATTGAGATATTTTGTTAATCATGTATTTTTTTTGAAATTTGAAATATACTTTAAAGTATTTTTTTGAAATTTGCCTTTTAAAAATAATGCATGAAAATATCACTTATTTTATTTACTTAGTTTTTTTGTGTGTGCCAGGATTCACTCACTCTATTAGGAATCTGGCTTGGACCAAGGGCCTGGGGGTTAAACATAATTCCCAGGTATGGTCAGCAGGGGGCAGAAAAGGGTAGTGGAACAAGTACTCACTGCCAAGGCCTGGGCATCCCTCTCTTTCCCCTTTCTGCGGAGGTAAAAATCAATTAGTAGGTAGTAGACGGTCCAGAGTGCCAGAATCAGGAGAGAAATTACTCACAGAGACAGTGACCCAGAATGGCGAGTAGGCTGAGGAGGCAGGGGAAAGGTTTAGCCACCATTCACAGCCTGGTCTGTGTCACAGAGACGTGGACAACCAGACATCAGGAGGTGAATCATCAGAGCACTTTCACAGTCCTGACTGCTACTCCCAGCCTGCCGGAAGCCCAGGGTCTGGCTCCTTAAAGTAACAGGAGTCGATGATCCACCTTGGGAGCTGATATAAACTTCCTGTCTGAGAGCTAGTCCATGCTGCCAGCCAAGGGTTCCACAACCAGCCATTTTAAGGAGGACAGAGTAGGGTATGGGCACCAAATGCAAATGCTGACAGTTAATGAAAACACTTAGATACATTCCAATTAAATAATTTGGGAGCCAACCTAAACCTGATGTGGCTTAAATATATTTTCTTCCCTCCTCCAGAGGGGAAACATTGTTCAGTTGTGCAAACATTTTGACTTTGAAATGAGACAAACGTGACTCTAAACTGTTTGGTATATGGTTCTCAGTTACCTAACCTTTCTGAGCCTCAGTTTCTCCATCTCTAAAACTAGAAATAATGATTCTCACCTCACAAATCTGCTGCAAAGAAATGAGATGATGTACATAAACTGCATGGCAAAGAGCTTGGCAACTTGTAGTCAGTCAGTCAACATTGGTAGCTGTTCTATCTCCCTGTCTTTGTCTTGGAAGAATATCCACCATGCTGCTTGCTATCTTTGAATACAAAGTTTCAGTCTCCTAAAAGTATGACTAACATTAACTGAGGGATTACTGTGTTAGGTACCACAGTAAGTTTTCTGAAGTATAATCTCACTTAATTTTCATGATGTACTTTTATCATCATCTCTATTTTACAAATAAGGACATTGCACACCGATTTTCCTAGTCTTTCCACATGGTAAAGAACAAGGAAGGATTCAAAACTAGGTAACTGGATTCCAGAACTCATGCTCTTGACAATACCCAATCTGTTTTCCAATACAGACATTTAATCAAAGAGTTAAAAATCTAAAGGAAAAAACAGAATAGTCTCGTCTTTGCAACGTGTTTAAATGTTGGTACTATTGTCATAGGATCACCTCTTCTATTTGATACTTAGGGCAAAAGTTCAGTGTTCAATGAAATAAATGAAAACGTGCCTTGTCGCAGACACAGAGAATGGACATGTGGACATGGAGGGAGATGGAGAGGGTGGGACAAATTGGGAGATTATGATTGACATATATACACTACCATGGGTAAAATAGATAGCTGGTGGGAACCTGCTGTATAGCACAGGGAGCTCAGCTCGGTGCTCTGTAATGACCTAGATGGGTGGGATTGGGGGTGGGGGTGTAGGGAGATCCAAGAGGGAGGGGATATATGTATACATATAGCTGATCCACTTCATTGTACAGCAGAAACTAATACAACATTGTAAGGCAACTATACCCCCCCAAAAAAATAAATAAAGTTAAAAAAAAAAAAGAAAACACACGTCACTGTTTTTCCATTTAGAATTCTTTCATAAAATTAAAGAACTAACAATGGTATTTTGGAAGAAATTCAGCTTTAGCTATTACATTTAAAGATTACTATTACATGACTAAGGAAAACTTCCTTGATCTTTCTGAGAAGTGTTCTCTCTTTTGCTTCACTAGAAAGGGAAGATGGTGTAAGAATACTTCTTCCTCAACTGATGCCTAAAAAAACAATCACAGTCCTGGTCCTATGTAAGGATCACGCAAAACACTTTTTATAAATACAGGTTTTCTGGATCTGGTAACTCAAAATTTCTGGGAGAGGACAGCCTAAAAAGCTCCTCGACAAATATCGGAACTGATTACCAGTGACTAGATTCTAGAAGGGGAGACGTCTTCCTGGCCCCTAACCTCTCCAAAAGGGAGAGGCAGAGAATGGAGATAATTTGGGAACTGGGGAAGGTGCAGAGATATGTCTGCCTACATTTCTTGCCTTAAATAGATTCTGCCAAATGCTTGATGAGAGGCCAGAAAGTGTTGCCCAATGAGCCTCCACAGTTCTAATCACAGTCAAGCATGTCTAGACCAGCACTGTCCCTTTAAAAGTGCTGAATAGTCTCTGGAGGCCACTGTCTATATGCCGCTTCTATGCTAGTTCATTTTAAGAGTGAAGACCTTAACAAAGTCACAAAGGACTAAAAAGACCTGTGCTTCTGGCCTCCACCCACCTTTCCTGACTTACTTCACCTTCCCGTACCTTCTGTTAGTGTCTCCAATCTACCAAACTCTTTCACGTCTCTGAAATTTCATATATTCAGATTCTATCCCTTCAGCAAGAAATATGAAACATCCTCTCCCAACACACATTTTTCTCTTCTCTTCTTCTCCCTCTTTCCCTCTCTCTCTTTCCGCTCCTTCCCTCCAACCCTCTTTACCTCTCTCCTTTCCTCTCCACCCTCCTAATTCCAAATTATCTTTTTAAAAAATCTATTATTTATTTTGGCTATGCCGGGTCTTAGTTATGGCATGTGGAATCTTTAGTTGTGGCATGTGGAGTCTTAGTTGTGGTATGCATGTGGGATATAGTTCCCTGACCAGGGATCGAACCTGGGCCCTCTTCATTGGGAGCACAGAGTCTTACCCACTGGACCACCAGGGAAGTCCCCCAAATTATCTTGTAAAGCTCATTTCACAGGAGCTGTTCAAAGAAGCCTTCCTTGCCTGCCCTCTCCACAAAGTCAGGTGTCTGGTCCGTCTTGTAATTGCTCATCTCACTCTTTAATTTTTCTTTGTAGTACCTACCAGAGTCTGACATAAGAGTTATTGGTGAGATTCTGTTTAATTTCTGTCTCCCCCATTTCAATCTAGGTTTTGTGAGAGAGCTGGGCCAGAGTCCCTTTTGCTCCCTGCTGCCCAGACCTAACCAAGTGCCTTTCCTTCAGTACGGGTTCAAATACTCTCTGTTAAATGAATGAAGTAAAAGGAAGAGAGACTTTTAGATTCTCTCTTTTTTTCCTTCATCCAGGGCAGAAAGCTATATCATTGATTTACTCAATAAAATGTTTTGAATTCCTCCAATGTGCCAATGCCTGTGAGAATTTAATGATACATCAAAAAATAGACTCATTCCTTGAGGTCCTTAGAGTCTAGTGGGGAATAAAAGACATGTATTCAGATAACTATTACAGGAGCCTGCCAGGGAAACCACAAACTTTCTTACATAATCAAATTTCAGTCCTTCACTGTTGTCAGAGCAAAGAGACCATCCCTGTGAGAAAAGATTAGGGGCCTCACTGCCCAGAGGCTGTGTGACCTCCAGAGTCAGCGGGATTTGAATCCTTCCGTTACACTGTGGCTGCTTGGGTTCATGGTACCTAAACTATCTGTGCAGCAGCCTCCTCAACTGCACAATGGTCAGTTTTCTAGTGGAAAGAGAAAGGTGTCTTTACAGGAAATGTTTTTAGCAGATTACCGTAGGTTCGTAAAACTGAAGAAGATATACAGATGGCAAATAAGCACATGAAAAGATGTTCAGTGTCATTAACTATTAGGGGAATGCAAATTAAATCCACAATGAGATGGAGCTACCCAGCTATCAGAATGCCTAAAATAAAAAATGACACCACCAAATGTTTGTGTGGATTTGGGGAAACAAACACATACAGTACTGGTGAGAATGTGAAATGGTACAGCCACTCTGGAAAACGAGTTGACCGTTTCTTTAAAAACAAAAGGTACAACTACCATACAACCAGACATTTGCACTCCTGGGCATTTAGCCTAGAGAAAGGGAAACCTATGTTGACACAAAAATGTGTACACAAGTTTTTGTTGCGGCTTTATTTGTAACAGGCCAAAACTGAAGACAACCCAGTTGGTTAAGCAAACTGTGATACATCATTATCCTGGACTACTACCAAGAGTTACAAAGAAACGAACTATTATACCTGCAACAATCTGGATGAATCTCCAGTTATGCTGAGTGGACAAGAGCAAATCCCAAAATGTTACATACTGTGTGATCCCATTGGTATAACATTCTTGAAAATGGCAAAAATTAAAGAAATGGAGAAAGATTAGTGGTTGCCAGGGATTAAAGAGGTGGTAAAAGTTGGAGGGAAGTCTACATAGCTGTAGAAGGGTAATTTAAAGGATTGCGGAGGTGATGGAAATGTGCTGTATCTTCACTGTTTCAATGTTAATATCCTAGTTATGATATTGTATTATAGCTTAGAGACATGTTACCATTGGGAGAAACTGAGTAAAAGGTTATAGACTCTGTATTATTTCCTATAGCTACATGGGAATCTACAGTTATTTCAAAATAAAAAGAGTAATTTTAAAATATGAAAAGGTGGAAGCAAAGTCAGCGAAACAAGTATGGCGTTTGTCAGTTATAGCATAAGCCTCAAAACTCTGACATCATAATGGCCAGTGATCTTGACTACTACAGAATCCTGAGCTTTCGTGGATTTGTCCACAGTACTCTGCCAAGTGCTGTAGACATACTCTGGTTTCAGTGCCAAGAATTGGAGAAAAAACGATGTTCGCGTCAATCAGAAAGCACTTTGAGCTTTTTGGTGGTCAGTCAAGGTTTCGCCGCCTCAGGTAGTCTTTTAATATACTATTTTTGATCATCAAAACAGATGGTGGTCACAGGAAGTGTTTTGTTTTATTTCCTCAAAGACATATGAACTAATTTTTAACTTCAGCACTGGTTTCATGAAGAGCTACTGGTGTTCATAGGATTCAGTGCTGCTGAACACAAGTGAGCAGCTTTACATTCCTGGGGTGGAGTGGGGAGTAGGAGACACTTTTTTGGCTCCACGGGGGAGAACTTTCTGTAGATCTATGAACATGTCTGTTCTGTTTATCAAAGAGTATTTTCTGTTCAACTTAGTTGTTTTACCTATCATGACCTGAGAGTTATGTTAGAGCGTAGTCATAGCTCAACCAAATAATAGCTAAGCACTACCATACTTAGAAACTTTTTAATGTTTCCAGCATTATTTGCTGATCTTTGAGAATTTTCCCCCAAATTTGAATACTTAGATAAGATTGGGGTCAATCTTCCAGAATCCTCAGTTATCTACATTTTTATGTTCACGTGAAACTGAATTGTAATTACTTCTTTGCAAATCTCCATATCCTTTTATTTTATCTATATGAGGCCACAAATTGTCCTATTTTGGGTGGTTGTTGTTGGTTTGTTGGTGGTGGTGGTTTTTACCTTCTTGTCCTACTCTCTACCTTTGGCCTCTTGGTTCTCCTCTTCCTAACAGTTCCTGACCAGCTTTGCTGCTTTCTTCTTTTCCCCACCTTTAAGAGTCCACATGCCCCAGGGTTTTGTTCCTGAAACTGTTCTCTGTCCATATCAACTCCCTAGGTGACCTCATTTCCTTCAGTAACTTTCTATAACTTACTGACTCCTGAGTTTGAGCTATGAAGCCCTGTTTGGGAGATTGAGTCTAATTTTTAGAGGTGTGTCGAGCTTGACATTTAACATAAACTCCATCACACATCGGACCAGCGACTAGCTGTTCTATGGTGTTTGTGTTTTGCAGGAGAAGCCCTTCCGTTGAGGTGGACACCCACAGCCAAAATACTACATCCTCTGAGGGAGCCAATCATACCCTGCTGATCCACAGCCCCGTAGAACTCAAAAGAGGCTGGAGGAGGCAGAAGCAGCACCTCTTCTTATACAGCGATTTGTTGCTTATATCTAATACCAAGTGCGTATACATGACATGCTCTCCCGAGGATCATAAAATTGCACATTCGCTAACCCTTATTGTAGGAAAATATGACAGTGTCTCTCTTGCCTGGGGCTTGCAGACAGATGATAAAAATAAGAGGGGGAAATTACAGATTGTGATGAGTGCTTCTGATACAAGGGAGATAGGGTACCGTGTAGAAGATGGGACCATCTTAGAGAGGGGTTGTGCAGGAGAACCTCTCAAGGCGGCAGCCTCTAAACTGGACCTGCGGGGTGAGCAGCAGCCACCATCCCCAGCCAAGGTGCATGAGTCTCCTAGGCGTCTAGGCCCAAGTGGGTGCGGCTCAGTCCCCTGGAGGGAGGAGTTCAGGGGAGGCCAGTGTGACTGGAGCCTGAAGCAGGGGGTGTGACATTAGATGTGATATGGTAGTCAGGTCACAGAGGGTCTCCACAGGCCTGGAAGGGGTTGAAATACTATGCTGAAGGGTGTTTAACTAGGATAGGAGCCATATCTAGTGTATATTTTTAGCAAAATTTTCTAACTATTGGAAGATGATGGACTTTTGGGTAAGCAAGAGTGGAAGCAGGGAGACTAGTTAGAGGAGGCAACAGTCCTGATGAACAGTAACAAAGGCTCCATCGTGGGGTTGACAGTGACAATGAAAGATGAGGCCAGACAGATCTGGAATACATGTTGGAGACAGAACCAACTGGGTGCACTTTGCTCTCAACCCTGAATACAAATGCAACGAATACCATAGACTTGGTGGCTTAAACAACAGAAACTTATTTTCTGATCGTTCTGGAGGCTGGAGGTCCAAGATCAGGCACCAGCGTAGGGAAGTTCTAATGAGAGCTCTCTTCCTGGCTTGCAGATGGCTGTCCTCTCACTGTATGTTCACATGGCATTTCCTCAGTGCATGGATGCGGGGAGAGTGGAAGAAAGCTCTCTCCCTCCTCTAACAAGCCCACCCATCCTACTGGATTAGAATCTTAGCCTTATGACCTCATAAGCCTTAATTACATCCTAAAAGCTCCATCTCCAAATATAGTCGTGTTGGCAGTGAGGGCGTCAGGGTGTGAAGGTGTTGGCAGGGAGCGGGGGGAACACAATTCTTCCATTGCAATAACTAGCAGGACTGAGTGCCGCCAACCTTGCACAAATTTTCTCCACAATTTTTAGAAAACTACCTACAAGATCATTCCCATAATACATTTAGGTATAGTCATGATCATTATTAATATGAAAGAAAAAATGTTTTTTTTTTATTCCAGAAAGAAACAACAAAAAAGAAATAGCCTTCTGTGATAACAAACGTACTTCTTCCCTGTTGTGCCTCATCTTTTTAGATGGAGGACCGTGTTATGCCCTGAATCAGTCTGTTCCAATTAATAATCTGAGTTTAGCACCCAGTTTTTCCACTTGCCATAAGAAGGGGTGGAGGGAATGAATGAAGTTTCCTTTTACCTCAGCTCACCTTCAGACTTCAGGTGAAAACTCACTCATCTTTAGACTGATGCTACAGAAATCAACACAAATGGAATAAACAGCTGATTGCTACCTATGTAGTTGGTCAGAATAAGTAAAATTTAGCTTGTATGTAATAATAAGGGGGATTAAAATGTTTATTTCTTCACAAAGAAATTATATTTCTCCAGTTGTGTGGGATGTTAATATTCAGTGAAAATTGTTTTGAGGTTTTTGTCCTTTCTTTTTCATACTACATACACTAGAAAATTCTGTTCTCAAGAATTAAACTCAGATGAAACCTTCAATATCACGTTTGATATTCATTAGAATGCTTAATAAGTTATTTTTCAAATAAAATTATTACCTCTGTTGTTTAGAACAGGATCTGCTTTGTAAATACTAAGATATTAATACTAGTAGAGGTCCATGAAGAATTTACAAATGGGAAGGGACTGTACGTAGCTCACACCGTCTTTAGACATCACTATCCTCATGTTTAGTTATTGAAGAATACAGAAACAATGAAAAATGAATTTTATTTAGGTCAAAAGATGACGATTACTATTAATTTACCAGTGAAATGACAGATACTTACAGAATACACCACAATCCCTTCTCCTAAGCATCTAAGGGGACACCCCTGTGTAAAGAGAAATCTCCCTAGACTCCTATAAATTCCACAAACCATTGGGGCTTACTCCCTGGTATAAAGGTTGAGGTAAAGGAAAGGAGAGGGGTATCCATAGTAAGGGACACACGATAGAAATGAAAACGGCAGCCCTCCTCTCCCTTCTTCTCGAGTTAGTTTACATTAGCTTTGTTCTTTCTGACTTCTACTGAGAAAATCTCACTGAGTTGTGACTGAGTGTGAAGAAACACAATGAGACCCTAGGAGAATCACTGTAGTATAAAGCTTTGTTGTGATACAGTTTAAACATTTCCAAGCTAGCATCTAGCTCTGTTGGTATAATATCATAAGATATATCATCTCACTCCACAAATAAAAGAGCAATCCCATCAGAAGGCCTGGTGGCTCTGTGGGAAGAGGTGGGGCTGAGGACAGGCAAGAGGAGGAGGCTTCTTCAGGGACCTACAGGTCAACACCCATGGAGGCCAAGTGGTTACGAGCACAGGCTCATGAGTCAGGTTGTCTGAGTTCAAACCCTGTTTCTGTTGCTTTTGGCAATTCACTTAACCTCTCTGTGAGTTTCCTCCTCTGTAAAATGGGGCTAAAAAAGACTGCCTGGTGTGGTTGTTTGACAATTAAAGGAAATAGTGTTGATAAAATATTTACAACAGTGCTTGGCATATGGTAAGTGCTCAATGTTATAGGAGAGTGGAAACCATGCTCTGGACTTTTGGATAACTCCTAGGTTTGGTTTCAAGGGAGTGGATAATTTTGGCACTTCATTTCACTAAGAAGAGAATTACTGAAATGACTTTTGCAAGGTCAGTGTATTGGGAAGTTTCTGCACAGTACTTTGGGTGTCAATACACATGGATATCTACATCAGAAAAAAAAACCTATAAAATCCAGCAGATATGTGTCTATCTTCCCCATTGGCCATATATTTTTAGCTTCATAATGTCTTTAGAATTACTATGTAGAAAAAGAATTTTATCTGATAATTGTGTTTCATAGAAATCTTAAAATACACAGACATAGGGTAAAACTGTTGAAATTAAGTGTAGAAAAAAGCCACCTTGAATTATAAGGTATGTTTCCATATATATATATATATATATATTCATAGTGCCCACTGAATCTAGATTATCCTTCAAGTGGGCTTCCTGCAAAATTATTTTCATTTCATAAATCCCACTGAAGAGTTGTAGCTTTAACTGTTCCATGAATCAGTAGAGTCACAGGGATTTCTGCACATGCGGTGTCTTTGATCTCATTCTACCTTTAGTGTTTCTACATGTGGTTCTGGCTAGTGGGGAGTTCCAGAGCAGTGTGCCCAAGTCCCCTAGGCATCTTTCATAGGACTTGTAAAGATCTAAATCCTAGGCCCACCTAAGTGTTAAATTTGTGAATTAACCAAAAGATATGGTAGTTTCCATATCAGAAGTCAAAGAGAATCAGCAGAAACTGTCAGAAAGCAGTTTCACTGGTGACAATCACCTTCTGACTCCCCAGAGATAAATGGGAAGTATGTCTATCACTTACACATGAGACACCCTAGCCACTGGTCTGAGATTGACTGATTTTTCAGTTGGGGTTCAGCCTGTATGCTAACAGTTTTTCAGTTTTAGCTATAATCAAAGAGAAAATTGTATGAACAAAATCTTAAGAAAGGAAACTTAAAATAACCTATACTAAAAAATCTTTTTAAAAATTAAGGTTGAAAATGTATTTTAAATCTCTCTAATCCCAGCTTTTATTTTGCCTGTCTCTGCTAGGAAAAAGACTGTATAATTATTTTTACAAACCATGTACCATGTATCTTTGTTCAGCCCCTCAATACTTTTTGAAGTAGGCAAGACGTGAATGTATAATAAATTATAATTACAAAGATACATATATAATATATAGTGTCATAAATAACAAATATAAGAATGAGTTAATGGTTCTCTAAAAAAAGCTCTAAAATATAAACGATGGTCCATACTCAACACTCAACATTCAGAAAATGCCTATTTCCTGCCATCGAGGAAGTGTTTTCAGGGCCTTCCTGGACCAGCCTCTGCTCAGCACACACTTTGAAAAGGTCTATCAAACTACTCGCTATGCTGTGCACACAGAGTAACAGAGATGAAGGAGACATGCTTTGGCCTGGAGCAGTGAGAACTAGCATCCTTAGCATGAACACAGCTTCTCCCATTACATTTAAGAAACAGACTAACAGAAGTGTTGTTTGGTTCTTTCCAGGTATAAAAAGAACTTTAAGGTAAAAAATGAAATACCACTGAGCACCATGTGGACTGCCAACTGTACATACAAAATTGGTGAAGCCAACATTGGTGCCAGGAAGTCCTTTGTCCTAGGCTGGCCCACGGTGAACTTTGTGGCCACCTTCAGGTAAGACCTACAGCTTGGTCCTGTATTTGTAAGGGTTAAAAAAGGAAAACACTTAAATCTGATCGTATATCACGCCAGTGACTCACCTTTTGACAGCCCATGACACCTGTACGCCTTGTACTTTCCCCAAAAACGGTTTTTATGTGCAAATACGTGCATATTGATCATAAATAGTGGGAACTACTGGAATAACTTCCTTTGGTTTTGACCAGCGGTTTTTCAATGGGCCATGTGAGCTTGGGAAGTTGCATCTTCATGTGTTCATGGTGTTCGTGTATCTGGAAGGAGGAGCATGAGAGCAAGACCCTAGGAACCCGCTCCAACTTCCTGCCCCCTAATCTCAAGGGAGTATCTGTGTCTTTAAATCACTAGAATATCTTTCTTGAGCAAGTACAATTACATTTGAAAAACTGACTTTATATTCCCAAATTAATTCCCTTAAAAACAGGATTTAATTAGACACATAACATTCATCATTTCATCAAATACTAGGTCGCCTACATTGCTGTGTACAGGTTATCTTATTTGGTGTCTGCAGAGGGGTGACAGTCTAAAACAAAGGTATGATTTCATGGAGTACAGGTCAGTTTTCCAAGACGCATCCTTAGGCTGGAGTGAGGATGGGGAATGTGGACATCCTAGGTCGACACTGCTGGGTTCCCAGGGGTCACGCAACACTTATGCCTGCCCTTCGGGAACAACCACACCTCAAGTCTCATTCTTATGCACACTGAGTGCTCATCACAGGCACTCAACACTCCTCTTTCTTGTCCCCCCCGCCCCACTCCACCAAAATCTCTGGCACCATCACAAAGACAGGACAATGAAAATGTTGCCAAGTTGTTAATTTATACTCTATTCTAGAATGCAGCTGTTGACTTCAGGAACGTTTTCAAAGCTTTTTGGGAAGAAACATGATTTGTGTCATTTTCTACATGTCTACTTTCCATGACTTACTTCTCGAAAGATTATCAGCTTCTATGGCTTAACATCTTTTCCATGTTGCAAGTGAAAGGAAGCAGTTTCAACTGGGAATATTCAAAGATTATGATAAGGGAGGGTCCAAGATTCTTGTTTTCTAGTGAGGGGGGAATGCGAAAGGCAGGTTCACACGTTGTCATACTGGCTAAAAATCTGTGTAAGAACATATACGGCATGTATGACAATGCCTGGCACCTAGCACTTTTGCCATTGGCTGTTTTGCTCTCCCGCAGACTGCCATGAGTAATTAGAAGCTGTGTCATGTACATATGTCGGTTGCGGAGATAAGTGGGCATTTCCACTTCCTGATTAAAACACGTCCTGAAATGGTGATGGAGGGGGCAGGAGCAGCGTTGCGGACAGGAAAATAAAATGTGGCAGCCCCTGGAGAACATATATATTCTGGGTATATACCCAAAGGAAATGAAAACACACATCCACACAAAAATTTATACACACATGCTCACAGAAGCATTATCCACAATAGCCAAATAAACAAGCCTAAGTGTTCATCAGCTGATGAATGTATAAACAAAATGTGGTACAGGGCCTGAGGGTGGGGGGATGGGGAGTGACTGCTTAATGGACACTGGGTTTGCTTTTGGGTGACGAAAATGCTCCAGAACCAGATAGTGGTGAGGGTTGCACAATACTGTTAATGTACTGAAGGTCACTCATGGTCAATTTTATGTTATGTGAAATTTACTACAATAAATAAAAGCTAGTAAGTGATAAGTCCACACATGAATGAGACTTAAAACATTTTCAGCTTTGGATAGTAAATGCTGCACAAACTTTAGCAGACAAACTACTACTCTTTAATAACTTAGCAGTAGGTAGACTGATCTCGATCAGAGGATCACAGTACTGAAAAACGTGTTTTCTAGAAACTAATTTAATGTATTACAATCTGCTATACGCTATACACATAAAGGAATAAAATACTGTAGGGTTTTTTCCCTAAAAAGATACTCTTGTTTCTGGGACAAGACAGTTCCATCCAAATGCCAGTTCCTAAGTATGATGTAATCTGAATAATAATGTTCTTTATACCTGAATCGCACTTCCAGCTGCAAGAACACTCTGAGGTATAATTAACCCTTCTTCAGTTCTGAAAACTGAAGCTCAGAGTGGTTAAGCGACTTGCCCGTGATGACACAACTTGCATCACACAGCTGCAATCAAGTGTTTAGATTCCAAACCAATTTCTCTTAAGATCTACTTGCGATCGCTGTAATACTGCTTGAAAAAGAGCAGAGTCCATCCATCAAAAGCCCAGTTATGAGGAAGGTACAACTTACCCATGCATGCACATCGGTTAACAACTGGCTGCTGATATTTTTATCTGGAATGGCACTTGATATGTTAGTACAAGTCTTAATATGTTAGTGTAAGTATTTCATGTAATTTTTTCTCCCATTTTTTAATATTACAGTTCTTCCAAACTAAAGGAAAAATGGCACTCTTTCCTTCAAAGGTATTTTGTATACGTATCTTAAATCTTTAATCCATGATAGAAGAATACAAATCTCTTCAAGGCAGTGCCCCCAAACTTTTCTCCCTCTCTTTGGTAGGAATTGTTAGACTACCCTCTTGTGTAGATTTATCATGGCTCCTACTGCAAAATACTGTTCTCTCATTTACATGTATGTTCTGCTTATTTTTGAGGAAGTTCTGATTATCACTCTCATCTTTCCCTTTTCTCCATCCTGATGGCCGGAGCTACCATTATTCTCAAAACATATATTAAATTTCCATAAGTGCAGGTTACTGACTGTACTGAATGATTCTCAAAGCAATGGCTACTTCCTACCCTTGAACCCAGGAAGGCACTGGGCCTGCCAATCTAGGCAGGAAAGCTTTGAGGACTGGATCTGCTGCCCACATCTCACATGACAAAGGAGACCTGTTATTTTCTGGGTCATATCTTATTTTCCTGAAACATTTTTGCATATTTTCTTCCAACCCCTAATTTGATTTTGTTGTCTATCTATATGCTTTGAGAATAAAAAAGACTATTTAAAATGTTAGCAACACAGATTGATTTGAAAATAAGCTAATAGCTAATTTGTCTACTCTGTTTTGGGTTATTACTGAATTTTATTAGGTACATCAAGTTAGCCAAAGAGAAGGACCAGCCAAAAAGCATTCCCCTCAAAATCTTCACTGAGGACATCAAGAACTGTGCCTGTGTAAGTGTTTTTAAGATCAAACATGAAATTCCAAGTTCTTGGCTTAGCAAAATGAAACTGATAGAGATATACAGGAGAGAGCAAGAGAGAGAGAGAGAGATGGGATGGGTGGGAGGGAGGGAGAATGAAAGAGAGTGGAAAGAGAGAGGGAGTATTTAGAAAGTACTATGTGGGAACATGTATTTTCCTATAAAAATGTGTGTCTACACACACACACACACACACAAGGGTGAGTCAGAAATGATCTGCACTCTGGCTGTAGAATTTAACTTTCAGAAAAGACAAATACATCATTTTTCGATGTAATCCCCTCGCTTTTCAACACACTTTGTCCATCTGTCAACAAGCTTTCGTATTCCCTCATTAAAAATGTTCAAATGCACTGCTGTCTTCACTTCTTCATCAGAAGTGAATCTGGCTCCTTCTTGATGGCTAACACTTGTGTGACCTTCCTTGAACTCCTCTATCCATTCATACACACTTCGTCACAACAAAACACTTTCTCCATACTGCGCACAAAGTCTTCGATAAATATCAGCACCGGGTACACCCTCAGAGCACAAAAAACAAATCACTGCACGCTGCTCTTCTTTTGTGCAGATCACAAGTGGGGCATCCATTTTTGCTTGCACTGCAGTTACAAATGAACTGATGTAACACGTTCACACCTCCACACCAGTGACTGGGGAGACAGTAGCCTTGAACAGAAAGCGCTGATAAGACAGTACAGCCAACAGAAGTTTTAATATAACCGGAGTGCGGATAATTTTTGACTCTCCCTCATAAAAAGTGAATCCTAGGCAATATGAAGCAAGAGGAATCCACGATAGCTACACTGTTTAAGCATGGAAAGAATACTGACCGTTAAGTGTCCATAATATTTCTCTGGATTCTTCTAATAACGACTTTAGTGGTTCACTGTAATAAAGTAATTTTCATAAGCAGGTATTTCCTATTGAAATTAAACATTTTTTCTTCTAATTGTTGCTACTTACATACATTGTGGTTTGGATTGTTTCCACAGTTTTTTTTTTTTTTTCCTGTGATGTTTTTATTTGGAATAATTGCAAACTTACAGAAAAGCTACAAAAATAAAAATAGTGCAAAGAATACTCCACATACCCTTGACCTAGATTCATCTATTTATGAACACTTTGTTCCATTTGCTTTATCATTTCTCCCTCCCTCTCTCTCTCTCTGTAGGTGTATGTGTCTAACTATTTTTGAGGGTCATACATACACCATGGCCCTTTATGCTTAAATACTGAGGTATCTCCTAAGAATGAGGATCTTCTCTCATATAACCACCACACAGTTATGACCTTTACTAAATTTAACATTGATGTAATACTTTAATCAACCATTCATGTTCCCATTTTGTCAGCTGACCTCAGTGCTGTCCCCTTTCCAGTACAGGATCAAGGGGATGGTGTTGCTTTTAGTCATGTCAAATGCAGAAGTCTTCTGAAAGGTCTTTCATTCTGAAGAATGTCAGGATCGAATTGAGCTGAAAGGGATGACACTCTGAAATTACCAGCATATTTCTACCTGATTTTCTTTACGCTGTTGGAGAAAAAAAAAAAGTCACACCATTAGCCCCAGTTATCTGTATATAATTTAATTGCTGAACGTGTACTGTAGTAGCCAAAACATTTACAGTGACAAGATATTCTGGGTATTTTTTATGACATTCTGTTCTGCTCTAGTTTATAGTAGCTCTAGATCACACAAAATAGTATTTGCAGACAGAAGAAGAGGTAGTTTAAGACAGTTATTTCCTGGCCAACAGCAAAAGCCATGCAAATATTCTGATCTGTTTCTGAGCACCAGATAAATGCAATGGTTGAGGGAGATGAGACTAGAGAGTTCTCCTGTAGCAAAGCCCACTCTTTATCTCTGCCAGCTTTGATTTGTGGCAGCGGGTTACACTCAGAATTTTTCACAGAAAATCAACTTGAAATTTTAAAAAATCAACTTTATATATAATTTACACAAAATAAACATTTCTGATGTTTTTCATTCCTGAAGATCCAAGTTTCCCTCTGGTACTACCTCATTTCATCCTGAGGAAACTGTCCTTAGCTTTTCTTGTACAGATCTGGTGCTAACAGATTTTCTTAGTTTCTTTTATCTAAAAATGTCTTTACTTTGGGAGACTTCCCTGGCAGCCAAGTGGTTAAGACGTTGCCTTCCAATGCAAGGGGTGCAGGTTCAATCCCTGGTCAGGGAGATAAGATCCCACGTGCCTCAGGGTCAAAAAAAAAAACAAAAAACATAAGACAGAAGCAATATCATAATAAAGTCAATAAAGACTTTTTAAAAAGTCTATCTCACCTTAACTCTTGAAGGCTATTTTTGCTGGCTATAGAATTTTGTTTGCAAATGTTTTCCTTTCAGCACTTTAAGGATGTTCCATTGTCTTTTAGTCTCTGTGTTTCCTGATGAGTATTCTGTGCTCAAACATTAATCCCCTGTATGTGATTTGTCATTTTTCTTTGGCTGCTTTCAAGATTTTTTTCTTTATTTTTCGTTTTTAGCAGCGTGGCGATGAAGTTTCAAAGCATGGTCTTTTTTGAATCTGCCTGTTTAGCATTTTCTGAACTTCTTGAATTTGTAAATTTATGTCTTTCACCAAGTTTGCAAAATTTTAATCATTATTACCTCATATTAATTTTCTATAAATTGTCTTCCTATTTTTTTGGAGCAGTTTCTTAATGTGATGTGTGGTAGAGCTATTATAAATACCCTATTCACTGGCAGAGTTTGGAATGGAACTGGAATCTTTAAAATTTTCAATCTCATTTCCTAGATTCATTGATTTTATTTAATTGACTCAACAGATTTCTTTTTTTAATTAATTAATTAATTAATTTATTTTTGGCTGCATTGGGTCTTTGTTGCTGTGCACGAGGGCGTTCTCTAGTTGCAGCGAGAGGAGACTACTCTTCATTGCAGTGCGCAGGCTTCTCATTGCGGTGGCTTCTCTTGCTGCAGAGCACAGGCTCTAGGCGCGCAGGCTTCAGTAGCTGTGGCACACGGGTGGAGCAGTTGTCACTTTCGGGCTCGAGAGCGCAGCCTCAGTAGTTGTGGCACACGGGCTTGGTTGCTCCTCGGAATGAGGGATCTTCCCTGACCAGGGATCGAACCTGCGTCCCCTGCATTGTCAGCTGGATTCTTAACCACTGTGCCACCAGGGAAGTCCTCAACAGATTTCAATCATGAAAATCTTAGTAACCATGATACCTGACACAGAGAAAGTACTCACTAAATAGTAGTTTTTTTAGAAATATATTTTACAGCCAGCTCTTATTCTAATTTTACTAATTTACTTTACTATGTAATTGCAAAGCAATAAAACCATACTATAAAAACACAACTCAGGAAGAGAGAAGAGGGTCCAGATCCTTCTTTTTAAACTATCCTTCCTCTATTATAGACACAGCCTTAAGGTGCTGAAGACCAGCCCATGTGCCCTCTCAGAATTCTGTCTTTCTCTTTCTTACTTAAGCTTCTATATTTTGTGTGCCACAAATCCTTTAAGAGAAATATCTGTTTTACTGAAATGCTTTCTCCTAGCTAGCTTCATGTTATATAAAGAAATGGAAATCAACTATAATTAGGGGTTTGTGTTCTACATGCGCTTTACATTGTCATTACCTGAAAACAAGCTTTGCCTTTAGAATATGGATAATAATTTGACAATAGTTATTTACTCACCTGTTTAAAACTTATTTATAGCAATTTTTCTTGCTTCTTGCAGTCTGTAACTATAACAGTAACAAATTCAGACACAGTGAATGATGTTATCAACATGTCACTTTCAAAGCTAGGAATAACTGTAAGTACCTGAAAGTTATTTTTAGTTAAAAACCAACTTTGATTTTTGAGATTCATGTGTGTGTGTGTGTGTGTGTGTGTGTGTGTGTGTGTGTAATGTACCTACCATCATAAGACAGCTGATTATTACAGATATGTAAGTCATATTTTGTCCCCTAAATTTAGAAGTTGAAGGCAGCAAAGCTATATTATTAGCCTATGCATGTTATTCTTGTATTCTCATTTCAAATTTTGTGTGAGTTGAAAGTCACAGCATAATGAAATCGGGCTATAATTTTAGAGTGCTAATGAAAACATGTGCTTTTTATTGTCTATATTATATATATAGACAATAAAATATTATAAGATTCTAAACATCTCCTCCTCTCTAGGACTGTTCTTTCTGTATCTTCATTCCTGATTCCTCTAGTCCCATCCCTATTTATCCTGATTGCCACCTGAGGACTCAATCTCAGCATCAGAAATCCTAAATGATACGTTTTGTTGTAAATTTGACATAAAGACCACCTGGCTAGACACTACATCCCCTTGATGCAGGTCCTGAGAACTAGATGGCTAATGCCACCTGTGAACTGGTAAAGAAGATAAGTTCTGAGTAAGACCATGGATCTGGGGGCATCTGTGTACACATCACATTCATCTTGTTTTGCTTTCAAGTGTCTGTTCCTTTTTTTTTTTTTGATATTTTGATTATTTTATTTGTTAAAGCTCTTTATTGGAATATAATTGCTTTACACTCTTGTACCAGTTTTTGAGGTACACCAAAGTCAACCAGCTGTATTTATACACATATCCCCATATTCCCTCCCTCCCGCAACTCCCTCTCCTTTATGTTTGGATAGGACTGTTATGGCTTGTAAAAATTTTTTGGTGAAAGAGATGGCTATGGGGATGAGGGTGCATAGGGGAAAAGAGAGGGAGAGGGACATTCAGATGGACAGAATTGAAAAAAGCACTTGTAAAGCACGGCTCCTTATATAAAATTTATATATACAAATATGAATATATATTTATATATATATATATACATAAATGCGAAAATGTCTTGCTATTGTGAAATGACATAATTAAAATGTTTGTATTTAAGTTTTGTCTGACTCAGTGGTGTAATAAAGCCCCTTAAAAACTCAGGGCAGCCAGAATTTGATATAAGAAAGCGTTGATTCTGTAAAAATGGAATTTAATAATACATTATAAATAAAATTGAATTTATATGCACTGGGTGAAGTACCCCTCTGCATTGATTTCTAACCTATTTGATACGTATGTCCTGAATAAGAATTAAATCTTACAAGAGAGTGGTTTTAGGGATAAGGCTGGGGAGACTCATTAATGTTAGAGCTCATTTTATTTCATTTTTGTAATTTTCCTTTGCTTAAAGTGATCAATCTCACTAGACAAGAAAAAATTTCTATTTTAATGAAGAATTGGGGTTATTTGTTATTATATGTGTATGCCTGATTTAAGGGATTCCAACACAGTTTTTTCAATCTTTACCTTAAAAGAAAAGATTTTTTATTAGCTTTCACTTCTTATTTGCAATACAATTTTGAGCAGGTTTAGCGGTGTGTGTGTGTGTGTGTGTGTGTGTGTAACTGCTTCCACTACCTGGGACCTTGCCTCCTTCATGGCAAGGCCATGGTTTTTAATCAGAAGTCAAGGGCAAGCATAGTACCTATCACCAACAACTCTATTTCAAACATTTTTTTGCTTTATCCTCTCCTGGAGGACTCTTTAATTCAGCATTTTTTATAATTTAGGCTTGTTTCAAATGGGATATCCAATATTCCTAGGCAGTGATTGTTTTCTGCATCTGACACTCTCTAGGCTACAGTCCTTGTCCCTTCTCTCCCTTGAATGGCACTCATCTACATCAGAGCCAGTGGGCTGACTTGATTCTGCCATCTACTCAAAGCCTCTTGGGCATCTGTCTCCTTTTGCTCATGGTTGCTGAGCTTATGATGCCTTTCAAGTTGTACTTTGCTCAGGAATGGTCATGGCAGAGTGTGTGGCTCTCTGGACAACATGCTTGTCTGGGCTGGGATATTCGAAGCCAAAAGCCAACATTCTCCAAGGAATCTAGAGACAGCAGAAAGCAGGACTCCTGAGATTAGACTTCTCCTCCACAGCGAAGGGGCATTACTGCGATTTTTTTTATGCCATGGGCTGCCCACAAAGTGAGGGGCTAATTGCACTGTGGTACCATAGATCCCCACCCTTTACCAAAAAGGACAAGAATCTCAGAAGGTCCACTGGAGGCTGCGAAAGAGACAGGAGATGCTGAAATCAGCATTGTTAACTCAAAAATTGTAGCCACCCCCATGCACCACATAGCATTTATACTGGCCCAAATTCTTTCTCTTTGGAAGTATAAAAGTGCTAAGGAAATGGGTTCTTCAAGTACCTACTGGGAAGATTTGCTGTGACACACAGTTCTTTTTGTCTCCAAGGGCTCTGAGAAAGATTACCAGCTGTGGGCCAGTTCTGGTAAGAAAGAGGCCTCATACCCACTCATCGGTAAGTGTCAGGGAAAACCTAAGATGGGGTTGATTGGGTTCAAAACTGTAACTCTAAAGTCTCAAAGTAATAGCTGATCAGTCTTGAACTTAAATACCCTTAAAAATGAAAATCTCATGCAATATTTATTCATACATTTATTAACTAATTCCAAGCACTTACTCTATCCTGAGCACTAATAACATCTCTTCATTCAGCAACTTACGGTCTAGCTGGGGAGAGAAATGGGAATTTTTCTTCTTTACTTTTTTCACTTGACAAACAGACTTGTCTTGAAAACACTGATTTACCTCCCTACGTACTTACTTACTTAGGTATGAAAGCAACACAAACTGGAATTTCTTTTTCTCATACATTACTTTTCTTTTCTTAAGCTCTTTATTGGAATATAATTGCTTCACACTGTTGTGCCAGTTTTGCTGTACAACAAAGTGAATCAGCTGTATTTATACATATATCCCCATATCCTCTCCCTCCTGCGACTCCTTCCCACCTTCCCTATACTTTTCATATTCCAGTCTTGAAGTCCTCTGATCCATTTCCTAACTACTAAGCAGTCTCTATTTTGTGAGACTCTTCTAAAATCCAGCCATGCCTCTGTACCCGAGTACATTTATTTAATAATCTGCTCTGTGCCTAAAACTTTTCTCAGCATCATAAAGAGAATGAGATAATCACACTCAGATTCTTCAAGTCTTCACTGACTAAACCACCTGTACTTTGCTGTTTCTCAAGCTGTTTACCAGCATTGCTCTTGAGGTTTTTGATACGTAGATTACATCTTTCCTACAATAGTTATTATATAATAGTTAGAAATAATAATAATATAATAATAGCTAAAAATAATCTAGCTTTTCTAAAGCTAGGAAAGACTTGCTTTTCTTAGATCAGCAAGTCTGTTCAGTGTGGTCAGTAAAAAAAGGAGGGAATAAAACAAAGGAAAGGACAAAACCTGTAGCAGAACTTGCAATACAGTAACGGTGACAATGATTTCTGCTAGAAATCTTAGAGCATTCCCTCTTTTTTCTTTTTTTAATCTGTTCAATAATCCTGTGAGACTTTTTCAAGTGACCTGAAGAACGTTTTCAAGTGATCTAGAAAATCTAATCAACTGAGCTTTTTCTATGATATGTATATTCCCAGTCTCAGAAATACATGGAGTCATCAAGCACCAAGCTGAGGACAAACTCCCCTCACCTATTTCATGTGTTTTTCTTTTTTAATGTTGACATTTTTGTAAAAGTCCACCAGCAATAAGGTGAAAAAAATCGAATACTTAAATATATTTATTTTAATGAAATGCATTCATTTAAACAAAACCATGTAAATGACAATCTTTAGGCTTAGAACAGCTTCACGCACCGTGGCTGGCTCTAAGGACTCCTAAGAGCCTGGCCTTCATGATGCTACCTCAGCAGTCACCCTGAATGCATTTCCTAACCTGCTCTCAACTCACAGTTACGGATTAGCTCCTGGTTATCCTGGTGATTTGGTTGCATTTTATTGCTGTCATGGAAGCTTCTTTTGCTTTAAAGGATGAAAGTCACTGTGATTCTTGCTCTGAACAGAACGCTGACATTGCACTTATGTTAGATGAAAAGCAAAAGCAAGAGCTCCCCAAGTTACATTCAATAATAAATCAGAAACAAAAGAAAAGGAACTTTCCTTCTATTCTTAAAAAATGAAATCCACGTCACAACACAGGGTCTTTGGGCATTCTATGGAGAGGAAGCAATGTAAAGCATGAAAGAGCAAAACAAATCACTTGGCAGGCAACTCCTGAGGATTTCTGGTGTGGTTTTCCACTCTGTAAACACTGGTTTGCACTTTGCTTCCGGGTTTCCACCACCGCGCAGCCTTGCCTCTGATCACTGCCTCGCAGGAACCCCCCCCACGGAGGGAAGGCAGCAATGGGAGGGAAACATAAAGGCAAACCACCCCGCTGCTCTGGAATAGCTCTGGCTGTTGAACTGACAAAAGGAAATGAAAAATCTGTGTGTTAAACTGACATGTGTGAGAGAACAGTGATCGTAGCAATTCTTAACGTATATAGTCCAATCATTTTAAAAATATTAAGCACCAATGTTTATTCATATATTTACTTTGCTCCTTATCAGTCTATGTGAGGGTGAGCATTTCAAAGGAAGAACGTAAGGCTTGCCTGAGATGTACAATCTAGTGAGTGTCAAGGCAGAAACTAGAAGGCCTTCAATATTCTCAGATGGAAAACACAACAAAAGTCAACATTGTGCAATGCAGGGATGGATATATACATTCCAAACCAAGCAAGGTGTCTCAAAACATTCTTCTCTTTACTATTTAAACTCATTTGCTTGGGCACCTGCTTTTTGCAGGGTGTCCCCCATGACAGTGCACATCCTACTCAGAAAGTACAGCCTTCTCTACCCAGAAGCCCCAGAAGAACAGCAGCCACACCAGTGTGGGGCACTTGCTCACGGTAAGGTAGGTTTGACTGTACCCATCATATCAGCCTGAATCTATATGTAGATTTTTCTCCACATAGGGCATGAACATCCCTATGGAATTAAAATGAGCCATCTTCCAGCTACTGTGCTCCTGCAGCGGGGATCGGAGGACTCCACCTCTCCTTCTGCCCTCCAGGAGGCCTTCCCACTGCAGCAGGAGTCCCAAGAGATCCAAGGCCGGTTTATCCTGAAACCCAAGCACACAGCCAGGAACCAAGCCAGGAATCAGCAGGGGAAAGGTGAGCCCCTTCCTTTCCTGTAAGTGTCTTCCCTTGGCTCTTGTCTCTCCTGCTGTAAACAAACTCATGACATACAGCCGATTCTCCATGTGGGGTTAAGGGAACCGTATAGGCAGGCCCCAATACCCACAGAATCAAGCTCAGAGAAACACCAAAGGTCTGAAATCAAGATCCAACTCACTTCCAGGAAGGTTTTGGCTTTTGGTTTTTTGGTTTTGTTTTTTTTTTTTAATTCCTCCAGGTACACATCTCCCTTCTCTGTATCCCCAGAGCACTGCCTACATATAATTACATCTGTACACATCTGTGTGTCTTATTAGAGTATGAGCTTCTTATGGCCTGGGAACACATGTTCCCCATGTTGTGTCTAGCATCTCGTGCCTTCACAGGAGGTGGTTAGATGACTGTATGGCTTAGAAAAGACTTCAAATCTATTCTGGACTTAGGCTGAAGTGGCTCTGGGGGTTCTGGTTAGAATTGAACTCTTAATTCTACCCCCACAGCAGTCTCATTTCCACGTTTGCTTCAGACCCAGGTTGCGACTGGAACTGAACGTTTATGGCTGGGGTTTTTAAAAATCTTCCCTCTTGCAATTTTCTCCCCCTACCATTCCAATATTGTCCCACTGATATTTCTTTCTCTGAATAAAATGTTCTTAATTAATCTGGGAAGTACTGGGGCCAGAATAGAATTCCTACTTAAAGTATTTTTATTGTTATGATTGTTATTCTGTAAGCAAAAAGTTTCAAAAATTATATATTTTTTTAATATTCAAACCCTAATCTGAGCATCAGGAAACACTAAACTACATCTTGCCAAGACTGTGTAAGAAAGATGAGGTTGTAAGGTTAGCTTGTTTACTAGTCTCCATAGTTTTCATGGCTATAGCATATATTTTGATTGGTCACAGAGGCAACATGAACTTTAATGTACATTATGAGAGGTCCAACTAAGCCTGAAAGTATCTTTGAGAAAGTATAGGACTCAATGTCTATTTTGCTTTCTGTCTATGCTCATAGAGTAGCTGGATATATAGCTTTATAGCAAGGGATAGAGCACTCTTCTTAGGAGTATTCTTATTAAAGCTGAACAGTGAATGAATACAGTTGTAATACATGAGTACATTTGGATAGCTTTAAAAATAATACAGTCAGGTTAAGAATAGGGAAACCAGGTTGCATAAAACAACTCGACCTATCTAAACATGTATCTTAAACTTCTGTACATGTTAAGGTAGAAAAATCTCCTCCTGGATTTAAGAATGTATTTGCTTTCTTCATTCTCTCCTTTTAAAATGATGGAGGTATACATGCCAGGGCAGGAAGAGCCTAAGGTGGACTGGTGGCATTCGTTCATGACTGCACATCTGCAGGCTGCAAACTCAACTGAAGAATGGGGTGGGGTCTGCTTTGCAGGGAGGAGACTGATGTCTAGGCTGCCTTAGGCTCCCTGGGGGGGGGGGGGGGAATTACCTCTGCTAAGGCTGCTATGAGCCATGTCTTGTGTTGAGTAGTACATTACATTATGTAGTTCAATGAAGTGTAGGTAGCATCATTTATGTTAAATTTGAGCAAACCAAAGCTCAAAGAGTTTAAAGTAACTTATCCAACTAGCTGGCAGAACAGGAGCCTTCTGGTTCTCTCATCCAGAACCAGAAGTGTTCCGTCCACATGAGTGGACATGGTGATGCACTCACTATGTCTCAGGAAAGCCAAGTGGATGGGCGTTTAAGGATATTTGGTAAAATGTTGCTCATCTGTTTATTTTCCTACAACTTGGCACCTCTGTTGACTTTTTTAGTTGGTTATTTAAGCAGGTTTTTTAAGTAAATGTTAAACAGGTTACTTAAGCAAATATCCAGAAAATACTCCCAGTTAGGCAGTAGAAATTTTGAACTCAGCTTTTCATTGATGATCACTTTTTCTTTAAAAGCCTGTCTTCAGCTTTCCTTTGACAGGGGCCTGGGTAGCTGGGTAGGGTGTTACAGGAAGATGGCCACCTGGCATCTTACCATATAGCCAGCATTTAATGACTACTTCCCAAGGACCCTGACTGCAGAAAGTCATCTATAGAGCTGCCAGAGGGTTGTGGCCACCCAGAAGAGAGGTCCAGAAGCTGGCTGAGAAGTGGGGTCAGGCAGGATGTGTCATGACAGGCAGATCCTTTTGACGGGAGAAAGTTGACCATGGTTGGGTACTCAGCCAAACAGGAAATCTAAGAGTGGGAAGAAACCTACTACAAAAGTAAATGATTACCAAACTCTGCTTGATTTGAATACCAAATCTTTTTGGCTTTTAAAATGAGATCTGACACCTGAATCCACTGATAACACTTAACATCAGGAAATTTGTATAATACAGGTTAAGTGCCTCAGGACACAGTTAAGAGGCAGTAGATAGCACTGTCTGGGGAACACTGTCACTGGGAGAATCAGTCCTGAGTCTAATCAAGCCTCTAAGTTTAAATACTGGGTTGCAGGATACGTTGAAGAAGAACACATGAACACCACAAGGATGCAAGTAGCCAATTTCAGAATGTGGGAAATTCTGTACAACAAATGACTCAGTTTTTCTCTCTTCCGGCCACTGCAATGAATATGCTGTAAAATGTAAACCGTGGAAATCAGGTTAAATAAACTACACTGCTATTCGTAATAATCTCACTTCTTCCTTAGATGCAGGCCAAAAGACAGTCAAGAAGAGTTCTGCCAAAAACTGGGCCTTCTGGCGGAGCTTCAGGACTCGCCGGGACAGCCAGGGCCCAGCCCCACCTCCCACAAAGCCAAAACCGCTCTTCGGAGTTTCTCTGGAGGATGTGTGCGATGATGACAGCCTGCCCACCCCAATCCGAGTAGGTCTCATTTTGGGCTTCTGCAGCCCTCCTGAGGAGGGGAGCTCTGAGAGATCAAGTGTTCTCATCCAAATCCACCCTTAAATGGAGATGTCATTAGACAGCCCCTGGCTCTGACTGAGAAGTTTTGTTAACACTATTTCAAAGAATAGGATCTGATTTAGGGAGCGCAGAGTCATAAGGCAAATACAACAAGGAAAAGATGCTCTTGGCCATTCCACTGGTTTCAGCAAAGACCCACCTGCACCTGGTCAGATCAACTGTAACGGGCTCTGTGCATATGAATCTCTGAAAACCCACCTCATCCTCATAGTCTCATCTCCTTCCTTGAACTCCATACAAGTCTCAAGTCTCCTTCAGCTGAGTCTACTCCACCTTACCACTCAAAACATCTCACAGAGATTTCATTTGTAATTCACATGCTTAAGCATAAAGATATCCTCTGGCAAATACGAATCATTTAATCCTGACAGAATGTGTCAAATGAAAGTCACAGAGTTTGGCCTCTGTTATCTCAAAGTAGTGTATTGAATTGTCAGTGTTAACATCTGTTCACGGTCCACTATCCCTCCAAGCACTGTCCTAGATGCAGGGATTCTTACGCTATCTATGAAGAAATTTATCACGCTATTAATAGGTACATGCTAGCTCCTACCCCAGTCCTTGCACCTTTCACAGCAAATTTGGGGCTAACTATGATAATTACCATCCCCACTTCATAAATGAAAAATAAAAAAGCCTCAATAAAGTATGTGCTGTGCCCATAGTCACACAGCAGATGAGTAGCATAACAGAGTTCAGAGTGCTTGGATTACCTGACTCCAACATCTGTTATCTCTCTACCCTGTAAGTACAGGACCTGAAGACACAGCAAAAGGAAATGAAAGACTGATGGGAAGGGAATGTGATCAGAGAAGGAGGAGAAGGGTTTTGAGCCTGTTTTAAGAGAGGGGAGGAAATACCGGAAGTAGAAATGGGGTGTACAGTCACGGAAAAAAGAAAAAACAAATGGGAAATGAGTATGGAAAAAGATTTCTACACTTAGGAAGGAGCATCTATATACTGAGAAAGGAACAGTGGAGGAGGAGAGGATGATTCTACTAACGCCTCAAAGCAGAGAAGTTTGACTTAGTGTAAATTTACTAAAAAGGAAAATCTGATTAAGCAAGTGTGTAAAATGTTTCAGTGTATGAATGTAAAATGGATTGTTGGGTAGAAAATATATTTAGAGACACTGAAAAAAAATTTCAAATAGACTCCAGTCCTTGCAGCTCTAGCACTGTACCCTCATACACCTCAGCTCTGTCAAAAAGGGGGCAAGCTTGTGCTCTGAGCTTGTAGATATGAAATGCTGCACAGTTTTCTTTTTTTTTTCTCTATAGGATATACTTTACTTTATCAATCAAAAAGGGCCACTCACAGAAGGCATCTTCAGTAAACCAGGCGGTATAAAATCATGCAGAGCCC
Source organism: Hippopotamus amphibius kiboko (assembly GCF_030028045.1). Lineage (NCBI taxonomy): Eukaryota > Metazoa > Chordata > Mammalia > Artiodactyla > Hippopotamidae > Hippopotamus > Hippopotamus amphibius. The sequence continues at coordinate 119,306,323 of NC_080187.1, read as the reverse complement.
TAAAGGAGAAGATAAACTCTGGGGACAAAGTGAACTTGGATGAGGAATCCGTTCTTGTGGCAGCATCCGTCTTCAAGGTAGGGAAATTTCTAGCATTATCCACACAGAGTAACTCTGAAGCTATATGACTGGTCCTGCATCATGACTGCCCAAGAACCCTAACAGGCGTAATATAAAAACACTTCACTCACCTCACCGGTTAGAATGGGGATCATCAGAAAATCTAAAAACAGTAGATGGTGGAGAGGGTGTGGAGAGAAGGGAATGCTCTTGAACTGTTGGTGGGAATGTAAATTGATACAGCCACTATGGAGAACAGTTGGGAGGTTCCTTGCAAAACTAAAAATAGAGTTCCATATAACCCAGAAATCCCACTACTGGGCATATACCCAGAGGGCACCATAATTCAAAAAGACACATGCACTCCAATGTTCACTGCAGCACTATTTTCAATAGCCAGGACATGGAAGCAACCTAAATGTCCATCAACAGATGAATGGATAAAAAAGATGTGGTACAGGGAGTCAAGGAAGGGAGGGAATACGGGTATATGTGTATAAAAACAGATGATTAAACCTGGTGTACCCCCCCAAAAATAATAAAAAAATAAATAAATAAAAAATAAAACAACAATTTGAATATAAAAAAAAAAGATGTGGTACATAGATACAATGGAATATTACGCAGCTGTAAAAAGCAACAAAACGGGGACATTTGTAGAGACATGGATGGACCTAGAGACTGTCATACAGAGTGAAATGAGTCAGAAAGAGAAAAACGAATATTGTATATTAACATATATATGCGGAATATAGAAAAATGGTACAAATCAACCGGTTTGCAAGGCAAATATAGAGACACAGATGTAGAGAACAAACATATGGACACCAAGTGGGGAGGGTTGGGGGGGAATGAACTGGGAGATTGGGGCTGCCATATATACATTACTAAGAAAAAAAATACCAAATTGTACACTCTAAATATATGCAGTTTATTGTATGTTAACTATATCTCAATAAAAGTTCTTAAAAAAAAGAAAACTTCACCAAGTCAGAATTGGAGGAAGCTACTTTGGGTGTTAAAAGCCCCACATGTTACATATACTTTCCTTTTTCATCACACAACACCCTCCCCCATTTACTCCTGAACACTCTATGCAAAAGAATAAAAATAATAAATTTCAAAACACACACTTATACACACAGAGTGTTTACCAAAACAAGCTTCCTGCTTGTAATGACTTCCTCGCCACTAATGAAGGCAAAGTTCATATTTAAAGAAAATTCATATTAAGCTTTTGGAAACAGTTACAGAAGTTTACCACAGTAAGTAAACATTTGCCTTACCATAAATCAAAAAATGCTCAGTGAGGCCACTGAAATCGCTGACCATTTCATCTTCCTTCCCCTGTCTCTCAATGCCTTTTACTTTAAAGTTAGTGTAGGGATGACTCCACCCTTTGTTCCTCCTTTTTCCTCCTTGTACCACCTTTGGCATCCTTTGTTAATACTTGTTATGTTTAACCCACCACCTGCGGTTATAGTTACATGGTAACCAGCTCCTACCCACGTGCCTTTTCCTATAAATCTGACTTTTAAAGTGGGTGCAGCAGTCAAAATCAGTTTGGAATTCTGAAAATTCAATAGATTCATACAAAAATAGATTGAGTTTGAAATGATACAGCTGAATTACAAGTGTCTAGTTACATTCTACTTGTTAGTAGCTCTGAACAAAAATATGTTAATGTAGTAAACAGGTTATTAAAAGTATCTTAGGAACTCAGTAACATGTGGTCTTTCCCTGTCCCCTATTACTGTTCGGTCATAATTCGATTATATGATAAAGAGCGACAGTTTAGAAATGACTTAGAGTTGACCGCTACTACACTCGCACCATAATAATACACACTAGGTAGGCAAACAGCAAGCTAAGTATTGCCCTCTGTAAGGTACACACATGGAATTGACTTGATTTTCTAGCAAGAGTTAGTAGGCTCTTACCTATTTCCGTGTTATAAGCACAGACTAGCAAGAGGGTGGCTACTCATGGGTACGGTTCTTAGACATTCCCAAAGTTTTCTCTTCCTAAAGTTGACGGACCTTGGTGGAGGATCAGACTTTGCAACCTTGACCTTGATGATACCACGTGTCAAACTAACCAGAGAGTTGGCCTCAATCAGAAATGAATGTATCATGCGTCCCGCACCGAGCTTGCCATTAAACTTTCTGTAAACAGAGGTCCAACAGCAGATACCCTTGGCATATTCTGCATGGGTCATGTTCTGGCTTAATGACACTCAGCCCCACCAGTGGACTCTGCAGCACAGGGTCCAGGAAAGAGAGGAGACACACACTCCAAGTGCATGCAGTTTGGTACACATGAGGCAAAGGCCCTGCTGCACCCTCCCAGACTCCCAGAACCAGCCAAAGCTGGAGTGCTGCTTCTCTCCAAAGACACTGGGGTCACTCCGTAGGAAACAGTGAAGAACTTAAAGACCATGAGTGGGTATTGTATACCAATAACACAGTGAAGGTTTGAGAGAACTGAGACTTTGTCCATTGTCTTCACTGCTCTATCCCCAGTACTCAGCAGAGTGTCTGGCACAAAGAGTAGCTCAATAAGTATCAGAACAAGTGGACAGTTACTGGATTATAATCATGATAGTTGCCTAGAAGCACTTCCTGGACAAACTACTACTAAGAGAAGTCGGGCTATATATTAAGATCAGTGGAAGCAAGGTGTGCCTTTGAAACTAGCAAGGCAATGCAATAATTTCCCCTCAGTCTTGCACAGAAGATTACAACTTCATAAATTTTAATGGGCCCAATTCTATGATATTAAGACTTGTTCCTCAGCCCTCTAAAGGGACAAATTTTCCAGGCCTCCACTTGGGAAACTTACATTTGCATATCACTAGCCTGATACTCAGAGGCCTGAAGCTGCTATATATCTAAATTTTTAATTTCCTTTTTTTAGGAGGATGTGTTCCATTCAAGGAGGTGTAAGAGGTAACATGTAGTTACCCACTGGGGATTTTGATATATTTCAACACCTGCTGCTTAGAAGTCTGCAGAACAAACTTTTATATAGTTATAAAAAAAGGGAAGACTGAAACTATTATTAGAGTAGTTTTTTCCCAAGGAGCACACATACCTCAAGTCAGAAAGCCCAGTTCTCTCTTAAGATGCAAGAGTATGTGGGAGTGTGTTTTTTGGTTATTTTTTTGTTTCAGAACTTCTCTTGCTTGAATTAAGAGCAAGCACTGTGTCTAAAGTAAACAAGCAAAATGGGTATGTGCATTTCTTTTCAAAAAACTAATACGATTTAGGATGAGCTATCACCAGACCTTGTCAGTTTGTACTACTGTGCTAACATGTACACAAAGAGTAAGTTCCAGGTGATAGAAGGGGCTTTAGCTTCACTCTCTCTACAGCCCAGACTCTACTTTTATGCTTCTAATTTCAGTTGCAGAAAATCCAAGCAATGCTTCTGGATGTGCAAGTCTATGGAGAATCAGAGCCAAGCTCTGTGTGGATCACAGTTTGTGTAGTTGTGAAGGAAATGGGCATTGAACTCAATTTTTCAACTAAATGTTTTCTCTGTAATTTCTCCAACATATTTAACTTAAGATTAATATATATTTTTTTACCCATGTAAGGATTTTCTTCGAAATATCCAAGGAAGTATATTTTCGGCCAGTCTCTATGATAAATGGCTTGGTGTTATTGACCAGGGGAACGAGGAGGAGAAAATAGCTGCAGCCCAGAGGTAATGATGCAATAATTACTCAACCCTGTTCACACCTCAAAAATGCAACCAACATACTCTCAGGAAAATATTAGCTTATAGTTTACAGCTTTGTCCACTAAAATAATGACCAATGTCAAAGGGTTCCACTTGATCCTAACCATGGCAGCCAGTATAAAAAATAGACACATGCCTTACTGCTGATATTGAATTCGTGTTTTTCTCCTAATCTTATTAATATGGAATCCTTGACCATTTTATACCTTCTAAATACATGAAACTGCTGGAGATGAAATCCACTGGTCTAAAAAGAGATGCTAAAGGACCAGTCTGCCAGGGGTATATGATTTTAACTTTGTCAAACACATAACTAACCAGAGGAGTTCTTATCTGGATCAGGAATTAAATTCAATGAAACATTTTTGTATGCATTCATGCCTGCAACTCTGTGAGAGTGGAATATGTACATAGTATACGAAGAAGTCCTCTATTTTCTGTCTTTGTATTTCCACTTCCTAAGCAAAATGACTTGTTTTATTTAGAAATGCATTCTTCTGCCTTTAGTCTTTTAGGCCAGCTGCCAAGAGCTAATGTAGTTCTCTTGCAATACCTTTTTGGAGTGTTACGCAACATTGAGCAGAATTCCTCATCCAATCAGATGACAGCTCACAATTTATCAGTGTGTATAGCCCCAAGCATTCTTTGCCCACCTCATTCTGGCAGCTCAGCATTAGAAAACGACTTCAGAAAAAAGGTAATAAGATCTCTCATTTTTATGCCGTATGGGAAGGGGTCCCCGCTTTGAACCTGAAGTTTGTGGTATTAACTCTGATGGACCAGTTTTTTAAAGTGCACATTTTAATTACACTCCCCTGGAGTGGCAGAGTCCTTCTCTGGTGGGATATGGGAAGGTGGGCTATTAAGCGGGAAGCTGAGAGCAGTTGAGTCACTTCTCCTTTTCCATCTAGGAGACCCAAACAATAGAAAGATGAGAGTAGGATGATATGATAGAAAAGAATCTGGGCTTTGAAGTCTGAGAGCCAAGGTTCAGCTCTCAGCCTAATCACTGAAGGATGTGTAAACTTGGGCAAAGTTTCCAAGCCATGGTTTCATCATTACATAGTGATGCCAACACCTCGCGGCTCCGGTCACTGCTGGCACATCCTAGGTGGCTCGGGCAACGTGAGCACCTGTGGCTCCACACATGCTGGCCTCCCGCTGGCTCGTTCAGAAAAATACTTGGCTACTATTTCACCTCCACTACAGGATGAAGAAACTAGTAAAAGATTTCAGAACATCCTAACAGAGCCACAACATGCCTAATAGGATCACAGCTCTTCCCTCAAGCTTACCCAGAGCAAGCATGAGGCAAGGCAATGCAGTTAGACAAGCAGACATGTTTTCTCTCCAGCTGCTTCCTTCTTTCACAAAAAACCACTGAAATCTCTGCTTCCCATATTTCAGATATTTCTTAACTGAAGTAAACCACACAAGTTTTTCTGTATTGGATACTTTATAAATTTTAATAAGATGTTATATATAAATTATATCTCAATAAAACTGGAAAAATTTTTAAATAAAAATAAATAAAATTTAATAAGAGAATATACACCTTGGCCCCAAACATTCTATGTGGGTTACTTGAAAATTATCCTAGTATTAAAGACGTAACCATCATTACAAAAATGTTCGCTATTTAAACTAGCCCACAAATTATAACTTTAGCCCACTGATTGAAAGAATTTTAAAATCTGTGCCCAAAGTCCTCTTGAAAGTATTGGTTATTTCTTAGAGAAAACTGGTTTATAAATATGTATGTGTGTGTGTATATATATATATATATATATATTTTTTTTTTTAATCAAGTCTGAATTTCTCTCAGGATTATTTTGCTTTTTTGTTATAGCCAAGATTCATATATGAAGTGTGATTTACCACTATGCCATATGTAAAATAATACCTTGTTTTTGGCCCTTTTGTGTAACAGATTTCTTTTGTACAATTTCTCATTGAAAACTGCCTCAAGATATTTGGAGAAGATATCACTTCCCTCTTTGAAGAGAGCCCAATGAGTTGTGATAGTAGTGATATCACTGATAGCCGTGAGAAGGCTGCAGGTACTGTGAATAATTTAACTGGCCTTGATGAGAAAGACAGCAAGGCTGCCAGGGGTCATGGCAGATCCTTAGACTGTGCTGTCCTGGAGCCTAAAGCACATCCCAAGGGCAACGATTTCCATGTGCTCCAGGTCAGGTGAGGTTTCACACTGTTGTGAGAGCAAAGAAAGGATGAGACAGATCTAACTGCAAGAAGTTGCAAGCACAGCATTAGGAGACATCACGGTATAATACAGCATTTGGTTTTTCAAACAAAACTTTAAATGGGACTGATATATGTATCACATGTGCTCTGGTTGAAACCAGAGTGAGAGGCCCAGAGCACTGCTTGGTTTATTCCCCTCTCTCTCCTTTTTCTGGTCAGTGGTTCCTGACGTACCACAGGTACCCCGTGTCTTTGAAATAGGTTGAAAAGAACCAGCATCACTGAGAGAAAAAGGACTTGACTTCACGTCAAACAGCCTTTCCAGACTATAACCTCATGTGCCTCTACTTACCAGCTGCGTTAACTTCAGCCAGTTATTCTAGCTCAGTTTCAGTTTCTTCGTCTCTAAAATGTGAATAAAAATAATGTCTAAATCTTAGGATTATTGAAAAGATTCAATACAACAATGGATGTAAAATAAATTTGTAAAAAAGCAATTAATGGGGCCAGTAGAAGTTTCCGTGAGATCAGAGCTAGTTCTAACTGAGCCTAGCTAATCACAGCTAACTGATAGCAGTCCATTTTATGCGGCAGCATTTAGATTCAGAACCTGAGGACATGTGTCATGAGTTCCTTCATATTTTTCACATTTCTTGGTTTTATGACATTTACCTCACTGCTTTGAGGAAACCGTTAGGAAAAGCCATTTAATCAGGCATTGAGATGAGCCTAGTATCTGAGAAGATGCTTATCCTTAGATAACTGTTTGTTTTTCATTTCATCAGTGACAACAGAACAACCTCTTGAATCCAAGCCAGTGAGAGAGATAGTGATTTACAAAAAGGCACAACTGCAGGATGATGCCAAGACCCCGCCTAGCATGGGTCCACCCAGCGACGTGTCTACAATTTTCTAAGTCCCCGAAGGTTATAATCTCCATAATCACACTTGACCCTTCCTTTTCCTCTCTTTAGCGACCTGTCTACAATTTTCAAAGTCACTGAAGATTAGAATTCCCCATAATCACACCTGACCCTTCCTTTTTGTGTATTTCCTATAATACCTCATTTGAATTTTATTAAAGGCTTTTTCTGCATCTATTGAGATGATCATATGGTTTTTATCCCTCAGTTTGTGAACATGTATCACATTGATTGATTTGCGTATAGTGAAGAATCCTTGCATTCCAGGGTATTCATGGAATACTTGCATTCATGGTATATGATCTTTTTAATGTGCTCTTGGATTCTGTTTGCTCGTATTTTTTTGAGGATTTTTACATCTATATTCATCAGTGATATTGGCCTGAAATTTTCTTTTTTGGGTGACATCTTTTTCTGGTTTTGGTATCAGGGCGATGGTGGCCTCGTAGAATGAGTTTGGGAGTGTTCCTCCTTCTACTATATTCTGGAAGAGTTTGAGAAGCACAGGTGTTAGCTCTTCTCTAAATGTTTGATAGAATTCACCTGTGAAGCCATCTGGCCCTGGACTTTTGTTTCTTGGGAGATTTTTAATCACCATCTCAATTTCAGTGCTTGTCATTGGTCTGTTCATATATTCTATTTCTTCCTGGTTCAGTCTTGCCCCCAAATAGTCAAAGCAATCTTGAGAAGGAAAGATGGAGCCAGAGGAATCAGGCTCCCTGACTTCAAACGGTACTAAAGGCTACAGTGATCAAGACAGTATGGTACTGGCACAAAAATAGAAACATAGATCAATGAACAGAATAGAGAGCCCACAGATAAACCCACGCACATATGAGCACCAAAGGAGGCAAGAATATACAATGGAGAAAAGACAGCCTCTTCAATAAGTGGAGCTGGGAAAATTGGACAGCTACATGTAAAAGAATGAAATTAGAACACTTCCTAACACCATACACAAAAATAAACTCAAAATGGATTACCGACCTAAATGTAAGGCCAGACACTATAAAACTCTTAGAGGAAAACACAGGCAGAACACTCTATGACATAAATCAAAGCAAGATCCTTTCTGATCCACCTCCTAGAATAATGGAAATAAAATAAAAAATAAACAAATCGGACCTAATGAAACTTAGGTACCATTTGCACAGCAAAAGAAACCATAAACAAGACAAGAAGGGATTTCTTAGGTGGCGCAGTGGTTAAGAATCCGCCTGCCAACACAGGGGACACGGGTTCAATCCCTGCCCCAGGAAGATACCACACGCTGCAGAGCAACTAAGGCCATGCGCCAAAAAAACAAAAACTAAAAACAAACACAAGACAAGAAGACAGCGCTCAGGATGGGAGAAAATATTTGCCAACAAAGCAACGGACAAAGGATTAATCTCCAAAATATACCAGCAGCTCATGCAGCTCAATATCAAAAAAAGCAAATAACCCAATCCAAAAATGGGCAGGAAACCTAAATAGATATTTCTCCAAAGAAGACATGCAGATGGCTAACGAACACATGAAAAGATGCTCAACATCACTCATCATCAGAGGAATGCAAGTCAAAACCACAATGAGGTATCACCTCACACCGGTCAGAATGGCCATCATCACAAAATCTAAAAACAGCAAATGATGGAGAGGATACAGAGAAAAGGGAACCCTCCTGCACTGTTGGTGGGAATGTAAGTTGGTACAGCCACTATGGAGAACAGTATGGAGGTTCCTTAAAAAACTAAAAATAGAACTACCATATGAGCCAGCAATCCCACTCTTGGGCATATACCCTGAGAAAACCATAATCCAAAAAGAAACATGTACCACAGTGTTCACTGCAGCACTATTTACAATAGTCAGGACATGGAAGCAACCTAAATGCCCACCAACAGATGAATGGATAAAGAAGATGTGGCACACATATACAATGAAATATTACTCAGCCATAAAAAGGAATGAAACTGATTTATTTGTAGTGAGGTGGATGGACCTAGAGTCTGTCATACAGAGCGAAGTAAGCCAGAAAGAGAAAAACAAATACTGTATGCTAACGCATATATGGAATCTAAAAGAATGGTACTGATGAACCCAGTGACAGGGAAAGAATAAAGATGCAGATGTAGAGAACGGATTTGAGGACACGGGGTGGGGGGTGAAGGGGAAGTTGGGACGAAGTGAGAGAGTAGCATTGACATATATATACTACCAAATGTAAAACAGATAGCTAGGGGAAAGCTGCTGCATAGCACAGGGAGATCAACTGGATGATGGGTGACAACTTAGAGGGCTGGGATAGGAAGGGTTGGGAAGGAGTCACGGGAGGGAGGGGATATGGGAGCATGTGTATAAATACAGTTGATTCACTTTGTTGTACAGCAAAAACTGGCACAACAAGGTAAAGCAAGTATATTCCAATAAAGAGCTTAAAAGAAATATCTCTTTGAGAACTCTTTTCACGAAACATGTGCATGATTTTGTTCAGTCTGGATTAAATCCTCAGATCCTGTCCAGAAATAAATGAATTTCCTGGCAGAAGGATATAATGAGGCACCTTAAACCAAGAAAACACTGTAGATCACTGAATGAAAGTTAAGACCTTACAAGGTCGCAGCTCATCCCATTTGAGTTTTCTTTGTCTTGATCCCATGTATGCATATTTGAGAAAATCTTCCCACAAAATATCTCCTCTATCTTCTATTCCTGCCATATTATGTTTTTTGTATTTTACTGTACATTTTTATATTAATAAAAGTGGGTTAGACAACCATTTTATTTGCTTATGATTCATATTAACACTGGTGGTGGCTCATCTGGCAGTCTGGGTCTCAACTAAGATCACTTACGCACCCTGCAGTCAGCTGGCAGCTCACCTGGAGCTGACTTACATGTCTGCTGGTTGCTGTTGGCTCTGGGTCGACCCCCATTGTCTTCAACAAGCTAGCCAGTCTTCTTCACATGGTGGAAGAAGAGTTCCCAACAGCACGAGAGGCTTTTCAAGAGTCAATGTAGGAGAGCACTCCACAAAAGACCACAAAGACAATGAGTTATTCATTATTTACTGAGGGCTATTCCTGTAATCTACCAGACATGAAAATCATAACTCGACAGCATTACTACCACACACCTCCCTTTATTCATCCACTTTCAACCCTCCATTCTTCAGAACAGCATTTCCCAAGGGGTGTTAGGAAGTGTGGTAGAAAATATCTCTGAAACAATAATTGATTTTTTTTTCCTCAGATATTTCTTGCCTCTACCCTTCTCCCTGTCTTAAGCTGTCTTAAGAGACAGCTAGATCATTTCCTCAGGGAACAGAAGTTACAGAAGAATATGAGGGGAAAAGAGCTCTTTGTTGCTTATCAGTTTTGAAAATTTATTTCAAACAAAACAAAACAGTTCATGGCACAGAGTAAAGATTTAGGTGGAAACCTCATGGGAAAAGCCCAAAACCATTCGATGTACGGAACATGTGACCCATTTCCTGAACAGAAACCAAGAGGAATCAGGAAGCCCTCACAGAACAACTAAATGACATGTCTAAGAAAGATGGGGTGTTGTACATTCATGCAGAATTTCTTGTACCTCAACATGGAACACATCAGTGAAGTTATTCCCATCAATCTGAGAATGGTATGGAAGGAACAAAGCCACTGGAATTGAATGACACGTCTCAGCAACAGTTGTACAGACCAATTCCCTGGGACCAGATAGGAATTAGGACATCTCAGCAGATGCCCAGCATACACAGATGACACAGAGGATAAGTTACATGTCGTCTCCCCACTCCATAACCTCCTAACTCCTTGGCACTAGAAGACTCCAGCACATGGACACACTCATGGAGAAAACCGATCTTGAATTTCTGCCAATCTGGGAACAAAAGATTAAACTAGAAATCAAATGAGTTATTTAAAAGTATAGAACAGTACATATCTTACATATATCAGTTTGTAGACTGAGATTAGTACCAATACATGTTGAATACTTGATCCACGCATTGTTTTCCTAGAAGGGGTTCCATGATCACATAGGTTTGGGAAATGCTGTATTTTCTTTTCAGAAATCAAAATGCCCATTAACATATTAATGTCTTAGAGAAGACCCACAGTACAGAAAACACAGTATTTTCCACATTTATTTGACCTGGGAGATCCTTTGGGAGGAACCCTATTAATGAATGAATTAATAAATGAATATATTAATAAACTTTGCTCTACATTTATCTTCTTAGGTCATAGAAGATCCTCCACAATGCAACCTGCTCCAGTAATCAGTTTTCTCTTCACTATTTCCCAGTGTAGAACCTTTTCTTTAGCTAGGTCAGACACTCCACTGTTTCCCGAACAAGATACACTCATGTTTCTACGTACAATTATCAACTACCCTTGGTCTCTACATATCCACAGACTAGGTAGCCACTTGGGTTCTACTCTCCTAGAAATTTCACAAAGCTGTCCTTGACCATTCCAGCTCAAATTAATTTTTTTTTTAATAATGCACGAGCATTTGATTTCATTAGACATTGGCTCATATGCTGCTTTGCAACATCAGGAATTATGCTGGTATGTTTATACATAGCTCAACAAATCCAAATTCCTGTGGTAAATGGTTATACCTTGTGTTAGTTTTATATTACTTTTAACGCCTGGCTAAATGTGTACTAAAAAAAAAATGTCTGAATTTGTGAGCTTTTCTAAGAATATAGAAATTTTACATAGATTGGTAATGACTGCAAATTTTAAACCTGAAGAGGTAGAACACAGCACAAATGGAATTTCAGTGGGTGGCAATAAGACATCAGTTTGACTAAAGTGTTTTAGATATAGTCATATCTTCACAGTCTACTATTCACAGGTTCTGGGATATACTAGTTTTATTCATCTTGCAAAAAATGGGATATTGGTGTGATGTGTTTGGGAATAATTACATGCTTGTGTGAAATTTCTTTTAAATAGCAACAATTCCATAATAAAAGGGGCAAAAAACATAGTTGGGCAGTGCAACTGTGAGTTTTTGAGCCAATAAAGATATACAAAAGTCCCTCAAATTTGAAAAGAAGAAATAATAGGAGGTAAAGAAAAGCTGAAAATAACTAATTTGTCAGTTGTAACTCATAGAGGAGATTCTTGCCATGTGGAAATGGTCAATAAATGTTTTTCCCCCTCAGGATGCTCAAGTATAATGTATCATTGAGAAAGTCAATTTATTAAATTTTAGAAAATTTAGGAACTGATAAACTATAAAAGGACCCAGTTGTCTGATCCAGAATGTACAAAAGGCAATTAAGACTTTCTGATATTGGTCTTTACCAGCTGGTAAGATCTGTATAATCATCAATCAACCTGCATTTAATGATGTAATTAAGATGAAACATTTTCAAAAGTACAGCAAAGATACTGAGGATGAAAATCTTATTTTATTTGAGAAACAAAGCTATTCATAGGCTACCTTTATGAGAAAACTAATCCTCTTTATGGTAATTAATTACTATGATATATTGAATGGAAAATATATATATAATATGTATAATACATATATTCAACTTTTATTCCACAAAAGCAACATGTAAGAATTGGGGGGATGGAGTATATATTTGTACAAAAAGCCATCTTTTTTCAGAAAGGATTGGGCAATGCCTTTCATATTTCTCCATCATTCCTCCCATGCTAGCCAAATGAGCCAGTAGGTACTCTAAAGATCTGTAGTGAATGGTGACTGTATTTTCCACTTTTATGCTTTACATGTCTACAGCATAACTGGTGCTAGGAAGACATTGATTTCTTTTTGGCCTTGGGTCTAAACGTCAGTATTCATTTGGTTGGCTAAGTCTTTCCAAAGAATGAAATCATTCCTTTGTCATGTAAAAGAAACTACTAGAAAACAAAATTGTCAAAGGAGGAGTTATAGTTTCCTAAAATGGGAAAAGAGAAACTACTTTGTGACAGTGGGAGTTTTTCCAAAATGCAGAGGTATAAAACTAGTTGGAAAAGTAAAATAAAACAAAACGATACTGACTTCAGGATAACGGATACCTCTGTGGATGAAAGGAAGAGAATGGGATACAGGAAAGGTGAAAAAGAGACTTCAAGCATATGTATATTATTTTATTGCTTAAAAGATTTTTAAATGCTAACATTTTGCCGTATGTTTCCATTTTTTTAAGAAATAGAATGTTAATAGGTAATTTTGTTACATAAATACCCGCAACACACTAATGCACGCGTGCGCGCACACACACACACACATACATTTTTATATATAACATAAAACTTTATCCAAAGAATAAATAAAACAGAAATTTTTATCATTCAGCAACTTTATTCTTTTCCTTAACATATGTTTTTGTGATTTCTGTATACTGATACATGCAGGCCCGATTCAGTCAGTCTAGTTGCTGTATAGTAGTATTCCATGATAAGAATCATGCATTAATCTACGTACGTATTGGACTGGCCAAAAACTTCATTCGGGTTTTCCCATGAGATGTTACTTTTGGGCCAACCCAATATATCTATCTTGCTCAAACTTTCTAGAGACTTGACTAGTTTACTAGCTTTCAAAGGAATAGATTTTTAAAATTATCTCCATTAATGTTTTTCCTAGATTAATGTGTTGTTTTTATAATTTCATTGCTTCAGCCTTCTTACTCTTCTTTTGATTTCTTCATCTAGCTTCTTAGATTAAATGCTAGCTCATTTACTTATAATAAATACATTTAAGACTATTCATAACTTCTAGGTACTGCTTTAGCTACATCTCATAAATTTTTTATTTTTATTTTTTTAGTAATTTAGTTTTTTTAATCATCATTCAGTTAATACATTTTATAATTTCTTTGTGAATTATTTTTTAATCCATTCATTGTTTAGGCTTTTTATTTTTTCAGGGTTTCCATTACTATTTATAATACTTCATTTCTAATTTAATTACATAGTGATCAGATGATATGTGAATCACTGTGATTCTTTATGACTGAAAGTATATAGTAAATTTTATACATTTAAAATGTTGAATGCATTCTCTGTTGGGTTCTCTTTTGGATACAGAGACATATACGTTCAAAATCATGCTATATGTGTTATTCAAATCCTCTGTTATATATTCTCCAAATAAGTAGTTTCTAAGAGAGGTGTTAAATTCTGCCGTTATGATAATGAGTTTGTCAACTTTATTTTGTAATTCTGAGTTTCTGTAGGTTTTTTTTTTGTGTGTGTGTGTTTTACAGCTTGTCTGCGTTAAGTATACATAAATTTATAATTTTTATACTCTTTTCATACATATTCTTTATTCATGTTAATGCTTTTGCTTCATCTTGTATTTTGAGCGATACTGTTATACCAGCTCTTTTTTGGTCCATATAGCCTGGCATATCTCTTTTTCTTCTTTTCTTTTTCAATGTTCTGTTTTAGGGTAGTAGGTATGCATGGGTGTGGCAATGTGTGTATGTGTGTGTCAGTGTCTCCTATAAAGAGCATGTAACTGATCTTTTTATATGCAAGCTAATAATTTGATTTTTAATTTAATCAGAATCATGTACTCCATTTACATTTACTGTCACTATAATGTATTTGGAGTTACACTCACCATTTTATTCCATGGTTTACGTTCATCAGCAATTTCTCACGGCTTCATTTCTCCTCCTTTCCTAACTTTTCTTGGATTGGTAAACTGTAGACTAGTGTTTTCCCTGTTGATTTTTATTTATACACATTAAAATTTCTCAGGCATTATCTCTTTGAATATGCTGCTATAATATTCCTCTATTTTGCTAGAATCCCATTAAAATTTTACAAAACAAGGATTCTTGAAGAACACCATATCTCAACAACTTTTTCAATTTTTTTCTTTATGCTGCATCCTGGGTATAATTCTTAGTTCTCTCTTCCAGTTTATTAAGTCTTTAACTTTGTTCATTCCAGAGTTTATACTTTCAGTTTTATGACTTTTTTAATGCTGATATAGTTTCTGGGGTTACTAATTGGATCTTTTTCCTATTCACATATATGATTTTATCTTTTTAAACAGAGGTCATTCCTTCCTTTTCCTCTCTGATCCTGGTACCAAGAAGTAGGATGCTTCTGTAGTAAATAACTAAAAATGTGGAAGGGGCTTTGCAACTGGGTAGTGAGTAGAGGCTAGAGTTTTTGAGATGCATATTAGGAAAAGCCTGAATTGCTGTGAAAGCAGTATTGCCTTCTGAACCTCACCAGAAAGATCTTTAACATCCATATTTCTACTAACATTCTGTTCATGATTATTTATGTATTCTCAAACTCTCCTTTCCTTTCTGAACCCTTGCTAGAATCTAGAGACAGTCTGTATCTTCTTCAAGAATACATAAATAATCATGAACAGAATGTTAGTAGAAACATAGATGGTAAAGGTCATTCTGGTGACGTCTCAGATGGAAATGAACATGTTACTGGAAACTGTAAAAAAAAAATAACCATGTTATAAAGGGCAAAAAATTTGGCTGATCTGGTCTTCTAGTGTTTTGTGGAAGACAGAACTTGCAAGCAGTAAAAATGAGTATTTAGTTCAGTGGCAGGATTTCCACTACTCTGTCTTCCAGATCACTGATCCATTCCTCTGTATCATTTAGTCTACTGTTGATTTCTTCTAGTGTATTTTTCATTTCAGTTATTGTATTCTTCCTCTCTGGCTGGTTGTTCTTTATATTTTCTCTTTGTTAAAAACTTCTAACTTCTCACTCTGTGCATCCATTCATACTGTGGAAAACAGTATGGAAGTTTCTCAGAACCTCCAAAAACAGAACTACCACATGACCCAACAATTTCATTTCTGAGTATATATCTGAAAAGACCAAAAACTAATTTGAAAAGATACATGCACCCCAATGTCCATAGCAGCATTAATCACAATTGTCAAGACATGCAAGCACCTTAAGTGTCCATCAACAGATGAACGGAATGTACATATATACAATGGAATACTACTCAGCCATAAAAAAGAATGAAATTTTGCCATTTGCAGCAACATGGATGGACTTGGGGGGCATTATGCTAAGTGAAATAAGTCAACAAAGACAAATACTACATGGTATCACTTATATGTGGAATCTAAAAAATACAACAGACTAGTGAATAAAACAAAAAAGAAACTCACAGATACAGAGAACAAACTAGTGGTTACAAGTAGGGACAGGACATGAGGGAATTAATAGGTACAAGCTATTAGGTATAAAATAAGCTACAAGAATATATTGTACAACACGGGAAATATGGTAAATATTTTATAATTATAAATGGAATATAATCTTTACAAATTGTGAATCACTAAATCATATACCTGTAACTTCTATAATATTATATAGCAACTATGCTTCAATTAAAAAATAAAATTTAGGGACTTCCCTGGTGCTGCAGTGGTTAAGAATACACCTGCCAATGCAGGGGACATGGGTTCGAGCCCTGGGACAGGAAGATCTCACATGCTGTGGAGCAACTAAGCCCATGCACCACAACTACTGAGCCCATGTGCTGCAGCTACTGAAGCCTGCATGCCTAGAGCCCATACTCTGCAACAAGAGAAGCCACCGCACTGAGGAGCCCCAGCACCACAATGAAGAGTAGCCTCTGCTTGCTACAAGTAGAGAAAGTCCTTCAACAGCAACAAAGATCCAACTCAAAAATAAAACATAAATTAAAAATAATTTCTTTAAATAAAATAAAATTTAAAAAAATGGGTATTTAGCTGAGGAGTTTGCTCAGCAAAAACGTTAAAGGAGCAGTGTGGTTCCTCCTGACTGCTTACAGTAAAATGCAAGAAGAGGGAGATGAACTAAAGAAAGAATTGTTAAGCAAAAGGGAACCATAACTTGAAGACTTAAAAAATTCTCAGTCTACCCATTTTATAAAAAATGAGAAAGCTTGTACTGAAGAAAACACTGAGGGTATGGCTAAACAACCATTTGAAAGGAAGATTAGCAGGGATTAGAATCACAAATTTATTCAGCTACCTCAGCAAAAACAAGGGATAGAGATGGGATTCTACTAGCAGAAACACTGCCAGTCAAGGAGACTGAGACAGGATGAAATGAAAGAAGGCTGTCAACCTTAGATTCTACAAGACAGGACCGCAGAGCTATTTGGGTGCAAATGTACACTATTCTTTAAGAAAAGGGAAGCATTACTCCAAAGGCCATTCAGAGATCATTGGCGCTGCCTCTTCAGCTTCGAAGGGTAGGGCCATCACCTTGGTTTCAACAGGCCAGCCAACCTCCAACTGAAGGCTTGGAGATGAGACCCCCACCCAGCAGAGAGCCACAGGACTGCCACCCCAGTGGGTCCAGAAGGTGGGGCATGGAGCCAAAGAGGATTATTCCCAAGCCTTAAAATCTAGTGGAATTTGCCTACTAGGTTTTGGACTTGCCCGGGACCTGTCACCCCATCCTTCTTTCCCATTTCTTTCTTCTGGAGTGGGGAATGTCTATGCCTGTCCCACCACTGTAGTTCACAAGCACATAAACTGTCTGGTATCACAGGTTCACAGCTGGAGAGGAATTTTTGTTTCAGGACAAACTGTACCTTGAGTCTCATCCATATCTCATTTAGATGATATTTAGATTAGACTGTGAACTTTAGACTTAAGAGTTGATGCTAGAATGAGTTAAGGCTTTGGGGGTTGTTGGGACAGAATGAACATATTTTGCACATGATAAAGACATGAATTTGGAGTGGCTAGAGGCATATTTGAACTGAATTGTGTCCCCTCCCCAATTTTATATGTTGAAACCCTAATCCCCTATGTGACTGTATTAGAGATGGAGCCTTTAAGAAGATGATTAAGGTTAAATGAAGTCAGAAGGGTGGTAATCTGATACACTGGAACTGGTGTCCCTATGAAAGAGGAGACATCAGATTCCACACCCCCTCCCTCTCGACATATGAGGACAAAGTGAGAAGGTAGCCCTCTGCAAGCTAGGAAGAGAGCCCTCACCAGAAGCAGACCCTGCGAGCACCTTGATCTTGGACTTCCCAGCCTCCAGAACTGTGAGAAAATAAATTTCTGTTGTTTAAGCCACCCAGTCTTTGGTATTACATTATGGCAGCCTGAGCAGACTAAGACAGCATTTTAAACAGACAAAGTCATTTTAAGACTGCTCATTTTTTCCATTTTTATCTGGAATGAATTCATCTTCTGAATGGTTAGTTTTTTACTGTCTTCATAGCTCCTATATTTTTAGTTTGATGGCTCCCCTTGAATAAACATTTTTAAAGCTCTTTTCCTGCCCTTGTCATTCTCATTTCATGTTCTTCAGCTGCCCCCTATCTAGCCCCCTGAAGCTACCAGCCTAAAGAAAGACTTTTATATCAGTAGCACAGAGCTTCATCAGCACGAATATTGGGAATATCAGAGTCAGTCCCAGTGCTTCAAGGCTAGGTCTATTTCATGCCTTATAAATGGTTCCCTAGGCAGTTTTTTAGTGTTTTGGGCCTACCTTATTTATAACAACTTAGGATTTTCTGGTCTCTAGTTAGTAGATCAGAGCTATAGACTAGGTGGTCACAACTCCTGGACTGCACACGTGCATCATTATATGACTGTATTAATCACGTCTTTCTTTTTTGCATTCTGATGCTTTGACATCTGACACCTTGCTAGCGTGAAAGAACTGCCCCTCCCAGTGTTAGCCAATTCTTAGGAAACCAAAAACAAAAACCAAAAAAAAACCTCTCCCTTGCATGCACCTTTCAAATGTAAACCAAACAATCCAGAGCCCACAATCCCAATGACTTCCTTTATTGGGCTCTTACACTCCAGACCGATATCCCCTTGTCCCAATTCCTCCAAAGGCTAGGTACAGTAAGTCCCCTACATACAAACCTTCAAGTGCGAACTTTCAAAGATGCAAACATGCGTTCACACGTCCAATCACGTACGTTAGTTCACGTGTCTGGCGTACATTTTCAGGTGCGGGCATCCTCTACAAATGGTTGTACTTTTGTGTACCTTACCATACAGTACTATATAGAGTACAGTAGTACAGTATCTTTATTTCAAGCTCAGGATGTCCAGAAGCAAGTGTAAAAGCGATGGTGATGTAGCTGGTACTGCTAAGAAGCGCCAATACATAACGATGGAAACAAAAGTGAAAAAAATTGAGTGGAGTGAGATGAAAAGATGGTAGACGTCGCTCATTTTTATAACATGAATCGTTCGACTAGCGGCACAATTCCAAAGAACAAAGACAAGATCATGGAACATGTGAAGTCTGCTGTGCCGATGATGTCGGCAATAATACCAAAGAAGTGTGGAAAAGTGATGGAGGAGATGGAGACACTTCTCACTGTGTGGATGCAGGTTCAGCATCAGCATCGAGTCCAGCTCAGCTTAATGCTGATTCAAGAGAAAGCTAAAAGGTTTTATGAAGACTCGAAGAAGAAACACGGCGAAGAATCAGAGGGCGCATCTTTTGATGCCAGCCATGGCTGGTTTCATTGGTTCAAGCCTACAGCCAAACTTCCCAATGTAAAAGTAGGTGGTGAGGCAGCAAGTGCAGATACTGTAGTTGCCCAAGAATTTCCTGAAATGCTTTGAGAAATTATTGATGAAGGCACATATTTACCTGAGTAGGTTTTTGATGTGGATGAGAGACGTCTGTCCTGGAAGAGAATCCAGACCACAGTTACATCAGTAAGGAGGAAAAGCTGATGCCAGGCTATACAGCAGCAAAGGATAGGCTAACTGTTTGGTGGCAGTGCTTCCAGCTATATATGAAGCTGAAGCCTCTCTTAGTTCATCATTCAGACAATCCAAGAGCCCTTACAAACACAGCCAAGGGCTCTCTCCCTGTTGTGTGGAAGAGTAACCCCAAAGCCTGGGTTACACAGGCCATTTTCCAGGACTGGTTTTTCTACCACTTCATCCCAGAGATAGAGAAATATTGCTTGGAGAAGGACGTCCCATTCAACATTCTTCTGCTGTTCAACAATCTCCGGGCCACCTCCCCCTGCCCCCCAATTCATGGACAACTTTCATCCCAGTGTCAAAGTACCGCATCTGCCACCGAATGCTACATCACTCATCTAGCCTATGGACCAGGGAGCTATAGCGACTTTCAATAAATATTATTGATGTCACACTTTTCGTCAGGCAGTAAAGGCAAGTGATGAATCGGGAACAAACCTGTGATAATTTTGGAAGGACTATAACATCTACAAGGCCATAAAAACACTGACTTTGCTTGGCGTGAGGTTACGGCTGTTGCCATGAATGGGGTTTGGAAGAACCTTTGCCTGCAGTTTGTTCACTATTTTCCTGGATTTGAGAAGGTGGATAAGGAGTCCAAAGAGGTCTTCAGCAACTTAATGACCCTCAGTGAGAAGCTGGAGCTAGATCTGCAGGAGGACAACGTCACTGAACTCCTTGCTGTGCAACAGGAAGAGCTTACTAATGAAGACCTGATGGAATGGGAGGCCCAGAGAAAGGACGAAGAGAGAAAAGAGGAAGAGGTAACTGAAGAATTGAAGAGATTCACGACACAGGAAATGGCAAGGGGGTTTTCTTTATTTGAGGAGGGACTGCTAGTTTTGGAGGCACAGAACCCAAACACAGAATGGTACACGAAGGCTGCAGCAGCTGGTCAGAATGCAATACAGTGCTACCGTGTCATCTATGGTGAGAAAAAAAGAGCTGTTACCCAGACGTCACTGGATCGTTTTTTTAAGAAGGTGGATAGAATTGAATCCAGCAGGGAACCAGAACCTGTGCCATGAACATCAGGCATGAGTGAAATTGCAGCTTGCCCTCCATCTTCTATTGCGGACGATCCTTCAGCTCTACCACCTCCCACCTCCTCTCCCTCCTCCCGTCAGTAACTCTTCTTGCCTGTTCACGCGATGCCAGTCCCTGTACGCCAGCTGTTGTACTGTACTCCTGTACTTTTCAAGCTACTGTACTATACGATGAAAAATGTTTCATTTTTTGTGTTTGTTTTTTATATATTATTGGTGTGAAAAGTATTATAAACCTATTACAGTACAGTATTATGTTAGTTGGGTACCTGGGCTCCCTTTGTTGGACTAACGAACAAATTGGACTTACAAATGCTCTCTCAGAAGGGGACGCGTTCATAAATAGGGGATTTACTGTACTAGACAATGAAGCCCTACGCCCCCAGGGACTGCTGAGCCTCTTCAAACTAGCCAATCGTGAACCTGTTTACACGGCCTCACCTGTGCCTTCCCTTGGAAACCACAGTAAAGGCTCCTGCCCATGATGTCCTCCACGCCCTCTGCCTCCTGACCAACTGTGCGGTCCCCCTGCAGGGTGTGCTGTGCCTCCTCTTTCTAGGGATCTGTGAGAGTTCTTGCTTCATAAACATTCATTTCCTGGTCTGCATGTCTTACCATACCTTATTAAAATAAATCCCAAGTACCATCAAGGCTATGATGAACTACTTGAATGACAGAAAAATAAAGTAACTTGCGGTAGTGGAAAACACATGTCTCTGTACTTGGTTAACTCTAGTCCATTTAACACCATAACTGCAAAGTTTTGGGGGTTTGGGAATGTGTGCTTTTATAATATTGTGAACCCAATAGTTCAAATCAATATTGGATTATTACTTTAAAAACATAATTGCATTGGAACTTCCCTGGTGGTCCTGCGGTTAAGACTCCTTGCTTCCACTCAGGGGGCGTGGGTTCAATTTGTGGGTTCAATTTTGTAGCCAAAATGTAAAAAGAAAAAAAATGTAATTGCATTAACAATACATAGTTTAAATATGAGGTCTATAGGAGCAAACAGCACAGGGCGCTTTTCTAATTGAAAAAAAAAAGCTCTCCCATTAACTCCTGAATCCAATAAAACTTCCTCATTTTACACCGAATTTTAAACACCCAATATGTATTGGGGAAAGTTCTAAACGCTTAATGTTCAGAGGTGATCCAACACGTCCGGTGTCCTGCCCCCAGTAATGCTTCCCAATCTATCCAATTATTTCAACTACTCATCACACAGCCTCTTCCCTCCACACTGGTGAGTCTCCCAATGTCAATTTCTGTCATTCCTGCTCCAGCACGTGTGCTCACGCTGTCACCACTCCTAGATGGTTCCCTTCTTGTCCTTTTCCTTGTCTGAATCCGACATATTGAGTGCTGGCTTCCCAGTGAAGGCTGTCTTGATTTGTTCAGTCACACTGTCATTTACTCTTCTGAATTTCTATAGCCTTGTAATCATTTTCGCATAATTTTTGTGCAATGGAGTCTTTAAGCCACGCATCTTTTAATTTAAAAATTTCTGAAACTGAAGTACTTCTCTGTGTATATATGTGTTTTTGTTTTTCTTCCCCTAGTGATTCAACCAAATGTGTTTAAATGAAATAACACACGTACAATTCTTGGGTTCTAGAAATGGAGAAAATAGGAAATACTGATTTCTCAGTGGTTCTCAGGTAGCCCCTCCACAGCACCTCCGGAGCCCCCAGGAGCAGGGCTGAAGCAGTAGGAAATTGAGGGAAACCAGTGGGGCCCTGCTCTGGTCACTCCTACAACCTTGAACAAGCAGCTCAACTTATTCTTTTTTTTTTTTTTTTCTTTTGGTGGTTTTTGCTTTACTATTTTATTCATGCATCTGAACAAAAGGTTTTGTGAGCCTGAAAATATTTATGTAAATGCTTAGTATGTGATAGCTTGGTCTCTCTCATTAGATTCCAGGCTTCTGCACCCAAAGAGCCTGGCACAGTTATGGCCAGATAATTGGGTCAGCTTGTTCCTGATGGGTTCATGTGCAACACGCAGACTACATCCACAGTGATCATTTCTCTTCATCTTTTCAAACAACTCTATGCCAGTCTCCTAAATGTTAGTTCCTTTCTGTGTTCTCTCATTTTCTTAAAAAATGGTGTCTTGGGCTTGCCAGAATGAACATGAATTACAGCTTCATTATGTCTTTATAGATAGCAACTTTGGCTTTCTTGCCAAAGCACACACATAGATTTTAAGGAGATCTGCAAATGGTTATAATTTAAGATCAGAGGGTACTATCCTTGAGATAAGATTAGAATTTGGCAGGAAAAAAACACAACTTTTATTTAGAAACTTGGCATCTTGAACATAGAATTTTAGTGAGGCAGAATTTCAAGTTAGACACTTGGGATGCAAGAAGTAAAGGTTGGAAAACTAGAAGTAGATGAAATTTGAAGAGACTATGTAGTGAGTGAATTTACACCTTAAACTGTTGCTTACTTTCCCCCCTTCATTTTGTTGTACTGAAATTTGTTTATTTATTTGTTTATTTCAGGCAGAGAGAGGGAGAGAGAGAAAGCATACACAAGCACTTCATCATAAGAAACTAGTTTAAATGTTCATGAGGGCTGGCAAGTCTGAGATCTGCAGGGCAAGGGAACAGGCTAGAAATTCAAGTAAGAGTTAATGTCACAGTCTTGAGTCCAAATTCTGAAAGCTGGTCAGGCAGGTGAGAAACTCAGGCAGGGCTTCTACACTGGAGTCTTAAGGCTGAAATCCTTCTGCTTGGGAATCTAGACTAATGTTGACCAAACTACTGTACACCACAGCCTAGTCAAGTTGACATAAAATTAACCATCACTGTGGCTTGTTACCTGTTAGGCTCTGTTTTCTGAAATCTTTTCCTCAGTCAGCTCTGCTCAATTCCACCTTACTCCACAAAGGAAAATGCAACTTAATATTAGCCTTTTAAGGGTCTCCAGTTTGCTATAGACTTGAAATCACTGAATTCATCTGGATTTCAGAGAGCTTCTGGATGATACAGCTACACAGACCAAATCCCCGGTGGCCTTGTGCATCAGAGGCTTTCCTGGCTGGTATGTTTGGTGGAAGAGAAAACAGAGACAGAAATGGGTTCTGTGAGGCAGGTCGACCCCCCAGTTTTCATACAGACTTGTCACTGAATCAGTATGATTATGGACGGTATGTCACTTATGTCATTATTGCTGTAAGTAAATTTTCATGAAGCCTTTGAGGCAGTCCACTGGTAAGGTACATACGTCAAGAGTGGGGGTAGGTGTGGATCCGAACGGCTCTTTCATCCTGTGTTTGGTATCTCAGTGGTCATCTCCATGGATTCGTTTAGAGCAGAACTGAGGTATTCAACACCATAATTCAAGCTCCCGAAATGACATTTGTCCAAATGAACACAAGCGGCCTCATAAAATGAACACTAAAAAATGAGGTTAACCATCGTAGTAATGCTTTATGAGCCTTTGTGTGCTGCTTGAGTTTTTCTTCTAGTGCCATGGTAACAGGAAACTTACTTGTAGCATTCATGTCTGTTTAAAAAGCAGCACATATGCATTTCCACATTTGATTCTCCTTCCAAATAACACTAAAACAAAATACTGTTGTCCTACAGATACGTAACTGGAGGTTCGGAATTCAGATTTCACATGCTGAAGGACAAATAGTAAATACTGGGGTCAGAACTAGATCAGAGCTTTTTCCACTACATCATCTAGTCTGTTAAACACTCATAATTACTGTTCTGGGAAATAGAAATCATTATGTTTCTAAAGTAAATTATGGACAAGCAGCACTGAACTACTTATTCTAGAGGTAGGGGTTTTGACAGGAAAAAAAAACCAAAAAAACAAAAACTGGCATTACTTTGAAAGTCTCTTATAGTGAATTGCCAGAGGAAAAATAAACTTTACACGAATCTCACTGATTTAAAATGTAACATTAAAAAAAAATGGAAGAAGAAAGAAATGATATTTTTCAGTTATGATAATAAAGGAAGCAATTTTCTTTTGTGCCTGGTAATTACAGTGAAAACATGACTGCAGGTCAAATTTAGCTGGATCTTTGAAGAAGTAGAGCGGGTAAGAGATTCATTTATGGATTCTGAGGATCAACTTGATCCTCCCTTCTTTCATAGAGATCAAAAGAGTTATTGTTACTTGAGAAGGAGAAGCAAGATTCAACAATGGCTGAGATGAAAGACACCAGGAGCAGAGTAGCTGCCTTTTCAATATTCCTAATTGGGTGTCATGTCTCCAACTAGATACTCTTTTAATTGATTCTTCAAAATCTTTTTTTTATTATTATTATTTTTTTTATTTATTATTTTTTGGGGGTACACCAAGTTCAATCATCTGTTTTTATGCACATATCCCCGTATTCCCTCCCTCCCTTGACTCCCCCCCACCCTCCCCCAAGTCCCCCCCACCCTCCCCGTCCCAGTCCTCTAAGGCATCTTCCATCCTCGAGTCGATCTTCAAAATCTTAATTCCAATATTAAGCCATTTGGGACACTGGAAAGATGTTAACAGAGTCCAGTAAGAGCAATACAACTCAAAGCCATTGCAAATGACAAAAGTGGAAAAGTGACAAAGGAATTGGAAGATACTTTTTTTTTTCCTAGCCCTCCAAAATTAATCTGCAATGCCTCAAATTTATCTTTCACAGGACAAATAATATGTCTTTGAACTCTCAGAACTTGTTTCTCTTTATCTGTATAAATCCATCCTGTGCTTTACATGCAAAATCTAATTATTCCATCTTGGTTTTCCATTCTATCATCGTTAGCACTCTGACCTGGAGCTCTGCACCACTCAAGAAATCTGCTGATTGTTGAATTCAGCAGTAAATTCCCACTTCTGGATAGTCTATAAAAGGTTCATTTAGTTCAGTTTAAGATGGTGGTTCACTATTTTTTATACTGTAAAAAAAAATTTAGAATTTTTTCCAAAAAAATATTTCTCTTAAGAAATTACCTACTGAAATTAATCTATGTATAAATATAATATGGATTTCATACAAAAATTCCTAAAATTTTCCCCAAAAGTAGGTGATAAAGCCCCAAATGCATTTAATTTGTGTAACATGATCAATTAAATGTCCCCTGTTTCTAAAAGAAGATCATGTGTTCTAAAAAAAACCTCATCTTGCCTTGTTTCATTTACTTCAGAGCTTTAGTCACTGCCTGAAATGACCTTGAGTTGTTCGTGGTTGATTTTCCCTTACTAGAATTAAGTTCTATGAAAGCAGAGCTCTTTTCTGTCATGTGCTCTTCTAGATCCTGAAGCACCAAAGGTGGGTTCTTGGCACGTAGTAGGTGTTCACGTTTTTTTTCAATAAATTCCAGGCACAAGTCTACACACACTACGAATATTACATCATATATTCTCAAAATCATCTTGAAATGCAAATATTATTCTTCTTCTTTTACAGTAAGAAATCAAGGTTTAAAGGAATTAAGTAACTTGTCAAAAAGCAAGCGATTAAAAAGAGGGGATTTAAGCTTAGGGCTGATGCACATTCTGTCTGTGCACCATGTTATAAGGCATGTTTCCCAAAGTGGACGATGGCTGGAAACAAGACGATTATGGGTATTTTTTAAAGTGGCATTAAATAACATAGCATTAGATCATAAGAAAATTACTCCTTTAAAAATTTCCTTCTGACTAACCTTATTACATCAAAGATAAAGTCTCAGTGTCAGTGTATATTTAATGCTTCTCTGATAATTGCTACTCTCTCTCTCCTCATTTCAGTTAAGGGCAGGTAAGAAAATAAAGTCAAAGTTTTGTTTTCAGTGTATCATGTTTATCTGATTATCAGATAGATGATTATATTTATAAATTACATAAATATGATCTGTTTATAAAGGAACTATATAACTATTGCAAATGGGAAACCAGAATCACCTGCCTTCTTCTGGCTTCCCATTTGCAGTAGTTACATCATTCCTTCGCAAATAAATTTTAGATAAAAGTCTTGAATTTGTTTAAAGAAAATATTAATTAGCTAACAGTATAGATGACATATTTGGCAAAAACTGTGGAGGTGGTACACAACGTCTAGTTTCAAAAATACTACGGCGGAGCAATTTATAGGCCCTGGAATAGAAACAAGCAATAGAAGGCATTGTTGTGATAGGGAAACAGACATGGAGAATAATTACCCCCAAGCTACTGTAAAAGTGGTGTACTTGATGCACAAAAAATTAAAGACTACTAACTCGTGGCATAACTGGGGAAGATGCCACTGATACAAATGCTGGGTCTACAATTAAGTTATAGTCCCTGGCTAATTGTGCCTAAAAGATAGTGGGGGAGATACTCAAATAATCCGAGTACAAGTTAGGTTTCAGGAAACACAAAATGCGCACAGGGAAAAAAATACATGTGATGTGAAAATTCATAGTTCTACAAAGTATTAATTACCTTATTATTAAATTCATTAATTGTAATTAATAAATACATTAGTTATATATTTTACTTAAGCTATAATACATAAATTACAGAAATATCAAATTCATTAACAATTATAATTTTATCATTAGTAATTTTATTACACATGCTCAGAATAATAATGAATAGCCTTGCTGATTCTAATATATAGAAATAGAAATGAGAACATATAGCTGTATCCCCTGTTTTGGATAAGCCTACAAATGAGAACTATTCACACTTGCCAAAGCGTGAGGCACCCTTTTCTATAATTGCAAGAGAAGCCTTGAGGGGTTTGGCAAAAAAGATCTGCTAAACTGCCAGCCATTTAAAAAATAATCAAATTCATAACCCCAGCAAACTTACACATCTTTAATATGGCACAAAGGTAGTGTTTCACTAAGGTTGGGTGCTGCTTGAGAAACTGTCATCACTTAGTATACTTTAGGGTAAACTCTTAACAAGGAAGGGACTGGTTTTCCTCTTAAATTCTTTATGCTGACATCTGTTTATAGGGAAAATCAGAATAAATACACATGGTCCAAAAGCTTGGGCTTTCTGTGAGGCCACTTCAGTGAACTGGAGTAAAGTACAGTGCTTATCTCATTAAGTTATTTTGAATGTTAAGTGAAATAAAGCAAGAGAACGTAGGTATCCGGCACATAATAAGCCCTCAGTTATCATTAGCTACTATTAGCCTCTGGTATGAAGCACAATGTTCTCTCCTCTGGGCCCTTCCAGAGACCTCAGGTAACATGATCCTTTTAACCTTTCTTGGACTGGTACCTACTATAGTGCTTCAGGCCGGCTCGCCCTAGGCTCTGTCAAATCCATTTCCCTCTGCTAGTACAAATAGAAAGGCGGCGTTAAAACTCAAACACGGACGTTTTGATTTCTCCAAACTGGGAGCTCTGACTTTTCATCATATCCTTTGTAGTCTAGAACATCCCTTTCTTTTGTCATTTTCTTCTTCAGCTAGATCTACTGGCTAAGGGTAACATTCAATATCACGCTTCTCTTAATCTTTTTATAGCCACTAACTGTAGCTCTCTGGAAACGTTTGCCTCTGACAAACACTATGTCCGACATTTTCCCAAACAAAATATAAAGAAAATGTTGAACTCAGCCTGTTCTACTTTTGTATACTTTTTTCTTTATAGCCAAGTACTAGGATAAAGAGGATGCATAAGTTCAGTGAGTTTTAAAAAAAGGGTATCCCCTTAGACTCATTCACCTGTGTATAAAACAAAATGTTTTAATTCTTTGGAACATCTATTTGGAGGAAGGATCATTCCTGAATTTTATATTTTCACCCATGTACATTGATTGTGAAGTAAGCCCCTACTGCTCTGTTCTATAACCTGCCAGGATGACCATATAGATCCAACAGTCAACTGGACTCTGAGAGACAACTGGAACTAAGAAACCACAGGACATCCCTCGAGTTACCCTGGTTTTCACTCTTCCCGAGGCTTGGTTGTTCAAATCTCCTTGCTTTCTCAACATATCTGAATATCCTCATTGTAAATTTCCTCTTTCAACTTAAGCAAGCAGAAGTGGATATCTGTTGCAAATAACCTAAAGATTCCTAGTTTATGATTTAAATTTAAAAATTAAAGATATTAAACTTGTCAGTAATATTAGGCTTTTATATGTTTCTAAACATATTAAATATGGGGTGAGAAAGATAGTACTTTTTTTTTCACTATAAAACCCACGCTACTTGCTTCAACAGGCAGAGTTAACTACCTATAAAAATACCAGCAAAGAGAAACACTCTTATTCAGTGAATTTCTCAAAGGAAGTGGAAGATCTACACACTGAAAACTACATAACATTAAGGAAAAAACTGAAGTAAACATAAACAAATGGAAAGATATTCCATGCTCATGGAGTGGAAGAATTAATAATATTAATATATCCATACTACCTAAAGCATTCTACAGATTCAATGCAATCCCTGTCAAAATACAGTAAGTCCCCTACATACGAATGAGTTCCGTTCAGAGACTGCGTAAGTCCAATTTGTTCATAAGCCCAACAAAGTTAGCCTAGGTACCCAACTAACACAGTCAGCTATATAGTACTGTACCAACTTATGTGATGGGACATGCGGACACGTTTGCATCTTTCAAAGTTCACAACTTGAAGGTTCATATGTAGGGGACTTACGATACCAGTGGCATTCTTCACAGAACTAAAACAAAAAATTATAAAAGTTGTATGGAAACACAAAAGACCCAGAACAGCTGAAACAATCTTGAGAAAGAATAAAGCTGGACGCGTCATGCTCCTGATTTCAAACTCTATTACAAAGCTGTAGTAAAACAGTATGGAATTGGCATGAAACAGACACACAGATCAATGGAACAGGATATACAGCCCAGAAGTAAACCCACGCATGTACGGTCAGTTAATTTATGACAAAGGAGCCAAGACTATACAATGGGGAAACGACAATATCTTTGATAAGCGGTGTTGGGGAAACTGGACAACCACATACAAAAAAATGAAACTTGACCACTATCTTACATTATACACAAAAACAAACACAAAATAGATTAAAGATCTGAACATCAAGTCCTGACCTCAAAACTCCTAGAAGAAAACATAGGAGGTAAGCTCCTTGACATAGGTCTTGGTGATGATTTTTTGGTTTTGACACCAAAAGCAAAGGTAACAAAAGCACAAATAAACAAGTGGGACTACATCAAACTAAAAAGCTCTGCACAGCAAAGGAAACCATTACCAAATCAAAAAGCAACCTACCCAATGGGAGAAAATATTCACAAATATGTATTTGATAAGGGATTAATATCCTATATACATATATATATACACACACACAAAGAACTCATACAATCCTATAGCAAAAAAACAGAAACAGAAACCAAACAATCCAATTTTAAAAATGGGAAGAAGATCTAAATATTTATTTTCCATACAGATGGCCACAGGTATGTGAAAAGATGCTCAACATCACTAATCATTAAAGCAAATCAAATGCAAAATGCAAATCAAAACCACAATGAGATATCAGCTCACACCTGTCAGAATGGCTCTTTTTAAAAGGACAAGAAATAAGAAATGTTGTCAAGGATGTGGAGAAAAGAGAACCTTGTGCACTATTTGTGGGAATGTAAATTGGTGCAGCCACTATGGAAAACAGCATGAACATTCCTCAAAAAATTAAAAATAGAACTGCCATGTGATCCAGTAATTCCACTTTTGGGTATTTATCTGAAGGAACCAAAAACACTATTCAAAAAGATATCTACATACCCATGTTCATTACAGCATTATCAACAACAGCCAAGACATGGAAGCAACCTAAATGTCTACAGATGGATGAGTGGATAAAGAAGAGGTAGTATACATATACAGTGGAATGTTATTCAGCCATAAAAAAGAATGAAATTTTGCCATTTGGGGTAACATGGACAGAGCTTGAGGGCACTGTGCTAAGTGAACTAAATTAGGCAGAAAAAGGCAAATAAATACCATGTGACCTGTCATATGTAGAATCTAAAAAATATGATAATAAAAATTTAAAAATAAAAATCAAGCTCATAGGTACAGAAAACAGATTGGTAGGTGGCAAAGGGCAGGGGTGTGAGAAATGAGTGAAGGCTGTGAAAAGGTAAAAAAAAAAAAAAGAATGGAAGGAAGGAAGGGAGGGAGGGATGGAGGGATGGAGGGAGGGAGGGAGGGACCCCGTGAAACAACCGGGAGCTTGATGTTGTTAAGCCTCTAAACTAACCAAACTGTAGATTTTTTTTTAGGTGAGCTAATCAATGTCCTTACATTTAAGTCACTTTGGTTGGAGTTGTTCTGTGCAGCTGAAAACAATGTATCTAATAACCTACCAATAAACTGTCAGTTGAAAATAGAAATATATCAGTATTTGCCAACAGTTGAGTCCTTGCACAATATATAATGGTTCTGTCCCTCAAATTTAGTTTAATTCAATGTATCTCAAAAAGAAACTTGAATTAGTATCATGGGGGTGGGGAAAGGAAAGAAGTTGTTAAAATGCACATCCCTTGGCTTTACCATAAACCTACTAAACTGAACCTTGGGTATGGTAGGGAGAACAAAAACATGTATTTTAAGTAAGCACTTAAGTGATCCTAATGTATTCTAAAGACTAAATGTCACTGACTTACTTAAGACTGGTCACGTGAATCAGTGAATAATATAAGGCAGGATATATAATAAAGTGTTAAAGTGTGAAATGTGGAATATGAGCTTTCAAGTTACGCAGACATTCAGAAGTAGCTTGGCAAGTTGGAAAGCAAGATAGATTGAGGATAGAATACAGGTTCCACCACTTACCATCCAAGTGTTTCAGTTAATTCATCTTTAAACAGGGCTAATAGGGTCTACTTCGCTGTGTGGTTGTAAATTCTGAGATTACATGTTTGAGAAGCATGCGGGGGGTGTGGTGAAATCAATGCAAAAAAAAAAGTTGTATTCAATTAAACTGAAATATAATTCTAACAGACTTCTTTTGTCAATAGTAATTATACTCAGTGGCATATCTGCTTAGACATCGTTTCCAAGTTTTTTAGTTAACTTTAAAACCCTGTACTAATATTACACTGGATTAATTAATAAATAATCTTTGAATACTTGGATAATTTCTATATAAAATAGAATACTGAAATACTGGTCACCAGTATTTGCTTACTAGTTACATATTTATGTTTTCTTATTATTCACATATTCTTTCATATTCACATAAATACTTTTTCTTTACTTAACATGTTCATTTTTGCCACTTTTTGAAGGTGTAAAAATGGTGCTTGTAGCTGTAGGTAGTTGTTTTTTGTGTGTTCATGAAATTTGCTGGTATGCTAACAAGATTGTGCATGAAACAGTTATTACTTATCTTTCAATTTTCTTTGCGAAAAATAAATCGGACATTTTGGTTTAAAATGAGTGTTGAAGCTATTCTGGGAACAATGATTAAAAGATTAAATATGTAGACAAAGTAACGGGATGTATTTTTATTTATCAGTGGGAAAAAAGAGTAGTTTCTTCTTAAAGCAAATATTCTGTACAGCAAGTTAAAGAAGACAGTAGCAAACTTGTATGGGCAGAGAAAGTTTCGACGGTTTCAAGAAAATTAACTGTCTTAGTTTATAATAACTGCAAATGATGAGTCAGAAGATAAGCAATGAAAGCCATTAAAATGTTGGCAAAGTCGGCTCAGCTTTTATGAGTTTATTTGTAAGATAAAGAGAAAAACCTCATGAATTCTTCACTGCTAAAATATTACATTAACACAGTACTAGAATGTCATTTTCTCTCTATTTAAAATGACAAATTTGTGTAGCAGTATTCAGTCTGCTCTCAGAAGAAGTAGTTGTTTGTTACCTTCTGTATAACCTGCCCAGACAGATGAGATTCTTTTTCTTACTAGATTAGGCAGCATATAGGTGGGTCTTGTTTTTTTATCCATTCAGCCACCCTATGTCTTTTGGTTGGAGAAATTAGTGCATTTACATTTAAAATAATTATTGATAGGTATGTACTAATTGCCATTTTGTTAATTTTTTTTCTGGCTGTTTCATAGTTCCTCTCTGTTTCTTCTCTCTTGCTTTCTTCTCTTGTTGTTGATGATCTTCTGTAGTGTTATGCTTCGATGCCTTTCTCGTTACCTTTTGTGTATCTATTATAGGTGTCTGCTTTAAGGTTACCATGAGGCTCACATATAACAGTCTCTATATATAACAGTTTATTTTAAATTGATAGCAAATGTGAACACATTCTACAAGTCTACATTTTTACACTCCCCCCATTTTATATTTTTGATGTCACATTTTACATTAAAAAATTTTTGTGTATCCATAATTAACTAATTATTGTATAGTTTTTACTATTTTTCTCTTTTAACCTTCATACTAGCTTTATAAGTGATTAATCCATTTCCTTTACTATATATTACCTTTATTAGTGAGATTTTTACTTTCCTATGTTTTCTAGTTACTAATTAGTACCCTTTCTTTTCACCTGAAAGAAGACCCTTTAACACTTCTTGTACAGCCAGTTTAGTGTTGATGAACTTCCTTAGCTTTTGCTAGTCTAGAAAACTTTTGATCTCTTCCTCAAATTTGAATGATAATCTTGCTGGGTAAAGTATTCTTGGTTGGAAGTTTTTTCCGTTAAGCCTTTTGTATACATCATGCCAATCCCTTCTGATCTGCAAGGTTTCAGCTGAGAAATCTGCTGTTAGTCTTGTGGGGGTTCCCTTATACATAACAAATTGTTTTTCTCCTGCTGCTTTTAAGATTCTCTTTGACTTTCGGCATTTTAATTACAACGTGTCTTGGTGTGGGTCTCTTTGGGTTCCTCTTGTTAGGAACTCTCTGGGCTTCTTGGATCTGGACATCTGTTTCCTTACCCAGGTTAGGGAAGTTTTCAGCCATTATTTCTTCAAATAAGTTTCCTGCTCCTCTCCCTGCCTCTTGTCCTTATAGGACCCCTATAATATGAATATTACTTTGCTTGATGTTGTTCCACAGGTCCCTTAAGCCATCTTTTATTTTTCCTTGCTGCTTTGTTTGGGTAAGTTCCACTGTCCTGTCTCCCAGATCACTAATTTTTTTCTTCTGCTTCATCTAAGCCCACTGTTGAACCCCTATAAATGTATCTTTTCAGTTCAGTTATTGTATTCTTCAGTTCTGTGACTTCTGTTTAGTACTTATACTGATATTTTCTATCTCTTTGCTGAAGTTCTCTCTGTTCTTCCATTCTCCTCCTGAGTTCAGTGAGCATCTTTAGGACCATTACTCTGAATTCTTCATTATGTAAATTACTTATCTTCCCATTTCATTTTTTTTTTTCCTGGAGATTTATCTTGCTCTTTTGTTTGGAACCTATTCTTCTATTTCCTCATTTTGCTTGACTCTTCATGTTTGTTTCTGTGTTAGGTAAGACAGCTATCTCTCCCAGTCTGGAAGAGGTGGCCCCATGTTGGCAATGAGCTTTATTGTTAAATCCTGTCCTAGTTATTGGCTGTCTCTTGAAGTGTCTCTGTTTCAGAACCATGGGCTCAGAAATGCAATCCACCTAGCCACCAGAGCCCGATACTCAAGGGGCAGCCTCTGTGTGGGCTGTGTGTGCCCACTGGCTTTGGGGGTTTGTGGGGGAGGCAGGATATTCACCCACCACATCCAATGAAGTGACAGGAACATACATGGAGGGGTGGGCACTCGCCCACCACCTCCAACAGGATTATGGCAGTGACACAGGGGATGGGGCACTCACCTGCTGCCTCTGGCAGGGCTACAGCAGGAGCATGGGGGTGTGGGTGCAAATAAAAGTGAGAGTACACAAATGGCACCCACTAGCATGTCCGTCCCTGGAGAGAGTCCCAACAAGCTTCTGTCCTTCTGGCAGATGTTTTAAGAATAGCAAATGAATCCCCTTCACATATGGCCTAGGCTCTTTTCAAATTGCTGTTTGTAGACTGAGTCCCAGGGTAAATGAATCTGCGCGTCAGCCCTTTAAGATCAGAGTCACCATTCCCTACAGCCCTACGGTTCCTTAGGAGGTAAGCCCTGTTGGTTTTCAAAGCCAGAGGTTTTTGAGGGTTTGGCAGTGAAAACATAAGGTGGTTTTCTTATGCTTTGTTTCTATTCTATTGGTGAAATAAGGTCAATAGATGAGAGTGAGAAAAGTGGATAGGATTTTGGATGTTTGAAGTAAGAGACTATTTTATAGGGAATCTTTTGGGGAATGTGAGGGAAGATTGACAAAGGAAATATCACTGGACTGCTGGGCTTAACTGAGTGTTCCTTTGAGACTTGTCATAAATTTAACGTTGTCTTGTAGCTATATATAGCACATAATGAATGCAGCTGTGATCGTGTAATTTTTTCCCAGCTTCACTGAGCTAGTCTGTTGTAGGTGTGCAATATGTCAAGTGGCAGGTTTAACAAAGGTTAAATTTGTGCCAGGCAACTAGGACTTAGGGACAGAGGAGTAAGACTGTCAAGGCTAGGAGAGAGAGATGGAGTATAATACCGGATCATTAGGGCAGGTGAGTAGGAAATGAGCTATCTCTGGTGGTACTTGAATTTATGTCAGAAACTTTACAAATATGGGCAAAAGCTTTGACAGTAAGGATCAAACCAAATGCTCAGGCAAGGAAACCTAGAATAGTCTTACCAGCAAAGAGCAGGAAGGTAGAATAGGTAGGACAAAAGGAGGTCAGCGATGAAAGAGAGAATAAAGCAGCAAAATTTATCAGCCTTGAAAAGGCAGTGAACTTTAGTCAGCCAAAAATCAGCTGGGTTTGGACCGGGGACAATAGCAGAATAAAAAAACAAACCACGGGATGTGTTATGCTACCACAGAGAGCTATCAAATAATATCTTTCGGTGGGGTGGCCCAGGGCATCTCTGAGACACTCAAGTGGCCCATCCTGGCCCTAAAAAGGCTAATCCATCACAAGCTCAATCCCAATGAAGAATAAACTTAAACTCAGTTCTCTCATGCTGGCTCACAGGACAGCCTTAAGCTTTCACGGTAGATCAAGGACCTTGCCACAAGCTTAATGGGAGCTAAATTTCCAAAATATCTGGGGTGGTAACACTGTGCCCCCAAAGCTGGGACAAGGGTTCCCATAGCTGTGTATTTGACTGGGTTGCCCACAAGGCTGTTCTTTTCTGACACAAAATGTAGGTACCCCCAAAGCAATTCTTTTTCCTATCATTTGCCCTTGAGGATCCATTACTATATTTCATCTTTTTCATATGCACTGTTAATTGCCAGAGTGAATGATTTTGTGAAAAATAATTTTCCTTTCCTCGGTAATGGGAAATTCTTTTCATGCTGTCCAAGTATAATAAGTACCATTTATTCAGTGTTTATATATGGCTGACTACACTAAATTCCTTACATAGTCTCATTTATTCATCTCAATATGCCTCTAAAGTCTGTATTATCATGATTCTATATTTTTACATATGAGGTAACCGAAGCCCAGAAAGTATAACTGACCTGCCTAGAGTCACGTGACCCATAAGGGCAGAAGCCAGTACTTAAACCTAGAACTTTCCCCAAAATTCCTGCTCTTAAACTGATTGATATGCATAGGCAAGAATATGCAGTGGGAAGCAAGAGGGGACTGATATATTCATACAAGATGGGAGAATATTCTAGCTTCCACCTTCTCACTCGCATGTTCATTCAAGTCCATTATAGGTAAATAAAAAATCCCCCATTACAGATTTGTGGGAGTCTTCTGGGGACTCTTTTACCTACCAGCAAACTTTTCAGTAATGGTGGGGATTATTTTTAAAAAACAAAAAGGAGGAGAAAAGTGAGAAGAGGAAATGATGGAGAATATTTTCCCCTCCGGGTCCAGGCAAATGCATTTGTCTTATTAACTATCTTGACTCCTGGTGAAAAGACAGACACTCAGCAAGTGAAAGTAGTGCTCTTCCCTAGTACCTGTCCTACCTGTGTGAGGACTAGAAATAATCAGGGGAGAATATCCTATTCAATCTTCTGCATCATATGCTTATTCGATTGGCATTGCTCCAGAGCAAATAAATTACTATGGAAGGAGCAGCTTTACTTGAGTTTCGACTAAACAATAATAACATCAACAAAACAATAACAATAATAGCAAAAAATAACCATATTAACCACTGTGGATTTGTGTGCCACCTGGATTTTTCAGGAATATGAGGTCCACAGCCCTGATGTGTCTGTTGTTTAATGCCTGGTCTTCTATGGTACATACAGATCAAAAACTCCTCCCTGAAAACTCATGAGAAATTTACATACAGTGAATTCACAGAACCCTCAGTTTTTTTTGTAACAGAACCTGAACGATCATACTTTATTCCTTTCTACTTGACTTTCAAAAGTAACATTTTATTATGCAGGGACATCAAATGTCACATAATTTGCATATATTTGAAGAAATTAACAAGTTATATTTTTTATTCATTTAGTACCTGGCTCAAAATACCAACCTTGAAACATCTCAGAAGAATCCTTATTAATTAGAACTCTCAGTTTTTTATGATGCATTTGGTCAGGGACTAATTGCCATATCATAAACACTCTTTGAACAGCTGCTTTTTTAAAAATGTGTGTTGGTTTCTCGTTTAATCAAACTTAATACATTTTATTTCCCTTGAATATGGAATTCTAATTCAATATTTAACCTTGACTCAAATTTTACCCTTTTTAAAATAAAGACATTAGTTTTGTAAAAATATTTTTTCTAATTATCTGCTAAGTAAACTTCTTTTCTCTTCTTTTACCTCTAACGGAAACAACTCAATCTTTATGCAAAGATATTTGATGATATATATAATACTGGTTTTACAGAATACCATGTCATTTCATTGCATAATTCATTTTAGTGCTTCTATCTATCAAAATACAGTATTTTGATATTCATCAGAAGTTTCTCTAATAATTTTCTTTCTCCTTTCAAATAGGCACATATAAATGAAGGAACTGCCTTACGACACGTAATTGGGCTGACTTATTTGCTTGTGTTTGGGGATTTATACAGTGATTTGTCTCCAAAGAGCAACGGAAGTAATTTCTAAAGATGGGAAACATAAAAATGTTAATGTGAAGACGAGAGGGAAGGTTTTAATTAAGGAGAGGGCTGATGAATTGTGCTGGTGATGACAACTCTGACATCATTGCCTGTCTCCGTGAGGACACGAGAGACAAAACAGGAGGGTGCCTTTGGGAAGTCGTAGTTATTATCATCACCCAAGGCAATGAGCTGTTCAGTACAGCTTAATTACGACTGCTGCTTGTCACCCCGATACTTGACAATGCACCATGTGCACTTTCCTTGCTCTGTCAACTGCCCGCTCTGTCAGCCGACGGAGCATTTGCTGCCAAACGTGTGGCCGTCTTCCATCGCCAGAGAAGATGGATGGTTTACCCACATCTAGCCTCCAGGCAAGGGCCAACTCATTTTCTCCTCAAAATATCTTGTTTCCTGGGACAGGTTCCACCAGAAATTTGACGGGAAATTTGTTTGCTTACTTACCACATCTTAGGTCAGAAAAAAAGGGAGGGAAAAAAATCCCTCGTTTCTGACCGTTCTCATGAAAAATGACTGAAATTGGTCAGATGACAGAATAATTTTAAAAGGAAAACAGCTGAGGTTTTCCAGAAGCTCAATGAGCTCCAGGAGCTAATGAAACAACTGTATCCTCCACAGACACAGCAAAGGAGCACAACGGATTCAAGGGCTGCTCTGCAGCTAACAGTTCTTTGAAAGTCTTTCATTTATTTCTCAGAAGAGATGAGCGCAAGTTGAATAAAGAATTGTTATTTTTTTAAAAAGACAGAGAATGGGAGGTTATAAAAAAGAGTATTTTAGATTCTTATACATGAAAAGACGCACATTTTTTAAAATTACAATCTCTCACTAATGAAGAATATAATTCTCCAGTTTTCAAAGAGTAAAAATTAATGTTAAATTCCAATTTTTTTTACAAATTGAATCATCCTTCAACTATTTCATGTGTTCACCATTGTTTTATTTTTGTTTTTTTATAGAAAATTGATACCATAGTTTAGGTAAATCAGCAGCCTTACAATTTTTTGTTTTGTTTTGTTTTAGTTAGGTAAAGTATTCTTTTCATGCATAAGTCCAAGACTCAAGAGTTAGTTTTCAGTGTTGGGCTGACAAATATGGCCTAGGTAACCTTTGCAATTATTTTTGCCTTTCAGAGTAAAAGACCTTTGTTCTTTAGCAGTTACACCACACACACACACACACACACACTCTCTCTCTCTCTCTCTCTCTCTCTCACAACTTGAAAACTGAGCTTCTGCCAGGCCCCTCTGCCATCTGCCCATGTATGAAATCGGTAATTTGATAGGCTGTATCACATAGACTGACGATCTGCAATCCTGGTAACAGTATTTAAGCTCTGAGATCCCACTAGGAAATCTGTTCAAATATAGAGCATCCACTGCTTTATGTTTTCAACTATTTTAAAACTAGATAAAAGAGAAACCTTGGTTATATTCATAGAAATTTCCTTTCCCAAAAGAGAATAACCCAAGTAAGCACTTTTGAAGTTTATATCCAGTTGCATACAATTAGACATTGTGCATTTCTGCAAAAATAGAAGGTTAGTTGGAGATATCAATCAGTAAACAGAGTCTGTAAAATGTTCAACAAATACAGACATTGACTTTGGCATATTCATAGAATTAATGTCTTTTTGGATATAATAGTAGATAATTTTTGTTCTTTAGAATTAACATAAGTTTACATAGTTACTTTCAGTAAATTTAATCGCTGGAACTGAAGGAAAGCTGCCTATGCAGCAGTATTGAATGGAGCACTTACAATGTATCTGTAGCATAAGTGGAATGTGCTAGGGAAAAGAAAATTAGAAGATAACTTCAGGAAGAGTTAGATGGCAAAAATAATTTCTACAAATCACATAAAGAACTATTTGTTTCCTCTCATAAATGTACAGTGAGAATATCTGGTTTAAGTTGTAAAAGATACACACAAAGGCTATCCATAAAGTATTTAATTAATTATACATTTTACAAAGGTACATTTCTATGTCTAGTTACTAATAGTATCAAAATGCCTTAGTGTTCCCCAATCTTATAAAACTTAATATTCAAGAATGGGTTTGATTTCACTGTTTGTTGTCCATTAAAAAAAAAACAGCTTCAATTAATCCAAACATATTCCTTATATTATTAGGCATTAGAGAAACACTGAAGCATCTGTGGCTCCAACAATCCTTCTTTCTAACTCTGGGCACCTACGTGCCAACAGACAACGCAGAGTGGAGCAGACAGTAAACACCTGCTCTTCAGGATCAGTGATCATTAACCCTGGAGCTCTTCCTAGCAATCCTCTTCCACTCTGGATCTTACCTCCTTACTTCTCTATTCCGCCCCCCCTTAGCCAACTTCCCTGATCACTGCTGTTTGTTTCCTTAAACCTTTAACATGTTCCAGCTCTCTCCTCTCCTCTAGATTTCCTGTGGGAGCCTCCTGACCACCTTGCTCAATTGTCACTTAGTACCTCAGGATTACAGTCTGTGTCTTAACTCTCCTACAAGAGTCAAAGCTCCTCAAGGGTATACACATTTTATGCTTCAACCATACAAAGTATTTTGCTAATTACATTACTCAGTAAATTTAAGTCAGTCTCTAGGGCCATCCGATTTCAGCATCAAATTCGCTGGACGAGATCAAAAATAGTCAGAAGATTTTAATCCGCAGGACCCTCCGGTTTATTGGAACTGGCTGCCTGAAAAAAGACTGCATAGCAATACCTGCCATGTCTGTGGGAGCGGGAATAATGACACACGTGCAAATGTCTGCTCCCCGAGACTAAGTGATCTTGGCACGAATTAAATACAAGACGTTGCAGCTTCTCACCCAATTGTTTTCAGAAGATTCTGCAGAAAAAGAATCTTTGACTGGACTTTTATAGGATAATACATGTCCCTGGTTATATGCTCTGCTTCTGCTGAAATGAATATTTGCTTCAGATGAGTATTTATTTCCTTTAGACCAGTGGGTCAGACTCTGCTCAAGAGTCTGAGAAATGCGTTGGGTGCAGCCCAAAATGAATGCTTGCTTTTGGGGATGCAGATCTCTGGGCCTGCATAATATTATCCTTTATACGTACCCTGCTCCTACTCTAAGGATGGGCCGTGTGCAAGGATGTTCAGCCTCCACAAGGGACTGACTCTCCACTGTTTCAGATTTTAGTAGTAACAGCCATAACAATAGTAATTTCCTGATTTTATTTGCTTTAAGTTTTATTTTATCATATTTAATAGCAATTGTTGAAATTTTTACGACATAAAAACAGAGGCCAAGGCAAGTAGACTTGTATAAGCTTTGAAATTAAAATAAATGGTACTCTGCTTTTCCCAGAACATCCTAATCCCACAGACACTAAAGGATCCTGAGTGTCACTGAACGTGAGGCTTGGGCTCTCATCTCTCCATCTCACATCCTCCACTGCACTGCCAGAGCCAATCTTGATAACAGTTCCTTACTAGTGTGTTCTCATCACAAAACACCACACACCACACTAAACAGCTAAGAAGTCAGCCAAGTTGCCATTTGCCTTTCATCACTGTCTTAAATCTTAGAAGTTTAGATTTCAGAAGACCAAACAGTACTTCTCTTGGAATTATAAAGCATTATGTAACCAATTCCATTACCGAAGAAAGTAAAAGCTAACATGACAGTTGCCTACTTGTGCCAAATGACCTACCTGTGCTTTAATTTCACTCAATTTACTCTTAGGATCTCACAGCTGCTATGTCTTAAGAGCTGCTGGGGATGCTTTTTCTACTAAATCTACAGAGGTCTTAATATA
Source organism: Hippopotamus amphibius kiboko (assembly GCF_030028045.1). Taxonomy (NCBI): domain Eukaryota; kingdom Metazoa; phylum Chordata; class Mammalia; order Artiodactyla; family Hippopotamidae; genus Hippopotamus; species Hippopotamus amphibius. The sequence continues at coordinate 119,264,856 of NC_080187.1, read as the reverse complement.
TGGGGGTAATTTTCCTCCTGCATGGAGCGTAAATAAACTAGATAATCAAAATCAGGCTCTGTACTGATGGAAGCAGTGATACAAAAAATATATATATAAAAAGTTTCACACTTGGAGAAATAATTATGAGTGAAAGAAAAGAAAAACCAAACACTTAAAAAGTACAAAAAAAAAAAGGACACAAATTTAAAATACTAACAGCATGTATAAACAAATGGGTTAGCCCATACTGTGAAGTGGTAAATGGATTGAGCAAAATGATATGTTCCACTTTCTCTTATCTACACTCGTCAAAGTTAATATTGTATAAAGACTTTTGGCTAGCTTATATGTTCCCATTTGTAAAAAAGACCTCTGCACACTCTTCGTATCTTTCCCCCCTTTTTTGTTGATAGGCAGGAAATTTCATATATACATTTTGCTTATTTTTCTCTGTCAATAGTTTCTTCAGGTCAGTGTAACATTAGAATGATTTGATCTTTTAAGAAAAAGTGTGCTACTGTTTTAAATAACTTTTAAGTAAAATTTTTATTTCATTTCTTTATGATGGAGTTGGCACATAAAGTTTAGAAGATTAAACATACTTTCTTTGATATACTGGTGTGGTTTTATTTCTCTTCTGTTACACGGGACTAAGAGTCACTTAAACACTCAAATGGGGTGATCTGTGGATTGTACAATGACAAATGCATTTTTAAATAAACCTCTCGCTGGTGCTTAGCTTTGCGGGAGAAGAACTAAATTAAAGGCAGAGAAGTGCATTCCATTTTCAACATACACATTAAGAAGAACTGTACATCATATCCTTCAAAGTCTTTCCAGTTTCATGGCCCTGTCGTTAAAAATGTGCTGAGTGTGGTTTCTCTTCTTAGCTTACATATAAGACATGCATATACTTACTCATTTTTGTCATTACTTTCCCACTCATGTCATACCTCTCCCACTAAACAGCTTACATGAGGTTAATTTTTACCCTGAACTTCAGAATGTTAGTACTTTGTATTCATATAACTTTAATTTTGTAGAAAACAAGAGTATTTAACATTCTCTCTAATGGAGTAGGGAAGGGGACAGGACATGCGAAAAACACCTTTTCCAAAATGGATTTGAGCTTATCTGGCACCTTGGAATTTACCAAAGCATCTTGGGAACTTACCAAGTCCCACTTGCATTTAAGGGACCTAGATATTCTCTGCTGAGGACGTGACAGGTAAGTTTGATTTCAATTCAAATACATCTTGCAAGTGAATATTTGCAAATGTGAATGACTCCATAAAATGAAGAGTTACACCAGATACGGAAGAATTTTTAAAGCAAGGGATGCAATACACTTTGATATAACTATCAGAACATTTGTACACTGGGTTTCAACTTTTTCAGATTTAACAACATCTATCTTAATAGCTATGATTTTAACTATCACTAAGAAGACTGAGCAAATATTGTAATAAAAATGTTAGAAAAATTGTTACACTTTTGTATAAACAATGTAACTTGTTTTAGATGTATTTTGCACATGCAGATGTTTAACCTGTCCCCCTTTTATTGATCCCACTGTTTTAATCCTGAGAATGCTTCGATATTTCTTTATAAATGTAAATATTTAAATAAGAATTTTGTCTTCATTGGAATTTTATTTGAAAATATTCACCAGGTAGCAATTACTTTCTATAACATTTTACATTAAGCTTTCCTTTGATTAATCAGTTTGTTTTCCATATCCACTTTTTATTTTTTGGCCATGCCATGGCACATGGGATCTTAGTTCCCCAACCAGGGATTGAAACTGTGCCCTCTGCAGTGGAAGCATGGAGCCCTAACCCCTGGACCACAAGGGAATTCCCTCATAAATCCACTCTTTTTTTTTAATGTATTATTTTACTTATTTATTTATTTTTGGCTGCATTGGTTATTTGTTGCTGCCTGCGGGCTTTCTCTAGTTGTGGCAAGCAGGGGCTACCCTTTGTTGTGGTGCACAGGCTTCTCAGTGCGGTGGCTTCTCTTGGTTGCTGACCACAGGCTCTAGGCTCTTGGGCTTCAGTAAATGAGGCACATGGACTCAGTAGTTATGGCACACGGGCTTAGTTGCTCCACAGCATGTGGGATCTTCCTGGACCAGGGCTCAAACCCGTGTCCCCTGCATTGGCAGGCAGATTCTTAACCACTGCGCCAGCAGGGAAGTCCTATCCACTTTTATACTTTGTAGCTTTTGCCTTTTCAAGTGTTCTTGTGCAGACATAAATCTATCAAATCCAAATTTCTCCATTCAAATTTTGTAGTTTTGCTGTGTGTGGTTTTTACTGTCAATATAAGTTTCTGTTGTTTATTTTCACTATTAATATTTACTGTGAATCCTCTCACATAATTAAATGAGGATTTCCACATTGGTCTAGGATAAATCTACTATAATACTATTTAATACAACCTACCAATTCTAAATATAAACTTTTGGAAAAAAGTCTTTTTTTTTTCATAGTGACATAAAATTTAGTTGTCTTAGATTGACTCTTTTTAGAGTCAATGGAACAGTAATTTAATTTTCCAAACACTTATGCTCACTTTGGTTATAATACACAAACTTACTATTGCAGAGCAAATGAAGATTAAAAACAGGCACAAGGTGATTTCAAGATCAAATCACTGGGTACAAATTGGCATGTGTCATTTTCCCTGTTCTCTATGACTTCTGCTACGCAGCTAGGAGAGGTTTTTTCCCTCTTGCATGTGTCCTTTAGGCCCCCCTCAAATTCACATCAGCCAACTAAAATAATTATCAAATGGACTTCCCTGGTGGTGCAGCAGTTAAGAATTCACCTGCCAATGCAGAGAACACGAGTTTGATTCCTGGTCCAGGAAGATCCCACATGCTGTGGAGCAACTAAGCCCCTGAGCCACAACTACTGAGCCTGTGCTCTAGAGCCCATGAGTCACAACTACTGAGCCCTTGCACCGCAACTACTGAAGCCTGCACACCCTAGAGCGCGTGCTCTGCAACAAGAGAAGCCATCACAATGAGAAGCCTGTGTACCACAATGAAGACCCAATGCAGCAAATAAATAAATAAATAAATAAATAAATAAATAAATAAATATCAAATACTAAAGGAATCACCTTTTTGCAACCTACTGGGACTATTTTCTTCTGGTCAATTATCTAAAAGAAGTTACTCTGTCCCAGCCCAGTGCCAGACACAGAGCATGAGCTAAATAAATATTTATGTCTATTCTTGAGATGTAAGGGAATACAGAAACCAGTAGTTTTTGAAAGCAAGGTACATTGTGTACATTTATAACATTAGACATCAGTCTGGAAATACCACATTATCTCAACACTTTGCAAGTCTTTAAATAAGCATTTTGGACGTCTTAATGCTGATTTCCACACTCCCAGTCTATTGATGCATCTGTGAAAAACCTTTTGACAAAGATAATCTACATTTTATTTGTGTATCGCTTAAAGTAAAATTAAAGGAGTCGTTCAACAGCAGTAGAGAGCTCAACCAATACTCTAGAAGCAGCTGGAAGGCACCCAGTTGATACCAAGAGCATCCTTTACATGGGAATTCCTCCTTCATGGCAAAGAAAAGAGACAGAAACAAGGAGAGATGATAGAAAAGCCCTCAAACTTGTTGTCTCTGGAAGATTGTAAAAACTGTTTAGACCCAGAAAATTTAAAATCAAGTTAGACTATTTGCAAAGAGTAATAACAAAGAGCTCCTAATGACACACATCCCTAGAGGGTTAATGTCCCTGAGTAAGTGTGGACAGAAACAAACTGGACAAACCTTGAAAGGTGGAAGAATGATAAGTTAAAAATTATGGGTGAGAAAGATGAGGAGGAGGAGGAGAAGCAGTTGAGAAAAACCTAAAGTAAATTATGCACATGTTAGATTTCTGTTATTTGTTGCTTTCTTTTTAAACTAGAACATTTCACAGGTAATATGTATATAGGAAAGTTAGTAGATGTATATTATTTTGATAAATCACTTCCAAACATTTTATTATATTATTACCTCCACATTTTTTTTAATAAAGACAAGATGTACTGCGGACAATATTTTAACATCTATGTGGACTTTGAGTTCTGGCCATGATAAAATACAGCCAGAAAAAACTACAGAACTGGAAAAACCATGTCAAGCTATTGCTTTTAGGCACTGGACAACAGAAAGAACGGGATATAATCCTTCAGAAAAGAGAAATGCATGAGGCTACACATTCACTCTGATTTTTTCCTGGGAGCCCTCTTTCCAAAATGAAGTGGAAGCAAGCTGAGTCCAAAAAGAAAACAGTGATCATACTGATTGGAGGAAACAGAAATCAATGTTTGGGGATGCTGAGGGAACTGGAATTTGCTGGAAAGGTACGAGAGAGGAATAAGATGTTCAGAAAAGGAACAGAAATCTTCACAGGATTCCACTGAGTCTGGGCCAAATACTACTTTATACTATGTACAGGGCAAAATGTTACAAGGACTAGAACAGAACAGTTACTGGGGGGCTGTGAGTTGAATAATGATTCTGGAGACAATATGATGCTAGGAAAAACTGGAATTCCAACTATCCACGGTGGAGAGAACTTGCTGAACATTCTGGGCATTTAGTTGAGAGCCCAAAATGGATCTGCTTCAGGGGAGTTACACTAAGGCCATCCCAAGCACAACAAAATAAAGTCTTAAACCAAGCCTCAATAGGATCAAGCTGACCCTCTAGTACATTACCTGCCCATAAGTATGAAACTCAATGATCTTTATATGAAAACAAGAAAATCTAGATTCTCAATAATATAGCATCTACAATTTCCTGCAGACTATAAAAAATGACTAGATGTGTGAAGACATAGGAAGGTATAATATGTAACCATGAGAAACAATAGACAAAACAAACAGTCTCAAAGATGACACAGATGTCGGCATTGGAAAGTAAGGTCTTTAAAAACAGCCATTTATAAACACACGAAGGGTTAAAAAAGTACACGTCAAGATGCTAAAGAGTCAAATTATCAAGAAATCCTATACAAACAGATGAAGGGACATACCATGTTCTTAGATTGGAAGAATCAATATTGTGAAAATGACTACACTACCCAAAGCAATTGACAGATTCAATGCAATCCTTATCAGTTTACCAGTGGCATTTTTCACAGAACTAAAACAAGGAATTTTATTATTTGTATGGAAACACAAAAGACCCTGAATAGCCAAAGCAATCTTGAGAAGGAAAGATGGAGCTGGAGGAATCAGGCTTCCTGACTTCAAACTGTACTACAAGGCTACAGTGATCAAGACAGTATGGTACTGGCACAAAAATAGAAAGGAAGATCAATGGAACAGAATAGAGAGCCCAGAGATAAACCCACGCACATATGGGCACCTTGTCTTTGACAAAGGAGGCAAGAACATACAATGGAAAAAAGACAGCCTCTTCAATAAGTGGTGCTGGGAAAATTGGACAGCAACATGTAAAAGAATGAAATTAGAACACTTCCTAACACCATACACAAAAAATAAAATCAAAATGGATTAAAGACCTACATGGAAGGCCAGACACTATCAAACTCCTAGAGGAAAACATAGGCAGAACACTCTATGACATAAATCAAAGCAAGATCCTTTCTGACCCACCTCCTAGAATAAAGGAAATAAAATCAGAAATAAACAAATGGGACCTCGTGAAACTTAAAAGCTTTTGCACAGCAAAAGAAAATCATAAACAAGAAAAGAAGACAATCCTCAGAATGGGAGAAAATATTTGCCAACAAAGCAACGGACAAAGGATTAATCTCCAAAATATACAAGCAGCTCATGCAACTCAATATCAAAAAAAACAAACAACCCAATCCAAAAATGGGTGGAAGACCTAAACAGACATTTCTCCAAAGAAGACATACAGATGGCTAATGAACACATGAAAAGATGCTCAACATCACTAATCATTAGAGAAATGCAAGTCAAAGCCACAATGAGGTATCACCTCACACTGGTCAGAATGGGCATCATCAGAAAACCTAGAAACAATAAATGCTGGAGAGGGTGTGGAGAAAAGGGAACCCTCCTGCACTGTTGGTGGGAATGTAAGTTGGTACAGCCACTATGGAAAACAGTTTGGAGGTTCCTTAAAAAACTACAACTAGAACTACCATATGACCCAGCAATCCCACTACTGGGCATATACCCTGAGAAAACCATAATCCAAAAAGAAATATGTATCACAATGTTCATTGCAGCACTATTTACAATAGCCAGGACATGGAAGTAACCTAAATACCCACCAACAGATGAATGGATAAAGAAGATGTGGCACACATAGACAATGGTATATTACTCAGCCATAAAAAGGAATGATATTGAGTTATTTATAGTGAGGTGGATGGACCTAGAGACTGTCATACAGAGCGAAGTAAGCCAGAAAGAGAAAAACAAATACTGTATGCTAACACATATATGGAATCTAAAAGAATGGTACTGATGAACCCAGTGACAGGGCAAGAATAAAGAGGCACATGTAGAGCACAGATTGAGGACACAGAGGGTGGGGCAAAGGGGAAGCTGGGACAAACTGAGAGAGTAGCACTGACATATATACACTACCAAATGTAAAATAGATAGTGGGAAGCTGCTGTATAACACAGGGACCTCAACTCTATGATGGGTGATGACTTAGAGGGCTGGGATAGGGAGTGTGGGAGGGAGTCGTAGGAGGGAGGGGATATGGGGATATGTGCATAAATACAGCTGATTCACTTTGTTGTACAGCAGAAACTGGTACAACAGTGTAAAGCAATTATACTCCAATAAAGTGCTTAAAAAAATGCCGTAATCCTCTTTCAATGCACAGAGTTTCAAACTACATACTTAAAAAAAATGAAAAAAATTAAAGGGAAGAACTGACAAAGCCACAATTATAGTTAGATATTTTAACATTCCTCTCTCAGTCACTGACAGAATAAGGAAACTGAAAAATCAGAAAAAATATAAAAGACTTAATATTATCAACCAATTTAATCTAACTGATTGTATTTATGGATACTACACCTAGCATCTAGAGAATACATATTCCTTTAAAGTGCACATGTAATATTCACCAAGAAAAATCCTGTACTGAGCAAAAAAGAAGTCTCAAAAAATGTAATAAGATTAAAATCATGCAAAGTATGCTCTCTGACCACAATAAAATTAAATTAAAAATCAATGAACAGGGCTTCCTAGGTGATGCAGTGGTTAAGAATCCACCTGCCAATGCAGGGGCACAGGTTCGAGCCCTGCTCCAGGAAGGTCCCACATACCACAGAGCAACTAAGCCCGTGTGCCACAACTATTGAGCCTGCACTTTAGAGCCTGTGAGTCACAACTATCGAGCTCATGTGCTGCAACTACTGAAGCCCATGTGCCTAGAGCCAGTGCTCCGCAACAAGAGAAGCCACAGCAATGAGGAGCCCGCGCACCACAATGAAGAGTAACCCCCACTCACTGCAACTAAAGAAAGCCCAAGCACAGCAAAAAAAAAAAAAAAAGACCCAACACAGGCAATAAAATAAATAATAAATAAATAAATAAATAAATAAATAAATAAAATTAAAAAAAATCAATGAACACAAAATATCAGATATCAAATATTTGAAAATATCAAAATATTGGAAAATTAAGCAATACATTTCTAAATACTTCCATAGGTCCAAAAAAAGCATAGAATAATTAGGTAATACTTTTAACTAAATGATAATGAAAGCAAAACAGGTACAAATTTGTGCAATACGGCTAAAGGGAAATTTATAGCTCTATATTAGAAGAGAAGAAGTAAGTTCAACTTTAGCTTTAAAAAGAAAACTAAATTAAATGCAAATAAACAAAAGGAAGAAAATAATAAATATAGAAGCAGAAATCAATGAAACAGAATTTAAACAAACACTAGAGATAATCAACAAAGTCAAAAGTTGATTCTTTGAAAAGATTAATAAAATTGATAAACTTATACCTAGACTGACCAAGAATAAAAGAGGGGGAAAAATACTAGCATCAAGAATGAAAGAGGGTGTCACTAGGGAAACTGCATACATTATATATCAAAAAGTACTATTATTAAAGATTTTTTGCTGAAAAACTGGACAACTCAGGACAAATGCAAGAAAAAAACTGAGGGGAGGAGACACAAATTGCCAAAACAGACACAAAAAGTTAGAAAATCTGAGTACTACAACATCGCTTTGAATTTGTAATCAGAAGCTTTCCCTCAAGGAAAATTCCAGGCTAATCTGGAGTCTCTGGTGAATTCTACTAGCATGTAAGGAAGAAATAATACTAATTCTAAACAATTTTTTTTCAGAAAATAGAAGGAGAAGAAATACTTTCCAACTCATTGTATGAGGCTCAGATAATCTTGATACCAAAACCAGATAATGACATTACAAAAAAAAAAAAATTACAGACCAATATCTCTCATGAACATAGACACAAAAGTCCTTAACAAAATATTAGTAATTAAATCTAGCAATGTATAAAAGAGAAAATATACCACAACTGAGTGAAATTTTTCACAGGAAGGCAAAGTTAGTTCAACACCAGAAAATCAATTAATACAGTTAACCACATAAACATTAAAATGGAAAATTGTATGATCATCTCAATAGATACAGAAAAAAGTCAACATCTCTTCATGATAAAAAAAAAAGTTAACACTTTAGGAATAGACTCTTATAAGAGATATTTGTAGAAAACCTACAGTTAAAAGTATATTTGATGGTAAAGGACTGAAGGCTTTCTTTTTAAGATTGGGAACAAGCAAGAGATGTCCACGCTCACCACTTCTATTCAACATTTTTCTTGAAGTTCTAGCCAATGAAACAATATGGGAAAAAAAGTATAAACATTGGAAAGAAAAAACTAAAACTCTCCCTTATTTACATATAATTGTTTATATAGAAAATGCCAAAGAATCTACAAAACAACTTCTAGAACTCTTATGTACCTTTAGCAAGGTTACAGGATACCAATACAGGTCAAATACAAAAATCAATTGTTTTTCGAGATTTTAGCAATGAGTACTCAGAAAATGAAATTTAAAACCATCATATATAATAGTATTAAAAATATAAAAAATACAATACTCAGAGATAAACTTAGTAAAATATGTGCAAGAGCTCCTCACTAAAAACTACTAATCATAGCTGAGAAAAAAATTAAAGAACACCTGCACTAAAAGAGAAATAGACATCTATGAATTGGAAAGCTCAATATTTCTAAAATGTTATTTTTTCCCAAATTGATCTGTAGATTGAATGCAATCCCAATCACAATCCCAGCAGGCTTTTTAACATTTGTTTCGCTTTTAGAAACTGGTAAGTTGGTTCCAAAATGTATATGAAATGCAAAATATCTAGAAAACTAATCTTGAAAAAGGAGAAATAGATTGGAGAATTTACAGTACTTGTTCAAGAAATACTATAAATTTATAGTAATCAAACTAGTGCAGTATTGGCATAAGGACAGACAAGTTGATCAAGGGAAAGGCATAGAATCGCAGAAAGAAACCCACACTTACTTAAGATCATGAACCTAAAAGCAAAAGCTAAAATGTTGATACATCTAGGAAAATTTTAGGAGAATTTCTTTGCCAACTTGATTTAGGCAAACACTTCTTAGAAGACAGAAAGCGCTAACAATAAAAAACACAAAACAGAAAAAAAACTAGATTTCATTCAAATTAAAAACTTCTGCTCACCAGAGACACCATTAAGAACATTAATAAGCAAGCCACAGACCAGGAGAAAATCTTTGCAAAATATATATCAGACAAAGAACTTGTTTCCAGAATACATAAATAAGTCCTACAAATCACTAACAATAAGACAACCTCATGTGCAAAAAAACTGGCAAAAGATTGAACAGATACTTTACAAAGGAAAAATATACAAATGACAAGTAAGACATGAAAAGTGCTTAACATGTTTATCAGGGAAATTAAAATTAAACCCCAAATGCAATACCACTACACACATGCTAGGATGACTCAAATGAAAAGCAATGACAATACCAAGTGTTGGTGGCAACAACCAGAACTCTCACACATCGCTAGTGAGAGGGTAAAATGTCACAAGATTTGGAAGACAGCTGTGAGGTTTCTTATAGCCTTAAACTCCTACCTATGTCCCATCAATTCCCTGGATATATACCTGCAATTAACGTAAATGTATGTCCACAAATGTGTGTACAAGAATGTTCATGGCAAATTTATTCACAAGTTGATATGAAGTTAATATTTATAATTCATATCATTTATTCACAGTAAGCCCTAAATGGAAACAATCCAAATGTATGTCAAAAGGAAAGTAAGTAAACAAACTGTGCTATATTCAGACAACGGAATACTGTGAAGTGACACAAAGGAATGAACCACTGCTGTATGCAACAACAGGAATGAATCTCCAAAATACTCTGAGCGAAAGAAACCAGATTCATTGATATGAAGATGCAGAACAAGCAAAACTACTTTATGGGTTTAGTCCACAGCAGTAGTTTCCTATAGGAAAGGGAGTTGACTGGGAAGGGACAAGAAGAAATTGGGAGGAAGGAAAATTTCTATTATCTTGAAAATGATGTGGGTTAGATTTACGTGAATTTGTCAAAACTCTTCAAATTATGCTCTTATGATCTGTGCATTTCACTGTATGTAAATTTTACATTAATACCCTTTTTAAAAAAGGAAACCATATCTACTCATGGTTTGCTCTAAGAATACAGTTCTTTCTGAAAACCTAACAATGTCAATGCATGCGTAGACAAGGTGCTTTGTTCATTTCTGTCAAGGCTTTGGTTTTGCATTGGTACTTGATCTGGACCATATTTCATACAATCCACTAACAAATACATTTGAAACATTACTAATTGTTTCTCTAAATGATTCAACCTTTGTTACACTTTTCTACCACTTGAAAAACAACCCATTTTTGTTGTCAAGAATCTGGTCAGTAGCAAGGAGTGTTTTTAGTGAGGATTAGCTGCTTCCTGCGGCATTAACTCCTTCCCGTATACCCTGCAGTTCAGTAATAACTCTCTGCCATTAAAACATAATTTCCTGGGGGCTTTCCTGGGGGCGCAGTGGTTAAGAATCCACCTGCCAATGCAGGGAACACAGGTTCGAGCCCTGGTCAGGGAAGATCCCACATGCCGCGGAGCAACTAAGCCCGTGCGCCACAACTACTGAAGCCTACAGGCCTGAAGCCTGTGCTCCACAAGAGAAGCAACCGCACTTGAGAAGCCTGTGCACTGCAAAGAAGAGTAGCCCCCACTTGAAAGCCCGTGCGCAGCAACAAAGACCCACCGCAGCCAATAAATAAATAAATTTATAAAAAAAACAAAACAAAACATAATTTCCTATGTCCTTAAGCTTGGGCAGCTCTTTCCACCTCTGTATTTTGGTTTGCACTTTGCCCATGATCTGAACAACTTCTGCTTTTCTGCATTTCTCATTCATTCAATAAATATTTATTGCATAGCAACCAGGGGTCAGGTGATGGGTGACTGTATTCAGGCTGGTAAGGATCCAATCCAAAAAAAAAAGCAGATAAGGTTTCATCTCTGAGTTTATAGTCTGGAGCATCTGGGTTCAGACAAATCAAATAATCACACAGGAACGTGTAATTAGAAGTGTGAAACAGCACGACACACACTGGGAATAGAAGTGAGATGGTACATGACAGCATTTAACAAGTGGATCTCATTTATAACATAACAAGTAGACTTTGATGAGATAAATTTTTAATTGACATCAAGAGACTTTAGAAGAGCAAACTGGGAAATACAGATGAGATAGTGGGTGAATGGGTTTCAGGCAGAGGGAGTGAGTGGCATGTCCAAAATCCTTACAGCAGGAGGGAGCACGGCATTCTACAGGAGCCAAAAGAAGACCAGAGTACTAGAGGGCGCAGGATCAATTAAAGCTGGAGAAACACGCATGCTAAATACTCTAGCCTTTTTGTTCTTGAACAGTAGGAAGCCACCAAGGGGGTTTAAGTATACATGTTGGGGAGAAGAAAGAATTTTTAAATAGATTTGAAAACACTGCTTTAGCAGTCACAATTCTTCAAGGTTGTTTTACATACTACCTCCCCCATTGTCTTTCCCCTCTAGCAGAGGCGATTTCTATCTCCTCTGAACACCACAGCCATTTTCTTCATCCCTTGTAGAATCCTCACTTACAAAAGTCTCGTACTATTGCTTACTTGTTTACTCATTTCTACAGTATTAAAATGTTGGCAGTCTGGGAATTTCTATTTCACCTTAACTCTCTGCCGTCCTAACAGTGTACTAGGGGTCCAATGTATTTGTTGTCAAATCTATGAAAAACACTAGGGGGAAAGGTACTGATTTATTCTCATCAAATGACCAAACACAGGATGAGCCAGAGCATGTCCATACTTGGCGTAATAAGTGTTGCAATGAGGATACAACACATGGCAGTGAGGTCAGTTACCTCTCAGGAGAGATCTGTTGGCTTCCCAACAGGCCCACGCAGTCAGGAGAACCTCAGGACCATCATCTCATTCCAGTTCAGCTTTGGATGTCTGGGATTTTGATTTCTGGTACATGTAAGGAAATCAGACTCTGGCGAATTGATTCATGGTAACCAAATTCAGAAACAACTGGTATTTATTTTTAAAGGATGTTACTTTCATTTTACAGAGAACAATTATGTCTTGTGTTCAAATTATGATTTGTAAATTATAGGTGAATATAGCTATAGTTGAAAACATCTCTTGAAAAAGCAAAAAAAAAAAAAGAAAAAGAAAAAGCAAAGAATCAGAGCAAGATAAGTTGTCTCCCCTGGATGACCAGAGTTACCCAGCTACCCCACTAGGTATGTAGCAAGGGCCACATCATCAGATTTGTTAGCCAAGGCAAGCTTTTCCTGGTTAGTGCTAGGGACACTCTGGGAAAAATTACTTAAAAACTTTCCTTTCCTAAAAGGGGCATGATATTCTTTAGTATGATAGTCTTTTCTTCAATGTATTAAAATTTTCAAAAAGGTTATGCGTAAGCCTAACAGTGCAGTTTATGAGTAAAACATTTAAAACAATGCCCAGTAAATTATTATCTGATTCATTTAAAGTGAGTTCTTGAATATCTCTTTTCTTATTTTTTTAAGCTCTTTATTGGAATATAATTGCTTTACACTCTTGTACCAGCTTATGAGGTACACCAAAGTGAATCAGTTGTACTTATACACATATCCCCTCCCTCCCGCGATGTCCCCCCACCCTCCCCATCCCGGCCCTCTAAAGCATCACCCAACATCGAGTTGATCTCCCTTTGTTATACAGCAACTTCCCACTAGCTATCTATGTTACAGTTGGTAGTATATATATGTCTATGCCACTCTCTCACTTCGTCCCAGCTTCCCCTTCGCCCCCCACCCCCCCAACCCCATGTCCTCCAGTCCATTCTCTGCGTCTGCATCTTTATTCTTGTTCTGTCACTGGGTTCATCAGTACCATTTTTTAAAAAATTTTTTTAGATTCCGTATATATGAGTTAGCATACAATATTTGTTTTTCTCTTGGAATATCTCTTTTCTGATCCAGTATGAACTGATGTAATAATTTATATCTGGGACTTCCTAGATGGAGCAGTGATTAAGAATCTGCCTGCCAATGCAGGGGATACAGGTTCGATCCCTGCTCCAGGAAGATCCCACATGCCACAGGCCAACTAAGCCCATGCACCACAACTATTGAGCCTGCGCTCTAGAGCCCATGAGCCACAACTATTGAGCCTATGTGCCACAACTACTGAAGCCCGAGTGCTTAGAGCCTGTGCTCTGCAACAAGAGAAGCTACTGCAATGAGGAGCCCGCGCACCACAATGAAGAGTAGCCCTGCTCACAGCAACTAGAGAAAGCCCGTGTGCAGCATCAAAGACGCAACACAGCCAATAAATAAATTAATTAACTAACTAATTTTAAAAAGTATGGCATTAACTATTAAAAAAATAATAATTTATCCCTGAGAGGCAATCGTATTTCTTTACTTCCACGTTCTTAAGCATGGAGAAGGTTCCTCGCTATTCTTTATTGGAAGCAAGCTACATTTATTTTGAATAAGTATAACATCTTTACAGCAGTCATCCAAACAATATTTCCTAACGAGTGCAATAAAGCATCTCGATAGCTCAAGAGTTAATTAAGAATCCTAGGGTGCCTAAATTACTTCCCCCCAAATTAACTCAATCTTTATTAGGAAGCATCTCAGTGGGAACATAAGGCTGTGAGAGCCACAGTTTTAACCTTCAGCATTATGCAGGTTAAATTCACACACTTTATGAAATATCTGGCATTAGTAAGAGTGCCAGCATATCCGTAGGTCAATCAGAACAAGTTGGTTTATTTTGTTGTTCACTTGTCTGAGAACCTAGTAATTACACACAGATACATGTTAACATATTCCACTATGTGGTAACATACTTTTCTAAGATTATGAATTTGTCAAATTTGTTTTTTTATATATCTAGGGGCTAATTTATTAGGTACGTTAGAAGTTTAGGGTTAGTAGATGCTCTCAAAGAATATTAGTCATAATATTGTTATCCTCTTTATCTTCAGTAATACATTTTGCCTTAAAGTCTGCCAAGCCTGATTCTAATACACATGCATGTTTTTTAGTCTATCTTTTGTCACCCTTGTACTTTCAACTTATCCTTATGTTTAAGATATTTTTCTTAAGAACAGCACATAGCTGTATTTTTAATGCAATCATATAATCTCATTCTCAAAGTATGATTTTCAAATTGCGGTCTGAACCCATGAGGGTCCCCAAGAACCTTTGGTGGTGGTGGATATCTTAGTCCATTTGGGCTGGTATAGGGCTGGATCATGTCATAGCTGTTTGTTTGTTTTTCAGGAACCTCCATATTGCCAGCTTTCGATAATGGCTGTACCGATAATTTACACTTCCACCAACAGTGCACAAAGATTCCCTCTTCTCCACATCTTCAACGTATGTATTACCTCATCTTTTGGATAACAGACATTCTAATAGGTGTGAGGTGATATCTCATTGTGGTTTGGATTTGCATTTCCTCAATAATGATATTGAGCATTTTTTCATGTACTTGGCCATTTGTATGTCTTTGGAAAAATGTCTATTCAGGCTCTCTGCCCATTTTGTAATCAGATTTTTGCGTCTTGCGATTGAATTGTGTGAGTTCCTTATATTTTGGATATAAATCCCTTATCAGATGTATGGTTTGCAAATATTTTCCCCCATTCTGCAGGTTGCCTTTACATTTTCTTGATTGTTTCTTTTGTAGTGCAGAAACTTTTTCACTTGATGTAGTCCCAATTGTTGATTTTTACTTTTGTTGCTTGTGCTTTAGATGTCATATCCCAAAAAATCCATTGCCAATCCAGTGTCAAGCAGATTTTCCCCTATGTTTTCTTCTAGGATTTTTATAGTTTCAGTTCTTATATATAAAAGTCCTTAGTCCATTTTGAATTAATTTTTGTGAATGGCATTAAGATAGGGGTCCAATTTCATTCTTTTGCATGTGAATATCCAGCTTTTTCAACACCATTTATTGAAGTATCACCACTATCCTTTCCCCACTGAGTATTTTTGGCTGCCTTGTTAAATATTAATTGGCCCTGTATGTGTGGGATTATTTCTTGGGCTCTCAATTCTGTTCCATTGGTCTATGTGTCTGTTTTTATATTAATACCATACTGAGAAACTCTTTTTAATTATTACTAAGACATTGTTTTTGTCATTCTCATTCATTCATGAGTGTACTGTGGTTTTCCAGAGGCTAGATAGTGCGTGATATTGCATGAGGTTGAATGCAGAAGCAGATGTGTAAATCCAGCCAGACAGTAAAGTCAGACAATAAAGAGATTTGTAAAAATGCAAAAACACCTTTTAACAATTTGAAACTCTCAGATCTGACAACAATAAGATCTTATTGATGACAATAATTCATTTTATCTTGACACTTGTGTGAAAATTTAACTGAGGTAGAATTCCAGATTACAGTTATATCCTCTTGATATTCTGAAGGTATTATTCCATTGTCTTCTTATTTCTTTTATTACGTTTGAGAATTAGTTGTGTTGGCTGAAATTCTTAGGGATATAATCTTGATGTTTTCTGATCTGTTGATTCTAGCTCATGGAGTAAATATTTCCTCATACGTTCTACAATTTAAATTGTGGGTTTATCTTCATTGAGACCTAATACCTGCACAGTTCAAAATGAGAGAGGAAGTCCCTCTGAGGATGTTTTGTATATGCTCCCTTCAAGTGCTTCAAGGTGACCACCAGTCTCAGACCATTTTTTTTTTAATTTTGGTAAAGTATACACAACAAAATATTTATCATTTTAACCATTTGTAAATATACAGTTCAGTGACATTAAATACATTCACAGTGTTGTGTGAACCACTTTTATGCCCAAAACTTTTTCTTCATCTCCAGCATAAATTTTGTATCCATTAAACAATAACTTTCCATTTTTCCCTCCCACAACCTCAGGTAATCTCTATTTTCTGTATCTAGGAATTTGCCTATTCTAGGTACCTCATATAAGCGGAATCATACAATATTTGTCCTTCTCTGTCTGGCTTATTTCACTTAAAATAATGTTTTCAGAGTCTATGCATGTTGTAGCATATATTAAGATTTCATTCCTTTTCGTGGCTGAATAATAGTCCACTGTATGTATATACCACATTTTGTTTATCCATTCATCTGTTGATAGACACTTAAGGTTGTTGCTACCTTTCAGCTGTTTTGGATAATGCTGTTATAAAAATTGGTGTACAAATACTTAAGTCCTTGCTTTTAATTTGTTTAGATATGTACCTAGGAATGGAATTACTGGGTCATACGGTAGATCTGTGTTTAACTTTTGGAGGAACCATCAAACTGTTTACCCCAGCAGCTCCACCATTTTACATTCCCACCATAATGTATGAGGGTTCCAATTTCTCCACATCCTGGCTAACACTTGATACTTTCCACTTTATTGATTATAACCATCATAGTAGGTGTGATGTAGAGACCACTCGTGATTTAATTCGTTAGCTTGGGGTTTCCTGGACCTCACAGGTAGTTCATACTCAAAACCCAAACTTGTGTGAGGGCTGATCCTGGCTATCAAATCCTCAGGGGATCAGATTATTGCCATACAATGGCCTAAGAGCCTATGCCTATCCCAACAAGCTTCCTATCATCTCATTGTCCAAGTAAGCAGATTTTTCTAAGCCACCCATTTCACTAAAGTGCAGCCCTCCAATATATAGAATATGATTGCATGTGCCCATCATCAGAAGACACTGTAGCTGGATTACCATTAAAATCCAAACTACCCCCCTGACACACACACACACACACACACACACACACACACACACTTCTCCCTTAGCCCTCCTTTTTCAGGGCTCCAACAAAATCAGCTCACAGATTTTCTCCTAGGGTTCACCTACCCACAAAAGCCTGCTTCACGTGCCACCTTTATCTGTGACCCAAGAGCATTCTCCTTACTTTATTGCAATTCGGCGATGCTTTAAAATATATTTATCTTATTTTACTTTATATTTTAGTATTTTTATTGGGAGGATTTTCAGATTACTTAGTCCATCTATTGTCAAATTATCCTCCAAAATATTATGTTCAATCTTCTGGCTTTATTTTTAGAAACCAATCATATTATGTGATTGGCAAATTTAAAAATCTAGAAATAATTCTACTTATTCACCTTTTAAACGTATGTTCAACATTTGATCAAAATATTTACAATCCTTAGGAGTAAAGTGCAAAAATATGTCATCATAAAAGTTTGGATTATTGACATATTGCAATATTTCTCAGAGTTAGGTAGAACAATTTTCAAAATCAACTAATATTTTAATTATGAAAATAACTATTTCAATATCATTAGCAAAGTGTTGTATTAAACCAGATTAAACCACTTTCATAACTGCAAGACGTATGTAACATACATGCTGAATCTCTAAGAATGCATTTCTCACATTTATCTTCCTGGAGCATTTTGTGGTACTAAATATTCAGACACATCACTTCTGGGAACTCTGACTTCGACATTTAAAATTCAAATTTCCAATTTTTCCATCAAGTTATATAAATCAGGCCATTATCATATCTGGATCATGACATAAATGAGTCAGTAGCTTTTAGAATTAATGATGGGCTCTGATTCTTGGTAGCGACAATATTTTTACCTTAAAAAAAGCTCAACTTTTAATTCTTCATTTTTAATATTACCATAATCTCTGATACATATTTTATATATCAATAATCATAATAAAAAAGTTTTAGAATACTTATAGTCTTTGATATGTTAGATTATGGGAATATAGAAAGGAATTAGAGATCTCAATACAGAAGGGAAAACACATATTTAAGGAGTAAGTTCTCCATAGCAACAGAATCATATATATTTGTCCCACAGTGATTGTACCAAAATAACTTATCTGAAGCCCTGGACACTTTAAATTAATGGAAACACTGAAGAGAACATTAAAGTCTCATTACTCTAGATGGTGATTTATGAATTAGGTTTAATAGTCTAAGTATTCTCCCATCTGCTGAAAAATATATCTTTAGAGATTTAATATTAATTTTAATAATTCTGGTTTTGAAAGCAGTTTTTCATAGAACTTGTTAAAAGAATTTGTAATACTACTTTGAAAAAAACCTCTAAAGTTTCATATGATTGCAATTGCTCTGAAATATAAAAACAAAGCCATTAAAATATATGTAAATATCAAAGGAATGGAAATAACTTCATAAAAAATTTACACAGTTCGTTGTCTACTAAAGGACTGATTTTCCAGTTTGTAAATTGTGGTAATTCCTAGATTATTCTCCTGATTTTTTTTCTACTAACTAGTCATATCTCTGTTAATTAACTATATCAAAAGGTGAACAAAACTGAAAATTTTTTAAATCACAAAATATTTGAGTAGGAAAAGTCCCCAGAGAGGATCTATTGAAGCCACTTAATTTACAAATAAGGAAACTGATGCCAGTTTCTGCACTGTTTAAATTTTAATAAATTCCATTATCAAAATGACTAAAATCCCAAATAAAAGATTACTGTATTGTTCTAAAATAATTCCATATTGGCAAAACATATCACTGCCATTGGTCACATTCCTTTAAGGGAGAGCACTCACAATAAGAGTATCACAGTTTTGCTTCAGCTATTTGTTTCATTTTTATTTTAAATCTTAAAATGGTGGTAACTTACCTCTCTCTTAGAGCTATGGTGAGAACTGAATGAGAGAATGAAACCAGAGTGCCTAGCTCAGAGTCTGGGGCATAGCAGGTGGTCAAAATAAATATCGCTTTACTTCGCTCTCTGCATTGTCATTATATAATTATTGCATTATATAATTATTTTACCTTTAGTTCAAAGGTAGTAAAAAGTGTAAAACTCGATGGAAAACTATGGCCCACTTCAAATTACTTTTTCCAAGTTACTCAAGAATTCAAAATAAATTGATAAGACATAAACAAATATGAAAAATAAACAAATGTCCCATCTTGCCTGTGCTTACTTGGAAGATATAAGACAGGTTATACTAAAGCTCCAGGTTTGCCATTGAAAGCTCAGTCCACTTCTCTATCTTTTTTAGTACCAGAAAGTAACCTGAGGGACACCTAGACATAAGGAAATCACCCAGATGCAGTCGACTTTCAGCAGCTCTACTTTTAATCAGGAATTCAACACACATACATTATGGAGCAACTGCTATGTAGTGGCCACTGGGGTAGTTGTTCTTGAGTATCAAAATTAATAAGAAACTGTCCTTTCCCTCAGAAAACTAAGGAATCTATTACAGCACTTAAGCTCAGTATAGAAAATGAAATACGACAGAAAGGAATAAAGGTGGAGAACCGTTTAGGGAGACGTCTGCCTGCTTGGAAGTAGAAGGAGAACTTAGGTCTGAGCTTCGTCTTGACTAGGAATTAGCCAATTCAAGGGCTGGCAGAAAGGAGAACATTTTATCCAGGACATGCAGAGACAAGAGACAAGATGTTATGAAGTGGATGGGAAAGCGTGACAGTGCAAGCCACAGGAACATATGGGAACTTGAGGCAATTATTGTGGAGACTTGTTGATTTTCCTTTCAGTAACAATTATTTCTGATGAGAGTGACAGATATTCAGGGAAGAACCTTGCCACATATAAATTTTCTTTTTAAGAAAAGATGGCTAGGTACAAATTTCAATAAAAATTATTAAATAAACAAAGAACAACCTAACCTTACACCTAAAACAATTAGAAAAAGAAGAACAAAGAAACCGCAAAGTGAGCAGAAGGAAAGAAATCATAAAGATCAGAGCAGAAATAAATGAAAAAGAAAGGAAGGAAGCCATAGCAAAAATTAATAAAACTAAAAGCTGGTTCTTTGAGAAGATTAACAAAATTGATAAACCACTAGCCAGACTCATCAAGAAAAAAAGGGGGAAAAGATGCAAACCAACAGAATTAGAAATGAAAAAGGAGAAGTCACAACGGACACCTCAGAAATACAAAAGATCATGAGAGACGACTACAAGCAACTCTATGCCAATCAATTGGATAACCTGGAAGAAATGGATACATTCTTAGAAAAATACAGTCTTCCAAGATGGAACCAGGAAGAAATACAAACCATGAACAGACCAATCACAAGTACGGAAATTGAGGCAGTGATTAAAAATCTCCAAACACAGGACCAGATGGGTTTACGGGCGAATTCTATCAAACATTTAGAGAAGAGCTAACACCTATCCTTCTCAAACTCTTCCAAAATATTGCAGAAGGCAGAACACTCCCAAACTCATTCTACGAGGCCACCATCACTGTGATATCAAAACCAGGCAAAGATGTCACAAAAAAAGAAAATTATAAACTGATATCACTGATGAATATAGATGCAAAACTCCTCAACAAAATACTAGCTAACAGACTCCAACAGCACATTAAAAAAATCATACACCACGATCAAGTGGGGTTTATCCCTGGGATGCAAAGATTCTTCAATATACACAAATAAATCAATGTGATACATCATATCAAAACATTGAAGGATAAAAACCATATGATCATCTCAATAGATGCAGAAAAAGCTTTTGACAATGTTCAAAATCCATTTATGATAAAAGCTCTTCAGAAAATGGGCATAGAAGGAAACTACCTCAACATAATAAAAGCCATATGTGAGAAATCCAAAGCCAACATCGTTCTCAATGGGGAAAAACTGGAAGAATTCCCTCTAAGAACAGGAACAAGACAAGGGTGTCCACTCTCACCACTATTATTCAACATAGTTTTGGAACTGTTAGCCACAGCAATCAGAGAAGACGAAATAAAAGGAATCCAAATTGGAAAAGAAGAAGTCAAATTGTCACTCTTTGCAGATGACATGATATTATATATAGAAAACCCTAAAGATGCTACCAGAAAAGTGCTAGCACTGATAGATGAATTTAGTAAAGTAGCAGGATACAAAATTAATGCACAGAAATCTCTTGCATTCCTATACACTAACAACGAAAGAGCAGAAAGAGAAATTAAGGAAACTCTCCCATTTACCATTGCAACCAAAAGAATAAAATACCTAGGAATAAATCTGCCTAAGGAGGCAAAAGATCTGTATGCAGAAAACTATAAGACACTGATGAAAGAAATCAAAGACGACACAAACAGATGGAGGGACATACCATGTTCTTGGATTGGAAGAATCAATATTGTGAAAATGACTATCTTACCCAAAACAATTTACAGATTCAACGCAATCCCGATCAAATTACCAATGGCATTTTTCACAGAACTAGAACAAGAAATCTTACGATTTGTGTGGAAACACAAAAGACCCCGAATAGCCAAAGCAATCTTGAGAAGGAAAGACGGAGTTGGTGGAATCAGGCTTCCTGACTTCAAACTATACTACAAGGCCACCATGATCAAGACAGTGTGGTACTGGCACAAAAATAGAAAGTGAGATCAATAGAACAGAATAAAGAACTCAGAGGTAAACCCAAGCATATATGGGCAGCTTATCTTTGACAAAGGAGGCACGAATATACAATGGAAAAAAGACAGCCTCTTCAATAAGTGGTGCTGGGAAAATTGGACAGCAACATGTAAAAGAATGAAATTAGAACACTTCCTAACACCATACACAAAAATAACTCCAAATGGATTAAAGACCTACATGGAAGGCCAGACACTATCAAACTCCTAGAGGAAAACATAGGCAGAACACTCTATGACATCCATCAAAGCAAGATCCTTTCTGAACCACCTCCTAGAATCATGGAAATAAAATCAAGAATAAACAAATGGGACCTCATAAAACTTAAAACTTTGGCACAGCGAAAGAAACCATAAACAAGACTAAAAGGCAACCCTCAGAATGGGAAAAAATAGTTGCCTATGAAACAACGGACAAAGGATTAACCTCCAAAATATACAAGCAGCTCATGCAGCTTCATACCAAAAAAGCAAATAACCCAATCCACAAATGGGTGGAAGACCTAAATAGACATTTCTCCAAAGAAGACAAACAGATGGCCAACAAACACATGAAAAGATGCTCAACATCACTAATCATTAGAGAAATGCAAGTCAAAGCCACAATGAGGTGTCACCTCACACCGTTCAGAATGGCCATCATCACAAAATCTGGAAACCACAAATGTTGGAGAGGGTGTGGAGAAAAGGGAACTCTCCTGCACTGTTGGTGGGATTGTAAGTTGGTACAACCACTATGGAAAACAATTTGGAGGTTCCTTAAAAAACTACAACTAGAACTACCATATGATCCAGTAATCCCACTCCTGAGCATATACCCAAAGAAAACCATAATCCCAAAAGAAACATGTACCATAATGTTTATTGCAGCACTATTTACAATAGCCAGGACATGGAAGCAACCTAAATGCCCATCAACAAATGAATGGATAAAGAAGATGTGGCATATATATACAATGGAATATTACTCAGCTATAAAAAGGGATGAGATGGAGCTCTATGTAATGAGGTGGATAGACCTAGAGTCTGTCATACAGAGTGAAGTGAGTCAGAAAGAGAAAGACAAATATTGTATGCTAACTCACATATACGGAATCTAAAAATGGTACTGATGATCTCAGTGACAAGAACAAGGACGCAGGTGCAGAGAATGGACTGGAGAACTCGAGGTTTGGGAGGGGCCGGGGGGTGAAGGGGAAGCTGAGACGAAGCAAGAAAGTAGCACAGACATATATATATACTACCAACTGTAAAGTAGATAGCCAGTGGGAAGCTGTTGTATAACAAAGGGAGTTCAACTCGAGGATGGAAGATGCCTTAGAGGACTGGGACAGGGAGGGTGGGGGGGACTTGAGGGAGGGTGGGGGAGGGAGTCAAGGGAGGGAGGGAATACGGGGTTATGTGTATAAAAACAGATGATTGAACTTGGTGTACCCCCCAAAAAATAATAAATAAATAAATAAAATTTAAAGAAAAAAGAAAAGATGACTAGCTACAAATTTCAATATAAATTATTAAATAAACAAAGAAAGTGAAGTGATTGATAAGGTGGTCAGGATAGGCTTCGTAAGAGCAGGAAGGATTAAAAAATAGACATGCATGAACCCACTGAAATAAAGTAGTTGTACAGGTTTGGAGCAACTAGCAACAGACTTTTAAGTAAAGAAAAGCAAGTCTGAGGACTGACTCCACCTGACTTCAAAACTTACTATAAAGCTGCAGTGATCAAGACAGTATGATATTCATAAAAGAATAAAAAAAAATAAATCTATGAAACAGAATACAGAGCCTAGAAATACTTACACAAACATAGACAATTAATCTTTGACAAAGGCAGCAAAGGACAGTAGAACAAGGATAGTCTTTTCAACAAATGATGCTGGAATAATTGGACATCCACACGCGAAAAAAAAATGAATCTAGACACAGACTTTACACCTTCCACAAACATTAACTCAAATGGATCACACTAAAATGCAAAACCACAGAACTCCCAGAAGATAACACAGAAGAAAATCTAGGTGACAAGTATGA
The DNA here is from genome assembly GCF_030028045.1 of Hippopotamus amphibius kiboko. Classification (NCBI taxonomy): domain Eukaryota; kingdom Metazoa; phylum Chordata; class Mammalia; order Artiodactyla; family Hippopotamidae; genus Hippopotamus; species Hippopotamus amphibius. The sequence goes on along the minus strand of NC_080187.1, from coordinate 119,240,795 downwards.
TGATGATATTTTAAATACAACACCAAAGTACAATCCATGAAAGAAAGAATTGGTAAACTGGACTTCATGACAATTAAAAACTTCTGCTCTGCAAAAGACAATGTCAAGAGAAGGGAAAGACAAGCCACAGGTTACGAGAAAATATCTGCAAAAGGCATATCTGATAAAGGACTATCATTCAACATTTACAAAGAATTCTTAAAACAGCAATAAGAAAATGGAGAATCTAATTTTTAAAAATGGGCCAAAGGTCTTAACAGACACCTCACTAAAGAAGATATACACATGGCAAGTAAGCATATGAAAAGGTGTTCAATATCACATGTCATTAGGGAATTGAGATTTTTTTATAAATTTATTTATTTACTTATTTATTCTTGGCTGCATTGGGTCTTCGTTGCTGCGAGGGCTTTCTCTAGCTGTAGCAAGGGTGGGCTACTCTTTGTTGTGGTGCACAGGCTTCTTATTTCAGTGGCTTCTCTTGTTGCAGAGCACTGGCCCTAGGTGTTTCAGTACTTGCGGCACATGGGCTCAGCAGTTGTGGCTGGCGGGCTCTAGAGTGCAGGCTCAGTGGTTGTGGCACATGGGCTTAGTTGCCCCGTGGCATGTGGGATCTTCCTGGACCAGGGATCAAACCCATGTCCCTTGCATTGGCAGGCAGACTCTTAACCACTGTGCCACCAGGGAAGTCCCAGGAATTGAGAATTAAAACAATGAGATACCACCACACACCTTTTAGGATGGCCAAAATCCAAAACACTGACAACAGCAAATACTGGAGAGGATGCAAAGCAACACAAATTCATACACTACTAGTGGGAATGCAAAAGGATGCAGCCACTTTGGAAGACCGTCTGGCAGTTTCCTACAAAACTAAACATACTCATCTCACACAATCCAGGAATCACTGTTCTTGGCATGTACTCAAATGCTGACATCTATGTCCACATGAAAACCTGAACATGGAAACTTACGGGAACTTTATTTATAACTGCCAAAACTTGGACGCATTCAAGATGTCCTTTAGAAAGTGAATGGATAAATACACTGTGGTATAAACAGACAATGGAATATTATTCAGTGCTAAAAATGAGTTACCAGTTCATGAAAAGACATGGAAGAAACTTAAACACATACTACTAAGTGAAATAAGCCAGTCTGAAAGGGCTGCCTACACACTGGATGATCCCTCCCAACTACCTGAATTCTGGAAAAAGGCAAAACCATGGAGACATCAAAAAATCAGTCGCTGACAGTATTGCAGGGAGGCAGAACACAGAGGGTTTTTAGGGTAGTGAAAACACCCTGTATGATACTACAATGGTGGATACATATCATTATATATTCATCTAAACACACAGAATGTGTAATACCAGGAATAACCCCTCATGTGAACTATGAACTCTGGATGATAAAGATGTGTCCATGTACCTAAATAGACATTTCTCCAAATGAGATATTCGGATGGCCAACAGGCACATGAAAAGATGCTCAATATCACTAATTATTAGAGAAATGCAAATCAAAAATACAATGAGGTAGCACCTCACAACAGTCAGAATGGCCATCATTAAAAAGTCGACAGGGCTTCCCTGGTGGCGCAGTGGTTAAGAACCCACCTGCCAATGCAGGGGACACGGGTTCAATCCCTGGTCCGGGAAGATCCTACATGCCGCAGAGCAACTGAGCCCGTGCGCCCCAACTACTGAGTCCGCACCCTGCAACTACTGAAGCCTGCCAGCCTAGAGCCTGAGCTCCGCAGCAAGAGAAACCACTGCACTGAGAAGCCTGCGCACCACAACGAAGAGCAGCCCCTGCTCATCACAACTAGAGAAAGCCCAGGCCCAGCAACAAAGACCCAATGCAGCCAATAAATAAATAAATAAATAAATAAATAAATTTTAAACATGGTGTTCTTCAAGGTTTAAAAAAAAAGAAAAAAAAGGCTACAAATAAGAAATGCTGGAGAGGGCCTGGAGAAAAGGGAACCCTCCTACACTGGTGGTAGGAATGTAAATTGGTGCAGCTATTTTAGAAAACAGTATGGAGGTTTCTTAAAAAAACTAAAAATAGAGTTGCCATGTGACCCAGCAATCCCAGTCTGGGGACTCTATCCAGAAAAAACTGCAATTTGAAAAGATACACGCACCCCAATGTTCACAGCAGCACTATCTACAGTAGCCAAGACATGCGAGCAACCTAATGTCCAGCTACAGAGGAGCAGATAAAGATCTGCTACACGTATACAATAGAATACTTACTGGGCCGTGATAAAGAATGAAATAATGCCATTGGAAGCAACATGGATGGACCTGGAGATTATCATACTAAGTGAAATAAGTCAGGAAGAGGAAGACAAACACCATATGATGTTACTTACGTGTGGCATCTAAAATATGATACAAATGAACCTATTTACAAAACAGAGACAGACTCATAGACATAGAAAACAAATTTGTGGTTACCAAAGGGGAAAGTGGGTGGGGAAGAGATAAATTAGGAGTTTGGGATTAGCAGATACAAACTACTATATATGAAATAGATAAACAACAAGGTCTTACTGTATAACACAGGGAACCATATTCAATCTCCTGTGATAGAGTGGGAAGACAAGGGGTAGGGAAATAAAAGGAGGAAATATAAAGGCCTCAAGGAATTTTGTACAAGTATAAAGGAAGTCATAATCCTACACTTGTTCATTGATCCTGAGTTCATAATGATATAATGTTGATTAATATTTTATTTAAATATTAATGAAGGGGGCAGAGTCAAGATGACAGCCTGGGAAGACGCAGAGATCACATCTCCCCACAAATAGATCAGTTGCCAGATGCCAGCGGGGGACCTGAGACCCAAGCAGACTGCGGGAACCCCGCAGCAACCAGGTAGGACCTGGGGCAAGTCAGGGGGGCGGGGAAGGGGAAGCCACACTGGACCAGCGCCCCTGGGGGGTGGCTGGGGGAGGTCTGGAGGGACCGTTGAGGGCTGGGGAGATCAGGAAACTGCAACTGGGTTTCTCCCACCCAGGAGGCCAGGAGGCCTGCTGAGCTCCCCAGCTTGAGGGCCTGCTGGGCCCCCCAGCAGGGTCCTCCACCCTCCAAGGCCCCCGCTGGGCTGCCTGGGTCCTGGGGGTGTGCGAAGGAGGGAGGAGGGGTGAGGAGGTGGAGAGGCGGACAGGTGGGGTGGGGGCCTTGAGATTGGGGAATATTACTCAGCCATAAAAAGGAATGAAATTGAACTATATGTCATGAGGTGGATAGACCTAGAGACTGTCATACAGAGTGAAGTAAGTGAGAAAGAGAAAAACAAACACTGTATGCTAACACATATATATGGAATCTGCAAAAATGGTACTGATGAATCCAGTGACAGGCAAGAGTGGAGATACAGAAGTAGAGAATGGACTTGAGGACATGGGGCTGGGGTGAGGGGCAAAGGGGAAGCTGGAATGAGGTGAGAGAGTAGCATAGACGTATTTACACTACCAGCTGTAAAATAGATAGCTAGTGGGAAGTTGCTGTATAACAAAAGGAGATGAAGTTCATGGGAGATGCCTTGGGAGGCCGGGACGGGGAGGGTGGGGGGGAGTCGCGGGATGGAAGGGATATGGGTATATGTGTGTAGATGCAGCTGGTTCACTTTGGTGTAGCTCAGAGATGGGTACAAGAGTGTAAAGCGAATATATTCCAATAAGGAGTTTAAAAAATATATTCCATTGTATATATGTGCCACATCTTCTTTATCCATTCATCTGTTGATGGGCATTTAGGTTGCTTCCATGCCCTGGCTATTGTAAATAGTGCTGCAATGAATATTGTGGTACATGGATCTTTTTGAATTATGGTTTTCGCAGGGTATATGCCCAGTAGTGGGATTACTGGGTCATATGGTAGTTCTAGTTTTAGTGTTTTGAGGAACCTCCATACTGTTGTCCTTAGTGGCTGTATCAATTTACATTCCCAGCGACAGTGCAGGAGGGTTCCCTTTTCTCCACACCCTCTCCAGCATTTATTATTTGCAGATTTTTTGATGATGGGCATTCTGACTCGTGTGAAGGTGATACCTCGTTTTGGTTTTGATTTGCATTTCTCCAATGATTAGTGATGTTGAGCATCTTTTCATGTGCCTCTTGGCCATCTGTATGTCTTCTTTGGAGAAATGTCTATTTAGGACTTCCATGCTGGGCAATAGAGTTATTAAAAACCAATTTCCACTCTCACTTAGCAGCATGTCTTGCCACTGCTAGACATTTGAAATTGTGTAATTCTGATGGGTATGAAGTGGTATCTAATTATTGCTTTCATTTTGTCATGCAGAGGTTTTAAATTCTCATTACTAACATTTATCAGTCTTTTATTGCTTGCGCTTTTAAATTGATTCCTCAGAAATCTATAATATCCTTCTGTTCCCAAAGTGCCAAAAGATGTAAAGTTTTGCTTTTTGCATTGAGGTCCTTAAATCACCAGAAAATTATATCTTTTGTTTGCTGTGAAGTAGGAATCAAACTCTTGCCACCACGATACCATGAGAGTTAGTTGTCCCAGTCCCATTCATTGACTAGTCTATCATTTCCCTAACAGTTTGTGATGTCATTTCTGTCACACATGAGCTTTATTTAGGTATTTCCTTATTGATTTTGTTGTAAAATATACATAACATAAAATTTTGTATTTATTCATTTTAAGTGTGGAGGTTAGCGGCACAAATTACTTTCACAATGCTCTGCAAACATCACCATTATACTACTTATTTCTCAAACTTTTCCATTTCCCCAAACACAAGTTTTATCCTAATTAAGCAATAATTTGTCATTTTGCTTCACCTCTGTCCCTGATAAACTCTGGTCTACTTTGTGTCTCTATGAATTTGCCCCTTCTATATGTTTTCTATAAGTAGAATCATACAATATTTGCTTCTTTTTGTCTGGCTAATTTCATTTAGCATAATATCTCCATGTTTCATCCATGTTATAGCATGTGTCAGAATTGCAGCCCTTTTTAAGGTAAAAGAATGGACAAATAGATCCATGGAATATAATAAACAGCCCAGAAGCCCACAGTGGAGCAAAGATGGTCTCTTCAACAAATGGTGCCAGAACAACTGGACATCCACAGGCAAAAATATGAACCTAGCCACTCTTTATGAAAATTAATTTAAAATGGGTTATAGACCTAAATGCAAAAGTACAACATAGGAGAGAATTTCAATGACCTTGAGTTTGGTCACTTTACCCCTTGGAGTATTAATAAGTCATCATATAATTGCTGCCCTCCACATTTTTTGTTTTTTTGTTTTTTTTCTAGAATGCCTGGTTCATTATAAGCAGTGTAAGAATTGTTTTAAATATAAATAAATTTCAAAACCAAACTTATAGTAGACCCTGAATATCATGGAGGCAGGCTTTTATCTGGAGGTTAAAAATCACATGTTTCCATGTGCAAAATGTCAAAAACAAAGGACTTGCAATTGTCATTTTCTCTATTATCTTATTTTTGGGTATCCGTTTCTGTTTGGTATATATAAATGGTAAAACGTTTATAAGATTTGCTGTAGGTGAACTTGTTCAATATAAAATATGGGTGACCATAAATTCTGGAAACATTGACAATGTTTGTAAAATAGACAGAGGGACTTCCCTCTTACCCAGTGGGTAAGGCTGTATGCTCCCAATGCAGGTGGCCCGGGTTTGATCCCTGGTCAGTGAGCTAGATCCCACACACGTGCCACAACTAAGAAGCCCACACGCTACAATGAAAAGATCCCACATGCTGCACCAAAGATCCCTCATGCCTCAACTAAGAACCAGAGCAGCCTAAGTAAATAAGGAAATAGATAAACAAACAAACAAACAAAAGAGCAGTTTAAAATAGATAGAATCCCCTTGATTGTTTCATGTAGGGTAAAGGTGCACGTTTATGCCATGGACATTGGATGCACAGATCGTGTGAGGCAGCGTATGACAGATGCACGTGCAGTGACGGGTGGGAGCGCTGCTTTACTGCACATTGTTCATGGCAGCTCTGCACAGCTTCCTCAACTGTGAATTGTAGTGAGCAACCCACATCCACATGGCATCACAATAAACTATTTATCATGGATATTCATCTATGTTTTCAGCTTTCAGTTCAACTTAAATTCAATGGACTGAATAATAATCAGTCTAATTCTGTTACAACAGTCAATTAAAAAGGAAAAAGTACACTTTGTAAAGCATTTCCTGTATGGCATTTTTCCTAATTTGTCCCATTTTGTTATGATCATGAGACTTACCTGCATAACTTTCACTGCAACCCCCCCCCCCCCCATAGAACCCTACAGGACACCAACGACCACATTCCCTCATGCTGCGATTCAATGAGACTGTAAGGAAGTAGGGTAGAAAGTTAGTTATAAATTTGTAAAACCATGGAGAATATAAGAAGGGAACTTTTTGTTGAAATAAATGGGCCAAAAGAGCTGTATGTCAGCTGTGCTTCTCTTAGAGGAAAGACTGTGGCACTGTCATCCTAATGGATAATCTGACTTAACCAATGATAAACATTTGACAGCCATCATTAAGGTAGATTTTTACAGGGCAAGGAAAACTAGCTGCTTATGAGCAATGAGAAATATGTATGTAGTATCACTAAAATGCCCACTTTGGAAAGGGCTGAATATACGATGTGAGGATTTTGATGACTGATGTACACTTTGTGTAAATTAATGTACACTTTGATCATTGATGTACACTTTGATTCGTATGTACACGTTCTTCAAATCAGATGTGAAGAAGTCCCTCCTGGTAATTTTATAAGGCCAGGTGTACATATCAAGTGTAGGTTAAAAGATATCTTTTGAAAGACTCCACACTATTTGAAGCAAAGTGTTCTTATTTAGGCCTATAAGGAATCTAAAATGGAGGCTGCCTGAGTCTTGGAAATTGTACACTTTCAAAGAAGCATTGAAAAGATGAATCCCCCTAAGCAGTTCATCATTTTAAGCTATGTTATCTGGACATTAGGACTTTGTCATATCTTGGAACTATGCATAATACCATTTGAGGGCATTACCACATTTTAAGGGAAAAAAAAAGCATGTTTTTGCCAGAGGGCAAAAAAGGAATACTGCCAGATACAGGATTCATTTGAAACATCTTCACATACTTTTGAGCCCCTTTCATTTAAAAAGAAAACAAAACCCACACATCTGACCCAAGCTGTGATGTGCAATACAATGTGTCAGTTGCACAGCCCCCTGGGAGGTGGGTGAGAGCCAACAGGCCTTTTTGCTGGTTTATTTTATTCCTAGAGCCCATTTGCTGCCGGCCTTTACCTTGTTTCCCAAGTAAAGAAATATATGGTCTTGGGTTCAGATCTTTTCCTCAAGGAAATAAAAACACTATGATATTGACACCTTCTGACTGGAAGAGGGCTAACATGGGACAAATAAGATATTTTCTCCCACTAGAGGTTGGCAGTATTTTGCTCATATTTAAAGTTTGTGATTCTCTAACCTGTGGGTCAGAGCTCAAGCTAGTGAAGACCTGCAGAGGAAAGACCTTTGCCAAAGGACCAAAGAGCATGAGCATTTCTGCAAGCAGAGAACCCATCTGGGGCAAGGCTGACAGGGTCTGGGGGCCTTGGAGTTCTGGGGGGTCAGGGCAAGGTCACTGGTCCTTCTCCTGTGCTGCCAGTGTGTTATGTGACATCAGAGCTACCACGAAGGACCTTTCCATGGGTGGACACTCAGATCATAAGGAAAGCCTGTGAGACCTCTGTGGGTGGTCTCAGATAGAGGTTTCTGAGGGATGAACTGAGAGGTCTCTGGGTGAGATTTCTCACTGTTGGTCTGTAGGTGGTCCCCATGTGGGGTCCCTGTGGGTCCCTGTGTGGGGACTCTTAGTGGGGGGCCCTCCATTGTTGGCCTTAACTGCCCCTCATGGCAGCAGAAGCGCAAAGGGACTTGCCCCTCCCTGTTCCTTGCTGTTCTGTCAGGTCCCTCTGTGCCACTTCCCTGACAGGCACATGGGGGGTCCAGCTCCCCCACCCCAGCCCTCCCCTTTTGGTGCCCCTGAGAGGACCCGGCAGCAGCCAGGCTCAGGGTCCGCACTCTGTGCCACCCTCTCCTGAGCTGCGGAGGGCGCTCTGTGCCCTGGGCCCTGCCCCCCCAGGGGCCCTGGCTGTGCCCCCGCTGCTGTGCCCACCCTGAGGGTGGGGCCCAAAGAGGGGGCCTGACTTCAGGGAGAAACGGCGGCAGGAGCAGGGCTCTGCCCGCTTCCGACCCCCCCGATCCAAAACCCTCCAAACCCCACCAGCACCCCCCAACATGCAACCGCAGGTTTTGGTCCCACAGGACTTGGAACCAGACAGGCTTGGCGGCAGGGCCATTCCTGATGTCACCTATATCAGGGGCAGATCCCAGAGCAGGACTCTGAGCTGGCCGTGACGGGTGGTCTGTGGGAGGTCCCTGTGTGGGGTCAGCATAGGTGTGTAGGAAGTCCCTGTGTGGTGTACGTGTGGGTCTGTGTTGAGGTCCCTTTGTGGGGTGCGTTTGGATTTGGGGAGGTCCCTGTGTGTGGGGTCATGGTGGGTCTGTGGCAGGTCCCTGTGTGCAGTCAGCGTGGCTCTCTGCGAGGCACCTGTGTGCGGTCCGTGTGGCTCTGTGGAAGGTCCCTTTGTGGAGGTCCGTGTGGGCCTGTGGGAAGTCCCTTTGTGGCATCCGTGGGGGCCTGTGTGATGTCCCTGTGGGCCTGTGGAGGGTTCCTGTGTGTGTGGTCCGTGTGGGTGTGTGGGAGGTCCATGTGTGGGGTCAGCATAGGTGTGTGGGATGTCCCTGTGTAGGTCAGTGTGTGCTTGTGGGAGGTTCCTGGGTGGGGGTCCGTGTGGGTGTGTCGGAGGTCCCTGTGTGGGGTCCGTGTGGGTCTGTGGGAGCCCCCTTTGTGGCGGTCCGCGTGGGTCTGTGGGAGGTCCCTGTGTGTGGGGTGAGAGTGGGTCTGGGGATGGACCCTGTGTGGAATTCCTGTGGGTTTCTGGCAGGTGCCTGTGTGGGGAGTGTGTGTGTGTGAGTTCAGTGTGTGTCTTTGTGCGGTACCTGTATTGTGTCCGTGCGGGTGTGTGAGAGGTTCTTGTTGCGGGGTGGTTAGTGTGGGTCTGTGGGCTGTCCCTGCTGGGAGTCAGTGTTGGTGTGCGGGAGGTGCCTGTGAGGGTTGAGTGTGGGTCTGTAGGAGGTCCCTGTGGGGGGGGTTCGTGTGGTTCTTTGGGAGGTTCCTGTGTGGGAGGTCCCTGTGTGTTTGTGGGGGGTGCCTGTGTGGGGGTCCTTGGAGGCCTGTCGGAGGTCCCTGTGTGGGGGTCAGAGGGCAGCTGTGGGAGATTCCTGTGTGGGAGGTCCATGTGGGTCTGTGGGACGTTCATGTGTGGGGGTCCGTGTGGTCTGTGGGAGGTCCCTGTGTTGGGGCGAGTGTCTGTGGGAGGGCTTTGTGTGGGGACTCTTAGTGGGGGGCCCTCCATTGCTGGCCTTACTTCCCCCCAGTGGCAGGAGAAGAGCAAAGGGACTTGCCCCTTGCTGTTCCTTGCTGTTCTGTCAGGTCCCTTCTCTGTCACCTCCCGGACAGGCACATTGGGGGTCCAGCTCCCCCACCCCAGCCCTCCCCTCTCGGTGTCCCTGAGAGGACCCGGCAGCAGCCAGGCTCAGGGTCCCCGCTGTGCGCCGCCCTCTCCTGAGCTGCGGAGGGCGCTCTGTGCCCTGGGTCCCGCCCCTCCCAGGGGCCCTGGCTGTGCCCCCACTGCTGTGCCCACCCTGGAGGATGGGGCCCAGAGAGGGGACCTGGCTCCAGGGAGAAATGGTGGCAGGAGCAGACCTCTGTCCAGTGCCCCCCCCAAACTCAAGTCTTGGTCCTCCATGTTTGGGTCCTGACAGGCATGGGGGCAGGGCCATCCCTGCTGCCCCTGCATCAGGGCCCCTCCTGGAGCAGGACTCTCCCCCTCGGGACTGACTGGTGCACAGAGCCCCGCATCTCTCTAGAGAAGTGCTCCTGTCTCCCCGCTTTCCCTTGTGGACGGGGCCGTGGAGGCAAGCTGACAGCACCCTCATTCCCTACAGGTCACGTCCTGGCCTCTGGGGGACGCATCCTGTCTGCTGGCCTCTTTCCTCACCAGGCTCTGGGGTGAGCAAGGCTGATAGCAGGGGAGACGTGCTGTGACCCCAGCACCGTCCCTGGGCCTGTAATGTCCCACCTGCCCCCTGGGAGCCTCCTTGGGCCCCGTGTGTAGGTAAAGGTCACAGACCATGGGTCTGTCCCCAGCTCCCAGTCCTGTGAGAGCTGATGACATACACTGTGGAGAAGTGACCCTTCCCTGCTTGGAGGCTCTGCTGCTCTGGGAGCCTGGCCCTGTGTGGAAGGCCCCAGGTGGCCGCCGTGTGTCTGGGCTCTGGGAGATGGAGTAGTGGGGAGACTCGGGTGGGGCCACCATGAGCCACCGGGCCCCTAACTTCTTTCCTCTGGGCCTGTAGACAGTGGTGGGACCCCAGGGGCTTCTTGGTCACTGCACCGCTTATGGGCACCTCTGCCACTTGCCTCCTTCCCCTGCATCCCACCCTAGGGGCCCATGTCAGTGAGGTGAGTGCACACACAGTCATGCCCCTGCTCGGTCCCCAGGCGGGAGGTGGGCGCCGTGAACAGGGCTGTCCTCTCCTCTGGGACAGGGATAGACCGGCCCTTGGGGGCCTCTATACTCCCCACCTCACACCCTCAGCGCTGGGACTGCATGGTCCCCATCCTCCCCACTGCTCCAGGGAGAGAGAGGCAGAGGGAGGGTGACATTCCCGGCCCATCTCAATCCCAGCTCCATGGGGAGAGGAGGGGCTTTCAGGGCAGACATCAGCTATCCCCACTGAGACATGCGGGCAGGCTTTCTCCCACCTCTGGACTTGGGGTCAGCACTGCCCCCAAACTCCCCTCCTTGTTCTGACAGATGAACTTGTCTCTGACACTTTCTGGAGCCTGAGGGCCATGTCAGCCTCTGCAAGGCCCTCCCCTAGCAGCCACACAAGTTCAAGGTAAAGAGAGAGCAGGAGAGGACTGAGCCAGATCCTGAGAGGAGGGTCTTTATGTTTAGTTCACCTTGATGCGTCCTGAATGCTGTTGCTTGTTTCTGTAGTGCTGGTATTTTGGAAACTTGAGGTGCAGTGAGGGAATTGGGGTGAGGGTGAGTATTCCACGCTGGGATACTCAACCTCCCTCCCATCCCACCTGGAAGCCAAAGCAGGCACCTGGGATGAGTGGACCCTGATCCCGTCCCTTCCCCACAGCAGGGCACAGACAGAGGTCACCATGTCTCATGAAAAAAGAACATGTATTTCAGGAAATAATAAAGATTGTGCTGGGAAGAACCCATTAGCACAGAGAGGATGTGCTAACATGAGAGAACAAAGTTTTTTTTCTGCACGGTATGCATTTTTTTTGGAGAAGCATTTTCGTACCAGGAAAGCTGTGACAGACATGTTCTGATTGAGCGGAAGAGGTGTATTTGTCCAGGACACAGCGCCTTGGACAGTGAAGGGAACGGCCCGGGACCTGTGCCGCTCTTGCTCCATGCTGGCAGGCCCTCCCTGGGGGGGGGACCTGGCTCCCTGGGGGGGAAGGCCCACTTGCTGTCCCTGGGACGGGTCCACTCCCTCTTTTGAGGACAGCTGTGGCCCATGGGGGTAGCTTGGTGATCGTGGGCTGTATCTCTCATCACTCTCCTTTGCTCTTGCCAGGAGAGAAGCCTATGGTAGCAGGAGTGTGGACCTAATGGGGCCCGGAGTTCCCCTTTGCACCAATGTACCTGGGAGGCATGAAGTCCATGGTGAAGTGCCACCGTCTCCCCTGCCATCTGTCCAACAGCTGTCATGAGAGCCTGGGCCTCAGCAGCCCTGCTGTCCTTAGACAACCTGCTTCTGACGGGTGCCTGGCTCTGGGCAGTGGCTGCTGCAGGCTTGCCCTTTTGTGGGGACGCGTCTGGTCCTTTGCCTTGATTGGGGAACATCCACTGCAGAAGGTGCTTAATCCTTTGTCTGAAGTGGCTTTCTGAAGGAACCTGGCCGTTCTTCATGATTAACTGGTGGAAGTTGCTTCCTAGGGACTCTGCGGATTCCTTTTTCTGGCCAGGGTGGATCATCCCATGGGCCTGGTAGGCCCTCCATTCTGCCAACCCTTTTTCACGCTGTCCTAGTTTGGGCTTCCTCTAATTCTCGCTCCCATCAGTGGGGGCAGACTTCCTGCTCTGGCTCTTATATTGGGGCTGCCATCTCAGGTCCTCCTGCTGCCCCTGGCTGCTCTCTCCACTGGATGTAAGAGCAGAGACTATCTGGGAAATGGACGTGTCTTCACTGGACAAGGTCTGGGAACAGGGCCGAAATTCCTGAGAAGCCAAAATGTCTGCGGCAAGGAACATGTCTGAGCAACAGTCTTTGAGAAGCGTGTCTGTGGCACAGTCGTGAAGGATCACGCCAGTTTCATAGTCATGAAGCAGCACACCGGTGGCCCGGCCTGGAGCTTGTTTCTGCCAGTCTGTGAGCCCTTGGACCTCAAGTTTACGAAACTGTGCCTGAGTATAGGTCTTTTGGATTTGAGGCAAAAAGCTTTATATTTGACGAGAGGCTTATATTGGCCCTTGGAGACTGTGAGCTCCTCAAATCCTTAATGATTTGGGATTTGATGAGCATACTCGGTTCAAAGGTGGCTTTCGAAGCAGGGTCCCCCTCCATGGAGGGCCTCTTGGGCCCTGGCAGATTGGGACCCTGCATTGAGATCCACCACAGTCACGCTAGAGCAGGAATCCGGGGAGGCCCGTCCCCCAGCCTCCTCCTGTGGCTCCTTCCTGGCCATTGCTGCACGTGGACTGGGCTCCAGGCTGTCTTTGTGAGCCCCCGCGACAAACCCATTATGCCAGATTCTGCCCACAAACTTGTAGGTGGGGGTCTGAGATGGTGGCTTGTCCTCCTGTCAAGTCACAGGGGCCTCTGAGGGTTTATGGACGTTGCCAGGTGGCAGTCCTCCCAGGCCCCCCTGGGTTTCCTCACTTGCCCATGAGGGGACAGGGAGGGGACTCTCCCGGGGGGGAACTGCCTCTGTTGTTATCACTTTCTCTCCCGGATGGGGCTGAGGAGGATTTTGCAAGGCTTCAGTTAACTGGGCTTTTGGGTGGGCCATAGATTCACAGGTGGCTTTCAAGGTGGCCCCTGGAAGGGGTATGGGGTGAGCCTTTTCAACTTCAAGGTACATAGGAACTTGAGGACCTTGAGGGTTAGGCTCTACCTGTGCCTCACCCGAAACCTTATAAGATGTGCCTCCAGCTCCTGTTGAATATAAGGGCTGAGGACAAGAGACACATGGGAGATGTCCATGGAGGCTCCCCCATCCTGAGAGGAGGCTGCATCTTCTGTTTGCTTATGAGCATGTGACTCTCCAGGAAGGTCTAAGACATGGGTGGCAGCGAGCCCTGGATGGTGGACATGTGCACAGTTCTGACTCTCCTGGGTCTGCTCTGCCTTCCTGCCCACAGGGACTCCCGAGCCTTCTTCTGGAGGCTTCCTGCCTGGGCCCAATTCTCTTTCTGACTCAGGCTTCACTCTTGGAACCTTTTCTGGGGGGCTGGCTGAGGCCATGTACAGATCTTTTAGGATCCTCCCCACACTCTGCCCTACATCCTGGCTCAGGTCTTTCCCTCCCGGGATCCTTGCTGGGCACCTGGCCCCCATCTTCTGTGCATCCTGGCTGCTTTTTCCTGTACCTGCCAAGGGCCTTGAGGGCGCCTTTTTGTCCTGTGCCTGACAAGGCCTTGAGATTTCATCCTGAGGCTGCATCAGTTTCTGAGATGCTTGGATTCTGCAGGGTAGGCCACTTTGTTGCTGCATGAGTCTTTTTGGAATGTGGCACTTCAATTTCTCCTGAACCTCAGGGCTCAGCAAATCCCCAGGAAGGATGGAGGGAGAGTTCTGGGCCTGGAAAGATCTATTCTCCTTGGACAGGTTGGGAGTGACTTGGCTAAAGACTTCCTGAGATCTTTTCACCATAGAAGCTAAAGTTCTCCCACTTTCTATTTTCTTTTTCAAGAAGTGATTTTCCAGATCATGAAATGTTTTGGGGAAGCAAGATTGTGCCTTATTTTGAATGGTAGGGCAAGATATGTCACAGGACCCAGTCTGGGATTGAGAAAAAAACTAGACTGATTGGGAAAGAGAGTGTGAGCTGGGCAGTGGTTTCCAGCTGAGCCTGAGGTGTCAGCTGACACTGAAGAATGGTTGGAGTCAATGGTTGGGGTCAGGCCTGGGTCTGCATGTGAGCCCGAGGTGGTGGTTAAAAGTGAGGCATGGTTGGCGTAAAGGGTTGGGGTTGGGCCTGGGTCTCCATGTGAGCCTGAGGTGGTGGTTGAAAGTGAGGCATGTTGGAGTCGATGATTGGGGTTGGGCCTGGGTCTCCATGTGGGCTTGAGGTGGTGGTTGAAAGTGAGGCATAGTTGGAGTCAAGGTTTGGCCTCAGGCCTGGGTCTCCATGTGAGCCCGAGGTGGTGGTTGAAAGTGAGGCATGGTTGGTGTCAAGGGTTGGGGTTGGGCCTGGGTCTCCATGTGAGCCCAAGGTGGTGGTTGAAAGTGAGGCATGGTTGGTGTCAATGGTTGGGCTCGGGCCTTGCTCTCCATGTGAGCCCGAGGTGGTGGTTGACATTGGGGAATTGTTGGAGTCAAGGATTGAGATGGAGCCTGGGCCCCAGGGTGGTTTTAAGGGCTGGGCCAATGATAGTCGTGATGTTACTTTATCTTAAAAATGGAATGGTACCACAGCTGTTCTGGTTTGCCTTTATTCTCCAGAAGTGTTGGTGACCCAAGGTGTCCTGCTTGTCACCCAGAGATTTGATGCTCTTCCCCAAAGAATTAAGGTGGTAGCCTGACTCCTCCTCCTTTTCCTTCTCCTTCCAAAGCTTCAGTTCCAACCTCTTGCTGATGAGTATCTCCAGCAGCTTGTGCACCTCTGGGTTGGCAAAAGAGAGGCTACCAGGCTCTCCCTGCCTGTTTGTGGGGTCTCTCAAAAAAGAGGCCTCTGGTGGGTGGTGGGGAAGGTGCTCCTGCCAGGACTCGAAGTGTGTCAAGGTGGCAGGGCTCCAGGCTTTGGCAGCCACCTGCCCCCAAGACGGGGCTGAAGTGGGACAGCTTGAATGGACAAGGCCTGAGATGGCCGGTCTTGGAGGGGAGCATGGAGAGGAGGTGGGTGGGATGGTGCCCAGGGGGAGTGTCGTGGAGTCACCCCGAGTGAGGCTCAGCATGGAGCCTGGTGGGGGTGGGGCAGAGGAGGCTGTGGGAAGTGGAGGGCAGGGCCCTGCATCTGGGGGGCATGGCGGGGAAGGGGAAAGAGCCAGTGGCCGGGGTGAAAGGCCATCCAGGGGAAGGAAAGGCTCAGGTGGGTGAGAGGACCTCAGGGATACGTGTGTATGAACAGAACCTGAGGAGGTCACTGAGCCTGGAGAAAGGCTGGAGGCCTGAGGTAGTGGCCGCTCGGTCAGAGGAGCCAGGAACATGGCGGGAGCAGCCTCTCCCCTGCATGGCTGGTGGGCTGCAGTGGCCGCTGCTTTGCACACCTCGCCGGGGTTCTTGACAGGAGAGCTGATGAAAGCGGCCCTTGTCCGGGAGCCTCCCCATGTGGCTGCAGGAGACACGAGGCACAAGCTGCAGCCAGGAGGGCTGGGCCGGCCAGGCAGGGGTGGGCGCCTGCAGCCGACCACCCTCCAGGGCCCCCATGCTGACTTCACAGTGCTCCTGCGGTCCCTATCCCCAGGGCTTTAGCCATACCCTGCCCCCAGGGCTCCCCTCCCCGCTCAGCCCCAGGCTGCCTGCAGCCCTGGCTCACACCATAGGCTCTGGAGGGGAAGAAGAACCCAGGAGAGAAGGGGAAGAGTCTTTACCTGTGCAGAAGTGCCATCAGGTCCTGAACCTCTTCCAGCTCCTCCAGGCAATCTCTGCAAGCTGGAAATCAGCAGACTGGGTCATGGTGGGGAAAACAGGGGCCTAGGGGTCTTAACAGGAGGCTGAGTGCAGGGTCCCTTTAGGGGATGCCATAGGGAGATTGGACCACAAGCACCACCGTCCAAGGCCACTTGGTCCCTGACAGTGATGGCTGAGCTCATGAAAGGTTTTCTCATTTACAATGTGCTTCCATATCCATTACCCCTTGCTGCCCTCACAACCTCACTGTGGGGGAGAATGGGCAGGGCTCACCTCACAGAAGAATCTCAGCAAAGTTACACAACTTGTCCACAGTCGGACGTGGAGGTCCCCCCTCCCAATCCAGGCGTTTTGGGTCCAGTGCAGCCCACATGCCCCTGCTGGGCCACACCATTTTCCAGCCCCTACATGGCTTTATTCTGCATGTGGAACCTGGGAAATATTTTGGTTCTGCTCTCCTTCCCAGGAGCCTCTGTGGGGGTTCTGTTTCCTGAGCAACAGGCCCTGACACTGGCCTCCTCGGAGCCCATAGGGCTGGGCCCTTGGGGCCAGGAGAGGTGGGCGCACACGCGGGTCACACAGGGCCTAATGGCAGAACGTAGCTTTCAAAGCTCCCCTCTTCTTCCTCCTCCTGCTTCTCCCCCTTGGCTCCATTTGATGCTGAGAGACACAAAAATTGAGGACCTGGGACCCTAGTCTCACTCTCCCTCTGTAGACAAGCATCAGACACTCTGTCCATATATAATATGAGTTTCTACGTTTCACTAACAGAGTTCTGTAGTTTTTGTTTCCTTTCACTCATTTTTAAAGCAGATAAAAATAGTCTGTTTTCCTTCTTTGAGGAACATAAAGAAGGATTTTCAATATGAGATTCACTGTGGATTTCTTTCATCACTGTGCTGCTCAGGAAAAACACACATTCTCAGACCTATGGGCCCATCTTGTTACCAAAGTAACAGTTCGTGTTCCTGTCGCCCAGTGAGGCTGAACAATACCAGAACATTGCAGCTTGGAACGGAGAAAGGTTTACTACAGGACCATGCAAGGAGGTGGGTGGCTCATACCTGAAAACCTCAAACTCCCTGAAAGCTTTTGGCAAAGCCTGCTTACAGGAAAAGTGAGGGAGGGGTGTGGTTAGTGGTTGCAGACTTCTTGGTGTCAGATCCTTTGTTGTTAAGATCAGGTCGTGGTCAGGTAAGATGTCCCTGTAAATCTCCAACAGACAAATGGTATTCTCTGTTCTGACAAGAAAGGGTAAGGTCCCAAGGCACAAGCTTCAGCCTCCAAAGTCCAGGTCCTGGCTGGAGAGGCAGATCTCAGTTGGTGGCTCCCTCAGGGCCAGGTCCCCACACCCTACCCCCCGTCACTGCTGAGGGAGCTGGGCACCCAGGACCCAACTGGCCCTCAGGATCCTCAGGCCACCGAAATGGCAGGGCCAGGTCCTGCAGGTTGGGTGCCAGGCAGGCGGCCACCGTCATCATGTCACAGAGGCGGGGAGAGGGGAGAGGTTCCTTGTCGCCTCCAGGCCTGGGCCTGGCCAGGGAGTGGCCTTGGCAAGGGCTCTGGAGCCCTGCTGGACACAACACCCAGCCTGTTTGCTGGGCAGCCCAGCTCACCTTGCAGGTGGCCTGGTGAGCTATAGGGCCCGGGTGGAGCAGGCCGCGGTCTTCTCTTACCTCGCTCTCCCCCTGAAGACCACCTCCCTGGGGACCATTGGCTGAATCTGCCAAGTAACAGCTGTTCATTGAGAATTGCTTGCTGGGGGAGGGGCCCACTATGGCACTGAGCAGTGGCTGAGCAGGACCTCTAACAAGCTCTAACCCTCCTGCATTAATAGTCTCCCAGCAACCATTGCCTGGTACCTGGGTGCAGGGGAACAGGGAGCAGCAATGGCCAGGGCTAAGGGCTGCCCATGCAGTGCTCTGTTACAATGTGAGCTCCATCAGGTCGGTCTCTGCTTCCTGAGGCCAGGGTCCCCCTCCAGCCCCCACACGAGGCTCTCAGGGCCTCAGCACTGCCAGCAGATCAGCCCTCATCCGAGACCCTTGTTCATGGCTGGTGACCCAGTGCTCAGGGGCCTGTCCTCTGGCTGAGATTGAACTCAGTGTCCAGTCCTGGGCCTCTGGTCACTGAGTTTGGGACTTGCCCTGGAGCCCTCGGCCACACCTGGACACCTGGTCTGACATCTTTGGATGGAAATCCTAGTGTTCCCTCTGTCCCCTGCCCAGGCTGGCTTGTCCACAGAGGGAAGATGCTCTGTTCTTTGTTGAGGATAGATGTCCTATTCTTTCCCATCACAGGAGTCTCTCTAGTTGATTCAGAGAAGTGGAAATAATGATAGAAAAGATGAGCGAATCATGTGCTTGTGGGTTGAGGCCAAAGTTTCCTTACCTTCCTGATGTTTCCTAGGAGGTGGTAAGGATGGATTCTTCTGGAGGTAAGGAAGTAACAGGAATAAGATCCCCAGTGCACACAGAAAGGCAAAGATGGTATCAATCACCCAGGAAGTGGAACTGAGTTAAACCAATCATCAAAAGTACTTTTGAGGGTAAAGAGAGGATTCTCCATCCTGTGAATCACACTGCTGCCCTCAGGCAACTGAGCACAGGGTGTGTTCTTGGGGACTGAAATCCTAGGCCCACATCACAGAGCTGTGGTCTGGTCACAAAGGGCTCCTGAGGGTGAGGAGGGAGTTATAGAGGAGGAGCCTGGACCATGGCCCCACCCCAACCATCCAATCCCACAACCCCATTCATCTACCTTCTCTGAGCCTTCCCCAACTACCTCCTCCTCCTGGTACACATAGACGTTAGTTAAGTTTTTATTTATTTATTATTTTTGCGGGGGTACACCAAGTTCAATCATCTGTTTTTATACACATATCCCCGTATTCCCTCCCTCCCTCGAATCCCCTCCCACCTTTCCTCGAGTACCCCCCACCCTCCCCGTCCCAGTCCTCTAAGGCATCTTCCATCCTCAAGTTGAACTCCCTTTGTTATACAACAACTTCCCACTGGCTATCTACTTTACATTTGGTAGTATATATATGTCTATGCTACTCTCTCATTTCGTCTCAGCTTCCCCTTCACTGCCTGCCCCCTCCCAAACCTCGAGTTCTCCAGTCCATTCTCTGCATCTGCATCCTTGTTCTTGTCACTGAGTTCATCAGTACCATTTTTAGATGCCGTATATGTGAGTTAGCATACAATATTTGTCTTTCTCTTTCTGACTTACTTCACTCTGTATGACAGACTCTAGGTCTATCCACCTCATTACATATAGCTCCATCGCATCCCTTTTTATAGCTCAGTAATATTCCATTGTATATATATGCCACATCTTCTTTATCCATTCATTTGTTGATGGGCATTTCGGTTGCTTCCATGTTCTGGCTATTGTAAATAGTGCTGCAAGCAGTCCCTTTTCTTTTCTTTTTTTTTTTTTAATTTAATTTAATTTTATTTTATTTTTTGGGGGGTATACCAGGTTCAATCATCTGTTTTTATACACATATTCCCGTATTCCCTCCTTTCCTTGACTCCCCCCACCTCGAGTCCCCCCCCCACCCTCCCCGCCCCAGTCCTCTAAGGCATCTTCCATCCTCGAGTTGGACTCCCTTTGTTATACAACAACTTCCCACTGACTATTTTACAGTTGGTAGTATATATATGTCTGTGCTACTCTCTCGCTTCGTCTCAGTTTCCCCTTCACCCCCCGCCCCCTCCCATACCTCGAGTTCTCCAGTCCATTCTCTGTCTCTGCATCCTTGTTCTGGTCACTGAGTTCATCAGTACCATTTTTAGATGCCGTATATGTGAGTTAGCATACAATATTTGTCCTTCTCTTTCTGACTTACTTCACTCTGCATGACAGATTGAAGTTCTATCCACCTCATTACATATAGCTCCATCTCATCCCTTTTTATAGCTGAGTAATATTCCATTGTATATATATGCCACATCTTCTTTATCCATTCATTTGTTGATGGGCATTTAGGTTGCTTCCATGTCCTGGCTATTGTAAATAGTGCTGCAATAAACATTATGGTACATGTTTCTTTTGGGATTATGGTTTTCTTTGGGTATATGCTCAGGAGTGGGATTACTGGATCATATGGTAGTTCTAGTTGTAGTTTTTTAAGGAACCTCCAAATTGTTTTCCATAGTGGCTGTACCAACTTACATTCCCACCAACAGTGCAGGAGAGTTCCCTTTTCTGCACACCCTCTCCAACATTTGTTGTTTCCAGGTTTTGTGATGATGGCCATTCTGATTGGTGTGAGGTGATACCTCATTGTGGCTTTGACTTGCATTTCTCTGATGATGAGTGATGTTGAGCATCTTTTCATGTGTGTGTTGGCCATCTGTATGTCTTCTTTAGAGAAATGTCTATTTAGGTCTTCTGCCCATTTGTGGATTGGGTTATTTGCTTTTCTGGTATTAAGCTTCATGAGCTGCTTGTATATTTTGGAGGTTAATCCTTTGTCCGTTGTTTCATAGGCAATTATTTTTTCCCATTCTGAGGGTTGCCTTTTAGTCTTGTTTATGGTTTCTCTTGCTGTGCAAAAGCTTTTAAATTTCATGAGATCCTATTTGTTTATTCTTGATTTTATTTCTGTGATTCTAGGAGGTGGGTCAGAAAGGATCTTGCTTTGATGGATGTCATAGAGTGTTCTGCCTATGTTTTCCTCTAGGAGTTTGATAGTGTCTGGCCTTCCATGTAGGTCTTTAATCCATTTGGAGTTTATTTTTGTGTATGGTGTTAGGAAGTGTTCTAATTTCATTCTTTTACATGTTGCTGTCCAATTTTCCCAGCACCACTTATTGAAGAGGCTGTCTTTTTGCCATTGTATATTCGTGCCTCCTTTGTCAAAGATAAGGTGCCCATATGTGTTTGGGCTTACTTCTGAGTTCTCTATTCTATTCCATTGATCTTCCTTTCTATTTTTGTGCCAGTAGCATACTGTCTTGATCACTATGGCCTTGTAGTATAGTTTGAAGTCAGGAAGCCTGATTCCACCAACTCCATTTTTCCTTCTCAAGATTGCTTTGGCTATTCGGGGTCTTTTGCGTTTCCACACAAATTGTAACATTTCTTGTTCTAGTTCTGTGAAAAATGCCATTGGTAATTTGATCGGGATTGCATTGAATCTGTAAATTGCTTTGGGTAGTACAGACATTTTCACGATGTTGATTCTTCCAATCCAGGAAGATGGTATGTCCCTCCATCTGTTTGCGTTGTCTTTGATTTCTTTCATCAATGTCTTAAAGTTTTCTGCATACAGATCTTTTGCCTCCTTAGGCAGGTTTATTCCTAGGTATTTTATTCTTTTGGTTGCAATGGTGAATGGGAGAGTTTCCTTAATTTCTCTTTCTGCTCTTTCATTGTTAGTGTATAGGAATGCAAGAGATTTCTGTGCATTAATTTTGTATCCTGCTACTTTACTAAACACATCAATTAGTGCTAGCAGTTTTCTACTAGAGTCTTTAGGGTTTTCTATATATAATATCATGTCATCTGCAAAGAGGGACAATTTGACTTCTTCTTTTCCAATTTGGATTCCTTTGATTTCTTTTTCTTCTCTGATTGCTGTGGCTAAAACTTCCAAAACTATGTTGAATAATAATGGTGAGAATGGACACCCTTGTCTTGTTCATGTTCTTGGAGGGAATTCTTTCAGTTTTTCCCCATTGAGAACGATGTTGGCTTTTGGTTTTTCATATATGGCTTTTATTATGTTGAGATAATTTCCTACTATGCCCATTTTCTGGAGAGCTTTTATCATAAATGGATGTTGAACTTTGTCAAAAGCTTTTTCTGCATCTACTGAAATGTTCATATGGTTTTTATCCTTCAATTTGTTGATATGATGTATCACATTGATTGATTTGCGTATATTGAAGAATCCTTGCATCCCAGGGATAAACCCCACTTGATCATAGTGTATGATTTTTTTAATATGCTGTTGGAGTCTGTTAGCGAGTATTTTGTTGAGGATTTTTGCATCTATATTCATCAGGGATATTGGTCTGTAGTTTTCGTTTTTTTGTGACATCTTTGCCTGGTTTTGGTATCAGGGTGATGGTAGCCTCGTAGAATGAGTTTGGGAGTGTTCCGCCTTCTGCAATATTTTGGAAGAGTTTGAGAAGGATAGGTGTTAACTCTTCACGAAATATTTGATAGAATTCGCCTGTGAACCCATCTGGTCCTGGGCTTTTGTGTGTTGGGAGATTTTTAATCACTGCCTCAATTTCCGTACTTGTCATTGGTCTGTTCATGGTTTGTATTTCTTCCTGGTTCAGTCTTGGAAGATTGTATTTTTCTAAGAATTTATCCATTTCTTCCAGGTTATTCAATTGATTGGCATATCGTTGCTTGTAGTAGTCTCTCATGGTCTTTTGTATTTCTGAGGTGTCCGTTGTTACTTCTCCTTTTTCATTTCTAATTCTGTTGATTTGCATCTTCTCCCCTTTTTTTCTTGATGAGTCTGGCTAATGGTTTATCAATTTTGTTAATCTTCTCAAAGAACCAGCTTTTAGTTTTATTTATTTTTCTTATGGTTTCTTTCCTTTCTTTTTCATTTATTTCTGCTCTGATCTTTATGATTTCTTTCCTTCTGCTCACTTTGGGGTTTCTCTGTTCTTCTTTCTCTAGTTGTTTTAGGTGTAAGGTTAGGTTGTTCATTCGATAATTTTCTTGTTTCTTAAGGTAGGACTGTATTGCTATAAACTTCCCTCTTAGAACTGCTTTTGCTGCGTCCCATAGGTTTTGGGTTGTTGTGTTTTCATTGTCATTTGTTTCTAGATATTTTTTGATTTCCTCTTTGATTTCTTTAGTGATTCCTTGGTTGTTTAAGAGTGAATTGTTTAGCCTCCATGTGTTTGTCTTTTTTGCAGTTTTTTTCCTGTAATTGATATCTAGTCTCATGGCGTTGTGGTCTGAGAAGATGCATGATATGATTTCAATTTTCTTGAATTTGCTGAGGTTTGATTTGTGACCCAAGATGTAATCTATCCTGGAAAATGTTCTGTGTGCACTTGAGAAGAATGTGTAGTCTGTCGTTTTTGGATGGAATGTCCTATAAATATCAATGAAGTCAAGATGGTCTAATGTGTCATTTAAAGCTTGTGTGTCTTTATTGATTTTCTGTTTGGATGATCTGTCCATTGATGTAAGTGGGGTGTTCAAGTCTCCCACTATTATTGTGTTACTGTTGATGTCCCCTTTTATAGATGTTAGCATTTGCTTTATGTATTGAGGTGCTTCTTTATTGGGAGCATAGATATTTACCATTGTGATGTGTTCTTTTTGAATGGATCCCTTGATCATTATGTAGAGCCCTTCCTTGTCTCTTGTAATAGTCTTTACTTTAAAGTCTAATTTGTCTGATATGAGCATTGCTACTCCAGCTTTCTTTTGACTTCCATTTGCATGGAATATCTTTTTCCATCCCTTTCCTTTCAGTCTATATGTATCCCTTGGTCTGAAGTGGGTTTCTTGTAGGCAGCATATAGAAGGGTCTTGTTTTTGTATCCATTCAGCCAGTCTGTGTCTTTTGGTTGGAGCATTTCATCCATTTACATTTAAAGTGATTATTGACATGTGTGTTCCAATTACCATTTTCTTAATTGTTTTGGGTTTGTATTTGCAGGTGTTTTCCTTTTCTTGTGTTTCCTACTTAGAGACTTTCCTTTAGCACTTGTTGTAAGGCTGGTTTGGCGGTGCTGAATTCTCTTAACTTTTGCTTGTCTGGAAAGCTCTTGATTTCTCCCTCAAATCTGAATGAGATTCTTGCTGGGTAGAGTCTTCTTGGCTTTAGGTTTTTCTCTTTCAGGACTTTCAGTATATCCTGCCATTCCCTTCTGTCCTGCAGAGTTTCTGCAGAAATATCAGCTGTTATCCTGATGGGTTTTCCCTTGTATGTTGTTTGTTGCTTTTCTCTTGCTGCTTTTAATATTTTTTCTTTGTGTTTAATTGTCGTTAGTTTGATTAATATGTGCCTTGGTGTATTTCTCCTTGGGTTTATTCTGAATGGGACTCTCTGTGCTTCTTGGACTTGGTGAATTATTTCCTTTCCCATGTTGGGGAAGTTTTCCACTAGAACCTCTTCAAATATTTTCTCAGACCCTTTCTTGTTTTCTTCTTCTTCTGGGATGCCTATAATTCGAATGTTGGTACGCTTAATGTTATCACTGAGGTGTCTGAGACTGTCTTCCATTCTTTTTATTCTTTTTTCTTTATCCTGCTCTGTGGCAGTTATTTCCCCCATTCTATCTTCTAACTCACTTATTCGTTCTTCTGCCTCAGTCATTCTGCTGGTTATAGCATCTAGAGTATTTTTAATTTCAGTTATTTTGTTATCCATTGCTGTTTGTTTTTCTGAGTTCTTGTGAACTGTTTCTTGTACTTTATTTTGTTATTGAGATTTTGTATCATTTTTACTATCATTACTCTAAATTCTTTTTCAGGCATTTTTCCTATTTCCTCCTCATTTATTTGGTCTTGTGGGTTTTTTTCCTGCTCCTTTGCCTGCATGGTGTTTCTTTGTTTCCTCATGGTTGTCCAAGCTTTTGGGGTTGCTTGTCCTTGCGATAGAGGTGTTTATAGAAGACTGTCCAAGCCTCAGACTAATGTCTGCACGTTGGGTTAAACAAATACTGAGTCTAGGAAACACATACATGTATAAGACACACAATTACTGAATCCCTTAGGACATAAGGCTCTAGAAAGACCTGACAGTACCCCAGTGTGCTATCAGATATTCAAAGAGAAACCCAACAGAAATTGACAACTGAATCAGAACAAATCAGAGACAAAAGCAAAAGCAAACAAACAAACACATAACACCTTACACATACAAACATTAATCCAGGGAGATTTTGTAAGCTAGGATCCAATATAGAAAAGAGCCAGAGTACCACCAGAGAGAATGGAGATTCTCAGAATGTAATTAGACAACTGTACTAAGAACTAAGATAAAGACAAAAGCCTAATATTAAATACCAAGGCAGTGCGTCATCTGGAGAATAGAGCAAGGAGTCTGAGCAGACCGATAGTGTTGCTTATAAGTATGTTAAGATAAAATAAAGTTAAAAAGGCTGGAATAAAGGGGAACAGAAGAGCGTAATGTGGTTGGAAATATGCAAATAAAGAGAAAGGAATAGAAATGTATAAAAAATAGGGATGAAAGGAAAGTATGAGAGATATATTGTCCGTACTACCAAAAACTTAGCTAGAGATAGAAGTATATAAAAAAGGCAAAAAAAAAAAAAGGCAAAAAAAAATCATTAAAAAATTTTGTTATAAAACTTGTAGATCCCTTAGGGCTAAGATCGTATTTAATAAAGAAAAAAAAAAAAAAAAGAGAGAGAGAGAGAAAAAGAAAAAAAAAATCCAGAACTGATCCCAGAATGGAACAGTTCAATAGGTATTGATACTACTATTTCTGTTTCCTTAGCATCTCAGCTGTAAGTGTCCTTCTCCTTGCCTTGGGTTTTTTTGCATTATTCTGTGACCAGCAGAGGTTCCTTTATTGTTCATCTGTAAGTGTAGGTGTGTGGGGAGGGAGAGGGTACAATAGTGGCTCCTTCTCCTGGGAGTGAGTGAGCAGTGGCTCACTGTTGTTTCAGTCGGGCTTGGAGGTGCTTGATGCAGAAGGAAGCCGGTGTCTCAGGCGTAAACAGAAAGTCTTAGAGTTGGGCCTCTCTAGGGTTTTTTTTGTTGTTGTTGCTGTTGTTGTTTTTTTTTTTCCCTTGGCCGACTCCCTGCTGGTGGCTTTGCAAGGGGTTTTAATCTAGCCCCGCCCGAGTGCCTGAGGGTGCTTGTTATCCCTGAGCGCCTTAGGTGGCCTACAGGCATCTCTCCACTGCCTGTTGCAGAGGCGCCGAAAGAGAGAGAGAGGCTACGCATGCGCAGCTCCTCCCCCCGGCCACTGAGCCTGCAGCCTCCAGCCGCCATCATGGCCAGGCAGCTCTCAGGGACGGGCACTCCTCTCCACGGACCTCCTCCCTCCTGTCCTCTCGGTCCGTCACCCTACCGGCAACAATGTTTCTCACCCTGAACCAGCTCTCCGGTTCCCACGTTCCCGCTCCTGGACCCTCCGTTCAGCTGCGGATCGACCTCTCGGTCCGGGAATGCTGAGCTGCGCTGCGGACCCTCCGTATTTTTCTCACTCCCTCCCGTCTGCCACAGCTCCGCCGCTTCACCCTCTTTGAGCCGTTGTAGATGCCTCCCTACCAGCTATGTCGGGCTCCCTGCAGTCCTTTCTGGTGTCCGAGGCCGTCTGCTGGTGTTCAGCTGGTTCTCTGTGGGAATTACTGTGTCCTTCCATGCATTCCCAATGCATCTGTGGAGACGGATGCACTCCACGTCTCTCTACTTCGCCGCCATCTTTTCTCTCTCCTTTTTTTTTTCCTTTGTGCTTTGTCTGGCTTCACTCGCTCATAGGGTGCCCCGGGCAGACGCCTCTCAGCGGGTGCTTCAGGCCAGAGTTCCTTGTGTGACACAGCTGAGC
Organism: Hippopotamus amphibius kiboko; assembly: GCF_030028045.1. Lineage (NCBI taxonomy): Eukaryota > Metazoa > Chordata > Mammalia > Artiodactyla > Hippopotamidae > Hippopotamus > Hippopotamus amphibius. Next base: position 119,214,328 of record NC_080187.1, on the reverse strand, counting down.
TGGTGCCTCGGCCAGGCGGGCAGTGTGCAGAAGCTCAGCGCCCGACACTGAATCAGTCCCTTTTCTTTATAGATGGCTCCATGAACATGCAAAGTAGCAAAGGCATAAGTTGAGTCTGTGTAGATGCTGACTCGCTTCCCTTCGGCATGCCTCAGCATCTGGATGAGTGCCCACAGCTCAGCCTGTTGTGCCGACCACCCCTGTGGCAAGGATTCAGCCTTTATCATCTCATCTGTTGTTGCTATTGCATAGCCTGCTTTGCGTTGTCCTTCCCGGACAAAACTGCTTCCGTCACTGAACAATTCCAGTTCTGGGTTCTGGAGGGGAGTTTCCATCAGGTCTGGCCTGCTCGAGTAGGTTTCACCTAGGACTTCTGCACAGTTGTGATCCTGCCTCTGTAGGTAAGAAGGTGGCAGGATTCAGCGTCTGCACAGTCTCGAGGCGGACCCGTGGGTTTTTGCAGAGCAGTCCTTGATAGTGAGTCATTCTGGCATCGGTCAGCCATTTATGTCCCTGGCTGTTCATCAGCGTGGTAACAGCATGGGGGACTTTTACATTTACATTCTGCCCCAGTGTAAGCTTGTCTGCTTCTCTGACCAGGACCACTGTAGCAGCTACTGCCCAGAGGCACGGCGGTCATCCCGCAGTCACAGGATCCAGTCTTTTGGACAGCTATGTGACCAGGCACTGCCATGACCCAACTGTTTGTGTGAGGACCCCCAGTGCAGTATGATTTTTCTCATGCACGAAGAGGTTAAAGTCCCGTGTCACATCTGGCAGCCCTAATGCTGGAACACTGGTTAAGAGTCTCTTTCTCTCCTTGAAGGCTTTTTGTTGTTTAGGCTCCCAGTCTAGGGGGTCCTTACCAGACCTTGCCATGGCCTCATTCAACAGCTTGGCAGTTTCACAGAAACCCAGTATCCAGATCCGGCAGAATCCAGCAGCCCCGAGGAACTCATGGACCTCTTTCTTGGTGCTTGGCTGAGGTACTGAAAAGATGGTTTGCTTCCTCACATGTCTGAGCGCCCAATGCCCTCTCAAGATGACAAACCCAAGGTATTTGACCTCCTGTCTGCAGATCTGAGCCTTTTTCTCTGACACTTTGTACCCCCTTGTGGAGAGTAGGGCCAATAGGGCTTTGGTGCCTTTCCAGCAGTCCTCTTGGGTGGGACTGGCTAGCAACATGTCATCTACATACTGGAGTAGGGTGCAGTTCAAAGCTTTTCAGGGGAAGGCAGCAAGATCCTCAGCCAGTGCTTCAGCCAACAAGGTAGGCGAGTTTTTGAAGCCTTGTGGCTGTCGGGTCCAAGTCAGCTGTGTCTTTCTCCCAGTGTGTGGGTCTTCCCATTCAAAGGCAAACAAGGGCTGGCTGGCTGGTGATAGCCAGAGGCAAAAGAAGGCATCCTTGAGATCGAGGCAGGTGAACCAGCTCACTTGGGTGGGTAAGAGGCTCAGAAGGGTGTAATGGTTTGGGACCACTGGATGGATGGTGATCACTGCATTGTGGATGGTGCGGGGGTCCTGGACGGGCGATAGTTATTCCCTCCAGGCTTCTTGACTGGTAGAAGCAGAGTGTTCCAGGGAGACTGACACTCGATCAGAATTCCAGCATCACGCAGGCACTGGATGTGGTCCTGGATTCCCAGACGCACCTCTTGCAGTACTGGATAGTGCCTCTGCCTGACAGAAGTGGCCCCTGGCCTCAGGTCCACCACGATGGGTGCATGGGTTTTGGCTAAACCTGGGGGCCCCTTTTCTACCTAGACAGCAGGGAACTCTTCTAGCAGGCTAGTTGGATTCGTTTGTTCTCTTTCTGAAGAATAGAGATGCCATTCATCTTCCCTGGGCACAGTCACAGCCATTATCAGAGCTGGTTGGCTCCCCAGGGTGAGGCTTGCGGGCTTCCTGGGGACAAAGGTGATCTGTGCCCCAAGCTTTGTCAGCAAGTCTCTGCCCAGCAAGGGAATGGGGCACTCTGGTAAGTACAGGAATTCATGAGTCACTAGGTGGCCCCCTAGCTGACATGAGCGGGCCTTGCAGGATGAGCGGGCAGTCCTGTCTGCTGTGGCCCCAGTGATAGCTGCTATTTGACCTGTGAGCGGAGCCACAGGTGTGGTTACCACAGAGCGTTCAGCTCCAGTGTCCATCATAAATGTCATTGATTGGCCCCCTACTTTAATTGCGACCGTAGGCTCCGGCGGGCCCAGGATCAGGGCTCCCGATCCTCCTTACTCCAGTTCTACTCCGGCCAGGCCGATAAGGTTTTGGACAGCTAGCTCAGGCTGGTACCTTCCTCTGCTGGGTTGATTGACCTTCTTTGACCCTTCAGATATCCCTCTGCGATGGGGACATTCCTTCTTCCAGTGTCCGGTCTCTTTGCAATAGCTGCGTTGGTCATGTCATAGTGGCGGTCTCCTCTTGGCTTCCCCTTTCTGTGAGGGAGCAGTCTGCTTCACTTGATCTGAGTTCCCAAGTGCAGCGGCCATCAGGGACACCTTCTGCTTCATGTGCTTGTCAGCCACCTTTTGGGCTTCTTGGTCGTGGTTCACAAACGTCTTGTTTGCAGCTTCCAGCAAATGGGTGGCATTCATTCCAGTGAAGCCCTGAAGCTTATGAAGCTTATGGCGGATGTCAGCATAAGACTAGGCCATGAATGCTGCATTAACCATGCATTGGTTTTCCCGTACTTCAGGGTCCTAAGGGGTATACACCCAGAACGCTTCACACAGTCTCTCATAGAATTCCATGGGTGATTCATCTGGCTTCTGGTGCACTTCTGTTGTCTTGGACATGTGGGTTGGTTTTCTAGCTCCTGCTCTCCATCCCTGTGGCAGGGCTTATCAATATTTATCAAGGGAGCCCTTCTTGTCCGGGGTGTTGAAGTCCCAGTTGGTTCGACCATCCAGTGCAGCCCCCAGGGACCAGGCTGCAGGATCTACTGTACCAGCTGGTGGCTGCCCTTAGAGCCATTTCCGTGCCTCTGACAGGATCTGGCAGCATTCCTCGGTGTTGATGAGAGTCAGGAGGAGATGGTGACAGTCATCCCAGTAGGTTGGTGGATGTGAAAAATGGACTCAAGGAGGTCAGTCATTGCTTGTGGCTTCTCCGGATAGGACAGGGTGTGGTGTTTTCAGTTGAGAAGGTCGGTGGTGCTGAAGGGCTGATAATAAATGACTGGGAGTCCTGGCTGGAAGGAACTATCCTCATTGACCTGGGGAGGGCCTCGGGCCTCTCACAAGGGCATCTGCAGGGCTGCGGGCTGTTGAGCTGGTTGGTTGGCTGAGTGAAGTCTCCACAGGCTTGGAGGGCACTCTGGATTTGGAGGCAATGGAGACACAGATGGCGGAGGGCCATCTGGTAAAGGGTGAGGAGGCTGACTGGGAACCGGTGGAGCAGCTGGCATATAGGGCAGAGGCACAGGGGGCTTTTCTTTGGGGTCGTCTTGGTGGATAACCTTTGTCAGTTTATCTTTGCTTTCCCTTGGAGCCGGTTGGGCCATAGAGATCCTACACTGTCCCTGCCTATTGCACAGAACCAAACCCAAGGAGGGAGCTGAACGGCAATTGGTAAGCAGGAATCTATGTATGGAAACTGGTCTGGGTACCCGGAGGTCTGTCTCCACTCGGTACACAGCTTTAACCGTAGGAAGGTCCAGAGTACCCTCCATGGGCCATCTCACCGAAAGGTCGGCCATACTAACTCTCGCAGCGTGCAGAGCTTTCTCGAGGTTATCTTAACCCCATAGCCTCCAGGAAAACCTTTCTTAAAGTTTTTCATCATACAATCCAGAACAGTCAGCTCGGAGGAACTTCCCCCCACGTTGACAAGTGCAGTCTACCTCTTTGACCAGGGAGGAGAGGGGCACTCAAGGGAAGGACCTTGTTAGGGCCTTTTCACCCAGATAGTGCTAATGTCACTACTCCTGGAAAACCCAGTGTTCCCAGACAGCACAAGTACGTGCCTCCTTGAAGATGGCCCTGATCGTTACATGTCTCAGGGAGACAGGGCTGAAAGGAGGCTGTCTCTTGTAATGGGGGTTTCTGGAGGAGTAACTTTAGGTGGGGCTCTGGAGGGGGTCTGGGGTGATTGACCCTCTTGAGGGCACTGAGCAGGCAGAGGGAGCAAGTGTGCGTACTCCTCACCTAAGTGAAGAGCCTGAAATCCTTGGGGAATTAGAGGATTATGAAGGAAAGGTGACAGAGGAAGGCAGCCTCGAAATGAGAATCCGAAAGTGTCCAAGAACACGTCAGAGTGTGCTGCTCTACACGGACCGGTCCAGGGGACCAAGAGGGAGGGAGGTACAGATCTGTCTGGCAAATGGGACAAGTCTTTCAGGGATAACCTAATTCCTCAATAAATTGGCTCCATGAGTCAGCTGACGGAAAGGGAGAGTGAGCCTTCAAATTTTTAAGAAAATAATCTTGGCGGAGGTCCTTAGGGCAGAGTGCCATTTGGACATGCACAATTTTAAATCAAATCAGGAATCAGTTGACTCCTCCCCCTGCCCCCATCTATCCTGCCCTGTGTTGGTGTCACAAAAACAAAGGTGGGTGCCCCCTAAAAAGAGGACACCATTCAGGTGCCTGCCTGGCTGTGTCCCCATGGGGAAATTAGGTGCCTCTTAGCTTTGGCAGGCCAGTGTAAACTCCTGGCCTGGATCTGACTCACAGGGAGGGACTGGGTCCCCCAGAGACAGACACCACCCTGAGCCATATGAGGTCACCACGAAACCACAGGTTAAGGCCCACTCAGACTCAGTCACAAAGGCCATGGAGCCACACAGTTGCCCTGGAACGAGGAGGAACCAGGGTTCTCACTCACATGCACATTTGGACCAGAGTTCATCACAGTGCCTCCCCCCTCTGGGAAGGTCCCTAACTGGTGGTCTTCTTACTGAAGATCATAGGAGGTGATCAAGCTCCTCTTCCATCCGGAGATGGGACCTGACTGGGTTCAGTGCCCCAGGGCTTTACCTGGTCCTGTGGCCATTCCTGGTGAGTTGGTTTGTCCCTCCAATGAGTCTGGTCGGGGCCCAGCCATACAGAGAGTCAGAGCACTGGTCCAAAAGAGAACCTGGAATCCTGTCAGGTGGCGTGCCTCCTCGTTCATCTCGTAGCTCCTTCCCTCCAACTCGCCTCAGCTACCGGTCCGGTGGCTCAAGGGGCTAGCGTGGTTGGAATTTCACTGGGGCCTCCAGAAATGTTGCAGAAATTGGTCCATTGAGACACCAAGCACCACACTTGGAGGGCTGGAGAACCCAGCTATATTAAGCCAGCAGCCCCAGATGAGCTAACGCTTCAAAGTTCTGGGCCCCGAGCTCAGGGTGAGCTTTACTTTTATAGGGGTCAGTGCAGATGGTTACAGTTAGCATTGTAGATTGGTGAGTTGGTTTACAGAGCACGGAAGTTTCCAAACAGAAACTTACAAGAGCAGGTGCAGAACATTCCATGTTTAGCAAAACATCCTATGGTTACATCCGATTGCTAGGGCATCCTGTTTTTGTTTTTCCTTTTCAGCGCAGCAAGCATATTTTACAAAAGCAGAACACGGAGCAAGCATATTGTATGAAAGCAGAATGAGCACACAGTTATTTTTAGCTGAGTGCAAGTTTCTAATTTTCCTCTTCAAAAAAGCTAAAACTAGAACTACCATATGACCCCACAATCCCACTACTGGGCATATACCCGGAGATCATCATACTTCAGAAGCATACGTATACCACAATGTTCACTGCAGCATTATTTACAATAGCCAGGACATGGAAGCAACCTAAACGTCCATTGACAGATGAATGCATAAAGAAGATGTGGCACATTATATACAATGGAATATTACTCAGCCAAAAAAAGGGATGAAATTGAGCTATTTGTAGTGAGGTGGATGGATCTTGAGTCTGTCCTAAAGAGTGAAGTAAGCCAGAAAAAGAAAAACAAATACCATATGCTAACTCTTATATACAGAATCTAGAAAAATGGTGCTGATAAACCTACTGGCAGGATAGGAATAGAGATGCAGACGTGGAGAAAGAACTTGAGGACACTGGGAGGAGGCGAAGCTGGGATGTAGTGAGAGAGTAGGATTGACAAACACACACTACCAGATGTAAAATAGATGGCTAGTGGGAAGCTACTAGAGAGCACAAGGAGAACAGCTTGATGCTTTGTGAAGACTTTAAAGGGGTGGGATATGGAGGGTGGGAGGGAGGCTCAAGAGGGAGGTGATATGGGGATACATGTATACATGTGGCTCTTTCACTTTGTTGTACAGCAGAAACTGACACAATCCTGTAAAGCAGTTATACTCTAAGAAAGGTTAAAAGAACAGTTTCTCTTGAGGGCAGGCTTTTGTTAAGTAGAACAGAATGCTCAGGGCACACTTCAAAATGCTTACATCCTCCTCTCCCCCCCCCACCCCGCCCCCAGAAGCAGGAGGAGATTTTCTCTGATCTATACTTTGAGAAACTAATAAGGCTGCTGTAGGAAAAACTCCTGAAAGTGTGGGGCCTTATGCAACTGAACCCCCTGGAGTTTTAACTCTCAAGCTCATTTAAGTTGAGCCTCCAGCAGGTCATGAGTTACAATGTAAGTTCTCTTGCACCACTCCTGGCTCTGGCAGCTAAGGGAAAAGTTTGAATCTGAACAGTAGAATGTGGGATTGAAACATTCTGCAGCAGGGGAGGGGCAGAGGGCAAGTGGGCCTGGGTGGGGTGGGGAGATATTCCATGAGGGCTCTGGGAGGTAGGTAAGAACCAGAAGTTCCTTCCACATGACACAGTGGCAACACAATTGGTATGTGCCTCTTTGGGCAACTTATAAATTGCTTTTTAGAGTCACAGCACCAAGGTTGGACTTGATGTTCTCTTCATTTCACTTCTTTCTCCATCAGCCTAGTTTTGTGTCCCTCAACCCACTCTGCTTCCTACCTGGCTCTTGTTGTACTTCAACAGAGACTTGACTCTCTGAACAAAATTCAGAACTTTTAGTCTGATAAACCCTTCGGTATTTATGGCCACATGGAACTGAGTGTTTGAGATTAGGATTGTCTCAGCAGATGCAGCATGGTTGATTGCTCTATGCACATCATTCTCAAGGAAGCAGTCCTTGTGCTCCAACCAATATCCAGCAAGACCAGCCTTACTAATGCTCCTTTGTGTTGGAAAACCCCCTCAAAAAAACCATCATGCAGCCCACATGTCTAAGGCCAGAATTCACTAACTGTGTTTCTCATGGTATTACATTGTTATTAAATACCTTTTACCTTTTAAAAATTTAATATTTTAACAAGTAGTACCTTTGCCTGGTTCAAATTCAAAGTGTGCAAAATGGAACTTGCAGTGATGCATCCTCTCACATCTTTCCCCTGTCAACCCAATTCTCTTTCCCAGAGGAAAGCAGTGTTGTGTTTCATTAAAGTCTTTCCAGAGATAAGTTGTGCAACTGAATACGAATGCAATCTATTTTCATTTTTAAAAATGCCTTCGGTTTTGTTTTTGGTTTTTTTTTTTCTGGTTGAAATTCATATATGGTCCAAAATATCTGAGGATAAATCCAATGATTCTCTTTGTACTGGTATCGTGGCTCCTCTGTTTCTGCACTAGTTTCCTAGAATGAGAATTTCTACAGTCTCTCAAATTTCCAAGTACTTGAAAGAATAGGGTGGCCAGATTTAGCAAAGAAAAATAACAAATGCCTAATTGAATTTGATTTTTGAATATCACAAAAACAATGAATGAGTTTTTTAGTGTAACTGTGTCCTACGCAATATTTTGGACATAGTTTTACTGCAAATTCGTCCCCTGTTTCTCTGAAATTTACATTAAACTCAAAATCTGTATTTTATCTGGCAACACTACCAAAAACTATAATATACTAAGCTCTTATAAGTTACTCATCCTTATGAGAGAGAGAACTTGGAGTGAAGAGACTCAAGTGTGCATCTTGGGTCCAACATGAAATCCCATTGCAAACACACACACAATCTGCAGGCTCTTTGGATGAAATGGATTTGGAGGAGCCATCATACAGCATTGAATGTCTAGGCTTAGTAGGGGTACGGACAGAAGTAAGGAACAAAAAGGCAGAAAATATCTTCTCGTTCTTTATGTTAAAGGGACATCCTAGAGCCCTGGTTTTTCTAGGTGTTGAAAACCCACTACCCATCAAATGGATGTGCACCTTGAGATAATGCCAAGAATTTATCCACCAATGTTCAACTCCCAGTCACACAAACCCACTTCCATCTAAATCCTAGCCTGCAAGCCCTGCTTATAAGCTTGTGCATTTCCTGTCTGCATTACATACCCTTGCACTTTCGAATCAAGGCTCATCAGGGATGGTCCCATACGCATGGGAATCATGGTAGCATCCCTTTTTAAAAAGCTTGGTTGGTTCTTATTTTCATACGGAGAGTCAGAGTCAGTTTATCACTGTCAAAATGATAAGAAAGAGTATTCATGTTCTGTGTTGTGAGAAGAGAGGATTGTTAAGAAACTTGTCAAGGGAGATGAAGGGTGAAAACCTCAGAGGATTGCAACCAGATCTCTTGGGAGACAAGAGTCCCTCGCTGCTGTAGCAGCAGTAGAATTCCTACAGATTGTGGGGTGTTGGAGAAGGAAAGAAAGGTTTAGAAGGACTTTTCCACACTGTGAAAAAGACTCCTGTTGGTGCTTAAGAAGTTCCTTGCCCCTTGTCTGGAAAAATGGACTCAAAAAAAGATGGGAAGGTGAGGTGAGAGTGTTTCAAGCAATATCTTGGTGAACTTTAGATAAAGAAACTCCTGTTGGGGACTGAAAAAAATAAACAACTTGGAAATATTGCTCAGTACTTGAGCGTTGATCATGAAGGAAAACAAATGATTTTCAACCAATAACTTCATACTAGAGGGATGGTGAGGCAAAATATTGTAGCCAGGCACTCAAGAAAGGCAGGCTTCCTTGTTGCTTCCTTCCCTCGTTCAGTCATTCAACCAATAATTTACAAGATTCGCACTCATAACTCTGACACAGTATCTGAGTGAGTCTTCTCAGGGCCACTGATACAAAAACTGCGTTGTGGGGCAATTATCCAGTCCCAATACTGCGATCATTTTTGTACTACTTCAAAATCCTATACCCCAGAGACAGAGATAATCAAATTAGCCCGAATGGAATTTGGGAAGACCAGTCACGGAAGGGAGCAACTGAAAGTCCTTTGGATCGTGATCTCTGATTATTCCTGCAGAGATGTTGGGAGCAGGCATCGACTACGGAGAAAAAAACATCTCTGGACATGGATCACAAGGCTCAGAAGATAGTTCATCTTTCACTCAATCACGGAACATTAAAGAAACGAAGAGATACCATGTTGGTGTCTCTTGGAGTTTTCAGATCTGTGCATTCTTAGTGCTGTTAGATGTGAGGGGTGTGCTGAGGCACCCTGTTGAGTGAGAAAGGCTCTAATCTTGCAATTGACCAGAAAGAGGATCTGATGACTGAAGTTTCTTTGGGAAGGATGACAAAGTCAGGTCAATAAGTTGATCCTGCTACTATGTATTAGTTTTATTGCCAGCTGAAATTCGGCAATATATTACAACAAAGGAGACAGGAAGAGTAAAATTCTTCCCATACTACCTGCTGTGTTGATATCCGCCCAGATTGTCACATCTTGCTCAAAGTTGTAACAAAAAGCTTCCAAAGGAAGCACCTGTGAAACCAACATTTATTCAAAAACCTCCAAGTATTACACACACCAAGAAAAAATATTCTAGTAGAGTAAACGCATTTGGAAAACCTCTCAGAATGGAGGTCAAGAGACAGTATCTCAGAGTGTGTCCCAGGTCTGAAATTCTTTGCTAGATAGTTCTTTAACGGAAACTTCAGTCTTGCTAGGAAAAAGGACCTACTGGTTTTTGGAAGGCACAGACAAGTACCAGGCAACTGCAGTGCAAAGGGCAAGAACTCACTTACCCCAATGTGAGGATATTGTGCTTAGGGTGCAGCTCTGGAAAACTCTTTGCATGTAAGTGCATGGATTTCACGTGTCAAGAGACCACCATGAAGCTTGCAGGCCAGCAGACATTGCCAAGCAAGCTCCCCAGCGCAACCCCACCCTTGATTTCTCTCCTCTTCTGCAGGGACCTCCTGGGACGGTTCCCTGACTGCCCTGTGCATGCACGCATGCGCATGGCCACTGGAGGCGGACTCTCGGGCATGTGCAAGGCTGTCCTCGAACAGGCGGGCATCTGTTGAGTGGATATGCTCGGCTAGGGAAGACAGCAGCGCAGGCTGGAGTGCGAAGGGTGGGGCCCCAACGGTCTTCCCGCCTGGGGGCGGGGCCTCTCGTGGCAGCCAGTGGAGTCAGTTATGTGAAAGCTGAGGTAGGGGATGTGGGGACTCTTCACCCCCCAGGTGTGACTGCTCCACGCGGTTGTTCACCCTGTGGGTCATGTGTGCCCTTGTCCTTGCAGGGAGACTCCCGGCGTTGGGGATTCACGCCCCCATAGAGCCCGAGACCCCAAGGGGTTTACACCAGGGGTATTGGCTCCGCTGGGGAGCAGGCTGCGTGGCCGGTGCGGGGACGGCGGGGCCTGCAGTGGGGGGTGGACGGTGTGTGTGAGGTTACACAGGCGCCTCTGGTCTGCGCCTTGTGAGGAGAACCGGCGCCGGAGGCAAGCGCTTCCCACTGGAAACCTCATCTGGTTCAGGTCACTGGAGAACGAGGGACGAGCTAACCAACAGCGTCGTCGCTTCACCAGTAACTTTTTCACATAAAGACAGCCATGCGCACTTGTGTTCAAACTGTACTCTTCTGTCAATGACGGGAGCAACTTTGCTGAACGTGGTAATAAATATCTATTTGTCGTCTGTTCTCAAATCGTGATTGATTTGCAAACATAGGTGGGGTTTGTACCTATGTAATTGGTTGTGGGACTCGGATACGTAGTCACATGCGTGGGTTGGTTTTGTCTTTGGGTATTTGTGTTTAAGGGGAGGTCGTGCCTGTGTTTTTGTGAGCTTGTTTCAGGGTGAGTGTTGTGTTTGGAGGGTGTTGAGATGTAACGCAGGCATCCTCAAGGAGTTGGGGGTGCGCGATTTGGTGTTTGGGGAATATTTTTATGTGTGTTTTTTTCACCCATGAATTTGGGGATTTGTGTGTGCCTTATGGTGGATTTGGAAGGATTATCTGCATATGCATAAGGGCAACGCTAGGAAAAATGCTGATGTATATTAGTTTGGGTGTACAGTCTGTTTCATATATTTGGGGAATGTAGGATGATCGTTTGTGAATCCAGGGCATGTTCTATGGTTATGTGGTTTTCTGTGTATGGGGGTTTTCAGGAGCTGTCTATGTATATTTTGCAGTGTAGAGGGCAAGTCTGTGACTTTGGGGATTGGTGGATGTTGTATATGTAGGTGTGTTGTGTTTGTATGATTCTGAATTCTGCAAGATGGAAGAGTGAATTCTGTGTGAGCCTTTGGGAATGCGGGGTTATGTATCTGCAGGTAGTGTGTTATGGTATGTGTATTTGGAACAAAGGGTATATGGGGTGATGTTTTTGCATATTTGTAGTTACTGGGTAATTGTGTTTATATTTGGGACTTGTGGAGAGTTGTGTGTATAATGAGTTTGTGTGTGTATTCAAGATGTGTGGGCTTTCGGAGGAATATTTACCAGAGCTATGCATTTGTATTTCTCAGTGGGGGCCTCTTAGGCTTTTATATTTTGGGAAGGGAGAATGTGTGTATTTGTTGGAGAGGTGGGGTTCTGTGTTTCTACAGGGGAGTCAGAGAAGTGCATTTATATGTATTAGAAATATGTGATAGATATTTGTTAGTATTTGCAGATGTATGAGCTGGCTCCTGTTAGCTAGGGATACTTTGATATATGGAAGTTATTTCATCCATGGTTGGCTGGAGATGTTTCCGTGTGTCTTACTTGTGTATTCTAATTTGTGTGTATGTCCATCCTCAGGTGCATGCCTTATCAGAGTGTGTTCATAAGGTGTGGAATTGTTAGGAGTGTTTGAAGTGTGTTTCTTTGGAGAATGCGAGGGTGTTTATACATGTGTTTGGTAGTAGGTAGTAAGAGGTGGTTTGCCTGTATATTCAGGGTGACGGTAGAAATACACACACACACACACACACACACATATGTAGTGTCCTTTTGTTTATTTGTTGGGGGAGCAGTGGGGAGGTTGTATTCTGGAGAGGTAGCATAATGTATAGTGTTTGAGGGGGATCTGTATGTTAAGAGGTTGGGAATATCTGCACGTGTGTGTCCATAGGTGTGTGGGAATTGTGTATGTGTATTAGTGCAGAGATTGTCAGTGTTTTTTGTGTTTTGTGTGTGTGTGTGAGCATCTGGGGTGTGTACGCATGAGTAGTTTGTGGGTGTGCGTATTTGTGACGTGTGTATATCGGGAGGCTTGTGTCTATTTTGAAATGTAATGCCTGAAGAATTTAGTGGTGTTGCTTGTGTGTGTGTTCTCAGTATTAGTGTGGTGGACTTATATGCACAGTTGACCCTTGAACAACATGGGTTTGAGCCACATGGGTCCACTTATAGTGGGTTTTTTCCCGTAAATACTGCATTACTACCACATGATCCATGGATGCAGAACCACTGCGTGGAGGGTTGGTGCCCTAACCCCCCAGTTCTTCAAGGGTGAGCTGTATTTGATAAGTATAGGTTGTTTATGGCTGTGTGTGTTTGGGTTCCTGGGGCATCTGGGGCATGTATCCTGGGGGATGTGAGAGTTCAGTTTGTGTATTTGGAAACCAATAGACTATGTAGGTTATGTGTGTGTGCAGGAATCCTGGAGTGTATGTATTTTAGGGCTCTGGGATAGCATAGAGTGCTTTTCTGGAGTTGTACATGAGACAGTTGTGTACTAGGTGAGCCTGTGTGTGTAGGTATTCAGTGTGTACATCTGGGTGGCATATTGGTTGCACACGTTTGTTTTCAGGCCCATGTTATGTGGGTATTTATAGTTGTAAGAGTGGAATGTGAATATTCAGGGTGAATAGGGTTTTGTCTGTAAAAATGTAGGTAGTAAGAAGTGACCTGTGTGTATATTTATTCATGGGGAGGGTAGAAATGTACATGTGCGCTCAGAATATATAGGTATATGTGCAAGCACACACATATATATATATATATATGTGGTGTCCTTTTGCTTCTGTGTCTGGTGGGAGCTCAGGGTCCTACTTGGGGTGTAAGTGGACTGTGTGCACATATTCAAATGAAAAGGTATGGAATGTGCTGGAAGGAAGTCCTCAGGGATAGGTAGGACCTCTAGGGATCAGTGAGCTGACAAGGACAGGGATGGGGAGGCTTTATCCCTGAGGGCAAGTTAGGGACTGAGAGCTGGAGAGACTGGGGAGTCCCGCTCTGAGGAGATATGGCTCTGATGTTCCCAAACCCTTTAGATGTGTTCTCTGCTCTTTTCTGAAGGCTCCAGATGCTTCTAGCAGTGGGACGCTCATCTCAGTTTCATGTTACTCTGATAGGATGCACTGACCCTTTTTCCCACTATTCCTCATCCAGCTGCAAACCCATCAGAGGGAGCCATGTGATCAGTGTGGCCACCAGCTGACCCCACAGCCACCTTCTGCCTCCCTTGGAGCCACCCAAGAATTCCTGAGCCTTCTTTGCAGTGAGTCTTGTGGCCTTTTCTCCCTCGTTGGGAATCCTGCTGCCAACAAAACATGCTGTAAAAGTTCATAAAAGGAAATCTCAACTAGAATTGGAGTCTGGAAGGCTGTAGAGGGAGCTCTTATGCCCTATCACTCATCATCGATTACCCCAAAAGAAGGAGGTCATTAACTGACCCCAACAGGAAGAGATAGACCTTGCCCCCCCGAAACAGGAAGTGCAGCCACTTTACTACCCCAGCTGGAGGAGGGAAGACTTCCTTCTTGGCCAGCAACAAGCCCAGCTAATAGAAAATTCCACAGTTTAGCGAATGAGAAGCCATGGTCACCTGAACTTTTACCTTCCTCCAATGAACTTTCATTTTTTTTCCCTTGCTGATGACTTTCTTTCCTTGTCTCACCCGCGTTACTATAAAAGGCTCCTGGCACTTCCCTGTGAGTCCAGTGGTTAAGACTCCACTTCCACTACAGGGGGCACAGGTTCAATCCCTGCTTAGAGAATTAAGATCCCACATGCCGTGTAGTGTGGCCAAAAAAAAAAAAAAAAAAAAAAAAAAAAGAAAGAAAGAAAGAAAGAAAGAAAGAAAGAAAGAAAAGGCTTCCATGTTGTGTAACCCCTTGGAGTATTTCGCTTTCTATCAGATGAGATGCTGCCTGAACCATGAATCATTTAATAAAACCCATGTATTCCAAATCAAAGTAAAGTTTCACATTTACTCAGTTAAATTTTGTTTTTCATATATTGGTGGCAGTAATAGGATCGGAAGCAATTTTCTGATAACATTTGGGGACAAGGAGAAACAGGTGTGGTGCCCACAAATCCTTTGAGTTCACTGTCCTTCTCACCATTCCTGAAGGTTGTTGGTAAGCTCCTCTTGGTTTGAGCGCCATTCTCTTTGCATTTGTGCTTCCAGTGTGATTGGCTTTCCTTTACAGGGCAGGTCAGTGTGGCTGGTAGAGGATTCTGCCAGAGGCCAAACCCCTAGCTTTTCAGATCAAAATTCCTAGGACACAGTAACATCTTTTGGTTATTGCCAATGTATTTTTGCGTGGTAAATCCTAGCCCCTGAGTTTGTTGCCTGGATTCCACACTGGGAACTGCTGACAATTGAGTCTGCACGTCCCCGTGCACTTGGAATCAGCCCCCAGTTTCCATTCTGGGAACTGCTGGTGGCAGCTATAGTTCTCCATTTTGTTTGGAATCGGTTTGCAGTCCCCATTCCTTGGGATTTGCTGGTTCGATCCTTTCCCCCAGTCCAAGGATTGCTGGGAATCGGTGGTGGTGCACACCAGGCCTTCTTTTGGCCAGGACATAATAACATCTCTTGGTTACTGCTGATATATTAAGGCACAGGTTTGCTTTTCTTGTTTAGGGTTGACAAAAGCTAGCTGAGGAAATGAGATCCTTTATCGCCAGCAAGTTGAGCCTGCCGCCTTCTGGCACAGCTGGTTATTTTATATTTAAGAACTATAGCCCTGGAGGCTGTAGTTATCTAGAAAGATGGCAAAATGTTACTAATATTGATCTAGAATGACAATGGTCATTGTGGGGGAAGGTTCCAACTAGACAAGATTGTTCATTTAAGGAAAACACTAGAGAGCAAGGGATCCCAAATTGATCAGGGAGAATGAGGAGTCTACTTTAATTGGTATGTAGAAGCTTAGAGAAGGCTTCAAGATTCCAAAATAGCTTCATGTAGAGACTTAATACAAAAAGATAGTGAAAAATCAAAGAGACTTTTGTCTCTAAACACCTAAAACAAAAGACCATAGGATGGATGTGATTACAGACTTAATTCCTTACTGCCCCTCCCTGTGCTTTTTCACCTGAGTACTCATGTTTTACTAAGTCTCTGTCTGAAATACTTTTCTATTCCAAAGAGAAGATTTAACAATTGCCATTCACACTAAAACTACCCGAGGTTGAAGGTGAGCCCTCTCAGGTGTCCTTACCCCTTGGTCAAAGACTGAACTGAGAGCTATAGTCAAAGAATTCGCTAAACCTATGGTGGAGTCCCCCAAAATTTTTGAAGAATTTAGAGTCATTGTCAGGGCCTATGACCCCAAACTGCTAGATCAGCTTGTGCATATGTTAGTAGGACTGGGGGAAGCCTCAAGATGGATGTGGGAAGCAAAATGGCAAAAGCCCTAGGATAATATTCCAGATGCTCAGCCTAAAAGAGCTTGCAAAATAACAACGAACCTTTTATAAGCCATTC
This sequence comes from Hippopotamus amphibius kiboko, assembly GCF_030028045.1. NCBI lineage: Eukaryota > Metazoa > Chordata > Mammalia > Artiodactyla > Hippopotamidae > Hippopotamus > Hippopotamus amphibius. Next base: position 119,198,479 of record NC_080187.1, on the reverse strand, counting down.
CTCAAGTCTTCCCTGCTCACAGTGATTGGTCTATTTTTCAGTCATACAGACAAAAGAGGGGTGAGTCTGTGGAAGACGTTAGAGCCAGTTTGCAAGCTCTCTTTTTACAGCATTTGGGGTTCCAAGCAATAAAAAGGCCCCTCAGCCTGCGTTAGCTGCCCTCTTTGTATAAATGGATCATCTTCTGAGATGAGTGGGTTGATAAAAAGGCAGAAAAGAGGGTGAGAGGCCATAGGCCTGACTGAACTCGTGACTGTAGCGGAGCATTTGGAAAGGACCTTGGAGCAAGATGACAAACAGAAATCCCCCAAGCTAATAGCCTTACAGTTACAACAGCTCCAAGGCAAGAGACACAAAATAACAATTGGGCCTCCCCCATTACAACCTCCTAGGGGTCTGCGACCAGTTCGATGACCCAAAGGTGATGTTTCATTTGTAATCAATTAGGACACAGCGAAAAAAGGTGTCCTCAAAAGTCCTATGCAAACTCTTCACAAAAGGAAGAGGTGGAGGTAGCACGTTGGGATATAAAGTCCCCCGCCCACAACTTGAGAGTCCCCTCCCGCTCACTCAGTGGCCAGACTCACCTCCTGTGGCTGCAAGTAACAGGGGACAATGAGGGAACGTCAGCTTGGAGGTCAGTGGTCTAGGTTCTTCCCACGGCTCTCTCATGCTTTAAACAACAATCCTGTCCCTGGTGTACCCAGATTAGAATTGCAGTATGTAAGGAAGAAAGTCCAGAGCCTCTTCTCTGGGAACAGCTCAGAGACCTAATCAGAAATATTGGGTTGGTCATATGTTCCTTTGGTTTTTACGTAAAAATAAAAGATACAGTTTTCATTTTCACCAAGAACTTTATCGAACAACATATTCACCCTTTTGTTCCACTACCTTCTGCCATTTTTCAGGCAACTTCATAATACCATTTTCCCAAAACTTTTTATCTTTTGGAGCAAAGAACTTCTCCAGGTACGTTTTATAGTCTTCCAGGGAATTGAAATTTTTTTTCCATTAAGAGAAGTTTGTAAAGACCTAAATCAATGGAAATGTGAAGGTGCAGTGTCTGGTGAATACAGCAGATGAATCAGAACTTATCCTAGCTGTAACAGTTTTTGCCTGGTCATCAAAGAGGCTTGTGATGTTGCGTCATCCTGATGGAAGAGTATGCATTTTCTGTTGACTAATTACGAATGCTTTTTGCCAAGTGCCGCTTTCAGTTGGTCTAACTGGGAGCAGTAGTTGGAATGAATCGTTTGGTTTTCTGGAAGGAGCTCATAGTAGTGGACTCCCTTCCAATCCCACCATATACACAACATCACCTTCTCTGGATGAAGACCAGCCTTTGGTGTGGTTGGTGGTGGTTCATTTCGCTTGCCCCACGATCTCTTCTGTTACACATTATTGTACAGTTTCCACTTTTCATTGCCCATCCCAATTTGTTTTAAAAATGGAATGTTTTCATTATGTTTCAGTAGAGAATCCCATGCAGGAATGCAGTCAAGAATGGTGAACCCATGATCAAAGTGATTCACATAACCAAGCTGGTGCAAATGGTTTTGAACGCTTGATTTGGATATTTTGAGTATATCAGCTATCGCCTGAGTGGTAGGTATAACACTGATTGTTCTCAATTAATGTCTCAATTAGTTCGCTATCAGTTTCAGCTGGTCTACTGGACTGTGGCGCATCGTCCAGCACGAAACTTCGCAAACCACGTTTGACACGTTCGATCAGTCACAGCACCTCTCCATACACTGCACAAATCTTTTTTTTTTGTTTCATTTGCGTTTCTACCTTTCTTGAAATAATAAGGCATAATATGCTGAAAATGTGGCTTTTCTTCTTCCACCTTCAGTGTTAAAATGGCTGCACAAAAATTCACCCATTTTGATGTTTTTCTTTAAATGCACACTGATATGACAGTTATCACAATACACTCTAACAAAATGTTTTTGAATGAAGTTAAAGACAACTAAGCACTACTAGAACCATCGTACGGAAAAAATGAATGACCTTTTTGGCCAGCCCAGTACTGTTTCTCAATGACACGCAGCTGTTCGCACCCTCCCCCACTCCTATCTGCAGAGTCCAGTAGATCAGGCACCCTTAAGTGGCTAACGTAACCTCTCCTAATGCAGTGCATGCGTGCCTGTGTCCATGTTCCTGATATAGCTATGTGTTGATTGTCTGCTTCCTCCGCTCAATTGTAATATCCATGAGAGGGGTCTTGACCATGTTCATTGATGCCTGATAAATAATGGAATGAAGAAATGGTGATTGTGTTCACAGTTTGGACTCTTTGGCAAACAGATGCAGAGAACATGTTTAGGGAACAAGATGTTTACTAAACAGCACCTGTGAGGGGGTAGAAAAAGAAAGGATTGGGCAGGGGGAAAGTTGACCTCTGATCCAGGTGCCAAAACAGCCTCAGCCTACCCCACCGGAGCTGAGGAGCCAGACTGTCTCTTCAGAGTTGTCCTCAGTTAGAAGGAGTCAGCCAGGCCTTTCTAACTCTGCCTCTGTCAGTCTATGGGATACGAGCTGTCCTGGAAAGGGGATAACTCTGGGCAAGGCAGCTCTCTGCAGTCTCGGCAGTCCCTGAAGGATCTGGGAGCTGACGCTGCCTCCCAGCCACACTCTCGTCAACTCAGGACACAAAGCCTTCCCTGAAGAGAGATCCAGGTGGCACATGTCATTGTCACCAAATTCATCCCCTTTACAGCGGAAAGCTGTTTTTTCACAGAAATTCTGCGTGTGTAGTTGTGTCTTCAGGGTGGTGGAAATTGTGTGTGTGTCACAGGTGTGTTTGTGTGTATACATGTGGTTTGTATGTGTGAAGTCAGGGAGTGTGGAGGGCTGTGCTTGTGTGTGAGGGAGGTTGGGACGGCCCTTGTATGTTTGGGTGCAGTGTGCTTGGCGGGGGGCACACAGCTGGTGTATTAAATTAGGCATGTGTAGAGGGAGGGGGCACAAGACCCACAAGGAACTGGCAGGTAGCTCCCTCAGCATCCAAACTCCCGTGTTCAGGAGATGAGAACCTTCGTGTTGCTTTGACTGAAGGCACAGTTTCAGTGCACACACACAAAGGAAGTGACGTCACAAGATGTACTATTTACAGCTACTGGAACGGGGGGGTGGCGGGGCTGGTTGGGCAAGGAGCTGGGAAAGGCCGTCCTCTGCCCACGTTACAAGCAGGCAGGAGCTAGAAAGCAGGGTAGCCGTCATCTCTTAACAATCACGTGGTCGGGGTGGAGGTCCGTAAATTGTGGTGGGCTCAACTGGGAGTGGGTACGTTACAAGGTGTCCCAGGAAAAGCACAACTGAACTTGGGGCAAGAATTCTGAGCTCAGGTGTGAGCAGGGTTATCACACGGTAAAATGCTTAGACAGCAGCTCAGAATAGCTGTTTTATCATCACAATTGATGCCTAGGCACTAATCTTCAGGGGAATCATAGGCACGGTCAGGACAGTGACCGTATTAAAGCCCGCTGACAGGGTTTTGGTCACACAGCAGGTGAACCATTGAGCACAGCAGACGCGCCAATCAACATGATCAGTAGACAGATGGCAGTTTCAAATCCTGTTCATAACAATCCCCCCTAGTTTTGGGGTCCAGAAAAGAAACTAAATCACAGCCCTTGGATAAGGTTAAGGTGGGTATTTGATTAAAAGTTGGGTGAGAGTATGGAATACTTGTACCTATTGGGCCATCTTTTGTACGTTTGGCTGAATTTGTCCAGAATTCAGCAGGTGGCCTCCTTTACAGCACAGTTCACCTCCTACTGGGCCGATAAGTAATCTAAAGCTCAAAAGTGAATCAGAGCCATCTGCGCCAAAGAATCATGTGGTTGTTGCATGAAGGCTAGGCTGTGGTGTAACAGCCCAGTGTGTGCAGCCAGCGTGGCTGACGGGCTGGGGTTTGCCTTCATAATCAGTGTTGCGTGCCCATTGTAGCGGCTCCGAAGCCAGACCCAGGCAGGAGAGCAGCAGCCCTGCTCCCAACATAATGGGGGTGGGTACTGGATGCTTTTGACCTGAAGGGCAGAAAGAGAGACAGGTTGCGGGTCCTGCTCAGAGATGTGTAAGGGCGGTCTCAGGCAGACTAAAAATTCTCAGGCGCCGGCAAGGTCAGGTGCACTGGAGGTTGAGGGAAGAAGTACACGTGTGAAGAAGTACACACGTATGACAGCTCCAGAGCACTGGACCCACCGTAGGCACCCACTGTTAGATCGAGGAGGCCAGAGTAAGTGGGGTTCCCGCTGGTGGCCGGGCCTTGAGGCCCAGGACTGTGGAGACTGTGCTCTATAGGGTGAGGTGCAGGTCAACCACGTGGTGGTTGGTGGTGTCTGGGCAGGTATAGAGGAGTATAAAGGGGGCGTGGGGGCTCCTGCTGGGTGCTCCGTACTGTTATTACCAAGGGTCCTGCGTGGAGCACTCGAGTACCATTGAGAGTGGCTGCGGAAGCTGCAGGGACACATGGGGTGCCTTCTGTTGGGCAGACGGGGGCAGGGTCCATAAATCAGCCTGATAGGACATGAATTTAGGGGAAAAGCCTTTTTGGAGCCCAGTCACATGTCCAGCAATGGTGGTGGCCCAAAAAATGAGCTCTGGTTTCTGCCCATTGTATAAAAATATTAAGACTATTGCAGAGCTTGAAGGGAGGCCTCTGGAGCCCTGAGTGGTTACCATGGGAAAGGGTGCCCTCAGGGTGGTGTGCTGAGGGGACTCTGTGGCTGTGATCCTGAAGGTTATAGGGAGGGGTGCTGTGGTTGCAGCAGCACTGCAGCCAGGTCAGGGTCCTCCCAACAGAAATTAAATGTACTAATCCCCAGTAGGATGCATAACGTGAACCCATCTGATGGATGTGGTGAGGACCAGCACCTACATGAAGTGTTTAAAAGGGCCTCCATGTGGCTATGAGACTTGACACGTACCTTGGCCTTCCAAAGCTCAAAGGCACAGCAGAGAGCAGCCTGGCAATCACAGTACCATCTCATACTCAAGCAGCAAGCATTATAGTAAGTGAGCAAGGGTTCCTTTGGGGAAACACATAGTTAGCTCTGGAAATGCCACTCAGGGTGGTCATCAGCAGGGAATGTAGATAAATAAACATTCAATCCAGCAGCCAAGTCCCAGTGCCGTGTCTTCCTTGGTGTTCTCTCTGCTACAGTGGAGGCTTGTAGAGGCAGCATTAGGGATGACGTTGGTGTCATGAGCTGGGGTGTTATCATATCTTGAGTTCTCATGTTCCAATCCATCCATGTTGTCATCTCTCAGACTGTCACGCCCCACACTTTTGTGGGCTGGGGCGTGGCAGCTCCAGTGTTGTCACAGGTGGAGGGAGCCGTCCCAGAGGCTCCGAACGTAGTGGCTCTGCTAGGGAGCAAGCAAGGAGGGGAACTGAGGGGCCAGGGGGTGTCACAGAGCCCTGATTAAGGTTTGCTTGCCCTGTCGGGAGCATCTCCTGGTATCACAGCTTCTCAGTAAATTTTGAGGGTCCTTGGGAGTTTACCTTGCAAATGATTGGGTGGTGTACTCCTCTGAGGCATAGCAGGTCTCCTTCCATAAGCAGTAAAGGTTGGAGGCACATGTGTAGCCTTGGCTAAGGACAATTTAGTTACATGTTCTCAAGGATCTAATGTTTGGCCTTGAATTACTACAGATAGGTCTGAACTGCACAGGCCTATCAAACTATTAGGATTGAAATTAGGGCAATGTAATGGCCAGCTCCCGGATGCCAGGAGGTTGGTGATTATTTGGACAGGGCTGGTGGCCTTGATGCATTTGTGTCACTGGTCCCATTTAAGATCCAGGGCTTGAATTGCCTGGCTAGTATCCACAGCTGGAGGCATTTCAGGTACAGCCCCTGTAGGGCTGGCTTCCAATACTCAGCGTCTCCAAATCCTGGGGTGCGATTTTGGGTGACTGCTGTGCCAATCAAGCAACTTTCTAGTGTTGCTTCTCTCATGTCGAGGAGAAGCCCTAGGACCCAGATGGCACAAAAAGAACAGAGTAAGGCCAGAAGCAGCGACCATCATTTTATAGTTTTACATCTGTCCACTGGCTGTCCCATGTGGAGGGAAACTATGGGGTCATTGTGGGTCAGCGGCTTGTTGGTAGCCTCCTTCAAAGTGGGGCAGGGCCAAGGGTTGTAGTTGCCTTGTCATGCTGTCATCTTCGAATGTTGCTAGTGTCAACCAACCAGAATACCTCTTTTCCCCTTTCAGAGATCCACACCATTCCCTTGGTGGGCCCAGGTACAATTCTTCCACTTCCTATGGGGAGGCATGGTTAGGAGAAATGAGCTATCTGCTAAAGCCACTATACATAGGAATTTCAGCTAGAAGTTCCAAGTTGTGCGTCAGTGTGGTCTGGCAGCCGCAAAGTGCATCTGTGTTCTTCGAATGGGCCAGGACTATCTATCAGCAGGGGATCACAGCTAACCACAAAATCTGTTCGCCAATGACTGTTGGAAGCAGAGACAATTGACTATTTTTTTAATTGAAGTATAGTTGATTTATAATATTGTGTTAGTTTGAGGTATACAGCAGAGTGATTCAGTTATAGATACATATTCTTTTCCAGATTCTTTTCACTAAAAGTTATTACAAGCTATTGAATATAGTTCCCTGTACTATACAGTAGGTCCTTGTTGTCTATCTATTTTATATATCGTAGTGTGTATCTGTTAATCCCAAACTCCTAATTTATCCCTGCTCCACCCTTTCCCCTCTGGTAACCATAAGTTTGTTTCCTGTGTCTGTGAGTCTATTTCTGTTTTATAAATAAGTTCATTTGTATTATTTTTTTTTAGATTCCACGTATAAGGGATATGATATAATATTTGTCTCTGTCAGATTTACTTCACTTAGTATGATAATCTCTAGGTGCATCTATGTTGCTGCAAATGGCAATAGTTTATTCTTTTTTATGGCTGAGTAATATTCCATTGCACGCATGCACGCACACGTGCGTGCACACACACACGTGCATCTTCTTTATTCATTCTTCTGTTGATGAACCCTTACATTGCTTCCATGTCTTGGCTGTTGTAAATAGTGCTGTTATGAACACTGGGGTGCATGTATCTTTTTGAATTAGAGTTTTCATCTTTTCCAGATTTATGCCCATGAGTGGGATTGCAGGATCATATGGTAACTCTATTTTTAGTTTTTTAAGGAACTTCCATACTCTTCTCCATAATGGCTCCCCCAATTTACATAACCAACAGTGCAGGAGGGTTCTCTTTTCTACACACCCTGTGCAACGTTTATTATCTGTAGACTTTTTTGATGGTGGCTATTCTGCCCAGTCTGAGCTGATAGCTCATTGTCGTTTTGATTTGCATTTCTCTAATAATTAGCTACGTTGAGCATCTTTTCTTGTGCCCGTTGGTCATTTGTCTGTCTTCTTTGGAGAAATGTCCATTTAGGTCCTCGCCCAGTTTTTGATTGGGTTGTTTTTTGATATTGAGCTATGTGAGCTGTTCATATATTTGGGGAATTAAGCCCTTGGCTGTATCATTTGCAAATATTTTCTCCCAACTATAGGTTGTCTTTTTGTTTTGTTTATGGTTTCCTTTGTTGTGCAAAAGCTTGTGCATTTGGTTAGGTCCCATTTGTTTATTTTTGCTTTCATTTCTTTTGCCTTGGAGAGTGATCTAAGAAAATATTGCTACAATTTATGTCAGAGAATGTTTTACCTGTGTTCTCTTCTAGGAGTCTTATGGTGTTATGTCTTATATTTAAGGCTTTAAGCCATTTTGAGTTTATTTTTGTGTGTGGTGTGAGGGAGTGTTCGTTGATTTACACGTGGTTGTCCAGCTTTGCCAATACCATTTACTGAAGAGACTGCCTTTTCTCCACTGTATATTCTTGCCTCCCTTGTCACAGATTAATTGACCGTAGGTGTGTGAGTTTATTTCTGGGCCCTCTATTCCGTCCCATTGATCTGTTTGCCTATTTTTGTGCTGCTATCACATTGTTCTGATGAACACAGCTTTGTAGTATTGTCTGAAGTCTGGGAGGGTTGTGCCTCCAGCTTTGTTGTTTTTCCTCAGGATTGCTTTGGTAATTCTGGGTCTTTTGTGGTTCCATATACATTTTAGGATTGTTTGTTCCAGTTCTGTAAAAAAAAAAGTCATGGATAATTTGATAGGGACTGCATTAAATCTATAGATTGCTTTGGGTAATATGGCCATTTTAACAATATTAATTCTTCCAACCTAGGAGCATGGGATATCTTTCTATTTGTTTGAATCATCTTCATTTACCTTTGTCGACATTTTATATTTCTCAGCGTGTAAATCTTTCATGTCCTTGTCAGGTTTATTCCTAGGTATTTTTTGACAGAAATTTAAGCAGGATTTTTTTTTTACTTTCTGTTTCTAACAGAAAGTTAAAAAAATGTTTATAAAAATATTTCATTGTTATAAAGAAATGCAGCAGATTTCTGTATATTAATCTTGTATCTTGCTGCTACCTGAATTAATCCTGCTACCTTGCTGCATTTGTTTATGAGCTCTAATTGTTTTTGTGTGGAATCTTCATGGTTTTCTATATAGCGTATTATGTCATCTGCATATGACGGTTTTACCTCGTGCCTTCCAATATGGGTACCTTTCAGTTCTTTTTCTTGTTTGACTCCTGTGGCTAGGACTTCCAATACTATGTCGAATAGAAGTAGTGAGAGTGGGCATCCTTGTCTTGTACCTGAATTTAGCAGGAAGGCTCTCAGCTTTTCACCGGTAAGTATTATGTTGGCTGTGGGTTTGTCATAAATAGCCTTTATTATGCTGAGATATGTTCCCTCTATACCCACTTTGATGAGAATTTTTATCATGAATGAATGTGGAATTTTATCAAATGCTTTTTATGCATCTATTGAGATGATCATGTGGTTTCTGTCTTTTGTTAGGGTATAACACATTGATTGATTTGCATATGTTCAACCATCCTCGTGACCCTGGGATTTATCAAACTTGGTCATGGTATGTGATCCTTTTTATGTATTGTTGGATTTGGTTTGTGAATATTTTGTTGAGGATTTGTGTATCTATGTTCATCAAAGATATTGGCCTGTAATTTTCTCTTTTAGTGGTATCTTTGTCTGGTTTTGGTATCAGGGTGATGGTAGTTTCATAGAATGACTTTTGGAGTGTTCCCTCCTTGTCAAGCTTTTGGAAGTTTGAGAAGGATTGGTATAAGTTCTTCTTTGTATGTTTGGTAGAATTGCCCAGTGAAGCCATCCAGTCCTGGACTTTTGTTTGTGGGGAGTTTTTTGTTTGTTTGTTTGTTTGTTTATAGGTTCTGTTTCACTTCTAGTGACCCGTCTGTTCAAATCATCTGTTTCTTCTTTTTTTAATAAATTTATTTATTTATTTATTTATTTATTTATTTATTTATTTATTTATTTTATTGGCTGTGTTGGGTCTTCGTTGCTGCATACGGGCTCTCTCTAGTTGCGGCGAGTGGGGGCCACTCTTCATTGTGGTGTGCAGGCTTCTCCTTGCAGTGGCCTCTCTTGTTGCAGAGCACGGGCTCTAGGTGTGTGGGCTTCAGTAGTTGCGGCACATGGGCTCAATAGTTGTGGCGCACGGGCTTAGTTGCTCCGTGGCATGTGGTATCTTCCTGGGGCAGGGATCGAACCCGTGTCCCTGCATTGGCAGGTGGATTCTTACCCATTGCACCACCTAGGAAGTCCCACATCTGTTTCTTCTTAATTCAGTTTTGGTGGGTAGTATGTTTCTAGAAATGTGTCCTTTTCTTCTAAGTTGTGAATTTGGTTGGCATATAGCTGTCCATAGTATTCTCTTATGATTTTGTGTATTTCTGCAGTACCGGTTGTTATTTCTCCTCTTTCATTTCTTATTTTGTTCATTTGGGTCCTGTCTCTTTTCTTCTGGGTGAACCTGGCCAGAGGTTTGTCAGTTTTGTTTATCCTTTCAAAAACCCAGGTCTTGGTTTTATTTACTTTTTTCTGTTTTTGTAAATCTCTGTTTTATTTATTTCCTCTCTGGAGAGGATCAACATTCTCAGTCTGTAAGGGAACTAAAAATTGTTGGGGCAAATGTTGGTGATATTATCCCATACGATGAAGGCATCAGAGTCTTCATGGTAACAATCATAGGCAGCATGTCTGCTCGAGCCCAGTTGGTGTGAGGAGAATGGTGGCCGGAGGTATGGCCTAGAGCTCAAAGTGGTACCAAGTAGGTCCATTCAAAAGTCCATTTATTGCCCTGTCATGTTTAAGGATCAGAGGTTTTAAAATACCTTGTTATGTTCAATAATGCTAGAGGCCTATGTCCAGTATGAGAGATGAAAATTCCATTGGATCCCCTGTTGGACAGCTCAGTGCTATGTTTCATGAGAAGTAATGGGAGATCCTTGATCTGAGTCAGTGATGTCAGGAGGGCCGAATGGGGGCGGGATATACTTAGAAAAGAAAGAGGTCACCTGCTTCGCAGAGATGTTCCTGGTGGGTGTAGCAAACAGCCAGCTGGTAAAAGTGTGTAATGGTGAAACAGGTCGTGCTTATGGAAGGAAAGGCCTATGAAATCTCCCTGCCAGCAACTACAATGGACAGTGTGCTCACAAAGCAAATGGTGACAGAGCAGTTTCCAGTGTTTGGTTTGGAGGCATAATTTGCAATTCAAAACCACGTGCTTTCAAGGACTGCAGTAAGTGGAATTTCCTTGAGGGCAGGCCTTGGCCAGTGTGGCAGCAGCTCCCCCATGACCGGAAGAGCTGTAGGACCAATTAGCCAGGGAGTAAGGAGTATCGAAGTGGTGACTGAGCAAGGCCAAAATGGGGGAGTCAGGATTGAGTTGAGAGTCCCTAACAGGTGGTAACCTGGACTGAGGCAGGAGCATCTACCTTGGGGTTCAAGATAGCCTCTGACATGAAAGCATTTGTATGTACTGAAACGTGGGTAATCTTAATTGTGGCCAGTGCCTGGGCAATGTCCCTGCAAATTGGGGCACCCCAGACAGGATGGCCTTGAGTGTAAAAATTGCCCTGCTGCCATCAGCCTGACCAGACTGCTAGTCCATTAGCAACCACCTGTGAGGGAGTGAAAATGTGGAGAAGAGGCTTGTCATGGGTAGCAGTGGTCTGCATAGCCATTGTTACTGCAACCAGCTCAGCAAGCCGAGCCAAGCCCGACGTGCCATCTTTGATAAGTACGCTGCTGCTGGCAGGCTGGCACGTTGCTGCTCTGCACCAGGTTCTCCCATGTGCAGGGGTGGAGCTGCCATCCCAGGGGCCACTCCAGATCACCAGACACTTAGGCAGTGGGGGTGCCAGCACCCGTTCCTCAAGGTCCCCTGGCAGGGGGCTGGGAAGCAGGGAAGTCATATCCTCCTGCAGTTTGAAAAACCTGCTATGTCTGGTTGAGCCTGTTTCTGGTGCTACTATTTCCGTTTTAGCCAAGAGGCATTTGTGGCCCTGCTGGGTCACTCCTAGGAGGCGCCCCTTACCCGTGAGGTAGTAGGAATGTGAGTGCCCAGGAGAACAAGCTTCATACCATGAGGGCCTCTGTTTGTAACAAAAGCCCCCAAAGTGGCAGATTTTGATGTTCGAAGGGGTGTCGTAGGTGTAGAGAGCAGCTGTCTGGCCCAGAAGCCCACAGGCAGCTAGGAGGGGCTCTGTTTAGTCCAAAGGCTCCAGGACACAGAGTCCATGCTGATCCGTGCCTCCACCCAGATGGAGCAGCCAGGGGGAAGGGCTTGATTAATTAACCTTTGTGTCAACTAGAAAGCTTATTGCTGAGCTGTTCCCCAGGAAAATGTGGAGGGTTTGCTTATGGCTGCACAAATTGGACTAAGAATGATGGACAAGTGGGGTGTTTGCCTCCAAAATGTGAAGACATCTAAGTAAGACGTGTTAGGCTTGCCATAGTGTGGTGGGGGACTGAATAGTTAACCATTGAGGTTTAACAGCAAGCAGAATTTCCTAGCTTTTAGAGGATGAGTGAATGCCCAGAAATTTTATCGCTGTGGACAGCCCTTGAATTTGCTGTGGGGCAATAGCCCACCTCTATGTTGTAAGTGGGTCACCAACCACGTAAGGGCCTCATGCACCACATCTTCTGAGGGGCTTTGGGTTAGAATGTCACCAGTATAGTGCCAGATGGTGCAAGGGGACTCCAGGTCTTGCTGCAAAGATTGTGGGCAATAACTGAGCTGTAAAGATAGCCAACAGGCGGCCTTCTGAAGTGAAAGTAGACTGCGGCTGCAACTCTTAGTCATTGCTATTGAACAGAATATAAGAGCTAGATTGTCACAGCCAAGTACTCCCCTGGAGCCCTTTGGGTGTCCTTAATCAGCTGGACAGTGTTGGGAATGGGAGCCTTCATAGTGGGGATCAGCATGTATAGCTCAGTAGTTGATTCTAAGTCACCACTCATTAGTAGCAGGCTTTACTACCAGCCACATGGGGACCTGAAAGGAGAAACGATGTGTTTAATGACTTCTTCCTTCAATAATGTGTGCCTTCCTTTTGGAATGTGTGCCTTTGTGACTATCCCACAGGCCCCTGTCATAGATGATACTGGGGGATATTTACTGTCTTCAGGCTCCCAATATTCAGCTTCTACCAGGAAGGCCAGGAGTTAGAGTTTGTTCCAAATGGCACTGCAGCACATCAGGGCATCCATACCTATCACAGGAAAGGGTAGGGCCAGAGGGGCACTGCCACTAAAGGATTGTTAATAAAGATTGTTTCAGTGGTGACATTCAGTGGAAGTTGAGTGCCTTCTACTCTCCTGGCTGTTATGCTTTGTAATGTAAAGAGTGGCCCCTGTCTATGTTTGGAGGGGTTCCCACGGAGCATTGTAATTTGGGCTCCATTGTCAATGGCAGCCATAAAAAGTTGTTTATGTGTGTCCCAGTGGATAATTAGAGACATATATGGCACATGTCCCAGAGGGGGGACGTGCTCCAGGGATCTGCGAGGTCCCTAAGGCAGAGGCCTTGGCAGAGGTCAGGGTACAGGATTCCGAGAGGTGACAGCTGCCCATCTCTCCACTCTCTTGCAGAGCCTGCAGCACCTGAGCACAAGTTTCTGATTTGTGTTTGGGCTGTCACAAAATTATGTCATTAGGGCCTCCCGATCTCCAGAGCTGCCAGTACGGGGAGGTCTGTTAGTCATCTCATGAAGGAAGGAGCTATATCAAGGTACCACCCATTGGTGGAGACCAATAAGGGGCCTGGAAGTCCCTCTATCCCTTAAGGACCCTCTGTTGGGTTCCTGGCTGATGGGGCAGTGGGGCCCATTTGCTTTTACTGGCAAGCAAGATTTGGGGCCTCAGAAAAACCATCTTTTTCATGTCTAGCTACAACACGGATGCAGTCTGTGTCTGACAAGTCTTTGAATTGTAACAGCATGGCTTTATAATTAGGGGGAACACCCTCCTCCCCCCCTTCCCTTGGGCAATTTTTTGTAGAAAAAATTGCATTTCTACCATGGTATAGTTACTTGTCTCTGTTTCTTGTTCACGCTGGTCTTCTGATATTTTGGTGCGATGGATGGTGACAGGGAACCCCTGGAGTGGAGGTTTCCTTTCCCTGACTCATATGCTGCCATTTCCTGTGTAGAGTGTCCCAGTCAACCTTGGTGGGGTCAGGGGACGATCTGAAACAGCAGCAAGAAGTGCAGCAACATAGGAGGCACTTGCCTCAGCCGTGCTTGCCCCCCCGGGGTGCCGTGATGCCCCTGGTAGAGCTGCCTCTGTCATTGGCGAGGGCTGTGTGGGGATCTCATGGATGTATGTTTGGGGTACAGGAAGGTTTGGGGTAATATTAAAGATGTGTGGAGACTGTATGTGTGACCTGGGGAGAGCCGAGGGGCATGAGTGCCTGTGTGAGTAGACAATTGGTGTAGCATGGTGTGTGCGGCTGGGTGGTGGGGCTGGTTCTAGGTTTTTTGAGGCTCTGTGTGCGAGCATTTGAGAAGAGGTAGTTTAATGCACTGTGTGTTGGATTTGTGTGTGTTCAGAGTAGAGTGATTATACATTCGCGTATCCTGTCGGGGTAGGAAGGTAGGGAGTGCATTTTTGGTGAGGAGGACTCTGCAGAGATTGGGGTTGTCTGTGTATTTGGTGTTGCTCGCTGTGTGTGTATGATCAGGGGATGTGACAGATGCTGTTTAGAGATTCTCAAGAGGGGGATGGGTGTATGTATTGGGGGTGTGAGGTCATCATGTGTTTGAGGCGAGTATTTAGAAGAAGGTGGGAAGGACTGTCTGTGTCAATCTGATGGTATTTCTGTGTTTGTCAGCTTCTGAGGTGTTGCACGTACGTGGATACTCACAGCTCTGGGGACTGCATGTGTTATATTTGGGTCTGGAATTGTGTCTAATAAGAAGTCTGTGAGTTTTTTGTGAATGACTTTGTGTATTGTTGCAGGGTTTGTGTGATTGCGTGGGGGGTTATTTTGTAGGATTGCGTGGGTTGGGTGGATTTTTGTAGGATATGAGGATTTAAGTGTTTGATTATTGGAGGCCTTTGTGGGGGGTGTTTTGTACTCAAGACTGTAGCTGTGGATTTTATTGAGGTTTGTAGTCCCTGCATTTTGGGGCAGGAGAGTTCTGGGCACACAATCATGCATCTGACTATAGGTAGGGACTGTGTGTGTTTGAGGATGTTTGGAGCTCTGTGAGGCTGTGTGATGGTGTCACGGGTCAGTGTGGCCAGTGCAGTGTGTGTTGGGCTGGAAGGGAGACTCGAGGGCGTGTTGGTGACTGTGCGGCTCTCATGTGGACTCCCATATGGACTGACCTTTGTTCCTTCTGATCATCAGTTGGTTCGAAGATTTCTTTTTTTCTTTGATGTGGACACTTTCAGAGTCTTTATTGAATTTGTTACAATATTGCTTTTTTTTTTTTATATGTTTTGATTTTTTGGCTGCAAGGCATGTGGGATCTTAGCTTCCTGACCAGGGACTGAACCTGCAACTCCTTCATTGGAAAGTGAAGTCTTAGCCACTGGACCATGAGGGAAGTCCCTGACCTTCTGTGATTTGTACCCATCCTGATCTTTTGTGGCACCCACTTCCCTGGAATGATAAGCGATATTCTGCTCATTCTTACCCAGATGAGTCTGGAAATGTCACTTCTGGCAGCTGGACGTGCCTCTTGCAAGTGAGCGGTCCTGGAGTGTAGGGTCCAGGACTGGTGGACAGATGCAGAGTGAGGCTGACTCCCCCGTGAGCCCTCTCCTTAGTGAGGTGGCCAGGAAGTCAGGGCTTCTTCTCCAGAAGACATGGCCAGTCCTCTCTAGAATGTGCTGGAGGGGCCAACTCATTGAACGGACCCTGCCAGTAGGTAAACAGACCTTGGAAACAATTCCTAAGGGAGAAGTCTGCACCTACCCAGCTTCTACTTTCTCCTTTGGATGGCTTCTACCACAAGGTAAAAGCTAAGGCCCCTGGCGTAGCCCTCATAGGGCCCTTCTTGGCCTGGTCCTGCTGGCCGGCCATTCTGTCCCCACGTTGTAGCGCACCACGGGCCCTCTGGTGACACCAGCATGAGGCTCCCTGCACATCAGTTCTCACCTCCTGCACTTGGCCCACGCTGCCCTTGCTGTTTGTCCTGCTCTTCCTCCCCGAGGCTGTGAGCTCAAGAGTCACCTTCTCCAAGTGGGCAGGATCCCCTGAAAATGCAAATTTGAGTCATTACTGTATCACTTGAGTCTCCGACATGTGCCAGGCACTGTGACTCTTGCCAAACCCATAAAACCCCACCAGGTGGATATGTTATCAGGTGTGCTTTGCAGGTGGTAAAGTTGAGGCTCACAGGTGAGAAGTCATGACCAAGTATCCTGTATGGACCAGAATATCAATCAAACTGGTCAACATATATGGTAAAGCAAACATTACCCTGATCAGCACGGCCAGAGGCCAGGCTGTAAAGGCACAAAATACATCCCAGCAGCAGAAGGAGCAGTGCCAAACTCCCCAGCAAAGACGCAGTGTACATATCCTGCTTTCCTAATCAAACTAACTGTAAATCAACCCACAATTTCCTACTCTACTAATAGGAGAAGAAAACCAATGTGCATTGTCCTATAAAACTACTTTAAAATAACACGTATGCTCCAAAGTGCCTTGGTAATGATCCCAAATCATCATCATAAAGTTGGGATACTTGTTAAAACACTGCAAGTCTTACATGCTGGCATGTAGAAGCTGGTGGGTCAGTTCTTTGGGTAATGATGATAGACCGAAGTGGCCCAGAAGGAAAGAAGACAGAAAACAGAGCAGAAACTGTTTGTCCAGCGAGGAGAGTGGGTCATGGTCAAGGTTCAAGCATCACTAGGGAGGTGATGAAAATGCTAATGGGCATAGATGTAGTAAGTCAAGGATACATAATGTAGTTTCTAATGAAACACTTTGTGAAAGACATATGACTAAAACAATAATAGGCAGAGAAGTGAAATACTATGAAACATTTGATGTGTTTTCTAAAAGGATGAAAGAAGATAGAAATGAACATAAAAGAAGTAGGTCAAATAGAAAACCTGTAAGGTGGTAGTAAGCTCACAAAATGATGAGGCAATTTAGTTTTATTTTTTAAAATAAATTAGTAGACTATTTGTAGAGCAGTTTTAAGTTTAAAGAAAATTTAAGCAGAGAGTATAAAGTTCCTATACACCCCCTCACATTCACCCCCAAACCATAGTTTCCTCTGTTATTAACATCTAGCATTAGTGTGGGGCATTTGTTACAATTGATGAGCCGATGTCCATACATTATTCTTAACTATTGAGCGTAGTTTACATTAGTGTTTACTCTGTTGTATATCCTATGGGTTTTGACAAATTTTTGACAAACATTGACCATTATACAGAATAGTTTCAGTGCCCTACCTTTTCCAGAATGTCATATAGTTGAAATCATACAGTATGTAGTTTGGCTTCCTTCATTTTGCAATATGCATTTAAGGTTCCTCCATGTCTCTTCCATTTAGTAATCTTTTATCTTAGCTCAAGCTTCCCTAACATAATGTTCAATACTATAGGCTGGGTGACTTTAACAACTCACAGTTCTAGAGGCTTGAAAGTCTAGGATCAAGGTGCCGGCCAATTCAGTGCCTGGTGAGGGCTCTCTTCCTGGCTTGCAGTCAGCTGTCTTCTCACTGGGTCTTCACATGGTAGGGAGAGAGAGAAAAAACATCTCTGGTTTCTTCTGATAGGGGCACTAGTCCTATCATGAGAGCCCAATCCTCATGATAGCATTTAATCTTTACCTCCCAAACACCTCATCTCCAAATAGCATCACTTTGTTCGAGCTTGAACATCTGAACTTGGGAGGGACAGAATTCAGTTGATGGCATCATTCTTCTAACAGTATAAAATAGGACTAAGAGAAAGCGCATCATCCAATTATCTTTTCTAGCAGTACATAAACATTTACTTGTTTTCAATAAACAATTTACGTATTTTAAGATAAATGAATTGCAGATTTTAAAAAGTCAGGTCGAACAAAATAAGAAATTGTAGGTACAAACGTGTTGAAACAAAAATATGTATATCCCCCAGTTGCTTTGTCTCAAAAATTCAGTTGCCGTTCTAAGGTCCGATTGAGGTTCTCCTACGTGCAGCCTTTCCATCTGTGGTTCATGCCATTTACCCTACCACACCAAAAGGACGGGGGAGTATGCTAGAGTTAGGATATTAAAGTAAATAACCGATTAGAAAACAGATAGCTTGCTAAATGTAGTATTTATTTGGTGTGAATTGAGGCTGTTTATTCTTTAAAGATATGATTCATAGTAAAACTTGTAATGACAGTAAATTAACTAAAAGTAACTTGGGGGAAGTTTTATTTTTTTACTGAGATAAAATTAACCATTTTAACTTGTGTAATTCAATGACATTTAGTACATTCACCTTGCTGTGCAACCCTTACTTCTCTCTAGTTCAAAGATGTTTTTATTACCTTAGAGGGAAACCCTACCCATGAAGCAGTTACACTCCATTCCTTCTTCCACCTAACCCCTGGGCAATCACCCATCGGCTTTCTGTCTCTATAGATATAACTTTGGATATTTCATATAAATGTAATTATACAGTATGTGACCATTGATGCCTGGCTTCTTTCACATAGCATAATTTTCAAGGTTCACCCCTATTGTAGTATGTAGCAGTACCTCATTTCTTTTTTCTTCCATCTTTAGTGAGTTATAATCGACAAATAAAAATATATATTTAAGATATACAACTTGATGTTTTGATGTACAGACACATTTTTTAAATAATTGCCACAATCAAGCCAGTTAACATATCCATCACCTCATATAACTGCCAGTTTCTTTTCTTTTCTTTTTTTTTTTTAATGGTGAGAACACTTAAGATCTACCCTCTTAGAAAATTACAAGTATCCAGTGCAGTATTGTTAACTATATTCACATTGTTGTGCACTGGATTTCCAGAACTTATTCATCTTGCATAATTGAAACTTTGTACCCCTTGATCAGTACCTGCCCATTTTCCCATCCCCTTATCTCCTGTCAACTACCATTCTGCACCCCACTTCTATGACTATTTTCGATTCCACATGAAAGTGATATAATGCAATATTTGTATTTGTATTTCTGTATCTGGCTTATTTCACTAGCATAATCTCTTTTAGGTTGATCCATGTTGTCATAAACAGCAGGATTTTCTTCTTTTTAAAGGCTGAATAATACTCTATTGTATACAAGCGTACCTCGGCGATATTGCAGGTTGCTTCCAGACCACCAAAATACAGCAAATATTGCAACAAAACAGGCCACATGAATGTTTTGATTTCCCAGTGCATATAACAGTTATGTTTATACTATAGTGTAGTCTGCTAATGTACAGTACAATTATGTCTACGAAGCCAATGCACATACCTTAATTTTAAAAGAATGCTAATTGGGAAAATGGCACCAAGAGACTAACTCAATGCAGGAGTGCCACAAACCTTCAATTTGTAGAATGCAGGGACTTCCCTGGTCATGCAGTGGTTAAGAATCCACTTGCCAATGCAGGGGACATGGGTTCAATCCTTGGTCCGTGAAGATCCCACGTGCTACAGAGCAACTAGGCCCGTGTGCCACAACTACTGAGCCTGCACCCATGCGCTTAGAGTCCGTGCTCTGCAGTAGAGAAGCCACCACAATGAGAAGCCGTCACACTGCAACCAAGAGTAGCTCCTGCTTGCCTCAACTAGAGAAAGCCCACACGCAGCAACAAAGACCCACAGCAGCCAAAAAAATAGTAAGAAATAAATAAATGTAACATCTAAAAAATGCAACCTCTAAAAGCACAATAAAATGAAGTATGCCTGTATATATACCATATTCTACTTATCCATTCATGAATCTGTGGATACTTAGGTTGGTTCTATGTCTTGGCTACTGTGAAAAATGCTGCAGTGAACATGGAAGTGCATGTATCTATTTGAGATACTGATTTCATTTCCTTGGGCTGTGGACCCAGGAGTGGGATTGCTGAATCATAAGGTAGTTCTGTTTTAAATTTTTTGAGGAACTTCAATACTGTTTTCCTTAGTCGTACCAACTTATATTCCCAACAACAGTGCATGAGGGTTCCCTTTTCTCCACATCCACGTCAGTACTTGCTATCTTTTGATTTTTTGTTAATAGCCATTCTTCAACAGGGGAGAGATGCTATCTCACTGTGGTTTGATTTGGATTTCTCTGACAATTAGTGATGTTGAGCACCTTTTCATACACCTGTTGGCCATTTGCATGTCTTCTTTGGAGAAATTTCTATTCAAGTCCTTTCAGATTGTTTAATTAATATCATTTTGCTATTGAGTTGAAGGAGTTCCTTACGTATTTCGGATATTAACCCCTTATTAGATATATGGTTTGCAAATATTTTCTTCCATTACATAGGTTGCCTTTCACTTGCTGATTGTTTCTTTGCTGTGCACAAGCTTTTTAGCTTGATGCAAATCCACTTGTCTATTTTTGTTTTTGTGGCCTTTGCTTTTGATGTCATATCCCGAAACCATTGTCCAAAAACAAAGTTAACAAGTTTTTCCCCTATGTTCTCGTCTAATAATTTCATGGCTTCCGGTCTCACATTAAGTCTTTTATCCATTTTAAGTTTATTTTGTCCATCAAGTTAGATAAGGGTCCAGTCTGACTCCTCTGCATGTGGCTATTCAGGTTTCCCATCATCATTTATTGAAGAGACTATGCTTTCCCCATGGTGAGTTCTTGGCACGCTTCTCAAAGGTTATTGACTATAGATGAATGGATTTATTTCTGGGCTCTCTACTTGGTTCCATTGGTCTCTATGTCTGTTTTTATATGAGTACCATACGGTGTTGATTTCTGTAGCCTTGAAATCAGCAATTATGACTCCAGCCTATTCTTACTCAGAATTTCTTTGGCTCTTTGCGGTCCTTTGTAGTTCCATATGAATTTTGGATTGCTTTTTCTATTTGTGTAAAGTACAGCAGCATTGGGATTTTTTTCCCTTGGGTCTCAGTTGCAGCACACAGGATCTTCGTTGTGGTATGCAGGATCTTCCGTTGTAGCACACGTCGGCTTGTCTCTAGTTGTGGCATGGGGGTTTTCTCTTCTCTAGTTGTGGCGTGTGGGCTCCAAGTCACATGGGCTTCATAGTTGTGGCGTGGTGCTTGTGCTCCAGGGCATGTGGGCTCTGTAGTTTGTGGCACATAGGCTCTCTAGTTGAAGCACTTTGACTCAGTAGTTGTGGTGTGCAGGCTTAGTTGCCCCGCAGCATATGGGATCTTAGTTCCTGACCAGGGATTGAACCCACGTCCCCTGCATTGCGGGATGAACTCTCTACCACTGGACCACCAGAGAAGTCCCCACCATTGGGATTTTAATAGGGATTGCATTGAATCTGTGGGTCACTTTGGGTAGTATGGATATTTTAACAATGGTAAGTCCTCTAACTCATGAAGAGAATGGGGCTCAGAATGGGGTTCTCCACATCCTCTTCAATCCTTGTTATCTTTTGTCTTTTTGTTAATAGCCATTCTAACAGGTGTGAGATGATATCTCACTGTGGTTTAATTTGCATTTTTCTGACCGTTAGTGATGTTGAGCACATTTTCATACACCTGTTGGCCATTTGCCTATCTTCTTTGGAGAAATTGCTATTCAAGTCCTTTACCCATTGTTTAATTAATATTATTTTGCTATTGAGTTGAAGGAGTTCCTTATATAGTTTGGATATTAACCCCTTATTAGATATATGGTTTGCAGATATTTTCTTCCATTTTCTTAATTTCTTTTTTGGGTAGTTCATTGCTTTTGTATAATGACTTCTATATGCTGAGTTTATATCCTGCAACTTTACTAAATTCTTTTATGAATTCTAACTATTTTTGTTGTTGTTGTTGAAGCTTTAGGATTTTCTACATATATGATCATGTCATCTGCAAACGGAGGTAATTTTACTTCTTCTTGATTTTGATGCATTTTATTTCTTTTTCTTCCCTAATTCCTCTGGCTAGGACTTCCAGTGCTGTGTTGAATGGAAGTGGTGAGTGTGGACATTTTTGCCTTCTTCCTTGTATTAGAGGGAAGGCTTTCAGTTTTTCACTGTTAAGTAGTATGTGTGTTGTGGTCTTTTCATATATGCTGCTATTGTGTTGGGGTACATTCCTTCTATACCCAATTTGTTTAGTTTTTATCAAGAAAAGATGTTTCATTTTGTGCCATCCTTTTCTGCATCTATTGAGATAACCATATGATTTTTCCCCTTCATTTTGTTAATGTGGTGTATAACATTGATCGATTTGTGTTTGTTGAACCATCTTTGCATCTCAGGAATAAATCTTACTTGATCATGAGGTATGGCCCCATTAATTTATTGTTGAATTCTGTTTGCTAACATTGTGTTGAGGATTTTTGCATCTATGTGCATCACAGATATTGGCCTGTAATTTTCTTTTCTTGTAATGTCCTTGTCTGGCTTTGGTATCAGGGTAATGCTGGCCTTGTAAAATTAGTTTGGAAGTATTCCTTCCTCTCCAGTTTTTTGGATGAGTTTGACAATGATTGGCATTAATTTTTCTTCACATGTTTGGTAAAATACACCAGTGAAGCCATCTAGTCCTGGATTTTCTATTTCTTTTTAATTATTGATTCAGTATCCTTATTTGTTAGTGGTCTGTTCAGACTTTCTATTCCATCTTGATTCAGTGGTAGTAGGTTGTATGTTGCTAGGAATTTATTCATTCCTTCTAGGTTATCTGATTGGCTGGCATAATTGTTTATAATAGACCCTTATGACTCCTTTATTTCTGAGGCATCACTTGTATTGCCTCCTCTTTCATTTCTGATTTTATTGATTTGTCTTCTCTCCTTTTTCTTAATTAGTCTAGCTAAGAGTCTGTCAAATTTGTTTATCTTTTCAGAAAGTACCACTTAGATTTGTTTATATTTTTTATTGTTTACCTATTTCCTATCTGATTTATTTCTGCTCTACTCTTCACTATTTTCTTTCTTCTGCTAAAGTTGAGATTAGTTTTTTCTTCTTTTTTATAGTTCCTTGAGGCATAAAGTTAGATTGTTTGAGGTTTTTCTTCTCTTTTTTTACTTTTTAAAATTAATTATTATTGGTGTATACTTGGTTTACAATATTGTGTTCAATTCTACTGTGCATCAAAATGTATCAGCTGTACCCCTCTTTTTTGGATTTCCTTCCCATTGAGGTCACCACAGTGAATTAAGTGGAGTTCCTGTGCTATATAGTATGTTCTCATTAGCTATCTATTTTATACATAGTAAGAATAGTATATATATGTCAATCCCAATCTCCCAATTCCTCCTGCTGCCCCCTTTCCCCCTTGGAACCCATATATTTGTTTTCCACATCTATGTCTCTATTTCTCCTTTGCATGTAAGATCATCTATACCATTTTTCTAGATTCCAGACGTAGGCATTAATATGTGATATTTGTTTTTTTCTCTCTGCCTCCATGCTGTATGACACTCTCGAGGTCCATCCATGTCTCTACAAATGACCCAATTTTGTTCCTTTTCATGGCTGAGTAACATTCCATTTTATCTATTTAACACATCTTCTTTATCCATTTCTCTGTTGATGGACATTTAGGTTGACTCCATTTCCTAGCTATTGTAAATAGTGCTGCTGTGAACACTGGGGTGCATGTGTGTTTTTGAACTATGGTTTTCTCTGGCTATATGCCCAGGAGTGGGATTGCTGGGTCAGATGGTAGTTCTGTTTTTAGTTTTTTAAGGAACCTCCATACTGCTTTTCATAGTGGCTGTATCAATTTATATTCCCCCCAACAGTGCAGGAGGGTTCCCTTTTCTCCACACTGTCTCCAGCATTTATTTTTTGTAGATGTTTTTGATGATGGCCATTCTGACTGGTGTGAGGTGATACCTCACTGTGGTTTTGATTTGCATTTCTCTAATAATTAGTGATGATGAGCAGCTTTTCATGTGTTTGTTAGTCATCTGTATGTCTTCTTTGGAGAAATGCCTATTTAGGTTCTCTGCCCATTTGTGGATTGGATTGTTTGGTTTTATGATATTGAGCTGCATGAGCTGCTTGTATATCTTGAAGATGAATGCTTTGTCTGTTGATTCATTTGCAAATATTTTCTCCCATTGTGAGGGGTGTCTTTTCATTGTGTTTACGGTTTCTTTTGCTGTGCAAAAGATTCAAGTTCCATTTGTTTACTTTTTGTTTTTATTCCCGTTACTCTAGGAGGTGGGTCAAAAAGGGTCTCACTGTGATTTATGTCATCGGAAGTTCTGCCTGTGTTTTCCTCTAAGAGTTTTATAGTGTCTGGGCTTACATTTAGGTCTTTAATCCATTTTGAGTTTATTTTTGTGTCTGGTGTCAGGAAGTGTTCTAATTTCCTTCCTTTACATGTAGCTGTGCAGTTTTCCTGTCACTACTTATTGAAGCGACTGTCTTTTCTCCATTGTATATTCTTGCCTCTTTTGTCAAAGATAAGGTGACCATATGTGTGTGGGTTTACCTCTGGGCCGTCTATCCTGTTCCATTGATCTATATTTCTGTTTTTGTGCCAGTACTATACTGTCTTGATTACTGTAGCTTTGTAGTATAGTCTGACGTCAGGGAGCCTGATTCCTCCAGCTCCATTTTTCTTTCTCAAGATTGTTTTGGCTATTCAGGGTCTTTTGCGTTTCCATACAAATCGTAAAATTCCTTGTTCTACTTCCATGAAAAATGTCGCTGGTAATTTGGTAGGGATTGCATTGAATGTGTAAATTGCTTTGGGTAGGATAGTCATTTTCACAATATTGAGTCTTCCAATCCAAGAACATGGTATATTTCTCCATCTGTTTGTATCATCATTGATTTCTTTCATCTGCATCTTATAGTTTACTGCATACAAGTCTTTTGCCTCCTTAGGTGGGTTTATTCCTAGGTGTTTTATTCTCTTGGTTGCAATGGAAAGTGGGAGTGTTTCTGTAATTTCTGTTTTTGATTTTTTGTTGTTAGTGTGTAGGGACACAAGAGATTTCTGTGTATTAATGTTGTATACTGCCACTTGACCAAATTAATTGATTAGCTCTAGTAGTTTTCTGGTGACATCTTTAGGATTTTCCATGTATAGTATCATGTCATCTGCAAACAGTGACAGTTTTACTTCTTCTTTTCCAATTTGGATTGCATTTATTTCTTTTCCTTCTCTGATTGCCATTGCTAAAACTTCCAGAACTATGTTGCATAACAGTGGTGAGAGTGGACACCCTTGTCTTGTTCCTGATCTTAGAGGAAGTACTTTCAGTTTTTCACCATTGAGAATGATGTTGGCTGTGGGTTTGTCTCATATGCCCTTTATTAACTACTGTAGCTTATTCATGTTTTGAAAGATGCCTTGGGCTTTTTTGTTCTAAGGATTGGTTTAGCTAATTGGGGTATTTTGTGGTTCCACATGAATTTTCAGATTTCTTTTTCCATTCCTGTATTGAACACCATTGGGATTATAATAGCAACTGCACTGAATCTGTGGAGCACTTTGGTAGTATGTACATTTTAACAACAGTAAGTCCTCCAATTCATGAAGATGGGATGTCTTTCCATATTCTCAGTGTGTTTTTTTAATTTTACTCATCTTTCTTTAATACTTTTCAGTGAACAGATCTTTCACTTCCGGTTAAGTTTACTTCTCAGTATGTTACTGTTTATATTGCAGTTGACAATGGCATTGTTTTCTTAATTTATTTCTCAGAAAGCTCATTGTTAGTGAATAGAAATGTCATTGATTTCTGTATGTTGATTTGGTGTATTTCCACTTTACGGAATTCAGTTTTTGTGGAGTTTTTCAGACTTTCTACAAATAAAATCGTGTCATCTACAAACAAAGATAATTTTATTACTTCCTCTCTAATTTGAATGTCTTTTGTTTCTTTTCCTTACTTAATTTATCTAGCTGGGACTTCCACAACTATGTTGAATAAAAGTGGCAAGAGTGGAGATCCTTACCTTCCTGTTTATAAAGGAGTAGCTTTCATTTTTTCACTGTAGACTATGATATTAGCTGTGGACCTTTCATATATGGCCTTCTTGCTGTTAAAGTACTTTCTTTCTCTTCCTAATTTGTTGAGAATTTTTATTTGAAAGGATATTGATTTTTTTCCAAATCCTTTTTCCGCATCTATTGAGATGATCATGTGGGGGTTTGGGGGCTGGTTTTTGCTTTCATTCTGTTAATGTGCTGTATCATATTGATTGATTTATGGGTGTTGCATCCTAGGGGTAAGTCCCACTTGGTCATATGTATGATTCTTTTAATGTGCTATTTAGTTTGGATTGCTGGTATTTTGATGAGATTTTTAACAGAAGTGTGCATCACGGATATTCTGTATTTTCTTGTAGTGTCTTTGTCTGGTTTTGTATCAGGGTAATGCTGACCTTGTAAAACTGGTTTGGAAGAGTTCCCAGCTTTTCAATATCTAGCAAGAGTTTGCTATGGTTTGAATCACATGTTTTTCCAAAATTCATGATGGTAATAGTAGGTGGAGCCTTTGGGATATGCTTAGGTCATGAGGGCAGACCCCTCAGAAATGGGATTAGTGCCCTTATTTAAAAAAAAAAAGGCTCTAGAGATATCTCTCGCTCCTTCCATGATGTGAGAACACAGTGAGAAGTTCCCGAATATGAATCAGAAAGAATACCCTCCTCCACCCATCCTGATGCCATAAATGCAGACTCCCCGCCTCCAGAATGGTGAGCTATTATTTATAAGCTACTCAGTCACGGGTGTTTTGCACTAGTATTCCAAATGGACCAAGAAAGAGTCTCAGAAAGACTGGTGTTAATCTTCTTCAACTGGTGATAGAATTCCTCTGTGAAGACATCTGGTCTTGGGCTTTTCTCTGCTGAGAGGGTTTTGATTACTGATTCAGTCTCCTTACTAGTTATAGATCTATTGAGGTTTTCTATTTCTTCTTCACTTAGTCTCTGCAGGTTGTGTGTTTCTAGGAATTTATCCATTTCTCCTAGGTTATCCAATTTCACGGCATATACTTATTCATAAGAGTCCCTTATAATCCTTTTTGTTTCTGGGGAATCTCTTTTGTTCCCTCTTTCTTTCCTATTTGATTTTATTGGAGTCTTCTCTGTCTCTCTATTTTTTCTGTTTTCTTCTAGCTAAAATTTTGTCCATTTTTATCTTTGTAAACAACCCAACTCTTAGTTTTATTAATCTTTTCTATTGGTTTTCTAGTCTCTAGTTCATTTCTTTCTTCTCTGCTCTTTATTTCCTTCCCTCTGCTAACTTTGGGCTTAGTTTGTTCTTCTTTTTCTAGTTTCTTAAAGTCTGATGTTAGGTTGTTTGAGATCTTTCTTTATCTTCATGTAGGGATTTATCACTATAAACTGCCCTTGTAGAACTGCTTTTGACATACCCCAAACATGTTTTGGTATGCGATCTTCATTTTGAATTTTCTCAAGATATTTTTAAATTCCTCTATTGTTTTCCCTGTTGAAAACAAAATAATCTTATTCAACACTATATTATTTAATTTCTACACAGTTGTGAATTTTCCAGCTTTTCTTATATTTTTAGTTACATTCCATGGTTGACAGAAAAAATAATTAGTATAATTCAGTCTTTGTAATTTTATTAGGATTTGTTTTATGACCTAATATGTGATGTATCTTGGAGGAAATTAAGAATAATGTCTAACTGTTGGGTGGACTCTTCTATATATGCCCATTAGATCCATTTGGTTTATAATGCTGTTCAAGTTAGCAGTTTCTTTATGGCTTTTCTGTATGTTGTATCCATTATTGAAAATGTCCTTGTGAAACTTCAAAACTTCATAAGAGGGATTTCTCATTGACTCCATGCTGGCCCACAGTGAAACTAAATATAGTTTTTCCTGGAGGTATTCTTTTTCTTTAAGCTGCAATACAAAGAGACAAAGTGACAGGTGTTTCTCTTCAATTACTTAGAGTTTGATGCACCACCCCCCTTTTGTTTCTGTTCTGAACACTGGCCACGAAATAGGTACAGTTTGACACGATGCTTGCCAATGAGACACCACCTGAGAATTTCTGGGAAAGTACTTATTTTCCTGATCTGATGTGGCTCCTTCCAACTTTTGTTGTCCTTTACAGGTCAATCATGTATTTTTGAAAGCAAAAGAATGCTTTCCAAAGATGATGGGGCAGGGTGATAAAAGTTACTTGGGTCCTTCATCACATCATCGAGCTGTCTCTCCAACCCTGTGTTTCTTGTAAGGTGAGAAGAATAAACTCCAGCATGTTTAAGCCCCTGCTGCATAGTTTCCTGTACTCGTGATAAAGAATGACCCACCTGGAAATGGCATTGCAAGGTGCAGACCCTAATATTTAAAATTGGCTGAGTTGGGGTAGAAGAGAATATTCAGTGATCCCAAGTAAGTCAATTAGAGCTCTTTATTACAAGCTGATGGAAATGTGTGATCAAACAGATACCTACTTACCATGGGACACAAAATATAGAATAAGGAAAAATGGTAGAAAAACATGTAGAATTGTAACTTGGGTTTGTTATGTTTTGCTTTCAGTCCTCAAAGGCAGGGATGATTTCAGACTTCAGCCAATCAGTCTGTCTAAGACATGGAAGAATAGAATATAGTTTTGCTAAGAAAACATTCTGTAACTGCAGCCTGTAATCTGTACTGACTCAAGAGTCATGACTTGGAGTTCTGTAAGTTGAAATAATAACTGTTAACATTTATATGACACTTCCTACATGCTAGACACTATTCTAAGCACTTTACATGTATTAACAGATTTAATCCTCAGAACAGCCCTGTGAGATGGGTGTCATTATCTGCAGTGTCCTTCTCCCATTTAGAGATTTGTAAGTGGAGCCCAAGAGAGGTTAACTCGCTTGCCCTGAGGGTCGCACACAAAAGCTAGGATTTGAACCCTGGTTATAGGGCTGCAGATTCCATGCTCTCCACACCTACCCCTTCTATACCCTAAACTGAAAAGTTTACAGAGTGGCTGCGACCTGTATTTGCAGGGAATAAGATGAGGATACCCAGCCATTCTTAAGCAAATACCTGGGACTCTTCACAGTTACCTCAAGGCAATTCAGTTAAGGGAAGAGGGCATAGATAGGTCATAGAGGCCAGCTGATAAATGCAAAAGCTGAACAGGCTTAAAAATGTTTAGAAAAAACCATTGGTGATTGTTACGTGTGGAGTGCACCAGAAGTAAAAACTGGGATCTGGCATGTGCGTGTAACTCAGGTCACATCTGGTCTGATGTGAGGACGCTGAGAGCCTGGTGAGGAAGAAAAGTTTACTCCAAGCTCCTTCAGAGACCACATACTCTGAATTCTCCTAAGGGAGATTGGAGTTCATCCTCTCCTCTCTAGCAGCACTGGCACTAACCTGCAGCGGTCAAAAGCCGTCGTCCTCAGTTCCTGTCCTTTACAGGACTTCTCGGATGCTAAAGGCTCCACTGGCCAGTGCCTCTACTTCCTCATCAGCAGTCAAAGGATCCATGTTCCTTTGTGCCACCTCTTCACCTCCTGGATCATTTCTTCTGAGAAGCTTCAGGATACTTCAGGCTGGTTCCTTCTGGGATGGAGCAGGGGGACGGGGCAGGGTGCGTGCTGACTCGAATCCCCCACTGTCCAAGGAGACCCAAGGAAAAAGAAACGGTGGCTTGGTGAGGAAACCCAGAAGCTTCCTACGTAGGCTAGAAAGATCAGTCCTTTATTCTGTGCTTGGCTGGGCCCAACCATGGGCCAGGCCTTGCAGTGCCTCTAAGACATTATGTAGATTTAACAGAAAAGAATTGTTACCCTTCTTTGTACCATTTTAAAAGAGAAGCCAACTGGGTTTTTGCTCATTTGTTTACTTCCCTATGGAAGAGAATCAACACCACAGTTGCTTAGAATAAGGAGGTGCCCTTTTCCTTTTCTGGACGCTGGAACACACCATCCCACAGACGCACAACTTCCCTTGTGGCTTTTAGCTCTGGGTCTGGGGGCTGAGGCCAGGAGGCTTCATTAGAAACATGGTACTTAAGAGGCCCTGGTGCCTACTCCAGGCGGTGCCAAGCTATCCCCACCAAAGCTGACCCAGGGTCCACACAAGGTCTAGACACTGCCAGCTGAGGTATTGGGGCCAGTGACACATCTCTTCTTCTATCCATCCACCCAAGAATTTCTAATTTCCTAAAACTGAAAACTCTTTCCCTTTGTTCCGTGGAAATGCCCCTGAGCCAACAAAGCCTTCAGGCCTGGGTAGACCGACTCAGTGCCCAAGGTGAAGGGCACGGCCAGTCCTAGGCAGACAGAGCCTTGTGAGGACTTGGGACATTGGGGCACTGGGGATTAAAGGGAGGGCGCATGGCTAAAGAGGCAGTGCCCTGGACTGGATAGAAGGGTGGGTGCTCCAGATCCTCAGCCCATGACTAGAGGCCTAGGGAGGGTGTGGCTGAAGGCCCTGAGTCCTGGGGCTGGATCACTGGTGCATAGGCATAGGGAACAGAATGGGGCCAAGGGTTGCAGGGCTGAGGGTGTGGGAGGATGCCCTTCACTGGTGGTGTGGGAAGCCGAGTGTGTGGCTTGGGGCTTTCATTCAGCTGTGGGAGGACTTAGGAAGGGTTGAGAAGGAAGTAATTATTATAAGTAATTATAATATTACTCTCCCTTCACACAGAACCAGAGTCCAGAACAAACACACACGGATTCCTCCCATGTCTCCCAAGAGGCCGAATACCATGGGGTTCTCAGCAGTTGAGTGAGTGAGGTACAACTGTCCAACGAAGTGGCGAGAGAACTATGTGGGAAGTGAACTGGAAGGTGTTTCTCCCATCCAAAACAAGTCTTTCTTAGAGGGTTATGTGCTGGGTTCTCTACCACGGTGTGTAGACGTGGCAGTGAAACACAGAGACACAGTCTGGGCCTGTCACCCCTTAAAGGATTTTGGCTTCTGGTGAACCCAATCATATCCAACACCTGCTCTTGTGAGTTTTACAAATAATTACAAATAATTTATTTTACAACTTATTGCAAATGGAAAAATCTCCACCTAAAATGGCTCTTGGAGATCTCAAATTTGTATGCCTTGTTCCATTATCCTTCTTGTATCTACCTGAAGCTGATGAAAAAGACCATGAACCTTAAATAAACTCAGTATGCCAGGCCTTTCCAGACCTACATGATTCTTTCTTCATCAACCAAAAATGAGATGTATTTTATGAACCATCTACAATGTTGGTCAGCAAACTACAACAAACCAGGTGTTTTGTAAATAAAGGTCTGTTGGACCACAATCTCCATGTAGTGTCTTTGGCAGCTTTCACATACAACAGCAAAGGTGAGTAGTTGTAACAAAGAACATAAAGGCTACAAGGCCTCACATATTTACTACCTGACCCTTTTGCAGAAAATTACTCATTCCATCTGGTCTAAGTAGCTTTCAATACTAACAAGAATAGCTACCATGGAAGCCCTTCCTAACACGTAAAAGCCCGTACACTTCCTCCTCAGCAAACTATACAGTAAACTTAGATCATTCTGTGTGTGTGTGTGTGTGTGTGTGTGTTGCTAGGTCGAGCGGCTCCTGTGAAATGGCCTTGATAGTCACTCACAAGTGCTGACCCTGTTGGACTTCCACTGTGAAAGGGAACATCCTTTCCGTCTTAGGATACAGTTTTGGCCATGAGGGGTCCCAGCATGGTTGGTCCCTACTTCAGCTCATTGAACTGTCAGCGAGTTTACTGTGTTAAGCTAGGCTGTCTACATTTTTGGATCTCTTGGCAGGTACGTACATTTCTGCCTAGCAGTTTCCAAGAAATACTTGGCTGTAATTCTAAAGTTCTGACAGCTGAGCTTTCAGTATTGCACTACTGTCTACTTGTCTGTGACTTGTCTATGGTGGGAGGAGAAAAGCAGCCACTGCCTTCTCCTTGGGCTGGTTATCCTCCCAGCTGTGCATAAAGTCTAAGGCCAGTGGTAAACTGCACATCCTTAGAGGTGTGCCATTCAGTGTCTTCTGTATAAACTATGGTGACTGATTTAAGTACATTTAACACTGTCCTTGTGGGAGACGCAGCCTGTAATTAGACTGTTCGTTCATCATCATTTTTGTGCCTATCTAGTAATGTGGCAGATTTGAACTCAAAGTGATTAAGAATTACAGTGTCTACTTTGGGAAACCCTAAACCTTCACATGGTTTTAAACATCCAGAAGTTCCTCAATAAAAGGAGAAATAAAAAATGATACCAAGGTAATGTTTCTTTGTTTATCATAAAAATTTCCAGGATGTAGAAAAATTAATCTGTTTACAAACTTTCATAATCTAGAGCTGCTCTTGTGCCAACTGATTTTTTCAGACCAATAAGTACTTCAGTAATTGTCCATGAACTCAAATGTCCCAAAGGAAAACAATCCATGTCTAATGGCTCCTTAAAGGACTTCTTTCCTTCTGCAGCTGCAGTTGTGAGGAATACATTACAGCAGTGAGGTAAATGAATGACCACAGACCCTGGATTACAACAAAAGAGCAAATGCTGTGCATTTGCTGCTTTTAAGCAATTGAAACAGTTTTAACACTTGGCCCATAAATGTAAAAGGGGAGACATTTTTAATATGAGACAATTTTCATAATATGTCATCTCCATGATTTTATCACAATATACATGTAATCTTAGCATAATATCTGCAACCTGGCATACTTTCTCAGAAAAAGTCTAATTAATGAAAATATCTTAAATTTCCTACATATCTTGTTTTGCTCAAATAAAACAAAAACTATGTTTAATCTAAATATATAAACATGCATGCAAACTAATCAGAAAACCATTGGTTCAATAATTTGTAGAGAGTGGTACAAATCATATAACCCTTTACATAAAATCGTATAAATCTTTAAAATCATATAAAACTTTAACATCATATCAATCTTTTAAATTGTATAAAAATGTACAGAAAGTCTATTGTAAATTCTAAAAATGGGTTCCTTGACGATTTTAACATCACATTGACACATTGTTCTTTAAAACTCTTTTGAATTTCACATCTAAGGTCTTTGACTGAAACCTTGAAAATCACTAATAAATATGTCTTAGCTAAAGTTTACTATGCAAATGAGAAGTTTAAAATTGAGTAAACAAACATACGTATTTGCCATGCAATAATTTTACTTCTATTCTCTCCTACAAATATCAGGGGTCAGCAAGCTTGTTCTGTAAAAGACCACAGGGTAAATATTTTAGGCTTTAAAGACTGTACCATTTCTGTTGCAAATAATAAACTCTGTTGGTGTAGCATGAAAGCAGCCGTAGACAACATGCACACAAACAGGTGTGACCATGTTTCCACAAAACTGTATTTACAAAAACAGGTAGTGTGCCAGATGGGACCCACAGGCAGACACATGCCAACCTGTGTATGCATAATCTTTGATCTTTAAAAGCTTAAACTCTGGAATTTCCATTCTCAATGTAGAATTGACATTATCTTAATAAGACACATTTAATTTTACTCACAATTGAAAATTAGAGCTTTAAATATCTTCCATTATGCATGATTATAGAATGTCTACATACGTACATACACCGGAATGATGATGCTGAGAAGAAAAAAGGTTAAATACGAAAAAAGGGAGGACATGAGAACTATGATTTTATGTATACTAGCTGTTCTCTATATGAAGATATAAATAAATATTGTTAGCTTTTGTATACTCAGGAAAAATAAGGTTACTTTTGCCTCACTAGTGTACATTCAGTTTCCAAGAGTCTTTTTGTGCTTTGATTCTGCCTGTTACCATACTCCTCAGGCTTTTGGTGGTGGTGGTTTTAGGTTTTATTACAGTTTGCTTTGCACTGGCTGTGTTCCCAAGTGATTAAGTACAATTTCTGTGACATACACTATCTGTTTAGTTTTGCAGGATGAAGAGCAGGAGTGACAAAATGATGGACAATGTGAAATTAACTGAAATTTCTTGGAGGGTCTTCTCATCACACACATGTTCAAGAAAGGCAACTGAGGTAGGTTGTCAAGTAACGGTAAATAAACCACCACCTATCGGGGCAGGTGGCGGTGGTCAGACCATTCTGGCACATAGCTGTTTGGTTACAAACAGCCTCCATGTGTCTGGGGATTCTCTCTCGGTGATGACCTCTCTCCTTCCTGCCAGCTGAAGTCTCTATGTGCCTATCGTAGCTTCGAACCTTCCTTAGATTTCCACAGCCATACCAGCTATAAGATTCCAACCCATGGATTGTGGAGACACCTCATTCATGGAGAATTTCATTTGCTGTCATCCGTCTACATCCTTGCAATTTCCCGTATGGATTTTTCATAAACCTAACAAAAATCTCACCACTACCCCCCTTTTGTCTTCCTGCTCTTTTCCACAAATAAAAGAACATGGGATTGAAAGAAGGTAAGGAAGGGGATGGAAGAAAAAAAGGAGAGAGAGAGAGAGCAAACTCATAAGGCCCTAGAATATCACCTTGGAGACTAAGCAGGCCACAGTGCATCCATGTGCAGAGGGAGGTAAAGCAATGAGGGCTTCCAGGAGAGAAGGGAGGGGAAAGAGGGAGAGGACAGAAATACAAAGTGTATTCATCAGTGTTCTCCAGAAAAATGCAACCAACAGGATGTGTGTGTAGATTCATTTCATTGATTCATTTTAAGGAACTGGCTCACTCTATTTTGGAGGCACAGTGAATCCAAAATGTGATGGGAGAGGCCAGTAGGCCTGGAAACTCAGGGAAGAGTGGCGGTTTGAGCCCAAAGGCAGCCTGCTGGCAAAATTCCTTGTTGCTTGGGGAAGATCAGCCTTTGTTCTGTTAAGGCCTTCAGCTGATTTGATGAAGCCCAGCCATGTCA
Organism: Hippopotamus amphibius kiboko; assembly: GCF_030028045.1. NCBI lineage: Eukaryota > Metazoa > Chordata > Mammalia > Artiodactyla > Hippopotamidae > Hippopotamus > Hippopotamus amphibius. The sequence goes on along the minus strand of NC_080187.1, from coordinate 119,164,145 downwards.
CAGAGGGTAATCTACTTTACTCAAAGCCCAACAATGTAAATGTTAATCTTACACAAAACATACCTTCAGAGTAACATCCAGAATGTTTGATCACATATTCTGGGCACTGTGCCCCAGCCAAGTTGACACATAAAATTAACCATCAAGAGAGTTAGCTCTCTTTGTATAAATAGAGAAATTTATTAAATAGAGAAACAAAGTAGAGATCCTGTGTTCCCTTCATAGTTTTCTCCAATGGCAACATCTTGCAAAATTATAGTGAGGAGAAAGGCCTTGGCGTTGGGAGACAGGAAGAATCTGTTCTTTGTTTCTGGTTGCTGTGTTCAGTGTAACAGGAATAAGTGAGTTGCAACTAACACAAATACTGTAAAATTCACAAAGCAAAAGCAGCCTAAAATGTGTCCTAAAAATTCTGCTCTAACCCAATGGGGTGGAGGACATGCAAGATTAGAGCAAGAGTCTCTACAGAGTTTTTCTGGCTTAAATTTTACTTTGGTTCTTTTTTAAAATTAAACCTTTAATTTTGAGATAATTGTACATTTACAATTATAAGAAATAAAATAGAGATCCTGTGTACCCTTCATGGTTTTCTCCAATGTCAACATCTTTCAAAATTATAGTACAAGAACTTAACAAAAATATTCACATTGACACAATCCATCAATCATATTCAGGTTTCCAAGTGTCACATATATGAATGTGCGTGTGCGTGTATGTATTCACCCCAAACAATTTAATCACATGCTTATGTCCACATATTCACCAGTAAAGACACAAGAGAGTTTCGTTACCACAAAGATCCCTCATGTTGCCCTTTTAATCACACCCACCTCTCTCCTGTCCAGGCAACCTCTCCTTTAACCCATGCGAACCATTACTATCTTCTTCATAATTTTGTCACTTCAGGAATATTACATAAATGGACTCATATAGTATGTAACCTCTTGGGATTGGCTTTTTTCACTCACCCTAATTTTCTGGAAATTCATCCAGGTGGTGGTTTTTATCAATAGTTCACTCTTTTTCATTGCTGAGTTCCTAATATTGAACCAGCCTTGCATAAGGTGGAATTAAGTCTGCTTTGTCATAAGGTATCAATCTATTTATAAATGGTTTAATGTAATTTGCCCATTTTTGGGGGGGATTTCTTGCATGTATCTTCATGAGAGATACTGGTCAATACTTTTACATTTTTGCACTTTGTCTGTTTGTCATATCAAGGTAGTAATGGCCACATAAAATAAATTAGGAAATATTCCTTCCTCTGTGTTCTGGAAAAAACTGTATCAAATTAATCTGTCTTCAAATGTTTGGTAGAATCGTCCAGTGCAATCATCTGGGCCTGGCTATTTCTTTTTCAAGAATTTTTAAATTATGAAATCAGTTTCCTGGTATGTGGTTTTTGAGGAATTGTTCCATGTTCTCTAAGACACAGAATTCATGAAGATAGTAAAATTGTTCATAGTAATCCCTCCTTACCCTTTTAATGGCTACAGGATTTGTGGTGATATCCCATTTCATTCCTGATGTTGATGATTTGTAGTTCTCTCTTCTTTTTATCATCCTTAAGAGATTAATCAATTCTATTTTACTTTTTGAAGAACCAACGTTGGCTTATTTTACTCTACTTTTTCAAGTTTATTGAGGTATGAATTTAAACTACTGATTTGAAATGTTTCCTTTTTGGCTGCATTTGAGTCTTTGTTTCTGCGTGCTGGCTTTGCTTTAGTTGTGCCAAGTAGGGGCTACTTTTTGTTGTGGTGCGCAGCCTTCTCTTGTTGTGGAGCATGGGCTCTAGAACGCAGGCTCACTAGTTGTGGCACATGGGCTTAGTTGCTCCGCAGCATGTGGTATCTTCCCAGAGGAGGGCTCGAACCCATGTCCCCTGCATTGGCAGGCAGATTCTTAAACACTGCACAAACAGGGAGGTCCATGAAACATTTGTTTTTCTTTCTTTTTTTAAGAACTGTTATTGAGATACAATTGGCATACAATAAACTGCATATAAGAAACATTCCTTTATGTATAATGTGAGCATTTAGTGCTATAAATTTCCCTCTCATCCTGGCTTTAGCAGCATTCAACAAGTTTGATACATTGTATTTTCATTCAGTGCGATGTATTTTTTAATAATTTCTGGTGAAATGATTTCCTGTTTGACCCATGGTTTATTTCTGTATTGTTAAATTTCAAAGTCTTTGGAGGTTCTCCTCTTATCGGTTATTTATGTCTGGTTGATTCCATTGTTGTTAAAGAATATACTCTTTTAAATTTGTTGAAGTGTGTTTTATGGCCCAGGATATAGACTGTCTTGGTGAATGTTTCATGGGTGCCTGAAAGACAAACATGTATTCTACTGTTCTTAGGTGGAGTCACACACACACTCACACATACACACACAAATGCACACATCAGATCCTGGTGTTTGATTATGGTGTCCAGGTCTGTTACATTCTTGTTGATTTTTGTCCCAGTAGTTCTATCAGTTGATGATAGAACAATGCCAACAATTGTCAATAGTAATGAATTTTCTCAATTTCTCTTGCAGCTTTACCAGTTTTTGCTTCACGCATTTTTTCATCTGGTTCGTGCCCATTTAGAAATGTTCCATCTTCCTGGTGGATTGATTCTTCATTAAGTAATGTTCCTTTTTGTCTCTGGTAAATTTCTTTGCTCTGAAGTCTACTTTAGTATACTGCTGATTTTTAAAATTAATTATGGCACGATATGTCTTTTTCCACCCTTTTACTTTCAGTCTACCTATGTCATTGACTTTGATGTACAGCATATAGTTAGGTTATGTTTTTTAATCCACCCTCACAATCTCTCTTTCCAATGGTTTAAGTAGAACTTTTACTTACTGATATATTAGGGCTTGGGTGAGGCATTTTCTTATTTATTTTTACATTTGTTTCCTCTGGTTCTCATTTTTTTCTGTATCTTCTTCCTTGTTTTTCTGTAGGTTATTGTTCTACTGGTTAAGATTATATTTGGATTCATTCTTAGTGTTTTTTAGTGCATCTCTTTGTAGTTTGCTTAGTGGTTGCTCTGAGTATTGCAAAAAGTATGTGCCTTATCACAGTATATTACCACTTGGAGTGAAGTGTGGAAATGTTACTTTCATTTAGGTCCCTTTACCTTTCCCATTTCAAAATAGTTTCTAGAGTATCAGATGGTATTATAATTTTGCTTCAATCATCACATGTGATTTGATTTCAGAAACTTGTGAGTAGAAGGAGAGTCTATTATATATACTCATATTTGTGTTCTTTTCATTTTTTTCTTCCTTCCTGGTGCTCCAGTATTCCTACTTTTATCATTTACTTACTCATTTGAGGAAATTCCTTTAGACATTGTTTAAGGGTAGGTCTGCTAAGCAACACATTCTTTTAGCTTTCTTTCCTCTGCAAACATGTTCATTGCACTTCATTACTGAAGGATAGTCTTGCCAGATGTACAGTCTGCAGTGGATAGTCTTTTCTTTCAGCACTTGAAGAAAAATACTGTGCCATCTCCTTGTGAGCTCCGAGGGTTCATATGGTATTTGCTGTGATCTGAATTGCTGTGTCTTCCTTCTTCCATGAGTAATGAGTCATTTTTCTCTGGCTGCTTTCAAGATTTTTTGCCTTTAGTTTACTTATGATGTCTTAGTGTGGATCTCATAGGATTTATTGAATACTGTAGTCACCTGGCTTCTTGACTCTGCACACTTATGTCTTTTGCCAAGTATGGGACGTTTTCAGCCATTATTTCTGCAAATGTTTTTTCAATCCCCCTCTCTCTTTCTGGGACTCTGATAGCATAATTGTTACCTTTTTTTTTATTCTTGTCCCAGAGATTCTTTTTTTATTCCAGTGTGTTTACTCTGTGCTGCTCAGATTTGCCAAGTTCTATTGGCCTGTCCTTATATTCTCTGATTCTCTCCATTTTGTGTCATTATCAACTCTACCATTGACCAAGCCAATGAGTTTTAAATCATCTATGTTGTAGTTCTATAAATTCCACCTGACTTTTTGTATAACTTCTACATTTTTGTTTCAGTTTTGTACTTTTTCCTTTGTGTCAAGAGACCTTATAATTGCTTAAAGCATTTCTATGATGGCTGCTTTACTATCCCATGCCAGTATTGGTGTCAGTTGATTGTCTTTTTGAATTTACATTGTGATTTCCTGGTTCTTGGTATGATGGCTAATTTTGTGTCATATCTTGAATATTTAGCTGTTAGGGTAACAGACTGCATCCTATTTACATCTTTCATTTTAGCAGGAAGTCACTCTGTTTTTGAGTTTGGCACCCAGATCCTGACCTACTGTTGTGGGCTATGTTTGTTCCAATGACAGTTTTCAAAACTCTCATGATGCTATAAGTCTGCTTGGCTTATTTGGTAACACTTTTGTTCCCACTTTTCCCTGCTGGTGTTTTTGGAGAGTGTGGATGAAGCTTCCCCAAACAGGCTGCTCTGGGTATCTAGTTAGGGGATACTGTGGCCGAAAATAGGAAAAGCTTCACAGGCTGAGTGACTGATATATCAGGATCCCTCTTCCCAGTGCCTCCTGGCCATCTGGTATCTGTCAGTAGAGGAGAGGAATCTCTTCCTGGGGTGGGGGGTGATTTAAGGTGGGGGAGGGGGGAGGCCCTTGCTGGTGCTGCCTAGATGCCAGGTGTCTTGCGTCTAGGTGGGGAGTCTCAGGTCTGTGAGGATCAAGAACACTTCATGGGACAGGTATTTCTTTGGCAGAATTGCCTTGGCTGGTACCACCCAACTACCTGGTGTCTCTAGGTATGAGGGGAGGGGAGTGTCAGTCCTGTGAGAAAAGAGAGCACTTCCCTTCACCACCTTCTGTTAGCAGAGGTCTTGGTGGTGCTGGGCTCCCCTGATGTTGTCAGCAGGACCCCCATTCCATGCCGGGAGGAATGAGCCTCTTGGGGCTCCTTTTGCTAGTTTGGGATCCAGGAAATACTGGGCCAGTTTCTTCTGTAGGGTGGGGGAATGTAAGAAGCACTGTCACTATGTTGTTACTCTAGTCACAAGGTCCATTCTCCAGGAGGTAGAGCTTAATTCCCCTCAGACCGTGCAAAACTCCGATGCACAGGAAAGAACTCTGGATTCATTTATAATCAGATGGGATGCCCTAATTTGAGTAGGAGTGATACAGTCAGGTTCATATTTGAAGTGATCGCTTTGGCAGCTCAGTGACAGGCCAGGGGAATGAGGATGGACACAAGATTAGGAGCTTATTGGAGCAGAGATGGAGACTGCTGGTTAAGGTTCTGGGTGAGTTGTCTCCCCAGCTTTGTTCTTGACATTCCAAACTGCACAACTTCAGATGTGGGAGACTCAGCAATATCCTCCATCTCCCCAACAGACTATGATTTGCTCCCAGGCCTTTTTACCTGTAGCACACTGTTCTGAGGGTTGAAAGAGAACAAATGTGCATCTCCGTGGGCAAGGATCTGACAGTAGCTTCACTTGATTCTATGGTTATGGTCATTTGTTGCAGTTGCAATTTTATAGCTGTGACATTATTTGTTTCATGTCTGCTTTTTACCCTGGACTATATGTTTCATGGAAATAAAGACATTATTTAATTCACCACAGTAACCCCAGTTTTACCACAGTACCTGACACAGAGTAGTTCCTCAAATTGTATTGTGTTCAGGTATGTGTATTAGTTGGGGGTGGGGGGAGGGGAACACTGCACAGAGAAAGAGATTGAGTACAATCTGTAAGTGGATAGGAAGATTCTGTCTATCTATCTATCTATCAATCGTGTGTGTGTGTGAAATTAATCAGAACATTTATTAATCAACATAACAATTATTTTTCCAGAATTAAATATGGACCCGGGCTATGAATTTACTAATAAATGAAGCCAGATATAATTTTCTTGCTGTTTTTATGGCCATAAAATATTGCTTTTGTTAAAGAACACTGAAGCTGTAAACCTAAAGTAAGAACAACTTTTGAAAGGCCCTTCCCTAGTAATTGTTAAAACCCCTGCCAAATGATACGATGCTCTATATTTTATACGTATTATTATAAACCAACTTCCAGGATACCTCAAAGGAAGATTCAGTATTATCAAGATGCCAGTACTGCACAACTTGTGGGTTCAGTCCAATCCAATCAAAATCCCAGGTTATTCTGTGAATATCAACAACCTGGTTCTAAAGTTTGCACAGAGAGGCTAATGGCCCAGAATAGTCCATGAAATCTTGGAGGAGGACTCACACTACTTTACTTCAAGATTTACTCTAAAGCTCTAGTTATCAAGACAGTGTGGAATTTGCAAAAGAACTGACAAATAGGTAAATGGAACAAAATAGAGAGTGCAGAAACAGACACACCTAGATATAGTCCATTGATCTTTGACAAAGGAGCAAAGACAATACAATGAATAAAGACAGTCTTTTCAACCAATGGTGCAGGAAACAACAGGACATCCACATGCAAAAAAGCAGATATGGACACAGACCTTAGTCCTTCACAAAAGTGAACTCAGAATGGACCATAGACCTGAATGGAAAGTGGAAAACTACAAAAACTCCTAGAAGGTAACATAGGAGAAAACCTAAATGACCTTGGGTATTGTGATGACTTTAGAGACACACCAAAGGCATAGTCCACAGAAGAAATAGTTGATAAGCTGGACTGCATTAACATGAAAATCTTCTCTTCTATAGAAGGAAATGTCTAGAGAATAAGAAGACAAGCCACAGACTGTTAGAAAATATTTGCAAAAGACACATCTCATAAAAGGCCTGGTATCCAAAATAGACAACGAACTCAACAACAAAAAAACCCAAGAAACCTAATTTAAAAATGGGGAAACTGTCTGAACAGACACTGCACCAAAGAAGATGTGCAAGTGGAAAATGAGCATATGAAAAGGTTTTCACCATTCTGTGTCACGAGAGCTGCAAATTAAAGCAACAATGGGATAACACTGCACGTTTGTCAGAATGACCAAAATCCAGACCATTGGTGACATCAAATGCTGGTGAGGATGGGGAGCAATAGGAACTCTTCATTCACTGCTGGTGGGATGCAGAAAGGAACAGCCGCTTTGGAGGAAAGTTTGGCAGGTTTTTACAAAAGTAAGCATAGTCTTACCATACACCCCAGCAATCTCACTTCTTGGTATTGACACCAAGGAGTTGAAAACATATATCTGCACAAAACCCTGCACACAGATGTTTATAGCAGCTTCATTTACAATTGCCCCAACTGGAAGAAACTGAGATGTCCTCTACTAGGTGAATGGTAAATACACTGTGGTACATTCAGACAGTGAACTGTTTTTCAGTCCTAATACTGAATGAGCTATCAAGCCATGAGAAAACATGGGGGAATCTTAATAGCATATTACTCAGTGAAAGAAGCCAACCTGAAAGAGCCATATATTGTATACTTCCAACTATATGACATTCTGGAGAAGGTAAAAGTGGAGACAGTAGAGCGATCAGGGGTTAACAGGGGTTGGAAGGAGGGAGGGATGAATAGGTGCAGCACAGAAGATGTTCAGGGCAGTGAAACTATTCTGCATGATATTATCATGATAGATACATGTCACTACACAGTTGTCCAAACCCACAGAATGTACCACACCAAGGGTGAACCGTGATGTGAACTGTGGGCTTTGGGTGGTGCTGTGTCAGTGCAGGTTTATCAGCTGTAACAAGCTCAGCACTCTGGCGGGGAGTTAATACTGGGGGAGGCTGTGTGTGTGAGAGAGAGTGCTGTCGGTACATGGGTGCCTTCTTCATTTGCTCTGAATCTTAAACTGCTCTAAAAAGATAGAGACAAAAATATTCAATTACAATTTATTCCCAAGAACATACGGGATACGTTCTCCTTCACCAAAAACGAGAGGCTGACAGTAGGCATGGACATAACTTTTTTATGGATTTCTCCAAATAGAGATCAATTACATACATATAGTTACAGAGGGGAAAACTGTTTTATACTCATTAAAATGTAGATATACTTTGGTTACTAAAAAGCATTGGAAGGTTTATTTCAAAATTAAATAATCAGCAAGAAGATGTAGTTAAAGGACATCAGTGCTATCAGCGTGTCACTGCCCACTCTCCCCACTCAGGTCACTCTCATTTCAGGGCTCCTTCAGCCTGGACACGATGATCTTTAATTCTGTGATCCTATGAGATTACTTGAATCTATAAACTGACCTCTGCACCCTCCCAACTCTCAGGGGCTTTGGTCCTGAATGATAATGTTACCCAGCACTGTCATTGCTGCATCCTGCATCCCTGTGACCACTGGTTAGACTCCATTGGCTACAAAACTAAGATCAGTGTTACTGAAAAACAACATCACATACTTTATTATACAAGTAGGATGATTTTCACGTTGGTTGTCTATTTCTCTGCCCTGAAATTGTAAAAGGCACTAATGAACATGCCTTCAACGTTATGAACTGTGTCTTATGAAACAGAACTATTTCATTAAACAAAGCCCCTCCATTGGAGATGATGCCATGTGTCTATCTGCACAACAAGAGACAGGCGCTCCCTGGGTTGCCCTGAGTCTGATATGAGACTCATGGCCTGAGGACCAGGATGGCAGCAGACATACAAGGCCTGGGAGCCCGCAACAAAAATGTGAAGGAGGGAAAAAAGAAAAGGGAAATTCCCCGGTGGCCCAGTGGTTAGGATTTGGCACTCTCCCTGCTGGGGCCAGATTTGATCCCTGGCTGGAGATTTAAGATCACAGGAGCAGCGAGGTGCGGCCAAAAAAAAAAAAAAAAAAGGAAAGGAGGAATATTACTCACCAGACCCAGATGCATCATTTCCTCCAGTCCCTGCTCTTTTGTGAAAATTCTTTTAAGACAAATACACATTGTTGTCCCCAAATAAATGTAGTGTTGGACCTTCCTCCTAGAAAGTTAGTAGGACAAATGTTTTCCTAGCCATCTGTGTTGGATGAACTTTCATCATTGCAAAGTCACTCAGAAAAGAATTGCTTGTGCCAACACCTCCCCCGGACCAATGTCATCTGGCCCATAATATTGAGGTCCCATCAGCAGGTAAACACATGCTTGAATGTGATTTAATACCGGTGTAACTAAACTTGATGATATTTATTGACGGAAGGAAAATGTAGCTGAGCCACACAGCAGCAATAATAGCCACCCTTGTCTCGTGAGATCCCATCACCTTGCAGAAGCCTGTGCACCTCACTGGGCCTCAACTCTGGGGATATCCTGTGCTCCTGCTGATTTCTCTGAAGTACTGAGAGTTGTGCTCTGCACACAGAAACCATTTCCACTTACCAGAGGTGTAGGAGAGGGTCATAAACTTGTCAGATGGCTCTTCATTTTCATGATTTGGCTTTTAATTCTCAATATGTTTGTGTTCCCAAGCTTTGAGAGCTTTTCGCTAACTCATGAGGCATGTCTTGAAAATGTCAGGTGACTTTGAAAGGTGACCCTGAAATATAAATACTTCAACCAAGTATGTGCTTAAGGCATTTACCACCGCTGGCCCCCCACCCCGCCAAGGAACTCTCTCTCCTTTGGGATGTCAAAATAGAAATTTCATCATAAAAATAGAGACGTGAAATCCTGCCTAAATATTGGCATTTTCACAGCTAATTCTTAACATATTTTCTGGGTTTTTTGGAAAGAAAGAAGACAAAGAGGTAAGTATTTTTATAGTAAAGGCCAATATTACATAAACAAATACGAGCCAAGCCTAAGTTCCTAAGTTTCCAAATTATATAAAATTTTGTAAGCTTGTATTTTAATTTCTTTTTCCTGGGGATGAAAAATTCTTCAAATGAACTGGTAAAAGTTGATACCAAACTTAGTTGAAAATGGAAAGAAACGTGACAAAATCAGATGCCTTTACAGTAACTCAAAGGCCTAACAGCAGCCTTAGGAGGTGAGGGATTTGGATGAGAAAATAAAGCCCTCTCTCACCCCAGCAGCATCTGGAAAGCAGGGGGCTGTAGAATGTGTCCCTCATGTGATGCCCCCACCCCCACAGCCTACAGGAACCTGAGGAAGGTGCAGAGAGATGGGGATGGAGTAAGATTTTAGAGTGTTTGCACGGTCCTGTGAGGGCACCTCCAACAGGGAGCATCTAGGAACCAATCTTGAAAACCTGCCTGTGTCTCTTTGGCATTTGGGGAACCCAGGGCATGACTGTCTGACCATCCTGGAGATGGGGAGGGGTTGGCTGGCAGAAGTGCCAGGAGTAAGTGTGTAACAGGGAAGAACAAATCTGACTGCACTTTAGATCTATTTCTTTTCCTATAACCTTTGTATTCTATTGTTTTTGCTTTGGGATAAGAATGTTGCCTATAGCCTGAAATATACAGGATAGCCATTCTCAAGGTTGTGACCTTTAAGGGTATAACACTTTCCCATTCATGGAGAGATAAAAAGTTGCAGAACAGGGAATAACTCTTGTCTTGGAGGTTTACAGGAACATGGTGACCTGAGCTCTGACTTAGTAGGTGGACCCCTGCCATAACAAAGGATTCTACACCAAGAAGTTGCAACAATCAGCCATACCCCCTCCCCTTTTAGTATAAAAGAAGCATGAATTCTCACTGGAGGAAGATGGTTCTCTAAGACATTAGTCTGCCATCTTCTTGGTCTGCTGAGTTTCTGAATAAAGTCCTTATTCCTTGCCCCAACAGCTCTTCTCCTAATTTATTGGCTTGTCACCCAGTGAGTAGAATGAGCTTAGACTCATAACAAGTGCTCTCTCAGCCTTGGGGCTGAAGGTGTTCCATGCTGACTTAATGTGGCCCAGCTGGAGAGAGCGGCCCTGAGAGGGAAGGAGATGGCAACCACATGAGTACTACCAAATGATGGGGAATGGGGGGCCCCAGGACAAAATGCTGCAAATGTGAGGCCTCACGAAATGACATAAAATGTCCATGAGAAGAAGTCCATTCTGAAGCACTGCCAAGTCCAGGCGGCACCATGGTGGGTTCTTCTCCTGCAGGACAGAAACTTTGCAGTAAAACTCAGTGTGGCATTATGACTCTTATGTCTCGAGCATAATTTTATTGCTGAAATCAAACTTCCTCTTGTTACTGGAGATAACTAGAGGATGCCTGGATTTCACCCAAGAGCTAGGGGCACCAGGACCAAGAAGCTGGTGTGAACAGGTGGAGGGAACAGTTGTTTACAAAGTACCCAGTGAGCCCAGCTTGTTCAAAGTGAAGGAAGCAGAGGCTTTGGGATTGCAGAAAGAGTCCTTGAAAATCACAGTAAATTAGAAGAAACCTATGAAATACTGTGTGCCAAGAAATGATTTGCAAATTATTTGAAGAATATTTGTTTTCTCAGAAAGGATTTTTAATATTTAATACATATAAGGAACTGGCTTTTGTCCTAGAGAATTGTATAGCTTAATTCTGTAAAAAATAACTAATTGTCTGTACTTTAACAAGTAGAAACTAACTTGGAAATGACATGAAAAAATAAAAAGGATATTAGCAAAATGATTCACAAGTAGTCACGAAGTACTTTAACATTGTAACTCACTTCCCCTTCACTGCAACACTATTAACTTTGAGCCCCATTTTCCAAGTCAAGGAAATGAAATTTGGAGGCACTGGGTGACTTGCCCAAGTCAAAAACTGGTGAAAAGCATATGGTCTCACTCCAGGGACCACACAGTGTAAAATAAGTTTACACATTGTATGAAATATTTATTGACATTGGAAATAGGCATGGAAAGTGTCACCAGCATAAAATTATGGCAGGAATAAAAAGGAAAGATAGTGGTCTTGCTTCTGAAGTTGAAGGGCAATATGTGAGCTGAGAGAAGTCTGTTTGGTTGTAATGTTCATTGGAAACAAAGAACAGAGATTGTGAAACCAGAGGGGGCAGGTAGTGGTGAGTTTCCCTTCTGGGCTTTGAGGAGGAAAGAAGAGCTGCCGATGTCCTTGCAGTGAGTGAGGGTGAGAAACTGGAAAGCACAAAAAAGCTTCAAGTCAGAGAGCTGTGTCACCCAGGTTTGCTGTGAAAGATGAGGGTGTGTGCTGCACCTTCATGCACGGGCTCTGGCATGGCACTATGGTATCACTATCTGCAAGCTATTTTCAGTGGTGCCACTTGCATATCTACAGGAGAGCATGGCTGTGGAGAGCAGAGACCATATCCTTAGGGAAATGGCTCTTCTGGTCCTTGTGCTATGTGGACACCAGCCTAGCCACAGGCTGAGGGAGCTGCCACAGCAAGCCTGCGTAACGGGGCCTTATGTCAGAGGCCCAGTGATAAAGACGGATCCTGTTCCAGGAATGACTATTATTGTGAGAGACCTCAAAGAGGTAGAGGCAGCAGTAAAGCTTCTGGACCTTCCAGATCTTGGCATTCCCTACCATGTCCATGGTGTGAGCATGGCAGAAAATGCACCTGTATATGTGTGGAAACACTGCCAGAACTCTCCCTGTGGGAGTTCGTTATAAACTCAAAGGGTATGAAACTGAAAATAGCATTGTACCCTATCAAGGGAGCTCTTCGGGGTTAACATTGTAGACTGACTAGTTTTTCTTTCTTTTCTGTTTTCTTTCTCTTTTGTTTGCCCACTTGGAAAAGCTTTACAAGTTATCACATGATTGCCACACATTTGTTTTCTAGAATGCCTGCTTCATTATAATCAGTATGAGAATTGTTTTAAATATAAATCAATTTCAAAACCAAATGTGTAATAGATCCTGAATATTGTGGAGACAGGCTTTTATCTATAGATTAAAAATCACATGTTTTCATGTGAAGAATGTCAAAAGAAAGGTCTTTCTTTTGTTATTTTCTCCATTATCTTATTTTTTGGTATCCACTTTGGTTTGGTATGTATAAGTGGTAAAATGTTTATAAGATTTGCTGTGGGTGAATCTTGTTAAAAATGAAATACAGAGGGAAAAAGATGGCGGTGAAGTAGAGGGATGTGGAATGCATCCCTCTCCACAGATGCATTGGGAATGCAACAAAAGACGCAATAATTCCCACAGAGAACCAACTAAACACCAGCAGATAGCCTCGGACACCAGAAAGGACCACAAGGATCCCGACATAACTGGTAGGGAGGCATCTACAACAGCTCAAAGAGGGTGAAACTGTGGAACTGTGGAGGACAGGAGGGAGTGAGAAACATACGGAGGGTCCGGACCGCAGCTTAGTGTTCCCTGAATGAGACATCGATTCACAGCTGAACAGTGGGTCCGGGAGCAGGAGCATGGGAACTGGAGAGCTGGTTCAGGGTGAGAAAAATTGTTGTCAGAAAGGTGACGGACCGAGAGGACAGGAGGGAAGAGGTCCACAGTGAGGAGTGCCTGCCCCTGAGAGCTGCCCGGCCATGATGACAGCTGGATGCTGCAGGCTCATGGGCGGGGGGGGGGGGGGGAGGAGCCACAGTCATACCCTCTCTCTCTCTTTCGCTGCCTGCAGCAGACAGTGGAGCCACCTAAGTTGCTGAGGGAAAATAGGGACCCTCAGGCCCTCGGGCAGGGCTAGATTAAAAATCCCTTGGAACTCTGGCAGCAGGGAGGATGCTGAGAAAAAAAAAAAAAAAGCCCCGAGAGAGGCCCAACTCTGAGACTTTCTGTTTACACCTAAGCCACCAGCGTCCTTCTGCAACAGGCACCTCCAAGCCCTACTGAAACAACAGTGTGCCACTGCTCAACCGCTCCCAGGGGAAGGAGCAACTATTGTACCCTTCCCCCCCCCCCACATACCAATGCTTACAGATGAACAATAAAGGAAGCTCTGCTGGTCACAGAATAATACAAAAAACCCAAGGTGAGTAGAAGGACACTTACAGCTGAGACTCTAAGGAAACAGAAATATTACTATCAATTCTATTGAACTGGTCCATTCTGGGATCAGTTCTGGATTTTTTTTTCCTTTATTAATTATGACCTTAGTCCTAAGGGATCTAAAAGTTTTATAAAATATTTTTTAATTCTATTTTTTATTCTATTTTTATTTTTTTGCCTTTTTATATACTTCTGTTTCTAGCTAAGTTTTTGGTAGTATGGACAATATACCTCTCATACCATCCATTCACCCCTATCTTTTATACATTTCTATTCCTTTCTTTTTATAGGCATATTTCCAATCACACTACACTCTTCTGTTCCACTTTCTTCCATACATGTTTAGTTTATTTTATCTTAACTTACTTATAAGCAACACTATCAATCTACGCAGACTCCATGCTCTATTTTCCAGATGATGCACCAACTTGGTATTTAATATAAGGTTTTTGTCTTTATCTTAGTTCTTAGTACAGTTGTCTAATCTCATTCTGAGAATCTCCGTTCTGTCTGGTGGTACTCTAGCTCTTTTTTATATTTGATCCTAGCTTACAAAATCTCCCTGGATTAGTCTTTGTATGTGTAAGGTGTTATTTGTTTGTTTGTTTGTTTTTGCTTTTGTTTCTGTTTTGGTTGTCAATTTCTGTTGGGATTCTCTTTGAATATCTGATAGCATACTGGGGTTCTTCTGTCAGGTCCTTCCAGGGACTGATGTCCTACTGGATTCAGTAATTGTGTGTCTTATACATGTATGTGTTTCCTAGTCTTAGTATTTGTTTAACCCAACACTCAGACATTAGTCTGAGGCTTGGACAGTCTTCTGTAAACACCTCTATCGCAAGGACAAGCAACCCCAAAAGTTTGGAATACCACGAGGAAACAAAGAAACATCATGCAGGCAAAGGAGCAGGAAAAAAACCCACAGGACCAAATAAATGAGGAGGAAATAGGAATAATGCCTGTAAAAATTCAGAGTGATGATAGTAAAAATGATGCAAAATCTTGATAACAAAACAGAGAAAGTACAAGAAACAGTTCATAAGAACTCAGAAAAAGAAACAGCAATGGATAAGAAAATAACTGAAATTAAAAATACTCTAGATGCTATAACCAGCAGAATGACTGAGGCAGAAGAACGAATAAGTGAGTTGGAAGATAGAATGGGGGAAATAAGTGCCACAGAGCAGGAAAAAGAAAAAAGAATAAAAAGAATAGAGGACAGTCTCCAAGACCTCAGTGATAACATTAAGTGTACCAACATTTGAATTATAGGCATCCCAGAAGAAGAAGAATGAAAGAAAGAGTCTGAGAAAATATTTGAAAAAGTTATAGTGGAAAACTTCCCCAACATGGGAAAGGAAATAATCAATCAAGTCCAAGAAGCACAGAGAGTCCCATTCAGAATAAACCCAAGGAGAAATACACTGAGGCACACATTAATGAAACTAACAACAATTATACACAAAGAAAAAATATTAAAAGCAGCAAGAGAATAGCAACAAATAACATATAAGGGGAAACCCATAAGGATAACAGCTGACCTTTCTACAGAAACCCTGCAGGCCAGAAGGGAATGGCAGGATATACTGAAAGTCCTGAAAGAGAGAAACCTACAGCCAAGAAGACTCTATCCAGCAAGAATCTCATTCAGATTTGAGGGAGAAATCAAAAGCTTTCCAGACAAGCAAAAGTTAAGAGAATTCAGCACCACCAAACCAGCCTTACAACAAGTGCTAAAGGAACTTCTCTAAGTAGGAAACACAAGAGAAGGAAACACCGACAAAAACAAACCCAAAACAATTAAGAAAATGGTAATTGGAACACACATGTCAATAATCACTTTAAATGTAAATGGATGATATGCTCCAACAAAAGACACAGACTGGCTGAATGGATACAAAAACAAGACCCTTCTATATGCTGCCTACAAGAAACCCACTTCAGACCAAGCAACACATATAGACTGAAAGGAAAGGGATGGAAAAAGATATTCCATGCAAATGGAAGCCAAAAGAAAGCTGGCATAGCACTACTCATATCAGACAAATTAGACTTTAAAGTAAAGACTATTACAAGAGACAAGGAAGGACACTACCTAATGATCAAGGGATGCATCCAAGAAGAACATATCACAATGGTAAGTGTCTATGCACCCAACACAGGAGCACCTAAATACATAAGGCAAATGCTAACAGCCATAAAAGGGGAAATCAACAGTAACACAATAACAGTGGGAGACTTGAACACCCCACTTACATCAATGGACAGATAATCCAAACAGAAAATAAAAAAGGACACATAAGCTCTAAATGACACATTAGACCATCCTGACTTAATTGATATTTATAGGACATTCCATCCAAAAACGGCAGAATACACCTTCTTCTTAAGTGCACACAGAACATTTTCAAGGATAGATCAAATCTTGGGTTGCAAATCAAACCTCAGCAAATTCAAGAAAATTGAAATTATATCAAGCATCTTCTCAGACCACAACACCATGAGACTAGATATCAATGACAGGAAAAAACTGCAAAAAATACAACACATGGAGGCTAAACAATTCACTATTAAACAACCAAGAAATCATTAAAGAAATCAAGGAGGAAATCAAAAAATATCTAGAAACAAACGACAATGAAAACACAACAACCCAAAACCTATGGCATGCAGCAAAAGCAGTTCTAAGAGGGAAGTTTATAGCAATACAGTCCTACCTTAAGAAATGAGAAAAATGTCGAGAAAACAACCTAACCTTACACCTAAAACAATTAGAAAAAGAAGAATAAAGAAACCCCAAAGTGAGCAGAAGGAAAGAAATCATAAATATCAGAGCAGAAATAAATGAAAAAGAAAGGAAGGAAGCAATAGCAAAAATTAATAAAACTAAAAACTGGTTCTTTGAGAAGATCAACAAAATTGATAAACCATTAGCCAGCCTTATCAAGAAAAAAAGAAGATGCAAATCAACAGAATTAGAAATGAAAAAGGAGAAGTAACAACAGACACTGCAGAAATACAAAAGATCATGAGAGACTACTACAAGCAACTATATGCCAATCAATTGGATAACCTGGAAGAAATGGATACATTCTTAGAAAAATACAATCTTCCAAGACTGAACCAGGAAGAAATAGAAAATGTGAACAGACCAATGACAAGTACGGAAATTGAGGCAGTGATTAACAATCTCTCAACAAACAAATGCCCAGGGCCAGATGGATTCATGGGCAAATTCTATCAAACATTTCAAGAAGAGCTAACACCTACCCTTCTCAAACTCTTGCAAAATATAGCAGAAGGAGGAACACTCCCAAACTCATTCCACGAGGCCACCATCACCCTCATACCTAAACCAGGCAAAGATGTCACAAAAAAAAAAGAAAATTACAGACCAATACCACTGATGAATATAGATGCAAAATTCCTCAACAAAATACTAGCTAACGGAATCGAACAGCATGTTAAAAAAATCATACACCATGATCAAGTGGGGTTTATCCCTGGGATGCAAGGATTCTTCAATATACGCAAATCAATCAACGTGATACATCATATCAACAAATTGAAGGATAAAAACCATATGATCATCTCAAAAGATGCAGAAGAAGCTTTTGACAATATTCAACACCATTTATGATAAAAACTCTCCAGAAAATGGGCATAGAAGGAAATTACCTCAACACAATAACAGCCATATATGAGAAACCAGAAGACAACATCATTCTAAATGGGGAAAAACTGAAAGAATTCCCTCTAAGAACAGGAACAAGACAAGGGTGTCCACTCTCACCATTATTATTCAACATAGTTTTGGAAGTTTTAGCCACAGCAATCAGAGAAGAAAAAGAAATAAAAGGAATCCAAATTGGAAAAGAAGTAAAATTGTCACTCTTCACAGATGACATGAAATTATATATAGAAAACCCTAAAGACTACCAGAAAACTGCTAGCACTAATTGATGAGTTTAATAAAGTAGCAGGAGAGAAAATTAATGCCCAGAAATCTCCTGCATTCCTATACACTAACAACAGAAGAGCAGAAAGAGAAATTAAGGAAACTCTCCTATTCACCATTGCAACAAAAAGAATAAAGTACCTAGGAATAAACCTGCCTAAAGAGGTAAAAAATGTTTATGCAGAAAACTTTAAGACACTGATGGAAGAAATCAAAGATGACACAAACAGATGGAGGGACATACCATGTTCCTGGATTGGAAGAATCAACATCGTGAAAATGAGTGTACTACCCAAAGCAATTTACAGATTCAATGCAATCCTGATCAAATTACCAATGGCATTTTTCAGAACTAGAGCAGGAAATCTTACGATTTGTATGGAAATGCAGAAGACCCCAAATAGCCAAAGCAATCTTGAGAAGGAAAAATGGAGTTGGTGGAATCAGGCTTCCTGACTTCAAACTATACTACAAGGCCATAGTGATCAAGACAGTATGGTACTGGCACAAAAATAGAAAGGAAGATCAATGGAATAGAATAGAGAACTCAGAAGTAAGCCCAAACACATATGGGCACCTTACCTTTGACAAAGGAGGCACGAATATACAATGGAAAAAAGACAGCCTCTTCAATAAGTGGTACTGGGAAAGTTGGACAGCTACGTGTAAAAGAATGCAATTAGAACACTTCCTAACACCATACACAAAAATAAACTCCAAATGGATTAAAGACCTACATGTAAGGCCAGACACTATCAAACTCCTAGAGGAAAACATAGGCAGAACACTCTATGACATCCATCAAAGCAAGATCCTTTGTGACCCACCTCCTAGAATCATGGAAATCAAATCAAGAATAAACAAATGGGACCTCATGAAACTTAAAAGCTTTTGCACAGTGAAAGAAACCATAAACAAGACTAGAAGGCAACCCTCAGAATGGGAGAAAATAGTTGCCATCGAAGCAACGGCCAAAGATTAACCTCCAAAATATACAAGCAGCTCATGAAGCTTCATACCAAAAAAGCAAATAACCCAATCAACGAATGGGCAGAAGACCTAAATAGACATTTCTCCAAGGAAGACATACAGATGGCCAACAAACACATGAAAAGATGCTCAGCATCACTAATTATCAGAGAAATGCAAGTCAAAGCCACAATGAGGTATCACCTCACACCGATCAGAATGGCCATCATCACAAAATCTGGAAAAAGCAAATGTTGGAGAGGATGTGGAGAAAGGGATCTCTCCTGCACTGTTGGTGGGAATGTAAGTTGGTACAGCCACTATGGAAAACAGTTTGGAGGTTCCTTAATAAAATAAAAATAGAACTACCATATGATCCAGTAATCCCACTACTGGGCATATACCCAAAGTAAACCATAATCCGAAAAGGAACATTTCCCATAATGTTTACTGCAGCACTATTTACAATAGCCAGGACATGGAAGCAACCTAAATGCCCATCATCAAATGAATGGATAAAGAAGATGTGGCATATATATACAATGGAATATTACTCAGCTATAAAAAGGGATGAGATGGAGCTATATGTAATGAGGTTGATAGACCTAGGGTCTGTCATACAGAGTGAGGTAAGTCAGAAAGAGAAGGACAAATATTGTATGCTAACTCATATATATGGAATCTAAAAATGGTACTGATGAACTCAGTGACAAGACAAGAACAAGGACGCAGATGCAGAGAATGGACTGGAGAACTTGAGGTTTTGGGGTGCGGGAGGTGAAGAGGAAGCTGAGACGAAGCAAGAGAGTAGCACAGACATATATATACTACCAACTGTAAAGTAGATAGCCATTGGGAAGTTGCTGTATAATAAAGGGATTTCTACTCGAGGATGGATGATGCCTTAGAGGACTGGGTCAGGGAGTGTGAGGGGAGTTGAGGGAGGTAGGGAATACAGGGATATGTGTATAAAAACAGTTGGTTGAACTTGGTGTACCTCAAAAAAATAATAAATAAAAATAAATAAATAAAAAATGAAATAAAATACTGGTGACTATAAAGTCTGGGAATCCTGACAATGTTTTAAAAATAGGTGGAATCTCCTTGATAGTTTCATCTAATGCAAACATGCACATTTATGCCATGGAAATTGGACGCACATATCATCTGAGGCAACATATGACAGATGCACGTGCAATTACCAGGGGGAATGCTGCTGTACTGCACATTGTTTATTGCAGTTTTGCACAGTTTATTGAACAATGAATTGCTCATGAGGGACAATCACATTCACATGTCATCACAATAAACTATCATGGACATTTGTCTATGTTTTCAGTTTTTAAGTTTGTTCAACTTAAATTCAAAGGACTGAATAACAATCAGTCTAATACTGTTAAGATAGTCAACTTGAAAAGGAAATAATACACTTTGTAAATACTTCCCATGTGGAATTTTTCCTGATTGGTCCCATTTTGTTATGATCATGAAACGTACCTGCATAGCTTTCACTACAAACAAATACCCTCCAATAGAACACTATAGGGCACCCATGACCACATTCCATCATGGTGTCATTCAGTGGTAATTGCAAGGAAGATTGTAAGGAATTAAGGTAGAAACTTAGTTATAACGTTGTAAATCATGGAGAATACAGGAAGGGGATGTTTTTTGTTGTTGAAATAAATAGGCCAAAAGAGCCCTCATGTCTTCTCTGCTTCTCTTAGAGGAAGGATCATGATACTGTTATCCTAATGGATAATCTGACTTAACCAATGATAAACAGTTGACAGCCATCATTAAAGTAGCTTTTAACAAGGCAAGGAAAACTAGTTGTTATGAGCAATGAGAAATACGCATGTAGTATCAGGAAAGCTCCCCTTTGGAAAGGGCAGATTCTACAATGTGAGGAGTATGATGGTGAATGTACACTTTGTGTATGTTAATGTGCACTTTGATCAAGGAATCTTCCTAAATAGCTCATCACTTTAAGCTATGTTACCTAGACATTAAGATTTTGACATATCATGGAAATATGTATAATACCATTTGAGGGCCTTACCACAGAGGACAAAAAAGGAATATTTCCAGATATATGATTCATTTGAAACATCTTCACATACTTTAAGCCTGTTTCATTTAAAAACAAAGCAAAACCCACACATCTGACCCAAGCTGTGATGTGCAATACAATGTGTCAGTTGCACAGCCCCCTGGGAGGTGGGTGAGACCCAACATGCCTTTTTGCTGGTTTATTTTATTCCTAGAGCCCATTTTCTGCCGGCCTTTACCTTGTTTCCAAAGTAAAGAAAAATACCATCTTGAGGTCAGATAGTTTCCCCAAGGAAATAAAAACAGTATAATATTGACACCTTCTGACTGGAAGAGGACTAAAATGGCACAAATAAGATATATTCTCCCATTAGAGGTTGGCAGCATTTTACTCATATTTAAAGTTTGTATTCTCTAAGGCCTGGGTCAGAGCTCAAGCTAATGAAGACCTGGGGAGGAAAGACCTTTTCAGGTCTGCACTTGGAATGCTGTAATTCTTCGGTTCAGAGGCAAGGGTTAGAAAAGGACAAAGTTTCATGAGCACTTCTCCAAACAAAGAACCCCGTTTGGGGCAAAGCTGACAATGTCTGGGGGCCTTGGAGTTCTGGGGCATCAGGGAACGGTCACTGGTCCTTCTCTTGTGTAGCCAGTGTGTTAAGTGACATCAGACCTACCATGAAGGACCTATCAATGGGTGTTTACTCATAACCTAAAGAATGCCTGTGACGTCTCTGCGGGTGGTCACAGGGAGAGGTCTCTGTGGGATGATCTAGAGGTCTCTGGGTGAGATGACTCAGTGTGTGTGTGAGGAGATGCCTGTGTGGGTTGAGTGTGAGTATGTGGGGGGTCCCTGGGTGGGGTCAGAGTGTGGATCTGTCAGAGGGTCTCTGTGGGGTGAGTGTGGGTCTGTAGGAGGTCCCCCTGTGGGGTCAGGGTGACACACTCAGAGATCACTGTGTGGATTCCCTGTGGGTCTGCAGAAGGCAGCTGGGTAAGTTCAGTGTGTGTCTGTCAGAGGTTGTGTGTGGGGTCACTGTGTTTATGTCTGTTATCCTGTCTAGGGTCGGTGTGGGTCAGTGGGTGGTCCCTGTGTGGGTAAGAGAGGGTGTGAGGATCATCTCTGTGTGGGGTCAGTGTTGGGTGGTGAGAGGTCCATGTGGGGGTTAAGTGTGGGTCTATCACAGTTTCTGTGTGGGGTCAGTGTGGGTCTGTGGGAGGTTGCCGGGGGGGGGGGGTCAGTGTGGGCCCCTGTGTGGGGACTCAGTGGGGGGCCCTCCATTGATGGCCTTACTGCCCCTCATGGCAGGAGAAGAGCAAAGGGACTTGCCCCTTGCTGTTCCTTGCTGTTCTGTCAGGTCCCTTCTCTGTCACTTCCCCTGACAGATACCATAGGGGTCCAGCTCCCCCCACCCCAGTCCTCCCCTCTTGGTGCCCCTGAGAGGACCAGGCAGCAGCCAGGCTTAGGGTTTCTGCTCTGTGCTAGCCTCTACTGAGCTCTGGAGGGCGCTCTGTGCCCTGGGTCCCACCCCTCCCAGGGGCCCTGGCTGTGCCCCCACTGCTGTGCCCACCCTGGAGGATGGGGCCCAGAGAGGGGACCTGGCTCCAGGGAGAAACTGCGGCAGGAGCAGACCTCTGTCCAGTGCCCCCCCAAACCCAGGTCCTGGTCCTCCATGTTTGGGTCCTGACAGGCATGGGGGCAGGGCCATTAATGCTGCCCCTGGATCAGGGCCCCTCCTGGAGCAGGACTCTCCCCCTCGGGACTGACTGGTGCACAGAGGCCCGCATCTCTCTAGAGAATTGCTCCTATCTACCCACTTTCCCACGTGGACGGGGCCATGGAGGAAAGCTGACAGCACCCTCATTCCCTACAGGTCACTTCCCGGCCTCTGGGTGACACAGCCTGTCTGCTGGCCTCTTTCCTCGCCGGGCTCTGGGGTGAGCAACGCTGCTAGCAGGTGAGATGTGCTATGACCCCAGCACAGTCCCTGGGCCTGTAATGTCCCACCTGTCCCCTGGGATCTCCAGATAGCCTCCACCTGTCTGGGCTCTGGGAGCTGGAGTGGGGGAGACACTGGGGTGGAACCACCAGGCCCGAACTTCTTTCCTCTGAGACTATAGATGGTGGTGGGACCCCAGGGGCTTTTTGGTCACTGCACCACTTATGGGCACCCCTGCCACTTGCCTTCTTCCCCTGCATCCCACCCTAGGGGCACATGTCAGACAGTGAGGTGACTGCACACACAGCCACGCCCCTGCTCAGCCCCCAGGCGGGAAGTGGGTGCTGTGAACAGCGCTGTCTTCTCCTCCGGAGTAGGGATAGACCGGCCCTTGGGGGCCTCTATACTCCCCACCTCACACCCTCAGCGCTGGGACTGCATGGTCCTCAGCCTCCCCACTGCTCCAGGGAGAGAGAGGCAGAGGGAGGGTGACATTCCCGGCCCATCTCAATCCCAGCTCCATGGGGAGAGGAGGGGCTTTCAGGGCAGACATCAGCTATCCCCACTGAGACATGGGGGCAGGCTTTCTCCCACCACTGGACTTGGGGTCAGCACTGCCCCCAAACTCCCCTCCTTGTTCTGACAGATGAACTTGTCTCTGACACTTTCTGGAGCCTGAGGGCAATGTCAGCCTCTGCAAAGCCCTCCCCTAGCAGCCACACAAGTTCAAGGTAGAGAGAGAGCAGGAAAGGACTGAGCCAGATCCTGAGAGGGGAGGTCATTAGGGTTAGTTCACCTTGACACATCCTGAATGCTGTTACTTGTTTTTGTAGTGCTGCTATGATAGATACTTAAGGTACAGTTAGGGAATTGGCGTGAGGCTTAGTATTCCATGCTGGGCTCAAATTCCCTCCCATCCCACCTGGAAGCCAAAGCAGGCACCTGGGAAGAGTGGACCCTGATCCCATCCCCTCCCCCCAGCGGGGAACAGACAGAGGTCACCATGTCTCATGAGAAAGAACATTTATTTCAGGAAACAATAAAGATTGTGCTGGGAAGAACCCATTAGCACAGAGAGGATGTGCTAACATGAGAGAACAAAGCCTTTTTCTGCACGGTATGCATTTTTTTTGGAGAAGCATTTTCCTACCAGGAAAGCTGTGACAGGCATGTTCTGTTGGAGCAGAAGAGGTGTATTTGTCAAGGATACAGTGCCCTGGACAGTACATGGGATGGCCTGGGACACGTGCCGCTCTTGCTCCATGCTGGCAGGCCCTCCCATGGGGGGGACCTGGCTCCCTGGGTGGGAAGGCCCACTTGCTCTCCCTGGGACGGGTCCACTCCCTCTTTTGAGGACAGCTGTGGCCCATGGGGGTAGCTTGGTGTTCATGGGCTGTATCTCTCATCACTCTCCTTTGCTCTTGCCAGGAGAGAAACCTATGGTAGCAGGAGTGTGGACCTAATGGGTCCCAGAGTTCCCCTTTGCACCAATGTAACTGGGAGGCATGAAGTCCATGGTGAAGTGCCACCGTCTCCCCTGCCATCCGTCCAACAGCTGTCATGAGAGCCTGGGCCTCAGCAGCCCTGCTGTCCTTAGACAACCTGCTTTTGACGGGTGCCTGGCTCTGGGCAGCGGCTGCTGCAGGCTTGCCCTTTTGCAGGGGTGCATCTGGTCCTTTGCCTTGATTGGGGAACATCCACTGCAGAAGGTGCTTAATCCTTTGTCTGAAGTGGCTTTCTGAAGGAACCTGGCCGTTCTTCATGATTAACTGGTGGAAGTTGCTTCCTAGGGACTCTGCGGATTCCTTTTTCTGGCCAGGATGGATCATCCCACGGGCCTGGTAGGCCCTTCGTTCTGCCAACCCCTTTTCTGCGCCGTCCTAGTTTGGGCTTCCTCTAATTCTCTATCCCATTAATGGGGGCAGATTTCCTGCTCTGGTTTTTATATTGGGGCTGCTGTCTCAGGTCCTCCTGCTGCCTCTGGCTGCTCTCTCCACTGGTTGTAAGAGCAGAGACTATCTGGGAAATGGACATGTCTTCACTGGAGCAGGTCTGGGAACAGGACCGAGTTTCCTGAGAAGCCAAGATGTCTGTGGCAGTGAATATGTTTGAGCACCAGTCTTTGAGAACCATGTCTGTGGCACAGTTGTGAAGCAGCATGCTGGTGGCCCAGCCTGGGGCTTGTTTCTGCTGGTCTGTGAACCCTTGGACCTCAAGTTTATGAAACTGTGCCTCAGAGTATAAATTCTCTGGATTTGAGCCAAAAATCTTTATATTTGATGAGAGGCTTTTATTGGCCCTTGGAGATCGTGAGCTCCTCAAATCCTTAATGATTTGGGATTTGATGAGTGTACTCAGTCCAAAGGTGACTTTTGAAGCAGGGTCTCCCTCCATGGAGGGCCTCTTGGGCCCTGGCAGATTGGGACCCTGCATTGAGATCCACCACAGTCACGCTAGAGCAAGAGTCTGGGGAGGCCTGTCCCCCAGCCTCCTCCTGTGGCTCATTCCTGGCCATTGCTGCACGTGGACTGGGCTCCAGGCTGCCTTTGTCAGCCCCCACAACAAACCCATCATGCCAGATTCTGCCCACAAAGTTGTAGGAGGGGGTCTGAGATAGTGGCTTGTCCTCCTGTTGAGTCACAGGGGCCTCTGAGGGTTTATGGACGTTGCCAGGAGGAGGTCCTCCCAGGCCCGCCGGGGTTTCCTCACTTGCCTGTGAGGGGACAGGGAAGGGACTCTCCAGGGGGGGAACTGCCTCTATTGTTATCACTTTCTCTCCCAGTTGGGGCTGAGGAGGTTTTTCTAAGTCCTCAGTTAACCGGGCTGTTGAGTGGTCCACAGATTCCAGTGTGGCCCCTGGAAGGGGTATGGGGTGAGCCTTTTCCAACTTCAAGGTACATATGAACTTGAGGACCTTGAGGGTTAGGCTCCACCTGTGCCTCACCCAAACTTTACAATATGTGCTTCCAGCTCCTGTTGCATATAAGGACTGAGGACAAGAGACCCGTGGGAGGTGTCCATGGAGGCTCCGCCATCCTGAGAGGACTCTTCCGTTTGCTTATGAGCATGTGACTCTCCAAGAAAGTCTAAGACATGGGAGGCAGCAAGCCCCGGATGGTGGACATGCATACGGATCTGACTCTCCTGGGTCTGCTCTGCCTTCCTGCCCACAGGGACTCCCGAGCCTTCTTCTGGAGGCTTCCTACCTGGGCCCAATTCTCTTTCTGACTCAGGCTTCACTCTTGGAACCTTTTCTGGGGGGCTGGCTGAGGCCATGTACAGATCTTTTAGGATCCTGCCCACACTCTGCCCTACAGCCTGGCTCAGGTCTTTCCCTCCCGGGATCCTTGCTGGGCACCTGGCCCCCATCTTCTGTGCATCCTGGCTGCTTTTGCCTGTACCTGCCAAGGGCCTTGAGGGCTCCTTTTTGTCCTGTGCCTGACAAGGCTTTGGGAATTCATCCTGAGGCTGCATCAGTGTCTGAGATGCTTGAATTCTGTGAGGCAGGCCACTTTGTTGCTGGATGAACCTTTTTGAAGTGTGGTGCTCCAATTTCTCCCGAACCTCAGGGCTGATCAAATCCCCAGGAAGGACGGAGACAGAGTTCTGGGCCTGGGAAGACTTGCTGTTCTGGGGAAGGTTGGGAGTGATTTGGCTAAAGATTTCCTGAGATCTCTTCACCATAGAAGCTAAAGTTCTCCCACTTTCTATTTTCTTTTTCAAGAAGTGATTTTCCAGATCATGAAATGTTTTGGGGAAGCAAGATTGTGCCTTATTTTGAACGGTAGGGCAAGATATGTCATGGGACCCAATCTGAGGTTGAGACAAAAATGGACGGATTGGGAAACAGAGTGTGAGATGGGCAGTGGTCTCCAACTGAGCCACAGGTGTGAGCTGACACTGAGGCATGGTTGGCATCAAGGGTTGGGGTCGGGCCTCGGTTTCCATGTGAGCCTGAGGTGGTGGTTGACATTGGGGAATTGTTGGAGTCAAGGATTGAGATGGAGCCTGGGCACCAGGGTGGTTCAAGGGCTGAGCCAATGACAGTCGTGATGTTACTTTATCTTGAAAATGGAATGGTACTGCATTAGTGTCTTCATTGAAAGCAACAGAGCGTAACTCTAGAGGGGAACCAGCTACCGTGGCTGTAGCCACCAGAGACTCGCTGTGCAGAAAGGGGAGACCCCAGAAGAGCTGCATGCATGTCTTCTGTAGATGGTCCCCCAAAGTGTCAGGGTATGGGGGCTTCCTGGGACCAAGCAGCTGTTCTGGTTTGCTGTTTATGCTCCAGAAGTGTTGATGACCCAAGGTGTCCTGCTTGTCACCCAGAGATTTGATGCTCTTCCCCAAAGAATTAAGGTGGTAGCCTGACTCATCCTTTTCCTTCTCCTTCCAAAGCTTCAGTTCTACCCTCTTGGTGATGAGTATCTCCAGCAGCTTGTGCACCTCTGGGTTGGCAAAAGAGAGGCTACCAGGCTCTCCCTGCCTGTTTGTGGGGTCTCTCAAAAACGAGGCCTCTGGTGGGTGGTGGAGAAGGTGCTCTTGCCAGGACTCGAAGTGTGTCAAGGTGGCAGGGCTCCAAGATTTTGCAGCCACCTGCCCCCGAGATGGGGCTGAAGTTGGACAGCTTGAACGGACAAGGCCTGAGATGGCCAGTCTTGGAGGGGAGCGTGGAGATGAGGTGGGTGGGATGGTGCCCAGGGGGAGTGTCGTGGAGTCACCCTGAGTGAGGCTCAGCATGGAGCCTGGTGGGGGTGGGGCAGAGGAGGCTGTGAGAGGTGGAGGGCAGGGCCCTGCATCTGGGGGGCATGGCGGGGAAGGGGAAAGAGCCAGTGGCCGGGGTGAAAGGCCATCCAGGGGAAGGAAAGACTCAGGTGGATGAGAGGTTCTCAGGGATAAGTGTTTATGACCAGAACCTGAGGAGGTCACTGAGCCTAGAGAAAGAGTGGAGGCCCGAGGTAGAGGCCACTCAGTCAGAGGAGCTGTCTCTCCCCTGCATGGCTGGTGGGCTGCAGTGGCCGCTGCTTTGCACACCTTGCTGGGATTCTTGACAGGAGAGCTGTTGAAAGCGGCCCTTGTCCGGGAGCCTTCCCATGTGGCTGCAGGAGACAGGAGGCACAAGCTGCAGCCAGGAGGGCTGGGCCAGCCAGGCAGGGGTGGACACCTTCAGCCCACTGCCCTCCAGGGCCCCCATGCTGACTTCACAGTGCTCCTGCGGTCCCTATCCCCAGGGCTTTAGCCATACCCTGCCCCCAGGGCTCCCCTCCCAGCTCAGCCCCAGGCTGCCTGCAGCCCTGGGTGACATCATAGGCTCTGGGAGGAAGAAGAACCCAGGAGAGGAGGAGAAGATTCTTTACCTTTGCAGAAGTGCCATGAGGTCCAGAAGCTCCTCAAACTCCTCCAGCTCCTCCAGGCAATCTCTGCAAGCTGGAAATCAGCAGACTGGGTCATGGTGGGGAAGGCAGGCACCTAGGGGTCTTAACAGGAGGCTGAATGCAGGGTCCCTTTAGGGGACACCATTGGGAGTTTGGAGGCCAAGCACCAGCTTCCAGGTCCATATGGTCCCTGACAGTGATGGCCAAGCTCATGAAAGGGTTTCTCATTTACAAAGTGCTTCCTTATCCATTACCCCTTGCTGCGCTCACAACCTCACTGTGGGAGAGAGTGGGCAGGGCTCACCTCATGGAGGTATCTCGGTAAAGCTACGCAACTTGTCCGTGGTCAGACCTGGAGGTCCCACCTCCCAGTCCAGAAGCTTTGGGTCCATTGCAGCCCACATGCCTCTGCTGGGCCTCACCCTTTTCCAGGCCCCTCGTGGCTTCACTCTGCACCTGAAATCTGGGATGTATCTGGGTTCTGCTCTCCTTCCCAGGAGCCTCCCTGGGGTTCTGTTTCCTGAGGGACAGGCCCTGCCACTGGAGCCCATAGAGCTGGGCCCTCAGGGCCGGGAGAGGTGGGCACATGCTCGGGGCACACAGGGCTGAACCGCAGAACTTCCCTTTCAAAGATCCATTTTTCTTTCTGTGCCTGCTTCTCACCCTCAGCTCAATTTGATGCTGCGAGAGAGAAAAAAATGAGGACCTGGGACCCTATTCTCACTGTGCCCTGTCTAAAGAAGCATCAGACACTCTGTCCATATATAGTATGACTTTCTACATTTAACTAATAGAGTTCCATATTTTTTGTTTCCTTTCACTCATTTTTAAAGCAGATAAAAATATTGTCTGTTTTCCTCTTTGAAGAACATAAAGAAGGATTTTCAAAGTGAGATTCACCCTGGATTTCTTTCATCACTGTTCATCTGCTCAAGAAGCACACATTCTCAGACCTATGGGCTCATTTCATTACCAAAACAACAGTTCGTGTACCCATCGCCCAGTGAGGCCCAACAATACCAGAACATTGCAGTTCGGAACAGAGAAAGTTTTACTACAGTGCCGTGCAAGGTGGGTGGCTCATGCCTGAAAAACCCCAAACTCCCTGAAAGCTTTCAGCAAAGCCTACTTACAAGAAAAGTGAGGGAGGGATGTGGTTAGTGGTTGCAGACTTCTTGGTGTCAGATCCTTTGTTGTTAAACTCAGGTCATGGTCAGGTAAGATGTTCCTATAAATCTCCAACAGACAAATGGTATTCTCTGTTGTGACAAGAAAGGGCAAGGTCCCAAGGCACAACTCTCAGCCTCCAAGGTCCAGGTCCTGGCTGGAGAGGCAGATCTCAGTTGGCAGCTCCCTCAGGGCCAGGTCCCCACAACCTACCCCCTGTCACTGCTGAGGGAGCTGGGTACCCAGGACCCAACTGTCCCTCAGGTTCCTCAGGCCACCCAAATGGCGGGGTCAGATCCTGCAGCTTGGGTGCCAGGCAGACAGCTGCTGCCATCAGGTCACAGAGGCGGGGAGAGGGGAGAGGTTCCCTGTCGCCTCCAGGCCTGGGCCTGGCCAGGGGGTGGCTTTGGCAAGGGCTCTAGAACCATGCTGGACACAACACCCAGCATGTTTGCTGGGCAGCCCAGCTCACCTCGCAGGTGGCCGGGTGAGCTATAGGGCCCGGGTGGAGCAGGCCGCGGTCTCCTCTTACCTCGCTCTCCCCCTGAAGACCACCTCCCTGGGGACCATTGGCTGAATCTGCCAAGTAACAGCTGTTCATTGAGAGTTGCTTGCTGGGGGAGGGGCCCACTATGGCACTGAGCAGTGGCTGAGCAGGACCTCTAACAAGCTCTAACCCTCCTGCATTAATAGTCTCCCAGCAACCATTGCCTGGTACCTGGGTGCAGGGGAACAGGGAGCAGCAATGGCCAGGGCTAAGGGCTGCCCATGCAGTGCTCTGTTACAATGTGAGCTCCATCAGGTCGGTCTCTGCTTCTGGAAGCCAGGGTCCCCCTCCAGCCCCCGCACGAGGCTCTCATGGCCTCAGCACTGCCAGCAGATCAGCCCTCATCCGAGACCCTTGTTCATGGCTGGTGACCCAGTGCTCAGGGGCCTGTCCTCTGGCTGAGATTGAACTCAGTGTCCAGTCCTGGGCCTCTGGTCACTGAGTTTGGGACTTGCCCTGGAGTCCTCGGCCACACCTGGACAAATGGTCTGAGATTTTTGGATGGAAATCCTAGTGTTTCCTCTGTCCCTGCCCAGGCTGGCTTGTCCATAGAGGGGAGATGTTCTGTTCTTTCTTGAAAATAGGTGTCCTATTCTTTCCCATCTCAGGAGTCTCTCTAGTTGATTCAGAGAAGTGGAAATAATAATAGAAAAGAAGAGGGAGTCATGTGCTCGTGGTCCTGGGACAAATGTTCCTAACCTTCCTGATGTTTCCATGTTTCCTAGGAGGTGGTAGGGAGGTAGGGAGGGAAGGTAGGGAAGTAACAGGAAAAAGAGCCCCAGTCCACACAGCAAGGCAAGGATGATGTCAGTTGCCCAAGAAGTGGAACTAGAGTTCATCCAAGTATCAAAAGTGCTTTTCAGGGAAAAGAGAAGATTCTCCATCCTGTGAATCACACTGCTGCTCTCAGGCAACTGAGCACAGCGTGTGTACTTGGGGACTAAAGTCCTAGGCCCACATCACAGAGCTGTGGTCTGGTCACAAAGGGCTCCTGAGGGTGGGGAGGGAGTATTAGAGGAGA
This sequence comes from Hippopotamus amphibius kiboko, assembly GCF_030028045.1. NCBI lineage: Eukaryota > Metazoa > Chordata > Mammalia > Artiodactyla > Hippopotamidae > Hippopotamus > Hippopotamus amphibius. Next base: position 119,133,324 of record NC_080187.1, on the reverse strand, counting down.
AGCCTGGACCCTGGCCCCTCCCCAACCTTCCAGCCCCACAGCTCCATTCATCTACCTTCTCTGAGCCTTCCCCAACTACCTCCTCATCCTGCTAGACATAGACTTAGTTAAGCTTTGATTCATTCCACCTGGAACTCAGATAATACTTGGTTCCTTTGAGATTTCTACTTGAACCCCATCAATACCTTTTACAATTCTGGAGTTGTCCCTGGAATTTCAGTGAATCCCAGGAATTTGTATTCACAGGATGCCCTTGTCTGTAGCTCTAAGGTTTACACAAAGTGTGTTTCTGCATTGCATTAGCCCAGACACAGAATTTAAACTTCTCGCATACTTCTTTAGCTATGTGAGTTTCAAAATATTTAAGAAATTAAAAAAATTAATTTTCACTCTATTCAGCTGCAGGGACTTAAACATTAAATCAATAGTTATTCAAATTTTTCAAAGCTATGAAATATAAATCATATTGAAATAGTGAAACCTCCAGAGTAAATTTTTCATGTTTGCAGCATCCTTGCTTCTGAAATCAATAAACTGGACAAAAACTTTTGGAACATTCTGTACAGATAAACACATCTTTTAACAAATGATTCCAGCATTTTCAAATCTAGGAAGGAAGTTTTTTGTTTTTGTTTTTGTTTTTTCAGTTCAGAAGTCTTCCTTCAGTAATTGCTGTAAGTTGGACTTCTAGCAGCCAATTCTCCCGGTCTTTGTTTATCTGGGAATATTTTTATTTTGCTTTCTTTTTTGGAGGATAGGATTTCTAGACATTGAATCCTTGGTTGACAATTTTATTTCTTTCAGCTCTCTGAATATGTCATCTCACAGCCTTCCCTCTACTGTTTCTGATTGGAAGTCAGTGACTAATCTTACTGTGGTCCCCTCATACATGGAGAAAGTTTCTCTCTTGCCATTTTCAAGATTTTTCCTTGGATTTTCCACACTTTGACTCTGATGTGTCTTAAAGTGGATCTGCTTGCTTTCATTTTACTAGGGGTATTCACTAAATCTGTAATGTTTCCCATCAAATTTGGTAAGTTTTCAGCCATTATGCCTACAGTTATTTTTTTTTCCTCTCCTTTCTCTCCCTTGTTTCTGAGACTCACTCCACACATGCTGTTGTACTTAATGGGGGCCATAACTCACACTCCTCCAAATCTTTTCTCTTTGTTTTTACATTAAAATCTATTAATCTACCTTCAAGTTTACGGATTCTTCCTTCTTCCATCTCAAATATACTGTTGAACCCCTCTAACCAACTTTTCATTTTCTTTATTGTAGTTTTCAATTTCAGAATTTATATTTGCTTTCTTATTTCACAATTTGTAGCTCTTTATTGAGTTTCTCTGTTGACTTATATTTTCATCTAATTCTTCAAACATGGCTCCCTTAGTTCTTTTGTAGTTATAGTTATTTTTAATACTTTTATCTTTTGGCCTAACACTGGAATTATAATTGATATACTATATGAGTTTTAAGGGATATGTTATATAAATGCCTTACTCACCACCGTTACAACATCAGAGTACTCTGAATTTAACTGTATACTTACCTGTCCCAGGGAGTTGTTTTATACTTTGGTATATTTTCCTTTTACTAGTTAGCATCTCTTCATTTCAGCTTGTAGAGCTCCCTTGAACATTTCTTGTAAGACTGATCGAGTGGTAATGAACTCCTTCAGCTTTTGCTTCTCTGGAAAACTCTCTCTCTCCTTCCAGTTCTGAAGGACAAATTTGCTGGGTATTATTTCTTTGAATAAACTTTCTGTCCCTTTCTCTGCCTCTTCTCCTGGGACCACTATATTGCATATTGTTGATCCACTCGACGGTGTCCCTTAAGGCTGCTTTGAATTCTTTGTTTGAAAAATACAATATCTGAGAATACTTAAAGACAATTTCTATTGTTTTATTTTCACCCTAGTATGAACACATTTTTATGTTTCTTTTCACGTCTTATAACTTACTATTGAACACTAGACTTGAAATTATATACCATAGATATCTCTGCCCAAATAATTTATTTCTTTTTATTTTTATGTATTGAATTCCAGGCATAACCCATCTTTCTTTTTTCTTTTTTTAGAGTTCCATCCATTTTTTTCCTTTTTTTCTTCCAGTTTTATTGGGATATAGTTGACATACAGCACTGTATAAGTTTAAGCTGTACAACATAATGGTTTGATTTACATACATCATGAAATGATGACCATAAATTTTAGTGACCATCCATCACCTCATATATTATAGATAATAACTAAACAAATAGATAATTTTTTCCTTTGTGATGAGAACTCAAGACTACTCTCTCTCTTTTTTAAAATAAATTTATTTATTTATTTATTTATTGACTGCTTTGGGTCTTCGTTATTGCGCACAGGCTTTCTCTAGTCGCAGTGAGCGTGGGCTACTCTTCGTTGCAGTGCGCGGGCTTCTTTTTGCGGGGGCTTCTCTTGCTGCAGAGCATGGGCTCTAGGCTTGCAGGCTTCAGTGGTTGTGGCACATGGGCTCAATAGTTGTGGCTCACGAGCTCTAGAGCACATGTTCAGTAGTTTTGGTGCATGGGCTTAGTTGCTCCACAGCATGTGGGATCTTCATGGAGCCTGGAGCGGGCATTGGACCTGTGTCCCCTGCATTGGCAAGTGGATTCTTAACCACAGTGCCACCAGGGAAGTCCCTCTTAAGACTGCTCTCTTAATAACTTTCATATACAATATGCAGCAGTGTTAATTATATTTATCATATTATAATTACATCCATACTACTTACTTATCTTGTAACTGGAAGTTTGTACCTATTAACTGCCTTCATCCAACTCCCCCTCCACCCACTGCCCACCTCTGGTAATTGCAAATCTGATCTCTTTTTCTATGAGATTTTAATGTTGGTTTCTTGAAGTATGAGTTGACCTGAACACTATGTTAGTTCCTGTTACACGAAACAGTGTTTTGATACATCTGCATATTTCAAAATGATCTCAATGATAAGTCTAGTTACAACCTGTCACCATACAGAGATATCACCTAGTTATTAACTGTATTCCCCCCAGTGTACATTTCATACCTATGACTTTTTTTGCAACTGGAAGTTTGTACCCTCACCTAGTTCTCCCCTTTCCCAACCCTCTTCCCCTCTGGCAACCAGCTCTTTGTTCTCTGTACCTATAACTGTGTTTCTATTTTGTGATGTTTGTTTTTTAGATTCCATGTATAAATGAGAGCATAAACTATTGTCTTTCTCTCTTTGACTTATTTCACTTAGCATAATACCCCCTAGGTCCATCCATGTTGTTGCAATATGTGTGGAATTGCAATATATATATATATATATACACATACCACAACTTCTTTATTCATTCATCTATTGGTGGGCACTTAGGTTGCTTCCATATCTCAGCTATTGTAAATACTGCTGCAATGAACATAGAGGTGCACATAACTTTTTGAATTAGTGTTTTTTGTTTTCTTCAGGTAAATGCCCAGGAATGAAATTGCTGGATCATATGGTAGTTATGTTTTAAATTTTTTGAGGAATCTCCATACCCTTCTGCATAGTGGCTGCACTGATTGACATTACAATTTACGTTGTTTGATAGAATTCCCTATGAAGCCATCTAGTCCTGGACTTTTGTTTCATGGGAGTGTTTTGATTACTATTTCAATTACACTACTAGTGATCAGTCTGTTCAAGTTGTCCCTTTCTTCCTGATTCAGTCTTGGAAGATTGTATGTTTCTAGAAATTTATCCATTTTTTCTCACCGTCTGATTTGTTGGCACATAGCTGTTTGTAGTATTGTCTAGGATATTTTAAGCTCTGTGATATCGGTTATAATTTCTCTTCTTTCATTTCTTATTTTGTTCATTTGTGTCCTTTCTCGTTTTTTCTTGATGAACCTGGCATATGAGTTATGTGTATCTTTACAAAAACCTAGCTCTTAGTTTCCTTGATCTTTTCTATCAAATTTTTGGTCTCTCTCACTTCTTTCCTCTCTGATCTTTATTTTTAACTTTTTTTTTCTCTCTAATGTCCATAAAGGGTAGGATAGGTTGTTTATTTGACATTTTTCTTGTTTCTTGAGAAGGCCTGAATTCCTATAATCTTCCCTCTAAATACTGCCTTTGCTGTGTCCCATAGGTTTTGGGAGGTTTGGCCTTATTTACATTTGTCTCAAGTTATTTTCTGATTTCCTCTTTGATTTCTTCATTGACCCGTTGGTTTCAAAGTAGCGTGTTGTTTAGTCTCCATATGTTTGTTTTTTCTATTTTTTCTTGTAATTAATTTCTAGTTGTATACTGTTGTGGTAAAAAAAAGATATAATTTCAATCTTGAAATTGAAATCTTGTGCCCTTGAAAAGAATGTTCTGCTGTTTTGGATGGAATGTTCTATAGCTATCAAGTCCAGGTGGTATATGTGGTTTAAGACCACAATTTCCCTACTGATTTTCTGTCTGAATTATCTGTCCATTCATGTGAGTGGGGTGTTAAAGTCCTCTGCTGTTATTCCATTATTATCAATTTCTTTTTCTATGTCCGTTAATATTTGCTGTATATATTTAGGTCCTCTTATGTTCGGTGCATGTATGTTAACAAATGCTATATCCTCTTTTAGTATTGATCTTTTTATCATTATATAATACAATTATTTGGCTTTTGTTTCAGACTTTATTTTAAAGGCTATTTTGATTCTTCTGTTTGATGTGAGTATTGCAACCCCAGCTTTCCTGTTGTTTCCATTTGCATGAAACATTTTTTCCATCTCTTTAGCTCTGAAGTAAGTCAACGGCAAGCAGCATATAGATCGGTCTTTTTTGAAATACAGGCACCCTAAATCTTTTGATTGGAACATTTACTCTATTTACATTTAAAATGATTATTAATAGGTACGTACTTATTGTGATTTTATTACTTGTTTTCTGGTCATTTTGTAAATCTTCTCTGTTCTTTTCTTTTTCTTTGAGCTTCTTCACTGTGATTTGATCATTTTCTTTAATGGGATACTTGCATTCCTTTTTCTCTGGTTTTTGTGTCTACTGTCAGTTTTTGATTTGTAATTGCTATGGAATTACCATGTTCATCTATACCTACATCTTCCTGTTTTAATCTGGTAGTCATTTAAGTTCAAATACATTCTAAAAGATCTACATTATTTTCCTTCCCTCCCCTGGTTTGTTTTGTTCCTTTACTATATGATTTATGTAAAGAAAAGTGTTAATCCATGATAATATTTGTGAAAATATTAAACTTTCTTTTAATGATATTGCTTGAAATAGTTATTCCATTAGATGCACAGCAGTGAATTTATAATTCAGTCATTGTTTCTAGTTTTAGTTTTTATGTATACAAAAGAGCAGTTATTCATCAATTTGATCTCTGTAGTTACTCTCTTACACAGTTATTAATAGCTATAATTAATATATATAATTCTATTAATATATTAATATGTTAACATTAAAACAACATTCTATATATATTAACACATTGACATATGTTAACATATTATATACTAATAATATATCAATTATATATTTATTAACATATCAATAGCCAATAATAATCACTATATTAATAATTAATTATTAATAATTACTAAATTAATTATATATAATTAATAATATTATATTATTAAAATTATTACTATATATTAAATTTATATGTAAATATATGTTATATATACATTAAAATTAAATATATTAATACATGATATATTATTATAAATATAATATATATTTTATATATTAATAATATATAATAATTTATATATTAATAATAGTAATTATATATGATAATAATATAATAAAATATATTATATTATATATAGATAACTAATAATATGTGAAATATATAATATATATTCTATAACTATATAATTGTAATTATATAATTATATAATTACAATTATAATTAATAGGTATAAAAGCTTAATAATTCCCTTAACATTTTGTGGGGAACAATTTTAGATTCATAGAAAAGTTGCACAGATAGTACAAAGTGTTCCCTTCACGCAGTTACCCCTAAAGTTAGCATCTTTCATAGCTAGGGTACATTTGTCAAAACTATGAAATTAACCTTGGTGCAATGTTGTTAAGTAAAGTATAGGTTTTATTTAGGTTTCACAATTTTTTCACTGATGTCCTTTTTCTGTTTCAGGATTCTATCCAGTACACCACATTATATTTAGTCACCATATTTCTTTAGCCTCCTCTGATCTGTAACATTGTTCCAGTCTTTCCTTTTTTTCTCATAAACTTTAGACTCCACCTTGAAGAGTACTAATGACGTATTTTGTAGAAAGTCCTTAAATTTGGGTTTTCATGATACTTTATTATGATTATATTTGAGTTATGAGCTTGGCGGAAGAATTCCACAGAAGTATAGTCCCCTTTTAATCACACATGAGGAATACGTGATAGCAACATGCCATTGCTGGTGATGTTAACTTTGAACATTTGGGTAAGCTTTCTCCCACCAAGTTTCTCCACTGTAAATTTGCTATTTTCCTCTTTCCATACTCTCTGGAATTGAGTTACTAAGTCAAACCTACACATAAGGGGAAGGGAATTAAATTCCATCTCCTAGACATAGGAATATCCATCCATTATTTGGAATCCTTTTTTAAGGAAAATTGGCCCCTTCTCACACGTTGAACTCTAACCATCTCATTGTGACATATTTAAAATTAGGCTTAGGGCTAGACTTAGGCTTAGAGTTAGGTATGTGTTTGAAGTTAAGGTTATGGTTAAGATTAAGATAAGGTCTGAGGCTAAACCTAGCACTAGGATAGAAGCCAATGTTAGGGTTAAGGTTAACATTAGTGTTATTGGTAGCGCTGGGACTAGGGCTAGAGTTAGGGTTATTTGAACCTCAAGTTTGGAAGTTCAAGATCTAGATCTATATGGCTGACCAGTTTTCTTTTGTTTTTGTTTTTTCTTTTTTTTGGGGGGGTACACCAGGTTCAATCATCTGTTTTTATACATATATCCCCGTATTCCCTCCCTTCCTTGACTCCCCCCTCCTCGAGTCCCCCCCACCCTCCCCGCCCCAGTCCTCTAAGGCATCTTCCATCCTCGAGTTGGACTCCCTTTGTTATACAACAACTTCCCACTGACTATTTTACAGTTGGTAGTATATATATGTCTGTGCTACTCTCTCGCTTCGTCTCATGGCTGACCAGTTTTTGAGGTACACCAGACTCACTCAGTTCTATTTATATATATATCACCATATCCCCTTCCTCCCATGACTCCCTCCCTCCCTCCCTATCCTGGCCCTCTAAGGCATCATCCATCATAGAGTTGATCTCACTTTCTTATATAGCAACTTTCCAATGGCTATCTATTTTACAGTTGGTAGTATATATATGTCTATGCTACTTTATCACTTCATCCCAGCTTCCCCTTCACCCCCTCCCCCCCCCCAACCTCATGTCCTCCAGTCCATTCTCTGCATCTGCATCCTTATTCTTGTCTTGTCACTGGGTTCATCACTACCATTTTTTTTTCTTTTTTTTAGATTCCATATATATGAGTTAGCAAGCAATGTTTGTTTTTCTCTTTCTGGCTTACTTTACTCTGTCTGACAGACTCTAGGTCTATCCACCTCATTACATAGAGCTCCATCTCATTCTCTTTTTTAGCTGAGTAATATTCCATTGTATATATATGACACATCTTCTTCATCCATTCATTTGTTGATGGGCATTTAAGCTGCTTCCATGTCCTGGCTATTGTAAATAGTGCTGCAGTGAACATTATGGTAGATGTTTCTTTTTGGATTATGGTTTTCTCTGGGTATAAGCCCAATAGTGGGATTACTGGGTCATATGGTAGTTCTATTTTTATTTTTTTAAGGAACCTCCAAACTGTTTTCCATAGTGGCTGTGCCAACTTACATTCCCACCAACAGTGCAAGAGAGTTCCCTTTTCTCCACATCCTCTCTAGCATTTTTTGTTTCTAGATTTTTGATGATGGTCATTCTGACCGGTGTGAGGTGATACCTCATTGTGGATTTGACTTGCATTTCTCTGATGATGAGTGATGTTGAGCATCTTTTCATGTGTTTGTTGGCCATCTGTATGTCTTCTTTGGAGAAATGTCTATTTAGGTCTTCTGCCCATTTGTGGATTGGGTTATTTGCTTTTTTGGTATTAAGCTGCATGAGCTGCTTGTATATTTTGGAGGTTAATCCTTTGTCCGTTGCTTCGATGGCAACTGTTTTCTCCCATTCTGAGGGTTGCCTTCTTGTCTTGTTTATGGTTTCTTTGGCTGTGCAAAAGATTTTAAGTTTCCTGAGGTCCCATTTGTTTATTCTTGATTTTATTTCTGTTATTCTAGGAGGTGGGTCAAAGAGGATCTTGCTTTGATGGATGTCATAGAGTGTTCTGCCTATGTTTTCCTCTAGGAGTTTGATAGTGTCTGGCCTTCCATGTAGGTCTTTAATCCATTTTGAGTTTACTTTTGTGTATGGTGTTAGGAAGTGTTCTAATTGCATTCTTTTCCATGTAGCTGCCCAATTTTCCCAGCACCACTTATTGAAGAGGCTGTCTTTTTTCCATTGTATATTCTTGCCTCCTTTGTCAAAGATAAGGTGCCCATATGTGTTTGGGATTACCTCTGAGATGTCTATTCTGTTCCATTGATCTTCATTTCTATTTTTCTGCCAATACCATACACTCTTGTTCACTATGGACTTGTAGTATAGTTTGAAGTCAGGAAGCCTAATTCCACCAACTCCGTCTTTCCTTCTCAAGATTGCTTTGGCTATTTGGGGTCTGTTGCATTTCCATACAAATCGTAAGATTTCCTGCTCTAGTTCTGTGAAAAATGCCATTGCTAATTTGATCAGGATTGCATTGAATCTGTAAATTGCTTTGGGTAGTACACTCATTTTCACGATGTTGATTCTTCTAATCCAGGAACATGTTATGTCCCTCCATCTGTTTGTGTCATCTTTGATTTCTTTCACCAATGTCTTAAAGATTTCTGCATACAGATCTTTTGCCTTCTTAGGCAGGTTTATTCCTAGGTATTTTATTCTTTTTGTTGCAATGGTGAATGGGAGAGTTTCCTTAATTTCTCTTTCTGCTCTTTTGTTGTTAGTGTGTAGTAGTGCAAGAGATTTCTGCGCATTAATTTTCTATCCTGCTACTTTACTAAACTCATCAATTAGTGCTAGCAGTTTTCTGGTTTAGTCTTTCGGGTTTTCTATGTAAAATATAATGTCACCTGCAAAGAGTGACAATTTTACTTCTTTTCCAATTTGGATTCCTTTTATTTCTTTTTCTTCTCTGATTGCCGTGGCTAAAACTTCCAAAATTATGTTGAATAATAATGGTGAGAGTGGACACCCTTGTCTTGTTCCTGTTCTTAGAGGGAATTCTTTCAGTTTTTCCCCATGTAGAATGATGTTGGATTTTGGTTTCTCATATATAGCTTTCATTATTTTGAGGTAATTTCCTTCTATGCCCAATTTCTGGAGAGTTTTTATCATAAATGGATGTTGAATTTTGTCAAAAGATTTTTCTGCATCTATTGAGATGATCATATGGTTTTTGTCCTTCAATTTGTTGATATGATGTATCACATTGATTGATTTGTGTATATTGAAGAATCCTTGCATCCCAGGCATAAACCCCACTTGATCATGGTGTATGATCTTTTTAATGTGCTGTTGGATTCTGTTAGCTAGTATTTTGTTGAGGATTTTTGCATCTATATTCATCAGTGGTATTGGTCTGTAATTTTCTTTTTTTGTGACATCTTTGCCTGGTTTTGGTATCAGGGTGATGGTGGCCTTGTAGAATGAGTATGGGGGTGTTCCTCCTTCTGCTATACTCTGGAAGAATTTGAGAAGGATAGGTGTTAGCTCTTCTCTAAATGTTTGATAGAATTCGCCCGTGATTCCATCTGGCCCTGGGCTTTTTTTTGTTGGGAGATTGTTAATCACAGCCTCAATTTCCATACTTGTGATTGCTCTGTTCATAGTTTATATTTCTTCCTGGTTCAGTCTTGGAAGCTTGTATTTTTCTAAGAATGTATCCATTTCTTCCAGGTTATCCAATTGATTGGCATATAGTTGCTTGTAGTAGTCTCTCATGATCTTTTGTATTTCTGCAGTGTCTGTTACTTCTCCCTTTTCAATTCTAATTCTGTTGATTTGCATCTTCTCCCTTTTTTACATGATAAGTCTGGCTAATGGTTTATCAATTTTGTTTATCTTCTCAAAGAAACACATTTTAGTTTCATTAATTTTTGCAATTTGTTTCCTTCCATTATTTTTCATTTATTTCTGATCTGATCTTTACAATTTCTTTCCTTCTGCTCACTTTGAGGTTTCTTTATTCTTCTTTCTCTAATTGTTTTAGGTGTAAGGTTAGGTTGTTTATTTGATATTTTTCTTGTTTCTTAAGGTAGAACTGTATTGCTATAAACTTCCCTCTTAGAACTGCTTTTGCTGCATCCCATAGGTTTTGGGTTGTTGTGTTTTCACTGTCATTTGTTTCTAGATATTTTTTGATTTCCTCCTTGATTTCTTTAATGATTTCTTGGTTGTTTAATAGTGAATTGTTTAGCCTTCATGTGTTTGCATTTTTTGCAGTTTTTTCCTGTCATTGATATCTAGTCTCATGGTGTTGTGGTCTGAGAAGATGCATGATATAATTTCATTTTTCTTGAATTTACTGAGGTTTAATTTGTGACCCAAGAAGTGATCTCTCCTAGAAAATGTTGTGTGTGCACTTGAGAAGAAAGTGTATTCTGTCATTTTTGGATGGAATATGCTATAAATATCCATTAAGTTGAGATGGTCTTATGTGTCATTTAAAGCTTGTGTGTCTTTATTTTCTGTTTGGATGATCTGTCCATTGATGTAAGTGGGGTGTTCAAGTCTCCCACTGTTATTGTGTTACTGTCGATTTCCCATTTTATGGCTGTTAGCATTCGCCCTATGTATTGAGGTGTTCCTGTGTTGGGTGCATATATATTTTCCATTGTGATATGTTCTTCTTGGATGGATTCCTTGATCATTATACAGTGTCCTTCCTTGTCTCTTGTAATAGTCTTTACTTTAAAGTCTAATTTGTCTGATATGAGTAGTGCTATGCCAGCTTTCTTTTGACTTCCATTTGCATGGAATATCTTTTTCCATCCCTTTCCTTTCAGTCTATATGTATCCCTTGGTCTGAAGTGGGTTTTTTGTAGGCAGCATATAGAAGGGTCTTGTTTTTGTATCCATTCAGCCAGCCTGTGTCTTTTGGTTGGAGTATTTAATCCATTTACATTTAAGGTGATTATTGACATGTGTGTTCCAATTACCATTTTCTTAATTGTTTTGGGTTTGTATTTGTAGGTGTTTTCCTTTTCTTGTGTTTCCTACTTAGAGAAGTTCCTTTAGCACTTGTTGTAAGGCTGGTTTGGTGGTGCTGAATTCTCTTAAATTTTGGTTGTCTGGAAAGCTTTTGATTTCTTCCTCAAATCTGAATGAGATTCTTGCTGGGTAGAGTCTTCTTGGCTGTAGGTTTCTCTCTTTCAGGACTTTCAGTATATCCTGCCATTCCCTTCTGGCCTGCAGAGTTTCTATAGAGAGGTCAGATGTTATCCTTATGGATTTTCCTTTATATGTTATTTGTTGCTTTTCTCTTGCTGCTTTTAATAGTTTTTCTTTGTGTTTAATTGTCGTTAGTTTGATTAATATGTGCCTTGGTGTATTTCTGCTTGGGTTTATTCTGTATGGGACTCTCCATGCTTCTTGAACTTTGTTAATTAATTCCTTTCCCATGTTGGGGAAGTTTTCCAGTATAACCTCTTCAAATATTTTCTCAGACCTTTTCTTTTGTTCTTCTTCTTCTGGGATGCCTATAATTCGAATGTTGGTGCACTTAATGTTATCACTGAGGTCTCTGAGACTGTCTTCTATTCTTTTTATTCTTTTTTCGTTTTCCGCTCTGTGGCATTTATTTCTCCCATTCTATCTTCCAACTCACTTGTTCGTTCTTCAGCCTCAGTCATTCTGCTGGTTATACCATCTAGAGTGTTTTTAATTTCAGTTATTTTGTTATCCATTGCTCTTTGTTTTTCTGAGTTCTTATGAACTGTTTCTTGTACTTTATTTTGTTATCGAGATTTTGTATCATTTTTACTATCATTACTCTGAATTCTTTTTCAGGCATTTTTTGTATTTCCTCTTCATTTATTTGGTCTTGTGGGTTTTTTTTCCTGCTCCTTTGTCTGCATGGTGTTTCTTTGTTTCCTCATGGTAGTCCAAACTTTTAGAGTTGCTTGTCCCGGCAATAGAGGGGTTTATAGAAGACTGTTCATGCCCCAAACTAATGTCCGAGTGTTGGATTAAACAAATACTAAGTCTAGGAAACACATACATGTATAAGACACATAATTACTGAATCCATTAGGACAGAAGTCTCTGGAAAGACCTGACAGAAGAATCCCAGTACGCTACCAGATATTCAAAGAGAAACCCCACGGAAATTCAAAACCAAAACAGAACAAAACAGAAACAAAAGCAAAAACAAACAAACAAATAACACCTTACACATACAAACGCTAATCCAGGGAGATTTTGTAGGCTAGGATCAAATATAAAAAAGAGCTAGAGTACCACCAGTCAGAATGGAGATTCTTAGAATGAAATTAGACAATTGTACTAAGAGCTAAGATAAAGACAAAAACCTAACATTAAACACCAAGGCGGTGTGTCATCTGGAAAATAGAGCAAGGAGTCTGAGCAGATTGATAGTGTTGCTTATAAGTATGTTAAGATAAAATAAACTAAAAATGGATGGAAGACAGGGGAACAGAAGAGCGTAGTGTGACTGGAAATATGCAAATAAAAAGAAAGGAATAGAAATGTATAAAAGATAGGATGAAAGGAAGCTATGAGAGATATGTTGTCCGTACTACCAAAAACTTAGCTAGAAATAGAAGTATATAAAAAGGCAAAAAATATAAAAATAGAATAAAAAATAGAATTAAGAAAATATGTTGTAAAACTTGTAGATCCCTTAGGACTAAGATTGTAATTATTAATGGAAAAATAAAAAAGGGAGAGAAAAAGAAAAAAAAAATCCAGAACTCATCCCAGAATGGACCAGTTCAGTAGAATTGATACTAATATTTCTGTTTCTTTAGAGTCTCAGCTGTAAGTGTCCTCCTACTCACCTTGGGTTTTTTGTATTATTCTGTGACCAGCAGAGGTTCCTTTATTGTTCGTCTATAAGTATTGGTGTGTGGGGAGGGAGAGGGTACAGTAGTGGCTCCTTCCCCTGGGAGTGAGTGAGCAGTGGTGCACTGTTGTTTCAGTCGGGCTTGGAAGTGCCTGTTGCAGACGGACGCCAGTGGCTCAGGTGTAAACAGAAAGTCTCAGAGTTGGGCCTTTCTCAGGGTTTTTTGGTTTGTTTGTTTCTCGGCAGCCTCCCTGCTGCCAGTGCTCCAAGGGGTTTTAATCTAGCCCCGCCCGAGTGCCTGAGGGTGCTTTTTATTCCTGAGCGCCTTAGGTGGCCCACAGGGGGTCCCTCCACTGCCTGCTGCAGGTGCCGAAAGAGAAAGAGAGGCTATGCCCGCAGCTCCTCCCCTCCGCCCATGAGCCTGCAGCATCCAGCAGCCATCGTGGCCAGGCAGCTCTCAGGGGCAAGCACTCCTCGCTGTGGGCCTCTTCCCTCCTGTCCTCTCAGTCCGTCACCTTACTGGTAACAATTTTTCTCACTCTGAATCAGCTCTCCAGTTCCCACATTCCCACTCCTGGACCCTCTGTTCAGCTGTGAATCAACGTCTCAGTCCAGGAACGCTGAGCTGCGGTGTGGACCCTCCATGTGTTTCTCACTCCCTCCCATCTGCCACAGCTCTGCCGCTTCACCCTCTTTGAGCCATCGTAGATGCCTCCCTACCGGTTATGTCAGGATCCTTACAATCCTTTCTGGTGTCCGAGGTCGTGTGCTGGTGTTCAGTTGGTTCTCTATGGGAATTATTGCGTCTTTTGGTGCATTCCCAATGCATCTGTGGAGAGGGATGCATTCCACACCCTCTACTTCACCGCCATCTTTTTTTTTCTTCCTAATCTACCTCATTTTTCTAACTATCAGAATCCTGAGAGAGACTGTGTATCTGGGAATCAGCCCATCTTGGACCAGTTGTTTTCCTCTGTGCTAATGGCCGTGACAGGGCATGGACCTTGGCCAGGCCTGGCCCGTGGTGGCACTGCTGGGCGCACTGCTGGGAAGGGTGTGTTCTGAGCAGGCAGCTGCAGATATGCAACAGAAGCTGTTTACATCCACAGGCCCGAATGTGCTTATCTGTAAACCTGGGCTCCTTGGGGACCAAGTGAGATGCTCCAAGTGGGAGTTCTCTGTATGCAGCCCTGCACAGCCCTGGTTCTGAGTACAGCCCAAGTCCCAAGCAGGGTGGGTAGTATTGGGTCCTGCCTCCCTGTGCAGCCTTCTTCAGTTGAGTTGTAGGTAACCACCAGGAATGCTTCAGACATGCTGTTCCCATGCTCACAAAAGACCCCACCGTCAGTCCCCCTGCAATGGCACAATCCCAGGCAGTGTCCACACCCATGCTCAGCAACTGCTTTCCTCCCGGATGCACCTGTCTCCTCTGTGGTGGAACATTTCTTCTGTGTTGTGTTCCCCACCATGCTGTGCATCCTGTGAGGATGGGGATCACACCCTTTCCACCTACACTTCCCCAGTGTGAGCTGGGTGATGGTTGAATGAATGAAAATAATACATGTTTAGGAAATGAATGGGGTCTATGTGAGTTGTTACGTTAATCTTGCTGTTGTCCAGGGCACGGAGATCTGGTCGAGCCTTCTGCAGCCTGTGGCTCTGCTGAATTTGGTGACCTACCCTCAGCTGCAACTGGTTGTCACCGTGGACAAGTGGGGACTGATCAAAGTATGGAAAGCAGAGGAAGGGTGTGAGCAAGCCTCTTTCTCCCTGCCTACGTACTCGTCTTCATTGGAGGCCTGTGACATTCCAGAGGGCCCCCTCCTGCTGGTGAGTGACCCGGCTCCCAGGAGTCTCTGCTGTTTCCCAGGGTCTGTGGACCTGGCACCAGACCACTGTGCCGGGTGGCACCTTGCCCTGGGGGCTGGCTGTGATTTTTTATCCACGGGCTCCTGCTTTCCTGTTTCCTGGTCCTGCTCATAGTCATTCTTCCCCTTGCAGTTCCTTCTCCCTACTGCATTCTCACCCTTCTTTCCCCCTTTTCAAGTCTCTGTGAGGGCCCAACTCAAAGGAAAATTGAGGCATGTTTGACAGAATGCAAGCATTTGCCTGAGATGATGCAGGCCTCCTGTTGTCAGGACATTTGGTTTAGAGGTGATTCTTAGGCATTGGGAGGGAGCATTTGACCACAGAGAAATAGTGAAAGTGGGTATAAGCTGTCAGATGGAGGAAGTGGCCTCCATCTGGGGTCAGTATCCTCCTCCTGGAGGGAAGGAGGTCTTTGAAAGTGTGGGCAAGCTGGCATCCCAAATATCAAAATGAACAGACATCCAGGAAAAGTTTCATATGTAAACAGAACTAACTCTGTAAATGAACTAAGCTTGTAAACAAGAAAAGTAAGACCTGATGAAACAGATTTCATATAAACAACTCTATAGTTGTTTAAAGAAGACTTTGGAATAAGCGTAATTAACATCTCCACAGCAATTTGAGAATATATTGTACAGATGAAGAGGAAGCCACTATGATTCTCTCCTGGGAATGGTAGAGCACATGATTCACACTTACTTGTTGGTAAAGGACAATTAGAAAAATTAGAATATATATCAGGTCAGAGAGTTAAAAAGAACAAATGGTTTCTAAGCCAAGATTTAGAAGGTGGCAGAAATCAAAGTGTTGAGCTTAACACTGGGTCTGCCTTTGTTCTGAAGATGTTTACTTCAATGCTAAGGGGATGAGCAGAGCTTTAATAACCAAGTAGAGAAAAGTTGGAGTGCAGGGCCACCAAGGTTTGGGGCCCTGTGAAGTCTCTTACTTTGGGCAGGTTATCAAGTTGCAACCTAAGGGTGAGGGTGGTCTGAAAGTAAACGGTCCCTGCACTGGCTGCAGCTGCCCAGTTACCAGGTAGGAGTGAGTGAAAATCCTTTCTGGAGAAGGTTAACACCTCCCAAGGCCTCTCTGTTCAAATACAGTGTTCAGCACTCAGAGCTGAGTAGGCATGTGAGATGAGATAATGTGAACTACCCAAGGCAATCTGCAGATTCAGTGCAATCCCTATCAAACTACTGATGGCATTTTTCACAGAACTAGAGCAAAAGTTTTAAAATTTATATGGAAACACAAAAGATCCCGAATAGCCAAAGCAATCTTGAGAAAGAAAAACAGAGCTGAAGGAATCAGAAACCCTGACTTCAGACTATACTATAAAGCTACCGTCATCAAAACAGTATGGTACAGGCACAAAAACAGAAGTACATATCAATGGAAGTGGATAGAAAGCCCAGAAATAAACCCATGCACCTGTGGTCAATTAATCTATGACAAGGGAGACAAGAATATACAATGGAGAAAAGACAGTCTCTTTGATAAGTGGTGCTGGGAAAACTGGACAGCTATGTGTAAAAGAATGAAATTAGAACATTCTCTAACACCATACACAAAAATAAACTCAAAATGGATCAAAGACTTAAATGTAAGGCCAGGCACTATAAAACTCATAGAGAAAAATATAGGAAGAACACTCTGTGACATAAATCACATGATCCATCTGCTAGAGTAATGGAAATAAAAACAAAATAAACATGTGGGACCTATTAAACTTTTGTTTATAATAAAACGAAAAGACAACCCACAGAATGGGAGGAAATTTTTGCAAGTGATGCAACTGACAAGGGATTAATCTCCAAAATATACAAACAGCTTATGGAATTCTCTGTCAAAAAAACCACAAACAACCCAATCAAAATATGGGCAGAAGATCTAAATAGACAATTCTCCAAAGAAGGCATACAGATGGCCAAAAACCACATGAAAAGATGCTCAGCATCACTAGTTATCGGAGAAATGCAAATCATGATGCTAAAACATCAATGAGATATCACTTCATGCTCGTCAGAATGGCCATCATCAAAAAGTCTACAAACAGTAAATGCTGTAGTGGCTGTGGAGAAGAGAACCCTCCTACTGTTGGTGGTAATGTAAATTGGTACAACCACTATGGAAAACAGAATGGAGCTTCCTTAAAAAACTTAAAATAGAGCTACCATATGACTCAGCAATCCCACTCCTGGGCATATATCTGGAGAAAACCATAATCCGAGAGGATGCACACACCCCTATGTTCATTGCAGCACTATTTACAATAGCCAAGATATGGAAGCAGCCTAAATGTCCATTGACAGAGGAGTGGATAAAGAAGATGTGGTACATGTATACAAGGAAATATTACTCAGCCATAAAAAAGAATGAAATAATGCCATTTGCGGCAACATGAATAGACCTAGAGATTATCATACTAAATGAAATGTGTCAGACAGAGAAGGACATATACCATATGATGTCACTCATATGTGGAATCTAATTAAAAAAAAAAAGATACAAGTGAACTTAGTTACAAAACAGAAGCAGGCTTAATAGATATCAAAAACAAACTTATGGTTACCAAAGGGGGAAAATGGTGGGGAGGGATAACTCAGGAGCTTGGGATGAACACATGCAACTGCTATATATATGATAGATAACCAACAAGGACCTACTGTATAGCACAGGGAACTCTACCCAATATTCTGTAATAACATATATGAGAAAGAATCTAAAAAAGAATGAATATATGTATATGTATAACTGAATCACTTTGCTCTACACCAGAAACTAACACAACATTGTAAATCAACTATACTCCAATAGAAATTAAAAAAAAAAAGGAGATAATGTGAACTAGGACCTGCAGGATAAGCAGCAGACAATGTCAGTAGAGCCCCAGGGGCTTCAGATATTGCAGTTAGTAGCTCTAAACACTAGCAAGCATATAGTTGCTCTGCTCAGGGAGAGAAATTTCAACAGAGAACTTAAAGCCATGAAAAATGATGTTGTAGATTTGCAAAAGAACCAAGTAGAAGGAAATTCTAGCATAGCAGAACTGAATAACAAAGGTTAGGACTCAGTGGATGAATTTAATAGCAGGACAGTTGAATCACACAAAAGTCTGGGGAGGGTGAGGGGAGCTTGTGGGCCACTGGCAGTGTTCTACTTCTTTACTTTGGTAGCAACATGAACATTTATTTTGTAATAAGTTACTGAGCTTTTTTACGTTTATGTTTTGTGCAAGTTTCCATGTGTATTATATATATCAATTAAGAAGTTAAGAATATAAAAGAATAG
The DNA here is from genome assembly GCF_030028045.1 of Hippopotamus amphibius kiboko. Lineage (NCBI taxonomy): Eukaryota > Metazoa > Chordata > Mammalia > Artiodactyla > Hippopotamidae > Hippopotamus > Hippopotamus amphibius. The sequence goes on along the minus strand of NC_080187.1, from coordinate 119,114,992 downwards.
TGAACTGGACTATCAAAGTAATTTTCTGGAATGGAATGGGGATACCAAGAGTGGTAAATGTAGAAGAGAGGCTGAGAGATGGAGACCACTGTTTCTCAGACTTGAATGGGACGTGAATCAGTGGGGGGTCTTGTTTAAATGAAGATTCTGATTCGGTGGGTCCCTGGGGATGCCTGAGATTTTTGAGTTTTTTAGAAGCTTCTTGAGAATATTGATGCTATCAGGTCACAGAACACACTTTGAGTGGTGAGGCCATAAAGGATCCATGAAAAATTCTACTATTCGTTTCTTTGATGTCCTAAGAGTAGGTGAGGCAGGGAGGCATGAGAAACATTTGAAGAGATGATGGTACATATGTTTCCAAACTAGACTAAGGACGTTAATCCATGGAATCAGGAAGTCCCCACAAACCCCAAGCAGGGTAAATAAAAATAAATCTGCATAGAGACCCATCAGAGTGAACTGAGATCATTGAAGACTAAGAAAAATCTATTTAGTAGCAGCAAGAGGAAATAAAACTACCTTCAGTGTAATACTAATGAAACTGCTTCAATCAAAGGGAAAGTGACCACAGATGAAATTTCAGAGAAGCAGGAAAGATTTATGAGCAAAAACTATGGGAAATATGAGGAAATCTAAATGAGTATCAACTGTATAAAACAGCAACAACAATCCCTTATGGACTTTTAACTATATATAGAAGTAAAATGTGTGACTTTAGCATTTAGGTTAGGAGCAGTTTATGAAGAATTGAACGGTCTAAGCTCCTTAAATTGTCCAAGATTAAACATACCAATTAGCCTGCGTTAAATTGGCAGATGAAGGGAAGTTCTTTGGGGTGACTTGCTCAGGAGCTCAGTATTGTGTGAAATGAGAGTCTTGGTCACTGTAGGTAATGTCTGGGTCTGCAAAGCGGATAGAGGTGCCTGGTATATGTGGAGACGTGTGTGACCGTCATTAATATTTGGGATGTCTGGGGGGCAGGAGGTCCTGAGGTCTTCATCCCAAAGGGGGAAACCTTGGATAAGAATTTAGTTTCTGCATTCACTGGCCACATGGCCACACCACATGGCCTGAGAGTGTAAACATGCATGTTCAGGGCTGGTTGTTGGCTGGGCATTGAGGGCTAAGCTGACTGCCTGGAGGTTAACCATTTGTGTGGACTGTTGGGTCCTTCCTCTATCAGGGATACCTGGTTAAGGTACAGGCAGCAGCACTGCTCTGGTGGATCACATGGCATGGGGTGGTGGCAGTGCTATCTATACAGTGTGAGAATTCCTTTTCTTATCTACTCAAAGCGTGGCCTACTCTAGTGTCATTGCCTGTGGCAAGGGTCTGAGGACAATGGGAAGCTGCTTCCTCCTGCACCAGATGACCAGGCCTGCCTTCACCCTGAAGGTGTCATTTCTGTCTTAGCAAGGAGGCTTTAGTGGCTTTGCAGAGCCTGCAGGATGCTACCTCCACCTCCTGAGGCACAATACCTACCTGACAACAAAGAGTCATGGGTTCTGGACCTGTGATCACCTCTGTCACCACAAGAGCCCAGATATAACTATAACTTTCACTTTGATCGTGTGTTGTGCATGGCCGAGGTTGGCAGATTTTATACCAGAATGACTGATTTTCTTGAGGTTGCCCTGTTGGAGGATGGGGCAGGATCAATCCCTAACCAAAATTTGGCTCAAATTTTGGAGACTGCTGACTACACATGTACCAACAGGGTACGGAAAAGAGTATTCCCCCAAAATTCAGGTCTGCCCAGGGCCTCAAAATGTGACCTTCTTCGTCCTTCCTTGGAAATGGTGCATTTGCCATATATTTAAGGATCTCAAGATGAAATCATCCTAGATTTAGTTTGGGCCCTTAATCTAACAAGTGGTATCTTTATAAGAAGAGGAGAGGACGGACACACACACACACACACACACACACACACACACACACACACACGGAAGCCATGTGTAGACACTACAGACATTGGGATGTGCTGTTACAAGCCAAGGAAAGCCCTAGAGCCTTCAGAGGAAGCATAGCCCTGCTGGCACCTTGATTTCAGACCTATATCCTCCAGAACTGTGAGAGAATAAATTTTTGTTTTTATAAGTCACCTTGTTTTGTTACTGCACTCCTAGGAAACTAATGCAAGACTCATCTAAAAGAGAACACTTAAGGATGTCTGGAATTAAAAGAATGAGAAAATGATGGGCGTTGGAGATGCTAATCAGAAGCTAGCTAACACAGCTAGTAATGTTAGATGAGAAGACGAGATGATAAAAGTCTTTACTATATCTTAGCAGTCATTTCAGAATAATAATTAGATCAACCTCCCAGGAAGATACAGCAAGGCTAATTTTTGCTTTGTAGGTTTTTTTGTTTATTTTGGTTTTGGTTTTGGTTTTGTTTTTTGTTTTTTGTGTTTTGTTGTTGTTGTTGTGTTTTGTTTTTGTGTGTGTGTATGTTTTTGTTGGTGGTGGTTTTATTTATTTATTTATTTTGGCCATGCCATGCAGCACATGGGATCTTAGTTCCCTGACCAGGGATTGAACCTGCGCTCCCTGCAGTGGAAGCTCAGAGTCCTAACCACTGGACTGCCAGGGAAGTCCCTGGCAAGGCTAATTTTTAATGCACCTCAAAAATATAGCCTAAAATATATATCAAGCAAAAATGTGTGGAATTTCAAACAGAAATGGCCAAAGCTATGAGCAGAGGAGAAATTTCTGTTACCTGGCTAAAGAGAGATGATCTGGGTGGACCCACACGCATTCCATGAGCACTTTAAAAGCAGACAGTTTTCTCTGGCTGGTCACAGAAGGGGAAGTCAGAGAAGCAAGGGCACAGGGGCCTTACGTGCTAGCTGCCAGGCTGTTAGTGGGCCTGGGAATGAGAATAATCTCTGCCAACAGCTAGCAGGCGGGGAAACCTCAGTTCTGCAGCCACAATGTCCTGAACTGCCAACAACCTGAATGGGCCCCCAAATGAGAAGCCAGCACCCTGCCACCTTGACTCGGCTTTGTGTGACTTTTTCTCTGTCCCAAGGGTTATTTGGAAGTTGTTCTACATGTAGGTCAGTGGCTCATTTCAAGTTAAATTCTATTTGTGTACAAGGTCCATTTACCAAACCCAGGCGGCAGTGGGAGTCAGGGGGACAAGATTGTAAAGTCGGAAAGAGTGTGATTTTATGCTGTGGTTTAAAATTAGAATTTTGGAATGACATGTTTTTTCTTGTCAGAGTAAGTCCTACAAAGTAAGGACAGGGCTGACAGATTTTATATTCCTCCTGGGTTATGGTGAGACCGCCGACCTCACAGCTGTCAGTTACTTCTCACGAGGTATGCAGTAAATTCAACCTCCTGTGACAGACATCTTACAATGAAAGAATACAATGCACCAAACTAATTATTTTGTTTTTTGAAAATTTTTTTAAGAAATTTTCTCTGTTTATTTACTGACTGCATTGGGTCTTTGTTGCTGCATGTGGGTTTTCTCTAGTTGTGGTGAGTGGGGGCTGTTCTTTGTTGTGGTGCACAGGCTTCTCATTGTGGTGGCTTCTCTTGTTGTGGAGCACCGGCTCTAGGCATGAGGGCTCAGTCGGTGTGGCTAGTGGGCTCTAGAGTGCAGGCTTAGTAGTTGTGGCGCATGGGCTTAGTTGCTCCGTGGCATGTGAGATCTTCCCGGACCAGGGCTCGAACCTGTGTCCCCTGCATTGGTAGGTGGATTCTTAACCACTGCGCCACCAGAGAAGTCCCTTAATATTAGTTTTTTAAAATCAGGATTGAATGTTGAATTTTGTGAAAGGCTTTTTCAGCATGGAGATATAGGATTTTCTCCTTAGTTCTATTGTTATGGTGAAATATTGGATTTTTAAAATATGTCATCCATGCATTTCCTTTTAATGTACTGATGTATTTTAAATGCTGATATTTTATTAGGATTTTGGATCTGTGTATGTGAGATTGTTCTGTAGTTCTTCTTTGGGGACTTTCCTTTATCAGGGTTACATATAAAGGCTCTGCTTTCTTCATGAAAGAAATATGAACATTTTTCTTCTTTTTTAATGCTTTGGAACAATTTAAGTTACATTGAAATTACATACTTTTCAGTTTGGTAGAATTAATCTTTGACATCATCTGGTGCTGGATACTTTTTTGTCCGGTAGTTTTCTCTCTCTCATCTATGGAAATTGGTCTGCTCAAGCCTTTCTGTCTCTGCTGGGATCAATTTTGATATATTGTATTTTTCTAGGGAACTGCCCAATATATCCAAGTTTTCAATTTTTTATGCACACAGTTGTCTAGGATATTCTCTTAAGGTTTTTTTTCTTTAAATTTCCTCTATTTGAACATTTGTTTCCCTCTTGTCATTTCTTCTTGTATATAAGACCTTTCTCCCAATTTTTTGTGATTATATTAGCTAGTGCCTTGTCTGTTTTATTTAATATTGCTATTGATTTCTAGTTTTATATCACTGTGATTAGAGAATATTGTTTGTATTACTTTGCCATACATAACTTATTAAGTTTTCTTTGTGACTCTATATTCAGTTTTTGTAAATGTCCGTGTGTGCTTGCAAGGGCAGTGTGTTCTCCATTATTGGGTGCAAAGGTCCAAATATAGTCATTTTTTTTTATTAGAGTATTATTGGTTTACACTGTTGTGCCAGTTTCTGCTGTACAACAAAGTGAGTCAGCTGTATTTATACATATGTCACCATATCCCCTCCCTTTTGAGTCTCCCTCCCACCCTCCTCATCCCACCCCTCTAGGTCATCACCAAGCATCAAGTTGATCTCCCTGTGTTAGGCAGCAGCTTCCCACTAGCTACCTATTTTACATTTGGTAGTGTATATATGTCATTGCTATTCTCTCACCTCGTCCCAGCTTCCCCTCCCCGCCATGTCCTCAAGTCCATTCTCTACATCTGCATCTTTATTCTTGCCCTGCCATTGGGTTCATCAGTACCATTTTTTTTAGATTCCATATATATGAGTTAGCATACAGTATTTCTTTTTCTCTTTCGGCTTACACACTCTGTGTGACAGGCTCTAGGTCCAGCCACCTCACTACAAATAACTCAGTTTCATTCCTTTTTATGGCTGAGTAATATTCCATTGTATATATGTGCCACATCTTCTTTATCCATTCATCTGTTGATGGGCATTTAGGTTGCTTCCATGTCCTGGCTATTGTAAATAGTGCTGCAATGAACATTATGGTACATGTATCTTTTTGAATTATGGTTTTCTCAGGGTATATGCCCAGTAGTGGGATTGTTGGGTCATTTGGTAGTTCTATTTTTAGCTTTTTAAGGACCCTCCAAACTGTTTTCCATAGTGGCTGTACCAGTTTACATTCCCACTAACAGTGCAGGAGGGTTCTCTTTTCTCCACACCCTCTCCAGCATTTATTGTTTCTAGATTTCTTGATGATGGCCATTCTGACTGATGTGTGGTGATACCTCATTGTGGCTTTGACTTGCATTTCTCTGATGAGAAGTGATGTTGAGCATCTTTTCACATGCCTCTTGGCCATCTGCATGTCTTCTTTGGAGAAATGTCTATTTAGGTTTCCCGCCCATTTTTTGATTGGGTTGTTTTTTCAATATTGAGCTGCATGAGCTGCTTGTATATTTTGGAGATTAATCCTTTGTCAGTTGTTTCATTGATGAATATTTTCTCCCATTCTGAGGGTTGTATTCTTGTCTTGTTTATGGTTTCTTTTGCTGTGCAAAATCAAAGAAGAAATAAAAAAATACCTAGAAAACAATAACAATGAAAACACAATGACCCAAAACCTATGGGATGCAGCAAAAGCAGTTCTAAGAGGGAAGTTTATAGCAATACAATCCTACCTCAAGAAACAAGAAAAATATCGAATTAGCAACCTAACCTTACACCTAAAACAATTAGAGAGAGAAGAACAAAAAACCCCCAAAGTGAGCAGAAGGAAACAAATCATAAAGATTAGATCAGAAATAAATGAAAAGGAAATGAAGGAAACAATAGCAAAGATCAATAAAACTAAAAGCTGGTTCTTTGAGAAGATTAACAAAATTGATAAACCATTAGCCAGACTCATCAGGAAAAAAAGAGAGAAGACACAAAACAACAGAATTAGAAATGAAAAAGGAGAAGTAACAACCGACACCACAGAAATACAGAAGATCATGAGAGACTACCACAAGCAACTATACGCCAATAAATTGGACAACCTGGAAGAAATGGGTAAATTCTTAGAAAAGTACAATCTTCCAAGACTGAACCAGGAAGAAATAGAAAATATGAGCAGACCAATCACACGCACTGAAATTGAAACTGTGATTAAAAATCTTCCAACAAACAAAAGCCCAGGGCCAGATGGCTTCACAGGCGAATTCTATCAAACATTTAGAGAAAAGCTAACAGGTATTCTTCTCAAACTCTTCCAAAATATAGCAGAAGGAGAAACACTCCCAAACTCATTCTATGAGGCCACCATCATTCTGATACCAAAACCAGACAAAGATGTCACAAAAAAAGAAAATATAGATAGTTGTGTTTTCTTTTGTTCATCAATCTGAAAATCATTTTATTTGAATAAGTGAATTAAGCCATTTACACTGCACGATATCGCCTTGCGTTTTATCTCACGTTTGCTATGTGATGTGGTTCATTACCAGGCTCCTTTCTCCACATCTGTTTTCTTCCTGTTTAATCTGTGTGTTGGGTTAGGGGGTGATATCTTTTGTCATATAGGCGGGTTTGTATTTTTGTTGTAGTGGTTTTCTTTATCTTAACATTGTCTCTCTCCTTTTTCCTTGGTATGGCCTGTCTCCTATTATATTTGTTAACTTTCGATGACACTCCTTTACTCCTACGGTAGTTGAATTATTCTATTTTGATCTTTCTTCTCATTTTTTAAGATGTATATTTCCAACTTTTTTGAGACCATACAGTATTTATACACTGTTCTTCCCTTGTGTCCACTTTTTTATTTAATAGCTCTTTGATCTACAGTTTAATATATTTCATAACCACAGCAGTTCTTTGGTGACCTTTTCCTTGTATCTTGTGGTTTGATGAAGCCCATCCCCTAGTCAGTTCCCGAGGAAGTGCTCAGGAATGCAGTTCTTGCATGTTTAACGCTGCTGTTCTGTAGCCTTGATGCTTGAAGGATGGCCTGGCTGGGCACTAAATCCCTGGCTCATGCTTTCCTTGAATTTTGTGGAAATATCATTCCACAGTGTATATTTCTGTTGAAAAGTCTACAGCCATCCTTATTTCTTTTGTTAGACACTGGACTTTTTAAATCAAAGGCCTAAAAGACTTTTTTGAAATATTTAAAGCGTAGTAGTTGTATTGTGACATGTCTGTGATGACCATCCCAGCTCAAATTCCCAGGATTTCTTTTATTTCCAAAAAATTTCATTGCACATGAATTTTAAATGTCTGTTAATTATTTAACTTTTCCTTTGTACGAAACTCACTTATGTGTTTATTAGATCTTCGCTTCTCTTCTTGGACACCTTCTCTTCGATTCTTTTTGGTTCTTGATTCCATTTTTGTTCTCTTGCTTGCAGGCCGCCTGTGCCGAAGGGGCGCTCTACACGCTGATGGTGCCGCAGCTGCAGCCACTCTCCAGAGTGAACGTGTTTCCCAACAACCCCACCAGTCTCCTCTGCTCTCCTGACCGGCAGTGGGTGTTTGCATCAACCCAGAACTCAGACCTGGGCCCGAAGGTCAGTGGTGGGCTGTGTCCCTTGCCTGAGGGAGGGGCCTGGCTCTATGTATACAGGGTGACGGGTCCTGTGCCCTAGGCTTGTGGGGTGCATCTGGGGGCAGCTTCTCACGTAGGACCAAGTCCCATAGCCGTGAGGATAATGAAGATGAGTCATCCGTGGCTGTTCACAGCGGTGAACCCCTTCTCAGGGCCACCAGCTGGGTTGATGGCTGTGCTGGCCTCTCCCAGGAGCCTCTACTCTTTCTAGGCTCCCATGTTGCCCACAGGTTGGAAGGGGTCAGCTGCCCAGCTGGAGACGACAGAGTTTAGTTCTGAAGAGGTTTGGGGCCTTAGGGCCCTCCTGGTGGAAATGATCATGAGGTATTTGGTGGCCTGAGAACAGGCTTCCACAGGAGTGAGGAAGAGAGTTTCCAGGTCAGGCACAGAGGAGGTGCTGACAGCGTGGGGATAGTGTCCGTCACCTGCAGGCCCGCACACAGCTGGCCTGGGAGAGTGGCTGCCTCTGTGAGAGATTCTTGGACTCAGAGATGCTCAGCCTGGGTGCCAGGCTGAAAATTAGACCAGAGTAAAAAGTGGGCAGCTGGAGAGGGTCTTGAGACAAGGAAGGATAGAGAAAGAGAAGCAGTGGCAGAGCTGGACAGGATGGGCAGTGCTGGGACCTGGTAGCCAGGGGAGGCCAGTGGTCAGGGGGCAGCCAGAGGAGAGAGGCCACTGGATCAACAGGCAGCAACAGAGCAGTTCTGGGGGCTGAGAAGGGGTGTTTGGAGCCAGACTGCAAGGAGATAGGAAAGGAAGACAGAGGAAGACATGGGAAACAGAAGCAAGATGGTGAAATGCAGCTGCTCAAAAACAGAAAATCCGTTTATTTGATTCACCCATTACACTGACCTCACTGGGACTGGTGTGCCAAGATGTTTCCAGCGGGGCCAGATGTGAGCTGGGGTTGACCTTGCTCCCTCTTGGCCAGATGTGAGCTGGGGTTGACCTTGCTCCCTCTTGGTCATTGTGGTCAGGAAAGGAGGGTCCACATGGGCCATCCTGTAAGACCCAGTAAGGTCACTGTGGGTGTGGGTCTGTGGAAGGGGCTTTCAGAGTGCTCCTGGGTTGAAGAAGTGCCCTCCCTCACTGGCAATGAGGAGACTTGCGGTGCTATTTTGCCAGGTGCTCCACACTCACTCCTTGCTCTGCCCGTCAGAAGACAAGCCTCCTGTCTCCGCCACTCTTCCCACCCGTCTGACACGCAGAGGCAGCCAGGCTAATGGTGATATACATAAGTGACAACGGTGTGCAGTTGGCTGTTACCACCTATGAGCTGGGGGCCAAGAAGTCCAGGGATAGAGCGGATGTTCTGGGTGAGGATGCCCATATCAGGATGGTCACCACCACTGCCTTATAGTGCTTCAAGCACAGGTTCCTCATGTTTCCTTTGGGGTACTTTTTCTTTCTTCTCAGTGAATCATAGTGACCCCACAGATGTTTTCTTGTGATTTTGTGTACTGGTGGAGTGGTTGAGTACTTGCTGTGTGTTGGGTCCTCTGCATGGCCCTGGGATTCAGACATTAGCTACTGTCCACTCTCCTCCCTTCTCTGCTTCCATTCATCCCTATCTCTTCTTTCACAATTTTATGTCAGAGTCACAGTTCTCAGCACTGAGTGCATACAGAGATGAATAAAAGCCACAACTCTCTCTTCCCTAAGGAGCTCCTAGTCTAGTAGGAAAGTAAGACCCACATCCCTCTCCTTTCCTACCACCTCTGTTTCCCAAACCCCAAATCACCCTGATAGGCCTTTCCTATGGTCCTTATCATTTTTTTCTTTGGTATTATATTCATTTGTTTTTGTGTCATCATTTAACCATAAATTTTACACTGAGCTTCCCAGCAGCCGAGGAAAAAAGGGAAATGGGATGGGTACTGTAATCCCTTGTCTGATATGAGAAAATGCATGAATTCTTCAGAAGAGGTAATTTTATGTTCCTGCTGCTAAACTCCATGAGGAAATGATCAATTTTTTTTTTTTAACAGGGAATGCTATACAGTATAAAAGACAGTATCTTCAACAGTAGTTTTGTCATAAATGTCACAGTTCTCATGTGGCCATTTCTTACATCAACGTGTTTTAGATGAGGAAGGGTAGAACACAGGGTGGAAGCCTCATCCCTGGATAGCGCTGTGTGCCAGATACTGTCACTTTCACATGCATATGGCCTTGAACCTTTACAGCCCCTGTGAGGCTGTAATCAGCATCAAAATCAGCAGTTTAGAGCCGATGACCAGGAGGCGATGACCGGGAGGCAATGACCGGGAGGCGTAGGGGAGTAAATGCATGGGTCCGGACTGAATGCAGGTGGGACCACAAAGTTGTTGTTGTTTTCATTATGCCACATCATCTTATGTGAGGCGTGTCTATTCCAGACCCCAGCTGCTCCTAAGAAGTGACAGTCTGTGTGTTTTTATTTCAAAAAGTACAACAGATCGCAAGTTTCCTGCTGCCAGACACCATGATGCCTCCTCACCTCATGAAGGGCCATGGCTTTCAGGTGATCCTGCTCGTGTCCAGATCGGAGCTGGTTCTCTTCACCATACACAGCCTGCAGCTGGCAGCCTTTCAGGACCACCAGAGGCCTATCACGTCCACGTGGGTGGTGAGTGTGGTGCCCTGCCCGCCTGCCTGCCTCTCAGCTCCATGCTTTGGAGCCCACGTCCCTGCCTCACTTGGTTTTTCATTTCAAGGACCAGAGTCGAGTCGTCACCTCTTCCTTCGACCTCTCCTTGCGAGTCTACATGTGGAAAAAGGAAAATAAATTTCCTGTCCTCAAGAGCTGCTATCATTTGCTTGGTGGGTCGCACAGATGGGCCAGGTAATTGCTTCTGATTTTTAAAATGTTACCTGTATGATGGCCTCTCCTGGCCTCCCAGCAGGAGGATGCCATTGGAAAGGATGTGAATGGGACTTGGCGTCTTAGCCCAGCCTGCCCCTCACTATCTGGGGACCTGAGGCAAGTCATTGCTGATATTCATCCACTGTTTTATAGAAAGAAGCTACGCTGTGCATCATCTACATTATCTCCTTTAATGTACAAAACCACCACCTGCAGTTAGCGTCACCCACATTTCCCAGATGAAACAGAGGCTCAGAGATGTAGCTGTTTTGCCCAAAGACCCACAGGGATGCATAGTGGAGCCCAGGGTGGGCTTTGATGCAGCCCTGCAGCCCGGCTCTTACCTCCCCTCCGTAACCCGCACAATCCCAGAGCCATTTACCATACCCAGGGGGAGTCAGTGGGGGCAAGATTGTAAAAGTCAGAAAGAATGCACTTTTGTGTTGTGGTTTAAAATTAGAATTTTGGAATGACTTATGTTCCTTCTTGTCAGAGTAAGTCCTACAAAGTAAGGACAGGGCTGACAGATGTTATACTCCCCCTGGGTTATGGTGAGACCACTGACCTCACAGCTGTCAGTTACTTGTCACGACGTATGGGGTAAATTCAGCTTCCCGTAACAAACATCTCACAGTGTTAAATGAAAAAATACAATGCCCCAAACTAAATATTTTTAAAATTAAAGATTTCTATAACAAACCTACCTAGTTTCTGAGTTTGCGAGCCCTAATGCTCCACCTCCACACTGCAGGCCATGAAGTGCTGTATTTTTCCTACTTAGCACCCCGATATGTTGCTACTTACTCTCCCCTGCACTCGGGATAGGTGGCCTTGCTGGGCTGTTTCTGCGTTTGGCCACAGGCCAGCCTTTGTGAAGCAAAGCCCTCAGGCCAGTGGCTACACTCCCCACAAGCACTCATGACTCCTCAGTAATGATTTTCTCCCTCCAGTGGCAGGAAAACCTTTCCTCTTCTAAGGGAGACATCCGTGCAGATACTTGTTGCCGCTGGAAAGAGGCCACTGAAGAGGTTGCCAGGGCCCTGGCCAGCTCACCCTTCAGGGGTTTGTGTGCTGATGTTGGCCTCCAAGATGTGATTTTTTTTTTCTTTCCTTTTTTATACATGTCTTTAAAGAATTCTTACATCATTACTGAATGGTTAGAATATCTTTTCACTGAAGTAACACTTGTCAACTTAACAAGGAAGGAGCACTTCTAGAAACTTCTTTCTTACATGTTGTTTTTTTTAAAGGTCTTTATTGGAATATAATTGCTTAACACTGCTGTGCCACCCTTTGAGGTACACCAGAGTGAAGCAGCTGTACTTATACATGTTATCCCCATATCCCCTCCCTTCTGCGACTCCCTCCTACCCTCCCCACCCCGGCCCTCTGGGTTATCACCCATCATCAAGTTTCTCTCCCTATGTTATGCAGCAGCCCGCTATCTGTTTTACATTTGGTAGTGTATATATGTCAATGCTACTCTATCACTTCGTCCCAGCTTCCCCTTCACCCCATGTCCTCAAGTCCTTTCTTCACATCTGCATCTTCATTCTTGCCCTGTCACTGGGTTCATCAGTACCATTTTTTTAGGTTCCATATATATGAGTTAGCATATGTTTACATGTGTTTTTAAACACTGCACTACATGCATTATGCAAAGCAAAACTTTCATTCACTGAAATTATACTCGTGGTGAGCATGTAGCAGAGTTAGAAACTTCTTTTTTACAGGTATTTGTAAACTGCACTACCTGCACTATAGGATGGTAAACTCATCCATTCACTGAAATGACTGTTCTCAATGTGAGTAGCACACTTAGAAGCATCTTCTGAGAAATGTGCTTTAATCAGAACCCTAGAATGGATTACAGTCTTGAATTACACTCTTTCCTGATTCATCACAGAGTCCTCGAGAAATCCTTAGTTGATTGGATGAGTGGTAATTTCTCTTTGGGAGTTTCATTTGGCAATCATAGACCCAGTAGTCTTGCTTCTTGCTGTTCCCTGCAAGACAGGCAGCCATGGACTGCATTTCCTCTCTCTTTTCCAGCACCTTATTGAATGCTGTAGGAGATAAAGAGTACTTTTTAGGAGCTTTTCGGTTTCCTAAAGTGTTATCATCTGTGAACATGTATTCTGATTCTCCAAAGAAAACGGGTGTGTTAAACATAAATTTAACAACAACCTAGCAGCGTACCCCTGGGAGAAATAAAACATATGTCTGCATGTGGCTACAAAGACTTGACTGTTCTTAGCAGCTCTGTTCAGAATACCCCGAAAGTGCAGACAGTGCAAATGTCCATCAGCAGGTGAATGGATAAACCCACAGGGGAATGTTATTCAGCCATAAAGAGGAATGGTGCATTGACACACACTTGACATGGGTGAAATGCAAAAGCATGGTGCCAGTGAAAGAAGTCAAATGTATAAGATCACATATTGAATGATTCCATTAATGTGGTACATCCAGAAAATCTGTGGGAACAGAAGGTAAGTTACTGGCTGCCCGGGGTTTGGAGCCATTATTGCAAATGACTATGACAGATCTTTTTGGGCTGATGGAAATATTCTTAAACTGGGTTTTGGTGATAGTTACACAGTTCTGCAAATTTAGTAAAAATCAGTTGAGGGGGGAGAAAGACTAAGACGAAGTCTCTAAAGAGAAAAAGAAAGAAGACAGGTACTAGTTCAACCTTCTGTGCTAACAAACCACAGAGACTTCTGGCTGCCGTACCATCTCAGGGAGCACCTGTCACCCTGCTTCTTGCTCAGCCCCACATAGACCAGCCAATGCTGCAGTTTTCTGACGTAGTCTGGAAACTGTCGTATTCCAGTCTTGATGTTTAATTCTAAATTGAATAGAACTTCAGTTGCTGCTTAAAGACACTCAGTAAATCAGCATAGAATTTACGTTGAAAGATATTTCATGAAAGCCAAAGCAGAAATATTTCAGAAGCAACCTATAGACAAAAACTGGGCTTCTGTAGGGAACTCAGGAAGTTCCTTCTCTAGTTTTTTTGTTTGTTGGTTTGATTCAGTTCTCTGTACACTTGCTTCATTTTTCTCTTGTGCAATAGAACAGCATTGTATGTTTGTGGAAAAATGAGGGCCCCATTGGCTCCTGCATTTACGTCTCCTTCACTGAGACTGGTTAGGAAATGATAGTACTTCTAAATTCTGGAGAAATGACTCTGACTTGCCCAGATTGGATGAGGTGCCTTCCACTCCTGTATCAGGAGACGTTTCTAGAGTAGCTGGAATCATTGTGATTCAGGCAGCTACTATCAGGAGGACCTAGAACTGATCACGCTCAAGTACGTGGTGATTTTTGCTAATTCATACAAATGAACGTAAGTCCTCAAGTCAGAGCCCAGAGTAAACACGGATGGGGTGGACTGGGTGGAAAAGGTACGAGGTTACACTCCATCTTCCTGTAAAAGCTTTGACACTTAAACATTTGTCCTTTTCTCAAGTTAACACACAGCATGTCCCTTCCCTTCGCAGTGGATCTACTCATGTGGAAAGCAACAGTATGAGCATTGTCGGCGTGGAAGCCAGAAACATCGGAACGAGTATTCTAAGATCATATTACTTCAAAGTGCAGTGTGGCTGAGATGACTGCATCAACTGAAGATGATCAGGACATCTGATGAGGAGCTTGTCTGCATACAAAGCCTAAAGTAATTAATGCATGAACATTGGGAAAGGAAGTAGTAATCCTCAAATACTATGGGCCACACACTGTGTGATGTGACTTTATTTTTAAATCCTGGCAAGAAGGCAACGAAATGGGTATTATTGTCTCTATTTTTCAGACAAAGAGCATGAAATATAACAGAAGAGTAGTTAACCCATTGTTATTCCATTTTCCAGCTATCAAGCAAGCTGCCCGGAGGTTATTCAGATATCAAGTAGCCACGAGGGGTGAGTGCAAGACTTTGGGTGCTAGAAAGCCCAGGTTTAAAGTACTGGGATTGCAACATAATTGTTTTTTGTTGTCCTAATATGTAACTAAGGAAACCTTTTTTTATCTTCCTCGTCCCTGTTGTGCCCTAGACACACACTAGTGAACGGTTCTCACTGTCATACACGTGAGTGGTGTGGCGCCACGTTGCATAGCTGCAGGGATGCCGCTTTGTGTTTTGTGAAAGTGGCGCCCCTGGATTTGGTCCACAAGGAAGCCCTGGCTAGTTTAGTGCATGTATCTTTAGAGTTCTTAATTGCAGGCAGCAGGAACAGCAAGCTGGCTCACTAACACCAAAAATGGAATTTATTGGAAAGAAATAGAGTAGAGCACTGGGTCAGTGTGCAGGCTTGAGAAACAGACTTGACACCAATGGAAGCTGGGCAGCAGGCAGCCACCAGGGCCTGCTTCAGCGAGGCCTGGCCTAGGCCGTCCCTGGCTGTGCCGCTCGCAGCACCATTTCCCCTCTGGCTCCACCGTGTTGCTGCCACTGTCCTCCCATCGCTGTCACTGAACAGGCATCACTGCCACCAGCTGGAAACTTCCCAGCTGCCCCTGAGGAAGTGTGATTATTTGACACTGTAGCGGGGTGGGGTGTGTGTGTGTGTGTGTGTGTGTGTGTGTGTGTGTGTGTGTGTGATTTGCTGACCTGGGTCACATGCCCACATCATCAAGTCCAGGATGGGAGAGTCTGCCCCTTCAGCTCTAATAGTAGTTACTGCCAACCAAGACTCACACAATGAAAAATTCTTCAAAAATAGGAAATAAGGATTAAAAACCTCTTTATTACATTCTAATACTGTGGCTGCCCAATACCCAATATATGCTATTTGCTGTATTTGCCTTTTAACAACAGTTTTTTGGCCTAACAGTATCTATATCCTACGTAGCCAACTCCAGATGCAGTCATTTCCCCCAAAGGAGAAAATCTAAGGCTTTTTTCTTTCTTTCTTTCCTTTTTTTTTTTAGTCTGAGGTGAGGTTTATTTTGGAGTTATTTTATTTTATAAATTTATTTCCTTATTTATTGGCTGCATTGGGTCTTCATTGCTGCACACGGGCTTTCTCTAGTTGCGGCGAGTCGGGGCTGCTCTTCATTGTGGTGCATGGGCTTTCTCATTGTGGTGGCTTCTTTTGTTGCAGAGCACAGGCTCTAGGCTCTTGGGCTTCAGTAGTTGGGGCATGTGGGCTCAATAGTTGTGGTGCATGGGCTTAGTTGCTCCTCAGCATCTTCCTGGAGCAGGGATCAAACCTGTGTCCCCTACATTGGCAGGCAGATTCTTAACCACTGTGCCACCTAGGAAGTCCTTGGAGTAATTTTAGATTTACAGAAAAGTTGCAAAGACAGTACAGAGGATTCCCATATGCCTTTTACCCATAATGTATTAACCTTGCATGACTGTGATACATTTGAAAACTCAAGGTCTTTGTTAGCTCTGGAAACTGGCATCAAGTCAGAACTCTTAGGGGTGTGTGTCTCTCTTTTAGTTCTATCATAGTTTTGCTTACTGTTCCAAAGCAGTGGGGAAAGGGGAAGGAGATGAGAAATTAGCTGAAATAAATGCACACACACACACACACACACACACACACGACACAGCAAGAAAGGATATAGCTGTTCAGAAGGTGAAGGGAAAATTCAGGTAAATTGAGATATAGGGAGGTTTGCTGAAGACACAGGGGGAGGAGTTGGGGTGTTGGCAAGAGATTGGGGACCAGACAAAGGAATGTTGAGTGTATGGGTCCACCTGAGAAGCTTGGAGACACAATGGCTAGGAAAGCAGTTCTGGTCATTTCTTAGGGGAAGGCAACTAATCAGGTCCAGGCACTCTGTCCTCAGCTGCAACATTAGAGGAGTGTCATGTCTGGGGATGGCAGCCCTACCCGAGAACATGTGCAACTCTAGGGATCCTTGTTTTGGATGTGTGGAGAGTCTTGGTAAGGGAGTCTTTATGGGAACACAGGAAGTTCTGGGGGATTTTGTGAATCTTGCTGAGGGTGAGTCCTGAGTCTGGCAGATGGGCTGTCATTAGGAAAACATGACCTGCTGAGGTGTGGTGCCATGGCTGCAGGAAGAGGCCCTTAGAAAGTACGCCATGCTTTCAAGCCTCTAGATCCAAGCCCTGAAGGCTTGTTCTCCAGCATGCAGGGGGCACTGTGCCACTGGAGGAGCGTGAGGACCTAAGTGGTCCTCCTTGAGTCCTTCAGAAGCAGGCACATCTCTGTGAGATCTTCCATGCATTCCTGGTGTAGCCCAAGATAGTCTGTATTAATTGGAAAAAAAGTTCCCTAGTATTTGGCCACAAGTCAAGTCTTAACAATTTGCAAAATACTAATTGCTAACCATAATTCAATAATTCCTTTTTAATCGAGTCCCTTTGAATACACACACACACACACACACACGTGTGTGCACACACACGATTTAAAATAATTGACAAATTAAGTAGAAATTATAAAAATCTCAATAAAATAGAGATAGAAGATAGTTTTCTTAACTCAATAAAGGAATCTAAAAAAATTACAGCAAACATGCATAATGATCATGGGGAACACTTTCGCTGGTGTTAGGAGCACGGTAAGGGTGATATCACCAGCATAATTAAGTATCGCCCTGAAAGTGCTAATAAATATAATACTTTTAGAAAACAAAACTGAGTTCTAAAAGGATAAGAGGTTTATTTACCATAATTTCTAAACAGTACAACCTCCTTTAGGAAACTAAGAAAATCAGTAGAATTAGTAAGCACAGTTCTGCATGACTGGTGAAGAGGTTATCTACCTCTTAAAATCAGTGTACTAACAATTAGAAAATATGATAGGAACAGTATTCCATTCACAATGACAGCAGAAACTATAATATCCCAGAGTAATTTTTAACAAACTTTATGGAGAAAAAACAAAGCTTTTCTAAAGAATAAAGAGATACATCCATGTTGACAGCAACTGCCAAGACATGTGATTTACAGAACAAACCAAACCAGATCCTGAAGTATGAGATAAAATGTTCAAAATCATTAATAATCACAAGCA